>NC_133411.1:22517500-23142500 GCF_049350105.2 Macaca mulatta
ATAGAGGGGGGAAAAAAGCGCCATGCCACTGACTTAATTAATACATTTTTTGGAGCTGAGTCTGTAAGTACTAGCAACAAAAGCAAAGTACACAAATGGGATTCGCAAACCGAAAAGCTCTGCACAGAAAAGGAAACAGCCAACAGAATGAAGAGACAACGTACAAACGGGAGAAAATATTTTTAAACCGTACATTTAATCAGCTTAATATTCTATATGTAAGGAATTCAGACAACTCAATAGCAATAAAACAAATAACTTGATTTTTATAAATGGCCAACAGGTTTATTTGAAAATGTTCAACATTACTAATTATTGGGGAAATTCAAATTACAATCACAATTCAATGATAATCACAATGAGGTAACATCTCACACCTGTGACTGAAATTCAATTACAATCACAATGAGGTAACACCTGACACCTGTGATTGAAATTCAATTATAATCACAATGAGGTAACGCCTCACACCTGTGACTGAAATAATGACAATCACAAGAGCTAACACCTCACACCTGTGACTGAAATCAATTACAAGCACAATGAGGTAACACCTCACACCTGTGATTGAAATTCAATTACAATCACAATGAGGTAACACCTCACACCTGTTAGAATGGCTATTCTCAAAAAGACAAAAAATGATAAGTGTTAAGAGAAGATGTGGAGAAAAGGGAACTCTTTTACAACCATAGTGAAAAACAGTATAGAGGTTCTTCAAAAACCTAAAAGTAAAACTATCATATGATCCAAATATATATATCCCCAAAAGAAAGGAAATACATATATCAAAGTGAAATCTGTGCTCCCTTGTTTATTGCAACACTATTCATAATAGCAAAGTTATAGAATTAACTTAGTTGTCCAGCAGTGGATGAACAAAAGAAAATGTGGTATATATATGCAATGGAATATTCTTTAGCCATAAGAATAATGAAATCCTGTCGTTTGCAATAACAAATTGCATCATTAAACATTATATTAGATGAAATAAGCCAGGCACAGAAAGAAAAATACCACATGATCTCACTCATATGTAGAATCCCAAAATGTCAAACACATAAAAGTAGAAAGTAGAATAGCATTTACCAGGGACTGAGGTTAGGTGCTAGCTGGGGAGATGTAGGACCAAGGATTCAAATTTTCAGTTAGGCAGAAGGAAACATTCAAGCAACCTATTTTATAATATGGCAACTATAGTTAATAATAATGTATTTTATGCTTGAAAATTGCTAAGAGAGTAGATTTTAAGTGTTTTCACCCCCAAAAGCTATGTGAGGTAACACATATGTTAAATAACTCGATTCAGTCATTCCACAATACACACATATTTCAAAATATCACATCATACACAATAAATATATGATTTTTATTTGTTAATTTAAAAAGATATGATTTTAAAAAAGATTTGTTCTATTATTTCCCTTTGTTTCTGCTTACATTAATAACCCCTATATTTTATTATATGAATATGTTTTGTTTTCACACACGTAAACACATGTACACACACAGAATCTTTAACTGAAATGAAGAAGACTTGGCCAGGAAAGAGTTTAGGTTTGGGGAGTTGTTACATATACAAGTGGAAAAGAACAGCTGTTAGATTTGTTTAAATATCTGGAACTTAGAGGAGGAGATGGAGTTGGAGAGAGAAATGGGAGTCATCAGAAAATATTTCACAAGTCTCGGAGACTGGATCGTTTTGTCTGAGGAGACGGTAAAGATGGAGTAGCGGAGAGGGCTTAGAGCTCAGCCCTGCGGCACCCTAACAGCATCACAGAGTGAAAAGGTTCACCAAAGGAGACTAAAAAGTATCTGTGTGACCATGGGGGAAAGCCAGAAAACAACCACAAATGCAAAATCATCTCCCTCGACCCTCCACCAAAACAACAACAACAACAACAACAAAACCACCTAAGTGAGTGAGACTCGATGAAAGCTAAAGGAAACATGTTTCAAGAAAAATGGGTTATTTCCAATGCCACTATGAAGTCAAGGATAAATACCGAGTACTGATTACAGGTTCTGGCAAAATTTTAAAATATTTATGAGCCAGTTAAGTGTTATTTTAGTGTTTATGATGTCAAAGTTGTATTTGTTGTGATAGAGAATAGGTGGAAATGGAGATCGTACATATTCATAGCTGTTATTCTAAGTTTTGTTGTAAAAAGTTGAGCCAAATGAGGAGATAACCAGAAATCTACGTGCATTCAATGTACTCTTGTGTATTTTATTTTGTTATTTTAATGGAGGATATTCAGTATGTGTATATGATTATGGACAAAAAAATAGATAATGATTGCAAAACTGAGGTCCATAAAAGGTAAGAAGGGACAGATCGAGCGGTTGGTAGAATGTCTGGATTTAAATCGGGGAGGGCTACTTCCCTGAGTAATAGAAGATGTGTTTGATTATATGAGTTTGGAGGCATGCAGGCTGGGTCTATATGCTTTGCCTGTGAATATGGTGTGAGGTAATAAATGGTCATGAGGTATGAAACATTCTTCTGGGAAACAGGAAAAGTTACATATGAGGAAACTGTTGGATAATTGTCTAGGTTTATGAAGTTAAAATGTCAAAATGTGATTCATCCTAAATTTGAGGTCAATCCAATCATCATCATGTATTTGGCAATAATCAGCTACTTGGGGTTTAATTCCAGAAAATGGATCAGTAAATTTACTCCTCTGAGTTTCTAACAGAGGAGTACAAGAGAAGGATGACTCAACGGAAGAAGTCAAGAGTGAATCAAGTCAATGTTGAGAGGACTACTCTGTGCAACCTATGCCAGGTAATAAGATGAAAATCTGAGGGGTGTCATGTCTCTACCTTACATTCCCTCAGTTGACTTCAACTTATAACTACAGGTGCAGTAAACCGTTCACATGCATGCTGATAGTTTCCTTCCTCAAGTACCACTAGTTCTCAGCTTATCTGCCTTATCTGCCTTAAGGCTTTCTCTCTCTCTTTTTTTTGGGGGGGGGGGGGATGGAGTCTCGCACTGTTGCCCAGGGCTGGAGAGAAATGGCGTGATCTCAGCTCACTGCAACCTTCGCCTCCCGGGTTCAAACAGGAGACCTCAGCCTCCCGAGTAGCTGGGATTACAGGTGCCCACCACCACACCTGGCTAATTTTTTGTATTTTTAGTAGAGACAAGATTTCACTATGTTGCCCAGGCTGGTCTCAAACTCCTGACCTCGTGATCCACCTGCCTCGGCCTCCCAAAGTGCTGGGATTCCAGGCGTGAGACACTGCATGTGGCCAAGGCTTTTTCTAACACTTCAATATTTTTCTCAGCTTATATTCACAATACTTATCATCTGACAATAACAAGAATTGAGCCCAATATACAAATCTCAACCAATGACATTGTGGAATCATTGAGTAAATTCACCAACTTCTACACCCTTCTATGGAAAATTCTAAAGTGTGTCTTGCACACTTCCACAGAGGATCTTCAGGAAGCTTGTGCTGCATTTGTCTATTGTAATACATGGATTATTATTGCACACTGTATCTGCTTCTTCTTTTCTTTAATTCACTTTTCCCACATCCTGAGTTTTTCTTCTTGAAATCACCTCACAAATAAACCACACGCACAACCCCCCAAGCACTTAGATTGCAGTGTCTCCTTTAGTGGAATGCCAACCAGGACAGAGGGTGGTCATGGAGAGTGAAGTGTTGAGGATGCTGGATTAAAATAATTGTAGAGGTAAATAATTGATTCGGTTATTGTACTAAACTGTGTAACTTGGAAAGATGGGAAGTGATGCTTGGATGATGATAGATAGAAAAGAGATTTAAGAGGTAGTGAAACTAAGTTTTTACCTCTAAGGAAGGCTTGGAGTGTAACTAAAATGAGTGATTTGCTCATGTGTGGCTAGAAAAAAGTGGTGATAAGTATTGGTCAGATTATCTATGTGGATACTGACACTGCTAAAATCATAATGGGGTGACGGGCATGGTGGCTCACGCCTGTAATCCCAGCACTTTGAAAGGCCGAGATGGGTTGATCATTTGAGGTCAGGAGTTCGAAACCAGCCTGACTGACATGGTGAAACCCCATCGCTACTAAAAATACAAAAAAAATTAGTGGGGTGTGGTGACACAAGCCTGTAGTCCCAGCTACTTGGGAGGCTGAGGCAGGAGAATCACTTGAACCTGGGAGGCAGAGGTTGCAGTAAACCAAGATCACGCCACTGCACTCCAGCCTGGGTGACAGAGTGAGACTCCATCTCAAAAAATAGTAATAATAATGGGCTCGATGGTTATGATTCAGAGCTAAAATCATAAGTAGAAGATTGGGAATAACAAGAAAGTTTGTAGGGAACTTAGACAGATAATATTTACTTTATAGAGATAGGACATATGAAGGGGAAAGAAAGAGAAACAGAAAACCACAAGCGGGACCAAAGAGGACATCCAAACAACATAGTCTTCCAAATTTTTTCAGTGTGGGTTTTACAGAAAATGCTTCCACTGTGAATGCTGCAAGAGAACACTGCTAGAAATGAAGGCCTAATATAGCTGGTCTAGGGCTCTGCCAAGAACTTGGGGGCGGGGTCGGGGGGGGGCAGCAGTTGAATGTGAGATGAGAGATGAAGACTCTAATGCTACTTGGCTTATCAATAGGAATTAGCAACAACTCTGTGCAACACTATAGGAATTGCAAGCAGCAAAGTGTTCATGGCAAGAGGATGACTCCAGGTTCCTTTTGCAAAAGGAATTTTAAGAGGTCTGGAACAGTAATCTTTACTGTGCTACTAATGTGTTGTGACCCTGGGCTAGGTTCTTAACCTTTATTTTATCTGCTTTAGTTTCTTCAATTTATAAAATGCAGATGAGACAATGTTGTGTGGGTTAATTAGTGTTCCTAAAATATTGAACATTATTAAATGTAGTTAGAAGCACTAATTACTCACACTGACAAAGAGGCAAGGTTTGGGATAGAGGCAACTGCGTTTGTGATAAGAGTATCGAGTGCCCTTTAACCTCTTAATTTCATATGTGTCTTGACTTTCCTAACAAGACGTTTCCTGCTTTGATGTCAATAAATTGAACAAATCTTACTAGCACATGAAGACTGATATTAGCCAAGTGAATATTTTGTTAATATTCCCTATATAACCCAGTGTAATTAATACTATGATAATAGACAAAGTGATATAGTAAATAGTGCTTGTGATCTCAGGTCAAAAAAAATAATTGGAGTGCCCCATAATTGTATGTGTGTGACCGACCTTGGGCTAATTTGAATCTCAGAGCATTCACATGGATTCAATAATAATAATAACTGAAATATACATGATCATCTCTTATTCAGAATAGTTGTAAGGCTTCAGTGAAATGGTATTATCTTAAAATATTTTTGAACTGCAAATGAATAACTAACTATCATTACTATTTGTTTGTTCTAATTCTTCCCATCAAACTTAAGAAGAAGATTTCTGTGCTTGTCCTTCCTTCCTGTACCTGTGATTGTAAGAAGAGCTACTTTGTCAATTTATTCAGTCATTCATCCATCCATTTATTCAATGATCAAGTATTATATATCTTAACATGTTGGAATTGAGCCTGAGGTAAAGAAAAATATAATAGGTAGTCCTTGTACCCAAGGGATTCACATGCATTTAAAAATAATTATAATGCATGATGCTGTCATGTTAGTATTATAAATACCACACAGACATGTTACAAAGTTGTACAATCTCAGCAGCTTATAAATATATGCATATATTATCTCATAGTTTCTTTCTTTCTTTTTTTTTAGACGGAGTCTCGTTCTGTCGTCAGGCTGGAGTGCAGTGGTGCAATCTCGGCTCACTGCAACCTCTGCTGCCTAGGTTCAAGTGATTCTACTGCCTCAGCCTCCTGAGTAACTGGGATTACAGGGGTGTGCCACCGTGCCTGGCTAATTTTTGTATTTTTGGTAGAGACGGGTTTCGCCATGTTGGCCAGCCTGTCTTGAACTCCTGATCACAGGTGATCCACCTGCCTCAACCTCCCAAAGTGCTGGGATTACAGGCATGAGTCACTGTGCCCTGCCTCATAGTTTCTGTAGGTCAGGAATCTGGGTATAATTTAGCTGGATATTCTACTGGGAATCATGTAAACCTACAATTAAGGGTCCACCCAGAGTTCATTCTCAGCTAGAGGTTCAACTGGGGATCAATCTACATCTAAACTTCAGGTCATTGGTATAATTTATTTCCTGGTGACTGTACAATGACTGAAGGCTCTAGCACTTTGTTGGCCGATGGCTAGGGACTGCTCATAGTTCTTAGAAGTTGCTTACAATTTCTTGCCATTTGGGCTTCTTCAACATGACCACTTTCATCATTAAAACAGCATAAAGATTTGTCACCTTAAAGAGAGTCCAATTCCTCTTTTAGGAGCTTTAACCTGATTATATTAGACCTACCTAGGATAATCCCCTTTTTTTGATTCACAGCATAAACTGATTTGTAAAACTTAATTACATCTGCAAAATCCTTGCTCTTTGTCATATTCTATTGGCAGGAAGCAAGACACAGGTCCTGCTCACACTCGGAGGGAGAATATTCTAGATGATGTGAACACCCTGGGAGCCACTTCTAGGATCTGTCCACAACAAATGTGAAAGAGTCTGAGTTTCAAAAAAATGCAGCTTTAATTAACACTAACAATAAAAATAAGAATTAACATTAGGAGGTCTTACATTCTCAAGGTTATGGACAAAAGTGAACAAATACAGGTTGAATTTCCCTTCTCCAAAATGGCGAGGACCAGCTGTGTTTCAGATTCTAAACTTTTTTAGGCTTTTGAAATATTAGTATATACACGGTGAGATATCTTGGGGATGGGACCCATGTCTAAACAGGAAATTCACTTATGTTTCATAACACCTAAAACACATAGCCTGGACATAATTTACACAATGTCTTAAATAATTTTGTGCATGAAACAAAATATTGACTGTCTTTTGACAGACCCATCACAAGAGGTCAGGTGTGAAATTTTGCACTTGCAACATCATGTCAGCTCTCAGAAAGTTTTGAAATTCGGGGCATTTTAAATTTCAGATTAGAGATGCTCAACTCATCCTTCAATTTTATTAGTTATATAGAATCTATAATCACAATATTATGTAGTAATAATTAAAAAAATAAAGAAGGAAGGGAATAGCAAATTCTCTGAGTGAGTAGGAGGATCGGTTATTTTTTATAGGGTGATCAGTGGTAACCTGTCTGACACAGATATTGTATTAGTCCATTTTCACATTGCTGTAAAGAACTGCCTGAGACTGGGTAATTTATAAAGGAAAGAGGTTTAATTGACTCGCAGTTCAGTATGGCTGCAGAGGCCTCAGGAAACTTACAATCATCGGGGAAAGCAAAGGGGAGCAAGGCACAAGGGCAACAAGGAGAATGAACACAGGAAGAACTACTAAACACTTACAAAACCATCAGACCTCATGAGAACCCAGTCCCTATCATAAGAACAGCATGGGGGAAACTGTCCCCATGATCCAATTACCTCCACCTGGTCTCTCCCTTGACACGTGGGGATCATGGGGATTATGAGGATGAGAATTCAAAATGAGATGTGTTTGGGGCCAGCAGCCCTAACCATATCAGATATGTTTAGGCAGATGCCTGAAGGAAGCCATACAAATATCTGGTGGGAGAATATTCCAGGTTGGGAAGTATATTTAATGACATATTCAACTAAGACTTTGAATTTTACTCCAAGAGAAATAGGAAAGCATTGGGAGGGGCCATTAAAAAGGATTGTTCAGACATTGCATATAGAAGGTGACATTGGTAAGAGATAAGGAAGTAGGACCTAGTTATCACATTACTGCAGAGACCCAATTGAAAGGTGAGTTTCACTTGGTGTTTGAATACTTATTAATGAGTGAGTGGTTAAATCTCAGGTACATTTTCAAGATAAAACTGGCACAATTTGTGGATAGATTGGTTGTGGATAGGGATGCCAAAGATTTTGCAAGCACAAGAAAGGTGTTGTCATAAGCTTAGATGGAAAAATCTTTGTAGAAACTTGCACAAAGCATTCGTTTCTAAGTATTGATCCCTGCATCACCCCATTATTTAAAGAACAGGAAGATTAGGAAAACTATCAAGAAATACAAAATAGAGATGAATCATACAAATAAGGGAGATACTATAACGTGGAGTCCCAGAAGTTGGGGATCAAATATGTATAAAATTGAAGTAATATTATTTAACTTTCTTTTCTTTCTCAGCCACCTGCAGATAGTAGAAAAGTCAGAAGTGTTAGATTAATCATGGTTGTAGTTATGTAGGCATATAGTATAAAGAACGAGTCCGGTCACGGTGGCTCACACCTGTAATCCCGGCACTTTGGGAGGCTGAGGCGAGTGGATCACGAGGTTGGGAGTTTGAGACCATCCTGGCCAATATGGTGACACCCCATCTCTACTAAAAATACAAAAAGTAGCCAGGCATGGTGGCATGCGCCTGTAGTCTCAGCTACTCGGGAGGTTGAGGTGGGAGAATCGCTTGAACCCGGGAGGCGGAGGTTGCAGTGAGCTGAGGTCGGGCCACTGCACTCCAACCTGGGTGACAGAGCGAGACTCTGTCTCAAAAAAAAAAAAAAAAAAAAAGAATGATAAGGGTAAAGGGTTTAAGGGTATATATAAGGGAGTGATTCTTACGGATGACAGATTCACAGTTTGGAAGAAAGGGAAAACAGAACACGGGGGTCAGAGGTGACACACTCTTTGCTTGACCACTCTAATTAGGCTCCTGATCCTTCTCCTAGGTCCATTTGTGCACTCTTCTGTTAAATCCAGTGTTAGCAAGAACACTGCTAAGTCAGGTTAGCAAGAATCTCCTATCTTTGACATCTGAACACCCTCAATATCTGATCCTCATTCTCAACTATTCCCCAAGTGATTTTTGATTACCTAGGCCTGTCTTTGCTAGAATCCTGTTAGTTCAGTTTAACTGTTATTCTAAGCCTAATTCATAGTGTGGTCTTGGCAGCTGTCCTTGTCTTTGGAATAGAGGCAACCAGAGGGAATAATTGCAGAAATATTGACTTCCTTATTTCTTCTTTAGTTCTAAATGTATCTCAGATTCTGAAAATGAAACACCATATAATTTCTTTTTCAGATTTATCTTTATTATTTGGAATCAGCAAAGAATTAATAAAATCAAAAGGTACTCTAGTCACCAAGGGGGCAGTGATTTGTCTGACATTAGTGAATGGCTTGGCTTTTAATATAAAATATTTTTATGAAAGAAAATGTTGCTGACTTGTGTATAAGGTAATTAACTTTTCAGGCTAGCTTCAAAGCATTTATGTTTCTTTAAAAAACATATTTCTGTTCAACCAGTGTGGAAGACAGTATGGCAATTCCTCAAGGATTTAGAAACAGAAATACCAGATTGAGCCAGCAATCCCATTACTGGCTATATACCCAAAGGATTATAAATCATTCTACTATAAAAATACATGAACATGTATGTTTATTGTGGCACTGTTCACAATAGCAAAGACTTGGAAGCAAGCCAAATGCCCATCAATGCTAGACTGGATAAAGAAAATGTGGCACATATACACCATAGAATACTATGCAGCCATAAAAAGTGATGAGTTCATGTCCTTTTTAGGGACATGGATGAAGCTGGAAAACATCATTCTTAGCAAACTAACACAAGAACAGAAAACCAAACACTGCATGTTCTCACTCGTAAGTGGAATCTGAACAATGAGAACACATGGACACAGGGAGGGGAACATCACACAGCAGGGCCTGTCAGGGGGTGGGGGGCTGGGGGAGGGATAGCGTTAGGAGAAATACCTAATGTAGATGATGGGTTGTTGGGTGCAGCAAACCACCACGGCATGTGTATACCTATGTAACAAACCTGCACATTCTGCACATGTATCCCAAAACTTAAAGTGTAACTTTTAAAAAAGAATATGTATATATATATTCATACACACACACACACATATATATATATGTATATATATTTCTGGCCAGGTGCAGTGGCTCCTGACTCTTATCCCAGCACTTTGGGAGGCCCAGATGGGCAGAGAGTTCAAGACCAGCCTGAGCAACATGGCAAAGCCTTGTCTCTACAAAAAGTAAAAATAATGATAATAAAAAAAGTTAGGCCTGATGTGCACTTGTGGTCCCAGCTACTCAGTAGGCTGAGGCAGGAGAATCATTTGAACCCGGTAGGCAGAGGTTGCAGTGAGTTGAGATCATGCCCCTGCACTCCAGCCTGGGTAACAGGGTGAGACTCTGTCTCAAAAAAAAAAAAAAAAAAAAAAAGATTAAAATAAAAATATATTTCTAAGTAATTTGTTTGAATTTTATAAAGCAGGGTCCAGTTATTACAGGTATTACAGAAGCTGTACTTGCTATTCAGTAGTATGATGTTTTGCTATCTCTGTCCTCTCAATAACTTCTGGTTACGGATACAAGGACATGGAACGGTAGGAAATTCATAACTGCTTTGCTTTTAAAATCATTATGATGTAGCTGAAAAGGCTTCAGTAGACTGGCTTATAAACAACGAGAGTCAGGCAAATAGATTGAACTTATACTATAAAATACCTTAGTTCTACCCTTTTTACAATATCTGACAAATCATTCATTTTGCTAGGTTTACAGAGAGTCATTTAGTAAAATGAAAGGCATGTCCTATGAATCAAGATTTAACAACTCTCTATTAAAGTCTAGAGCATCATGATACTAACTTCTACTTTCCCTCCCTAGTTGTCTGTGTTCTAGTTAAATGATCTGTTTATCTCTTCATAGATTTTTATCTCAATAAATTGCAGAGTCCTAGAAATGGAAGGTGTGACTTATCAAAAGGTTTTTTCAAGGAGCAGGCATTTAGAATATGAGTGATGATTGAAGTTCATTGGTTTTTCCCTAATATTAAGTATTGTGTTTTTGTTAGTTTTTTTTTTTTTTTTTTTTTTTTTTTTTAGTAAGGAGGTTGTATGATATATGAGATTTGATAAATTATTTACCCCCTTGATTACAGCCATATCTCAGAGAGATTACAGATTTAGTTCTAGGCCACAGCAATAAAGCAGATATTGCATTAAAGTGAGTCACACAACATTTTTGGCCTCCCAATGCATGACAAATTATGTTTACACTATATTGTAGTTTATTAAGTGTGCAATAGCATTATGTCTACAAAGCAATATGTAGACCTTACTTTAAAATGATTTGTTAAACCATGTGAGCTTCAGCGAGTCAGAATCTTTTTGCTTGTAGAATGTCTTGCTTCCATATTGATGACTGTTGATTGATCAGAGTGGTGGGTAATGAAGGTTGGAGTAGCTGTGGTAATGTCTTAAAATAAGACAACAATGATGTTTCTCATATTGTTTGTTTCCTTAATGAAAGATTTATCTGTAGCATTTGATGCTGTTTGCTAGCATTTTACCCATAGTCAAACTTCTTTTCAAATACGATAATTTCAATCCTCTCAATTCTGCCACTGCTTTATCAAGCAGGTTCATGGTATTTCCAAAAAAAAAAAAAATGTGTTGTCATTTCAACAATGGTCACAGCCTCTTCACAGGAATAGATTTCATCTCAAGAGATCACTTTCTTTGCTTACTCATAAGAGACAACTCTTCATCTGTTCAAGTTTTATCATGAGAGTGAAGCAACTCAGTCTCATCCTTAGGTTCCATTCCTCATTCTAAATCTCCTGCTATTTCCACCCCATCTGCAGTTTTTTTCCTCCACGAAAGTCTTGAATCCCTTAAAGTCATCCGTAAGGGCTGAAAGCAACTTCTTCCCAACTCCTGCTGATGTTGTTAATTTGACCTCCTTCCATGAATCACAAATATTATTAATGCTATCTAGAATGGTGAATCCTTTCTAGAAGGTTTTCAACGTACTTTGTCCAGATCCAACAGAGGCATTACTATCTATGGCAACCACACCCTTACAAAATGCATTTCTTCAATAATACGACTTAAAAGTCAAAATTACTCCTTGATCTGTGGGCTACAGGAAATGTGTTAGTAGGCATGAAAACAACATTCATTTCCTTATACATCTCCATCAGTGCTCTTGGGTGACCAGGTACATTTTCAATGAGCAATAATATTTGGAAAGTTAACTTTTTTATGAGCAGTTGGTTTGAACAGTACGCTTACAGTATTCAGTAAAGGATGCTGTAAACCAATGTGCTGGCATCAAGCACATTGTTGTTCCTTGGATAGAGCACAGGCAGAGTCGATTTAACATAATTCTTGAGGGCTCTAGGATTTTGAGGATAGTAAATAAACTTTGGCTTCAACTTAAGGTCACCAGCTTCATTAACAAGAAATTTGGTCTTTGCTTTGAAGCTTTGAAGTCAGGCATTGATTTCTCTCTAGTTATGAAAGTCATAGATGGCATCTTCTTCCAATAGAAGGTTGGTATTTTGTCTATCTTGAAAATCCGTTGATTAGTGTAGTTTCCATCGTCAATGATCTTAGGTAAATCTTCTGGATACGTTGTTGGAGCTTCTGTGTCACCACTTACTGCTTCACCTTGCACTGCTATGTTTTGGAGATGGCTTCTTTTCTTAAAACTTATGAACCAATCTCTTCTAGCTTCCCACTATTTTGTCTGTAGCCAGACTACTAAAGCTTTCTCCAGATCAGCATTAAGAATGTGTTCACTGAAATATTACTTTTAATTATCTTTAAGAATTTTTCATTTTCATTCACAACTTGTTTACTTGTTTGGCACACCAGGCCTAGCTTTAGGCTTATCTCCACTTTTAACATGGTTTCCGGCTGGGTACAGTGGCTCACGCCTGTAATTCCAGCACTTTGAGAGGCCAAGGCAGGTATATCTCCTGAGGTCAGGAGTTCAAGACCAGCCTGGCCAACATGTTGAAATCCCATCTCTACTAAAAATACAAAAGTTAGCCAGGCATGGTGGTGGTTGCCTGTAATCCCAGCACTTTGGGAAACCAAGGCGGGCAGATTACAAGGTCAAGAGATCGAGACCATCCTGGCGAAAATGGTGAAACCATGTCTCTACTAAAAAGTACAAAAATTAGCTGGGCGTGGTGGTATGCCCCTGTAGTCCCAGCTACTCGGGAGGCTGAGGCAGGAGAATCACTTGAACCCTGGAGGTGGAGGTTGTAGTGAGCTGAGATCTCACCATTGCACTCCAACCTGGGTAACAAGAGTGAAATTCTGTCTCAAAAAAAATTTGGATGGTTTCCTCACTAAACTTAATGATTTCTAGCTTTTAATTTAATGTGAAAGATGTATGGTCCTTCCTTTCGCTTGAATATTTCAAGGCCATTGTAGAGTGATTAATTGGTATTGTAGAGTGATTAATTGGTATAATTTTAATATTGTTGCGTCTCAGGGAGTAGGGAAGACCAAGAAGAGGAATGGTTGTTTGGTGGAGCAGTCAGAACACACGTAATATCTATCAAATAAGTTTGCCATCTTATATGGTTTGTGTACCGCCAATCAATGACAATAGTAACATTGAAAATCTCTGATCGCACATCAGCATAACTGATATAATGTAAGAAAAAAAAAGTTTGAAATATTGTGAGAATCACCAAAGTATAACGCAGAGACACAGAGTGAACCCGTGCTGCTGAAAAAATGGTACTGATAGTCTTGCTTGATGCTAGGTTACCACAAACCCTCCATTTGTAAAGAAATGCAATTTCTGTAAAGCACAGTAAAGGGCAACACAATAAAATGAGATATACTGATTTATATTTATTCACATACTACTCTTTATCTGTGTATTAGGGTTCTCTAGAGGGACAGAGCCAATGTATCTAGAAGGACAGAACTATATATGTGTAAATATTTGTGTATATATGTGTGTGTGTATATATACACACATATAAACATATATATGTATATATAATATTAAGTATTAACTCACATGGTAACAAGGTCCCACAATAAGCAGTCTGCAGGTTGAGGAGCAAGGACAGCCAGTCCAAGTTCCAAAACTGAAGAATTTGAGTCCAACGTTTGAGCGCAGAAAGCATCCAGCATCGCAGAAAGATATAGCCTGGGAGGCTAGGCCAGTCTCTCTTTTCACATTTTTCTGCCTGTTTAAATTCTAGCCATGCTGCAGCTGATTAGATGGTGCCTACCCAGATTAAGGGTGGGTCTGCCTTTCCCAGTCACTGACTCAAATGTGAATATCCTTTCGCAACGCCCTCACAGACACACCCGGGATCAATACTTTGCATCCTTCAATCCAAACAAGTTGACCTTCAGTATTAATCATAGCAATCTGATATCAGAATGAACTTAGCTAAACATACTCAGGTGGCCTTTTGGCATACATGTAAAGGGATGAAATAGAAAGAGTGTTGCTAGCAGTGATTTCTGAGAACTGGAGGGAATCTGCGAGGTACTGAAGGAAAGCAGGTATTATTAGATATTGGTGGAGCTGAGGGGCCTCTGCTTTCCAGATAATATTTATAATATTTGCTTATGTTTTGTTTTCCTTCCCCAAAATGTGTGTCTCTAGGTTACAACACCATGATTTGTTAAATATAAATTATGATTCAAGTAATTATCAATAATTATTAATTACTAATGCAACCTGTACATATTTTTTAAAAATGTATTTATATTTTATAAATGATTTTTCAATTTTTTTGTTAATTATAATGTACTTGTAATCGTGTAAAAAAATTTAGCAAGAGTTTGAATGATGACATTATTTTCTTTATAGTAAATATATCATGAGTTTTCAGGAGAAAGGACCATTCTAATGTATGCAATTTCCTTGAACTGTTGATGTAAGAATTCATGTGAAAACAGGGGCTTATTGCACCTACTAGATACAAAAGTGTATAACAGTTAAGATGTTGAATGACAAGGTTTGAAATCATAGAGGTGCAGATTAGAATCATGCCTGGATAGAATAAGATTGAGTGCTCAACTAGATATTTATAAAAAATATTTTAAACGTTTTCAAGAAGACAGAAACTTATTAAACATGACATGCACAAGAATGCCATAACAAGAAACTGCAGTAAAGGGAATTTTATCTTTCAAATCCTGTTTAAGATGATAAACCAAGTCTGCAATGACCTGTGACCTACACCTAATTATTGCATTTGTTCCACAACCTATTAGGCCTAACTCCAAGAAACATGTTTTGGAAGAATAAAATGAAAAGAAATTTGCAACACCAGAGTTATGAATTAAGCCCGGCTAAATTATCCTCTTTAATTTTACTATGTACCAGTGTGGTGTGTTCAAAGTATTTTATATAATCTGCCCATCAAATACAGTCACACTGAAATGTAGTTATTAGGTCAAAGGCGTGTTGCCAAAAGTGATTCGTCAAGGAAGAGAAGTGAATATGTTTTTCAAAACGTGCAATTTAAAGTAATAGAAACTCTTTGCATATTAGATATGATCAGTATGTAAACAAGATAGTCTTCTATTCAAATATGCTTTTAGATGTTTCCTTAAGTAGATGTATCTATTTGGACTTGCTACATTTTCCATAATTTCTTGTCTGAATTAAAGCAATAGCCTTATAATTAGCTGAACTGATTTGATCCTTATCTGTCTTTCATAATTTTTCTAGATGATAGCCAGAAATCTTGTTTAGAAACCTAGGTGAAATCAGGCCGGGTGTGGTGACTCATGCCTGTAATCCCAGCACTTTGAGAGGCTGAGGTGGGTGGATAACTGAGGTCAGGAGTTTGAAACCAGCCTGGCCAACATAGTGAAACTCGGTCTCTACTCAAAAAACAAAATTTAGCCGGGCCTGGTGGTTCACGCCTGTAATCCCAGCTTCCCTGGAGGCTGAGGCAGGAGAATTTTTTGAACCCAAGAGGCAGAGGTTGCTGAAGTTGCAGTGAGCAGAGATCACGCCACTGCACTCCAGCCTGGGCAATAGAGCGAGACTCTGTCAAAAAAAAGGGGAGGGGAGGGCAGGGAAAGGGAAGGGAGCGAGGGGAGAAACCTACATGAAATCTTTCCATTCCTTTGCTAAAAACTTTTACTTAGCTCCCTATTTCAGTCTAACTCTTTATAATGACTTGACCACCAACGTGATCATGCTGCCCTTAGTTCTCCACATCTTGACTTTTCCTCTGGTTTATTCATCTTCTTCCCTAATCACACTGGCCTCATCATAGCTCTCTCCAAATGTGCCATTCAATGTTTTGGTCAAATATCACCAAAAAGAGGCCTGTTCTCATGGGCCTCAATAAATGGCAACCCACCCCCAGGCCCTACCAACAGCTGCAAGCCCTTTCCTTGCCCTACTTTAGCTCTGGCTCCAGAAGGCTCATTGCTTTGTAATGTAACATACCCTGGGTGTGTCAGGTGCACTGTTATCTGTCTCCTTGTCACTTCTAGAATACAAGCTCCATAAAGGAGGTGTTTTTGCTTGGTTCATTGACGTATCTTAAGAAAATGGAGTTGAACTTGACTCACTGTAGGCCTTCAATATATACAGTTTTAAGTCAAATTACATAAAAATAGAGAAAAAAAATGCATGGTTTTGTTTTAATACAAGTAGTGCTATTAAAGTGTTAATTGTCCTAGGAAGCAAATGAGCAGAAGTTCTACAATCTATTTTTACATTTCTTTAAACATGATCAAGTTATATAGAATTGAAAATTCACCTTCGAGATGTTTTCTGTTGTTTGAATTCTGATGAAGCAGTGTCTTTCTTTCAGCTCACCAAATCCATCAAGCCAAGAAAACCTACAAATCTAAATCCAGACTTTTTACAAAGTACATATTAAATGATCTTTGAAATTAAGCATTAATGGTCATGAACAATGGAGGAAGTTTCAAATGCCATTTATCAGAAAGGTCTTCACAAGAAAAATGTCATTTGACTCATTTCAATAAGCATTATTATGTTCAACAAATCAAGGAGTGTTATAACTTAATTTTCATGATTCAGGTTTGCAATTTTCATCTAGTTTAATGTTCGCAGGCTATCATAATTTTTGTTCACTTGGTATTATTAAATTAAACTCCTAGGTTATGAAGTTTTTCCTTTAAAATCTTCCTTGCATTTTGCAAATAAATGTTACATGTGGCAGCATTCCAGTGAAATATATTGTGCTTTTGCCCCATCAACAGGTTGACAGATTTGCTGCTGAAACAAAATGGGTTGTTCTCTTAGGTTTTTAAACCACATTGAGTATCACACATGAAAAACTGCAAGGGGGGCAGTTGGTAGAGTTTCCCCCATCCTCCTCCTCTTGTGCTTTACATTTCATTGTAATGAGAAATTGAAATATAACTCTCAGCAAGAGCCAACTACAAAATCATTCCTTTCCCTTTTGAGTAATGATCTTCTCATAGTAAAAAAGTGAAATGATGAAAAGGTTAGAATATGCTTTAAATCATTCTTGAAAAGGTTATAATTGCATCATTATTTGCGTCATTGTCAAATCAATGCTTTAGTTCTCCATATGTTAGCCATATTAGCCATCGGGAAAATATGATACAATATTTGTTTTTGCACTTAAGAATAATATGTTGTTGTGAATCTTTAATATAAATTACTTTCAAATTCAGTTTATGCTTGAATGTTTCTTTCTTTTAATGTCAATCTACTATTTAAATTATTGCCCATGTAAACAAAAATATTTTCTTATGCATAAAATATGCCTCGCATGGCAAGTTAAACATTGTAATCAGATATAAAGGGTATCAAAATCAATTGCAGACACTCAATGCAATCTACAGCACTCTATTTGAAGTATCAATCCACAAGTACAAAAAAAGAAAGTTACCGCAATAATGTCATAGTGGTATTTCATAACATTTTCTATTTCTGTACTAACAGGAATTCAGGAAATGCTGCTTGGATGTCAGTGTTAAATGCTTCAGCCCTTAAATGAATAATTCATATTTCACAATATATTCAATTCAAGCCAGGAAGTATTAGTATCATAATAAATTGTCACCACTCCTTTGCAAGTATAAATAATACACCTGTGTCTCCCACCCCAGTTCAACTATATCTGATTCCATGAGTCTGCATCATTATCACCAAAACCTTCTAGTTGCATTGCTGTCATGTTTGTGTTAAAGAGACTGATGAGGCAGGTTTACTGTCAAAATACATTAGTAAAAATAAATTTAGTTTTTTGAAATGCAAAAAAGAAAAATTCTAATAACTACATGAATAAATCAAAATACCCATCACATGTCAATTAACACTTCCCTTTTTTTTTTTTTTTTTTTTTTTGAGATGGAGTCTTGCTCTGTCACCCAGGCCGGAGTGCAGTGATGAGATCTTGGCTCACTGCAAGTTCTGCCTCCCAGGTTCAAGCCATTCTCCTGCCTCAGCCTCCTGAATAGCTGGGACTCTAGGCACCCACCACCACACCCAGCTAATTTTTGTATTTTCAGTAGAGATGGGGTTTCACCATGTTAGCCAGGATGGTTTCGATTTCTTGACCTTGTGATCTGCCCGCCTTGCCTCCCAAAGTGCTGGGATTACAGGTGTGAACAACCACAACGGGCCAACACTTCCCATTTTTAACAGAAGGCCTGTGGTGGTGCCAAAATGGTGATTTTTCTATTTAATCATTTTGCTGTATGTTTGTTTTCTCAAATAAGTATTGAGTTCTACATAATCAAAACCAAAGTATTGCCATGTCACCATCCTACTTAATGACATTTTATAGATCTTTAGTAACTTTAAGTCATTTTCAAATGATTAAAATTTAATGAATTTTTAATCCTGGAGAGACACTTGAAAAACCGGTCAAGCCTCAGAAAAGCTCTGCAGTAAAAGAACATTCTATCTATCGCAGACCATATGTAAAAATGATACGTGCTTGAGGACATGATAACCTATTAATCATTTTCAATTATCTTTTAAGTAGATCACATTTTCCAACAGATTTATTTATTTGGTCAATTAATAAATATGATTTTTCTGTTTGGTTCTCTCTTCCCACAAGGACATCGACTACAATGCAAGTCATTAGTGTGGGATAAAACAAAACAAAACTTCAGCCTCCCACAGTGTTTTAGTTAAAAAAAAAAAAAAAAAAAAAGTTCTGCTTGATACTTTGCTTTATCTGAGTAGTCTTCTATTCAGCCTAAATATCTTATAACTAATTTCTACTAATATATTTATAGAAACAATACGTATATAGAAACTATATAAACTATATATATATATTTGAGGCAAGAATCTCACTCTGTCATCCAGGTTGGAGTGCAGTGGCACTATCTCGGCTCACTGCAACCTGCGCCTCCTGGATTCAAGCCCTTCTCATGCCTCAGCCTCCCAAATAGCTGGGATTACAGGTGCACACCATTATGCCTGGCTAACTTTTTTTTTTTTTTTTTTTTTGGAATTGTAATAAAGATGGGGTTTCACCATGTTGGCCAGACTTGCCTCAAACTTCTGGTCTCAAGTGATCCACTGGTCTCGGCCCCCCCAAAGTGTTGGGATTGCAGGCATGAGCCACAGTCCCTGGCCTGTACTAAAAATATTTTAATGATATATGTTTTCTAATATGTGGTATGTAAAAGATTAGGTTTTTCTTGTTTTACTTTTTTACTGTTGATTTCAGTGATTTTAAACTGAGTAAAGAAAGACAACTGTAGTTCCTAGAAAAATAAATATATAAAAACAAGTACCTGAAAGCAGAAGATTGTGAAAAAGCAAAGCAGACACTGGAAGGATCCTTACACTTGGAAACAGGGATGAACATAGGGCGAAGAGCTATTTACTTATTTCATTGCTTTTATCATGAGATAGTTCAAATTTATATCTGACAGGAAGGCTAACATTTCAACAGAAAAACTCACAGTCTCATTGTTTTGAAAACACCGGAAGCCAGAATTTGTGGCAATCAGAGCATTGGAATCTAAAGGGAAAAATTCCAGAAAGGAGAGATCCAGGGAAGAGGATCTATGAATTCTGTGTATGAATTCTGTCCAAATATATGGCTCACTCCTGAACCAGACAATCATGGGGCCGGCTTCACACAGGCTTTCTCATAAGTCCGTTAAAGCTAAAAGAAAATAGGATGAAAATCTGGTCTGCCACCCACTTCAGAAAACAAGAGTTTTGTTATTTGATTAACTGTCAAATCAAATTAGATCATGAGAATTCTGCTCTTATGAATGGAAATAGCATGCCAATAAGAAGACTTGAGGGAGTCTTTGCACCTTTATCCATTTTGCTTTTCTACCACATAAGAATACAGCTTTATGCCCTTCAACCATATGTGGATGTAGCTACAAGGCACCATTAATGAGGAATGGGGCCCTCGCCAGATACTAAATCTGCCAGCATCTTGAATGCTACTAGGGTAGCGTGCAATTGTAGTCCCAGCTACTCAGGAGGCTGAGGCAGTAGAATCCCTTGAACCTAGGAGGAGGAGGTTTCAGTGAGCTAAGATCGCACCACTGCACGCAGCCTGGGTGACAGAGCTAGACTCCATCTCAAAAAAATTTACATGTTTTCTATATTTTTACATACGTATAATGTGCATATATGAACATATGTATATATGTACAGAGCTAGAGAGACAGAACAGAGGGTGAAGAGATGCACTAATTTTCTATTGCTGTGACAAATCACTGCAAATTTAATGGCTTAAAATAACTAAATTTATTGTCTTTTAAGTGTATTATCTTAAAGTTCTTCCTGTCAGAAATCTAAAATCTCACTGGGCTAAAATCAACAGGGCTGCATTCCCTTTGAAGACTCTAGGGATGAATCCATTTTCCTTGCCTTTTCCAGCTTCTAGAAGCTGTCCATCTTCCTTAGTCTATGGTGCTATCCTCCATTTTCAAAGCCAGCAATGGAGGGTTAAATCCTGACATCATATTACTCTGAAACTGTTTTGTCATCTTACCTCTTTTTCTGACTTTCCTCTTCTGCTTAGTCATCCCATTTTTAAGGACCTTTATAATTACAGTTGACCCTTGAACCACAGGTTCAAACTACGTGGATCTACTTATATGGGAATTTTCTTCCACCTCTGTTACCCCTGAGACAGCAAGATCGACCCCTTCTCTTCTTCCTTTGCCTCAGCCTACTCAGCTGAAGATGACAGGAGAAGGAACTGCATGATGGTCCACTTAATAAATAATAAATATATTTCCTCTTTATGATTTTCTTGATATCGTTTTCTTCTCCAGCTTACTTTATTGTGAGAATGCGGTATAGAATATGTGTAATATACCAACTATGTGTTAATCGACTATGTTATTGGTAAGGCTTCTTGTGAACAGTAAGCTATTAGTAGCTAAGTCTTTGGGAAGTCAAATGTTACAGTGAATTTTTGGCTGCATGGGAAACAACTGAAAATATATGTACAGTTGACTCTTGCACAGTGTGAGGATTAGAGATAGGAAATCCATGATACCTCTCTACCTTAAGAACAACTGATAAGCAAACTTATTCTATCTGCAAATTTAATTTCTCCTTGCCATGTAACCCAGCATATTTACACATTTTGGGGATTAGGGCATGGATATCCTTGGGGGAATCAGCATTCAGCCTAACACAGTATATATTCTGCATTTGGGGAAGTGGATTTTCTATAAATGCTTTCTTGTTAAAGTTCCAAGAACATGGCAGGGTGCGGTGGCTCACGTCTGTAATCCCAACACTTTGGGAGGCTGAGGCAGGCAGATCACGAGGTCAGGAGATCGAGACCATCCTGACTAACACGGTGAAACCTTGTCTCTACTAAAAATACAAAAAAATTAGCCTGCCATGGTGGCTGGTGCCTGTGGTCCCAGCTACTTGGGAGGCTGAGGCAGGAGAATGGCATGAACCCAGGAGGTGGAGCTTGCAGTGAGCCGAGATTGTGCCATTGCACTCCAGCCTGGGCTACAGAGTGAGACTCTGTCTCAAAAGAAAAAAAAAAAAGAAAAAAAGTTCCAACACCACCAGGAGATTGCTGTTGTATATACTTCTACAGAATTGAGAGGTGACAACATGCTAGCAGCCATCCAGGAAACACAAGCTCTGCCAGCATGTGGGGAGCAAGAGTGTAAGTGAGGGGCCTGTAGGCCAAAGCCTTTATTGGAGTCCAGCGTGTTGCCCAAGCATGTTTTTCTCTAAGAGTTCTAATTGATGGCCTGAGTTCCACGGAATCATTCTGTGACTGAGAAGTGGGCAGTGCTGCATGTCTGCTTTGTCCATGTGGGGTGTGGAGGTCAGTGGGGGTTTTTAGCTGGATACAAGTAGGTTATATCCAGCTATCCCATAGAAAAGTGGTCACTTGGATGCAGATGTTTGAGCCAGATATCTGGATCAACCACATGGAAGGACTGGGAGGGAATGGTGAACTGGAAACGGAGTCAAGGGTGACTAAGCCCCAATTCTGCTATGAGAAAGTAAAACCTAAATTCAGAGTAGCTACTAAGGCAACATAAAATCATAAGAATGCATCATACTGGGAAGGCTGTGATGCATCTTACAGAAAAAATACATGTGTTAAGCTTGCTCAGACATGAGTTATAGTACTGTTGATAAGTTCAAAGTTTACGCAAACACTATATCAAATAAGGTGTCATTAAATGTTGGGGTGATCAGACCCAACACCAGGTCATGGAGGTGACAAAGTCCGGTGGAGTCAAAGGATTGAGAAAAAGTTTGGGAGAGAAAGTTGGGACCAGGGGGCCATCGCTGGTGTATGGAGGCTGCGAAGGCCCCAAGCTCTGGGAGCCCACGCTATTTATTGGTAATCCAACACAGAAACAGGTGGTGAGAATGTGGAGGTCAAAAGGATGAGTTACATTAAGCACATGATTTCCAGCTGTAATGGTTTAGCATTTGCTCTGCTACTTAAGATAATAGGGAACAGGTTCTTTTAACTCAAGGTACAATTGATCCTGGGAGAGCAAGGAGCAAGGAGCCAGCAAGTCTAGACACATTCCAGAGCCACAAGCCCTGGATTCTGTCGAAGCCACAAGGGATTTTATGCCCTGCACTTAGATTATAATGCATCAGGGTAGCCTTCCACCCTTTAGCACAGAGCTTGGTGTTCCCAAGGCCACAAGGGGTTTTAGACCCTGTACCCCAGACATGTTCCGAGACTCTTTTACATTATGTCAGACATGCAAGCCCTGCCTCAGCTTCTCCCAATACTCAGCTTTTTCCCAACAATTAAACAGAAATGCACGTAAAACAAAGTTATGGATTATCAGGTTAAAAAATGTTATGATCAGAGGCTTACAGGAACCTAACCCTGTATTTCCCATAGAAGCAATAGCTTAGTGTTGGTTAGGTGGTGTTTGCAGTGACATTGAGGCCATAACAATTGGTGAGAATCAACTATTTGAATTTCTCTCTCTCCATTTTTTAAAATCCCTCTCTCTGTCTCTGTCTCTCTCTCTCAGTGTATATATATGTGTGTGTGTATATATATATATATATAAGCTCTTTGATGTTGATTTTGCAGTTTAAAATGGTCTAGTCATCCTGAATTAATAGCATCATGAATGACTTAGAATTTAGTAGCATGATCAGTACCCTTAATTTTCTAAAAGAAACAAAAAATATAGCTAATTAGTAAGCATAAGTAATGATAAAAGGCCAGAAATTAAGGATGATATTAGCTAGGCTCTGTAAAAACTTTACTTCACTTTTTGCATCATTTAGAAATAGGTTTGTGGGCTGGGCGCAGTGGCTCAAGCCTGTAATCCCAGCACTTTGGGAGGCTGAGGTGGGTGTATCAACTGAAGTCGCGAGTTAAAGACCAGCCTGACCAATATGGAGAAACCCTGTCTCTACCAAAAATACAAAATTAGCTGGGCATGGTGGTGCATGCCTGTAGTCCCAGCTACTCAGGAGGCTGAGGCAGGAGAATTGTTTGAACTGGGAGGCAGAGTTACGGTGAGATTACTCTACTGCACTCCAGCCTGGGCAAGAAGAGCGAAACTCCGTCTCAGAAAAAAAAAAAAAAAAAAAAGAAAAGAAAGAGAGCTTTGTGGTGTGTAGAGAAGTGGACTAAAACTTTACTGTGGACTAAGACAGAACATGGTAAAGTTTTACACCAAATGTAATGGAATAAGCTTTGTGCGGTACATAAACGCTGAGAGCTAGGAGAGTATTCTCTGGTTTTTTCTGGTTTCAATAAGCAGGTTTAAATTTCTTTTAAACAAATTACACATACCCATTGTTAAGAGTAAAAGAAGAAAACTCCATCTTCAACACCTCATTGACCCTCTTTAAGTTAAATAATGACTTATTTCATGGCAGGCACAATACACATATGGCAAGAGAAAGTAACAGATAAAATAAATGCTAAAATAGAATTACTCATTCCTCTAATCCATTTAATTTGATATTATAAAGCCGCTGCCAAATATGTTTAAATTTTTTTTTTCTTTTTGTTTCGACACGGATTCTAGCTCTGTTGCCCAGGCTGGACTGCAGTGGCGTGATGGCGTGATCTCAACTCACTGCAACCTCCACATCTAGGGATAAAGCAACTCTCTTGCCTCAGCCTCTTGGGTAGCTGGAACTAAAAGCTGCACAACCACGCCCGGCTGACTTTTGTATTTTCAGTAGAGACGGGGTTTCACCATGTTGGCCAGGATGCTCTCGAACTCCTGTCCTCAAGTGATCCTCCCACCTCGGCCTCCCTAAGTGCTGGGATTACAGGCATGAGCCACCGCACCCAGCCTATGTTTAAAATTCTTACTTATATTTGAATTGTTTTCCCTTGGTTTTTAAAATCTAATACATATTTTCAGTATTTGCTTTATATGAAAAGGAGTTTCCTCCTATGATTGTCACCGCTCAAGAAAAAAAACAAACATTAGACTAAACAATGTTGATTTTTTCATTTTTAGGGATTTCACAACAAGTTAAAATAGTTAGATTAAAGAAAACTTTGAACTTTAGTTTTGTTTTGTTTTTTACTGCCTTGGGCTAATGTGGTTTCAAATTCCATTTTAAAGTGAGTTTGATGATTTTATTTAAGAAAAAAGAGCTTCAGGAACCAATTAAAAATCTAGTTTGGGGACCACATTCCAGCTCTGGGAAATAAAGCAATTTAAAGTTAATTCAAGCTACTCTTTCTTCAAAAGCAGAGATCCATCTCCTAGGGAATGTGTTAATCCTTTCGTTTTGGTTAGGTTTAATTTTTCCATATACTGAGGATTCACCAAAATTTTAAAGACTTACATGATTAAATCATTTTTATAAGTAAAAATTATTTGTTAGAGGGAATATTATTTCCCATGTTGAGTCCTCAGAAACATGTCTAATCATTTAATTCTAACTTACAAATTTCTGTTTTTATATGTTCAGAGTACATTAGAATATGAATATCAGAGACCTCCTCTCATTAAAGGTGACTCATGAATAACACCTTAAAGAATGGACTAAATATTGTATGATGGGAAAAAAGAATGGGAAAGCGTGGGATATGCAGTCTTTTACTTAGGTATGGCACTACATGAGTTCTTAAAAGTGACAAAATATATATGAATAAAATTAAGCTTTCTTGATGTAATGCTGTGTAATGATTTTATTGCAAGAACAATTGATAGTACAATTTTCCTAAACAAGTAGTGATTAATAAAAATTATGGTTAAATATCAATATTGTTTCTTAAAAAATAAATTAGATTTGGAGGGCTAGGGAAAGTACACAGTGAGTAGTTTAAAGTTATTTACTTCTTGAATGGAATAATGACAGGCTCTGTAGAGCCATAGTACATTTTTTGTCTAATTCAATTTAGTTCATCCAATTTTATGGAACTCCAGATTATCTGTTGGCTGCTTAAACAACCCATAATTGGTGAAGACATACTTGAAAACCATATGTCAATGTAACATGGTGATTGCTGTGATAAAGACATGCAAAAGGAACTAGCGAAGTACGAATATGGTAATATAAATTAATTTAGAATTCTGACATAGCTTCCAGAAAGTGAGAACTCCAATTGTGTCTTGAAAGATAAACAAATTTCTATAAACACAAATGCATTTATACAAATATTTTGAACAAGAACCCATAGAATGGAGAAACAGGAGTCAGGAAACATGGTCTGAAGGAAATTTTAAGAGTAAAATTTGTAGAAAAATTGATACTAAAATAGGGATCTGGTCAGAACTTCTCCCCATGAACTCTAGTTGGATCATTAAGATCAACTAGGGTCACTGCAATGTGATTTTTAAAATATGTAAATGATTTTGATATTTATCTTGTTAAGCTGAATATCCAAGTGCAGTTATGACATAAGGAAGAGCTAAAAAGTTGACATTTGGATATATGAAATTAACAGTGATGATGGAGACAATGAGATATAATTAGGTCTTCAACAAAAGGGAATGAAAAAGATAATTCAGATCAATAAACCGCAGGAAACAGTCCTTATCTACTATCTCGTACATGCAGGTAAGGTTTAGAACTGGCAGAATTTATCGAAAGATGGTGAAAATTACAGTGAGCATGCATCTAATTGTAAGTTTCCAAAAATGTTCACATGAACGTTTCAATTAAATGAAATAACTCGTTTCATTTTGTAGAAGTCTGCACTACATTTTCCATCCATTTCATTGTATAATTTCCATAAGAGAAATACTCTGAATACATGTAATAAAATACATGCCTCAGATACATTTGAAAAGCAAGAATATTATCTTCTAATTATACGTAAGTGTATTCTGTCTGTTTAAATTTTAGAAAAGTGATTAGGAATCACAAAGATTAAAGCAATAAAGGAATGAGGAAGAAAAAATGAGAGGAATCAAATCTCAATTTTTGCTCAGACCAATTGCTGAAGACAATTAGGTCTGGCAAACTGTTCGCCTATTGCTTTAGAGTCAATAGTCACAACCTTGATTCTCTTAAATCTTTACTCTGTACACAATGTTTCAAAAAAGATATATGCAGCTAGTAGTATTAGTCAATAAACTGGTCAGATTCACTGTATATTTTAAATAATTCTTTGATAATTTGGAGAGATTCTACATTTTATAATCAACATCTATCCAAACAGCAAATCAATATTTTTCACAAATATGGTAAAATTATTTTAAAATTTATTTAATAATCATGTATTTATTTTATGGTATGAATACTGATGATGTTACCAGCATTATGTCACATCAGTATACACTTCATTTCAGTTTTCTATATTTCTTTGCCTTTTAGTTTAATCACCTCATTTGTTGTGTTTCAGTTTTCGGATAAGATCAGACACCTGCAGGTCTTTTGTTTACTTGAATTATTTTTTGGGACAGGGACAGAGAGAACGGCAATATAGATTATATTAGTTTACCAAAAAAAAAAAATTCAGAAAGCATTCTACAATTCTTGTGGCTGTGCATCTTCCTTCTATCACAGAAATAGTTCATCATATCAGTATAAAGCCCACCAACATTCTTACATGTACCATGCTAAATTACACAGTACCCCTTAAAACCCACAATTAATTTGACCACAGTTATAACCACTGTTATATTTTGAACAACGAACACACAATTTTAAAATAATATAATCAAATGCTCACATATTTTAAATCCACTAATTTAACCAGAATTACTATATAGGTATCTGTATGTGTATGTATTTATATGATAACACACGAAAAACCAAAAAATTGAAAAGTACACATGAAAGTACTTCTCTGAATCTGATTATCCTTTTCCCAGTACAATATCACTCACTGAGACAGTTATTTTCAGTTGTTTTGTATTTAAACACTAAAATAAGTGATACTTTCTTTGAGAGTATTTCTGTTTCCTCACAATGACTTGATTTCATAAGGACTTTGTTGTTCAAAGGCAAATAAATTAATTCATAGTCATTTGACATTCTTAGGCATCTATATCACTTTACTTATACAACATAAAAGCAAGAGATGGTTTAGATGATGATAGAGTTATTAGTAATGGATGCATTAATTATTATATGTTCAATTGTTTAATTTATGCTTTATAATTAGGAGAGAAAATAGCTGAAGAGGAGAAGGATAGGGAAAATCATGAATAGAGTAATATGCATCATATTAACACACAATAATTAGGAATATAATCCCACAACAAAACTACTGTAACATGAGCCTGAATATAGGAAAACTTGGGACCCTAGCCAAAAAAAAAAAAAAGCAAATATGATGTCTCAAAATTTACAATGCTCTATTTAAAACACTGTGGCTATTAGGCTGATTAAATTTCAGTGAATTTATTTAGTTTTGAGAAAAACCACAAAAATACCTCAATACTTTGTGTATGAAGGACATGGCTTAAAACACTAAGTTTGCAGCCCCATACTTAAGTCAATCTATGTGTTCCTTCCAGCCTCTGTTTTCACAACAGTGGCCTACTAGGTTATTGCCTGAAGATGGTTACATTGTTTGACTTGCACTGGATCTACTCATTTTTCAGTTATTTTTCACCTTGTAAAAAAAGTTTTCATTTGCATCAAATTATGAATTGAATATAATAGTATCTCAGTTTTAATTTGCCACGTTGCTTTACAGATTTAAATAAAGAGGAATAAGAACCTCACTATCTCAATGTCCATTACTCTTGCAGTTATTTTTGAGAAAATACATGTATTTTGCGGTTGTTTTAAGTACTAGTCAAGCTGGAAAAAAAGTGAAAATGAAAACATTGTCAGAGAAAACTGAAAATACGTACTTAAAAATCCATATATACTTTTTAAATATAACACAGTCATGCATACTTCATAGAATAATATTATGACTAAAAGTTTTTATGTTACCTTATGACTAAATATTTTAACACTAGCTGCATAAATTTTGTTCAGTCTCAGAAACCCTATAACACATGATGAATAAAATATGAATCTTCTCATCAGATTAAAATTTTCCAATGTTCAAGCACTTTTTTTAATTCAAACTTGTTATAAAGAAATGCAGCAGAGGCAGCA
The DNA here is from genome assembly GCF_049350105.2 of Macaca mulatta. Taxonomy (NCBI): domain Eukaryota; kingdom Metazoa; phylum Chordata; class Mammalia; order Primates; family Cercopithecidae; genus Macaca; species Macaca mulatta. The sequence goes on from NC_133411.1 coordinate 22,546,371, forward strand.
ATTGTAATAACCAAAGTTAACACCAAAATATACACTGGTGTTTAGCACTGGTCTGACAAAGAATCCAAAGGGGGAAAAAAATGCTTGGATTTACTAAGAGGTCTATCGCATTGTAAGTGATTAATTATAGGTAGTTTTTATTGTTACTAGATTTTATTATTTATCTCATCTACTATGCTAGCTAAATTCTAGGATATCCAAATTTGACTAAAACATTTTTCATAAGACTTTATTTTAATGTAGATAAAGTTTTTTTTTTTTTTTTTTCAAGTTCAGATGATGCGGTAAAAGACTTCAGTAAATTACATATAGTTAAAACTTATGGCCGGGCGCGGTGGCTCATGACTGTAATCCCAGCCCTTTGGGAGGCTGAGGCGAGCGGATCACGAGGTCGGGAGATCCAGACCATCCTGGCTAACACGATGAAACCCTGTCTCTACTGAAAATACAAAAAATTAGCCGGGCATGGTGGCAGTGCCTGTAGTCCCAGCTACTCGGGAGGCTGAGGCAGGAGAATGGCGTGAACCCGGGAGGCGGAGCTTGCAGTGAGCCGAGATCGCACCACTGCACTGCAGCCTGGGCGACAGAGTGAGAGTCCCTCAAAAAAAAAAAAAAAAAAAAAAAAGAAGAAAAACTTGATGTATGTTTTTGCTAGACCATTTTATAGATAGGAAAACTGAGATTTAGTACTTCCCCAGTGTCATACAGGACATACAAGATTGGGATGAAATTTCAACCCACATACTCTGAACTCTAAAATTGTTTATTTTAGCTAGTGCACACATGACCAATTGGATACCCAGATATGTTTTTAAACTTCACCATTGATACTGAGTCCCCAAAAAGGAGACATGTAATTAATAATCGACTAATGAATGTCAGCAAATGTAATTTCTTTGAAGCTATTCCATAATCTGACTCTGAAACATTTGGGTACCAATATTTGATTATTTAAAATAATTTTCTTCATTTTTTAATTTATTATTTGAAGATGCAGATTTTATAGTATTTAAAAACCTCTGGCATGTCATTTTATATAAAATGTAGACAGTTTCAAATGTTATTAATGGTATTATTTACATACATGTACTTGTTACAAAGGTAGAAGCCGGAGATACATGAAGTTGAGGTGGATGGTGACAAGGACCATGTCTGTGGGTGAAGCAGAAAAATATATCAGAAGAAGAAAAAAAAGATCCTGCCTTTCTATTTACGGGACGTATTAGTGATACCAGAAAACAAACATGTACAATGACTGACTTTCACAATGAGAGAGGGAAATACTCTTATTTGTTCAATACCTAATACTTTAGAGACCTACAGCTATCCTGGTTTTTACATCCTCACCAAAACTGGGTAGAACTTATCCCATTTTACTGATGGGAAAATTAAACCTTCAAGAGTTTTATTATGTTGTGAAAGTCACGTTGTTACAATAAATATGGAATGTGACCCTGAGGTGATATTAAATACTCTTGTTTATCAATTGGATCGACAGAAGTTCTGATGAGAAGTATATGGATGTAGCAGATACAAGCCAAGGGTAGATCTGAGGTTGGATTGTCTCCATTTATCAATAATTCTTCACTGTCAACTCAAAATAATATATTGTTACAATTTAATACTTAAAAGTCTAAAAACTACAATTGATTCCAAAAGATGGTCCGTTCACTTTGATAAGCTCTTAGACCATAATACCTCACCACTATGGAATAAGCGGATAGCTTTTGTAGAGGGATGTAAAGTACTTTTGATCAAATATAAAACTGTTTTATTTAATGGCAGAAATTTAAGGTTTGAATTGCAGAAAGGGTAATAACAAGCAAGACTGGGATAGAACACTGGGTAAAATATTTAAAAATGCCTGTGAATTTTAGTAGAGAAGAAATTTTTAAATACCTTAATAAATATTCTATATTCCTTAAGTGTAAGCTAGACTCATACACAATGTGTCAAGTTTTTAAAAGATGCAAGTTTATTATTTAGTTGCTTTGGGCAATATTTTATTTATTTGACCTGAGAAGGAGATAAGGTTCAGTGATATATGTAGTCAGAATAATTTGTATATTTAATGAGCTATTAAATCAATGTCTCACAAGCAATATATTCTTAATACTAAAGTCATTAGCCTTGTTTGTACACATATAGTTAATGTTAACAAGTGAATCATATTCTGTATTTCATAATAGAAGCTTCTGTGAAAAAACACTCATAATTATTTTTGAAAACATAAATATAACATTATATATAAAAAATACATTCTCAAGACATATTTATTTTCAAGATATTTTATAATAAAACACAAACCTTTCAAAATTAGACCAAAATACAAGTACTGTAGTTTCTACTCAATTTCCAAAACACTGAGTAAAACGATACCTTGTAAAAACAAGAAAATTCGATAGAATGTAGGTAATCCTGTGTCTGGAAGTGAGTATAGATGTAGATACAGGACCACAAAATATTGCAAATAAATATATGTTCATATTAAAACATCACTAAATTATTTTTATACCAATGATATAGGTCAAAAATATATTTTATGCTCAAAATATATGAAAGAATATTGTTAAGACAAATGAATGACTTGATGAATAATTTTTCTATTGTACCTGCTGGATTAATAAGAACAAAAGTGGCTTATTCGAATATAAAGCGATATAATCAATATAATAATTAAGACAAAAAAATTAGTGCAAGATTTGTCACTTTGTCTCAGAAAATATCTCCAAAAATTATTAAAATTACCCAGTAATGCACTTAATTATCATATTATTAGCTGAAGGTCAAATGTCAAACTTTCCTAAAATATTCCATTCGTAACCCTCAAACTATCAGAGGGATTACATTAAACATATAAAAATTATATCCAATCTATTTTAAACTGTTAACAGCTTAATTTCTAACTCATAAAAAAAATTATGTATTTATTTTTTTGAGACAGGGTCTCACTCAGTCACCTGAGCTTCAGTACAGTGGTATATCATGGCTGTCTGCAGCCGGGACTTCCTAGGCTCAAGTGCCCATACCCCTGCAGCCTCCCAAGTAGCTGGGACCAGAGGCGTGTACCACGCCCAGCTAGAAAAACGTCTGTTTATAGTTCTGCACTCTCTTGCTTGATGTTATTAATGTCACAAATTACACCTTTATATATTGTGTATCAATTAATATGGATGTATAGTTAATTTTATGTGTTTGCATTTTAAATTTTATAAAATAATTGAAAATTGAGTTATAAACCAAAATTGCAATAATACAAGTTTCATATTTGTCCATGTATTTACCTTTATTGGAAAACTTTATGTTTTCTTATACTTCTGTATTGCTGTCTAGCATTTTTGCATTTCAAATGAAAGGATCCACTTCATTTTTTTATATTTATTTTTTAGTAGGGCAAGTCTTGTAGTGATGAATACCCTCAACTTTTGTTTATCTGAGAATTTCTTAATTTCTCCCTCATTTTTGGAGAAGAGTTTTGCTAGATGTGGTAGGCTTGGCTAGCATTTTTATTTTCTTTCAATACTTTAAATATATAATATCACTACCTTCTCTGTGTGTGTATGTGTGTGTTTATTCAGTTTAAAAATGTGTTTTTTAACTAGGAAATTTGGTCTATTTGCATTTAACATAAGTATTAACATGTGACTTTAAAATGTGTTATGTTCTTTTAGTTTTTCTATCTGCTTGATCATCTTTTTTATGTCTTTTCTTATTGTCTTTTAGAATGACTATTTTAATTATTCTACCTGCCCCTCCATTATCTGAAGAGCTTTATAATTTTTTTCTACTCCATTAGCAGTTTTAAATAATAAAACATGTATACTTGACTTTTCTAAGTCTATTATAGATTGGCACCTTTATCTTCTTGGCAACTGTGAAACACATTTTGGAACAATTCTCTTCCTCCTGATTTATATGCTGGTGTTATTGTGTGTTTTCATAGTATGTAGATGTATATTATTTTCAGCATTTTTACGTATCAATACTATCAGTCTCACCTTATTTATTAATCATGCCTTCTTAAATCTTTATAGTTCGTCTTCATGTGTATGTGAAATATGTCCTTGTTTAGCCTTCATTCATGAAATATAGTGACATTTCTCACTGGTGATAGAGCTCTAGGATAGCATTTATTTCTTCAGAGCATGAAAGTATCAATCCATTGTGTTGAAGCTGTCCAAGGTGTTACCTGCACCGTGGTGTCATTAGAGCCCCAAACCTTGACAGGACCTGGTCTCCAGCCTCTTTCTCTCTATACGCAGGAAGATCTCAAAATGCTTTCTGAGCCTTTTAGTCCCTTTTCTAATAAAAGCAATGGCCGCTATGGAGAAAGGAGAACCTGATATTGGCCACTTCTCTATCTGGATGTCTTGTAGACCTGGACCTAAAAATTACTCTTTATGTTACTTCTCTGATTGCATCAAATTGATTTTTTTAAAATAACCAGCTTGTCTAGTTGTCATTAATGGGAGAAATGGAGACATTTAACCAGAATTCATAATGGAATTAAAAGTACTTTGCCATTTATCTGTATTTATATTATCTGCCCCATTTCTTCAATAATTTTTCTAGTCTGGTGTTCAGTACATACTTATTCATGTAAGCAAACACCACCTGTTCCCCCAAAACCTAATGAAATAAAAAACAAATAAAGAAATAAAGATGCAAAGACATCATATTTCCTCCCATGTTTCCCTGCTAGGAGGCACTGGACAAAACCAATTACCTCTACATATCTGTGTTATTTTCTTGACAGGTAAGAATTTACTGAAGAAAAAAAAAAAAAAAGAAAGAAAGAAAGAAAAGAAAAAGAAGAAGAAAATATGCCATGAAACTAATATCAGTATTTTGTTTCATTTTTTTATCTGAACATATTTACCCTAAATGTCCATCCATATTCATTCTGTGATTGGTGGTAACACTTAGCCATGAACCTTTAAATGACATATAATTGTTCTCTCAAATACAAAGTGAAACATGTATTAAAGATAATAACTAAAGTACATCTCTTTCAAATATGGATTGAAGATACATAATAACATTAGCATATCTACCATATTTATAATAATTTATTAAGCTAGATATATATTTTAATATATTAACATTTCAAAATTATTTTCAGAGCAGAAATGGAAATTAAACTTTCAAATATGCAAAGAAATAAATCACTAGCATTTACATAAAACTGTTGGCTTCATGAGATTAATTACATAGTTTATTGTTCTGGGCTGATTACTTCATTGTGTCAAATTAGTAAAGAATAGACTACACAGCTCCATCACAACCCAGGAACTTCAAAATACCAGTTATTTGCATTGTAAAAAGTGCTCATGACCATATCTAAGTAGAACTGATCACAATATTTAACCACAATAAACCATTATTATGATGTCAAGAGAATGATGAGTAAGCTTTCTATGTAGCCTAATGTTAATATTTTTAAATACAATTATCTCTAATTTTATTTTATTTTATTTTATTTTTATTTTTTATTTTTTGAGACGGAGTCTCGCTCTGTCGCCCAGGTTGGAGTGCAGTGGCCGGATCTCAGCTCACTGCAAGCTCCACCTCCCAGGTTTACGCCATTCTCCTGCCTCAGCCTCCTGAGTAGCTGGGACTACAGGCGCCCGCCACCTCGCCCGGCTAGTTTTTTGTATTTTTTAGTAGAGACGGGGTTTCACCGTGTTAGCCAGGATGGTCTCGATCTCCTGACCTCGTGATCCGCCCGTCTCAGCCTCCCAAAGTGCTGGGATTTCAGATTATCTCTAATTTTAGGTACACATATCAACATGCTTTTTGTTTGCCTGTAAAAACGTTATCTTTATGTTCAATCTTTCTTTAAGGATTGTATTTTTTTTTTTTTTTTTTTTACTAATGAGAATCAAATCTCTATCATAAACTGAAACATATTTTAGGGTATAATATATTGAAAGATAAAGAGTTTTGTTTCTAAGCTCTGCAAAAAAAGTAACAAAGATTTATTTTAAATAGCAAGTTTAATTATGAACTGGACATATTTTAAAGTGTCTTTCTCTTACTATGGAAAACTTTACAAATATTGTCACATGGTATGGTGGTGCGCATCTGTAGTCCCAGTTAGTCGAAGGCTGTGGTAAGATGATTCCTTGAGACCCAGAGGTTGAGGCTGAATAAACTATGATCAACTTCATTCCAGCCTGAGTGAAAGATGGATGGATGGAAGGAAGGAAGGAAGGAAGGAAGGAAGGAAGGAAGGAAGGAAGGAAGGAAGGAAGGAAGGAAGGAAGGAAGGTTGCATATACATTTTAACAAAAGAGATAAAACATAACAAAGATTATTCACTAGATATTATTCTTCTATTATAATTCCATAAGCACTTTCCATACAGAAAAGGGAGTCAAGCAGCAAAAATTAGAACACATAAAAATATAAGTGTTTTAAAAATATATTTATGGTTTAATTTTTAGGAAGTCAATTTATTTAATATAACTAAGCAGCTTTATACTTGTAGTTAATGAACATAAGCTAAATTTGAAAAGTTGTATCAAACAAAAAAAAGCCCTTGAAATAAATAATTATTAATAAACATAAATGTCCATTCTCAATTGTAGCCATAATTAGAACTTACAGTGGCTATTTCACAACTTTAGAATAATTATTATTTCAGTTATCCATATTTTGAGAGAGTTTGAAACATGGTAATGGGTTCCTGGGATAGAATACGAAATGTGGCTTAATGTTCAAATCATTCAGTAGTGCTGCAGAAGCAATTCACAAACGGGAAAGGGAGGCATGAATCTAACCAATGATTCAATGTTTGTTTTGCTCTATACAATTTATAATTCCAAGATAAAATAAACACTGCATAAGTGGTTGTCACTGAAAAAGTAAGCTATGCATTCCACTTATATGATAGGACAAAAGTAAAATGAAAGTCAACAACAAACACCAGCAAAACCATGACTTTTTGCATCTTATTCCCTGCCCTATAAAAATGATTTGACTTGGAGTCTATAGGTCTACATGGTACAGAGACTTCTAAATCAATTCTAGAGGTTATGGGAAAATATAAACAGAAATGCCAGTTTTAGAACGTTGATTTTTCTATGTCTGTGGAAAGACCCAGAGTGGGTGTCTAGGGGCTGAAAAATTGTTGGAAAGATTTCTTTGGCATGTTTTCCCTTATATCAACACTTAGGAGAGTAGGAATCAGAGTTAAGTCAAATTCCATCTTTTGCACCACTACACCACATAACTGTCACCATACCAACAATCAAAGACACTCTCTTTGAATAGGATAGATTTGAAAGCATGCAGAATTCTATGTTTTTCTGAAGTATTATTTAATCTATAAGAAGGACATGGAAGAATGACTTTGATTCCATCCATGGCATTCAAAATTATTTAGTTGATATCATTAATATAAAATTTAAAACATCCATTTGGAGCATATAAAATATATATAGAATCAGTACTGTATTTCCGATGAGTGTTAATCTAATGAGCAAGCCAGGAAAATGCTATTACATGTGTTTGGATGGATTTCTATTGCTAAAAGCCTATTTTACCTTCCTCAGAGCTAATAGAAGCAGAGTTATCCATCATGAATAGCAATTAAACTTTGATTTTCTATATGTGTGAAGTCAATATACTAACGAAATTCAATGGCTTCAGCTATGCTTTTGCAATTTTAATTATTTTATGCTTGAAATTTCTAGAAAATTTTCCACAGTGTCTAATACATCACAACGGAGAACTTAATCTCACTGGATTATAATTAGACTCTAAAGGGTAAATTAAATGAATATATGCATTCTTGTTTATATATAAAACCTTCAAAGGAAAAATGGTATTCATGAAAAAAATTTAAATTGAATACTGTAACCTTGATTCAGACTTTGCATTTTAAAATATCACCTTATAAAAGAGTGAAATCTTTATATATTTTTTGTAAACACATAGCATGTACTTCAGGTTTTACAAGAAATAAACATTTAATGAGCATCTAACATGTAACAAATATATCTTCTAGAAATACACCAATAATGTACAAAAGGGCATTTTTATTTGTTTTCTTGAGAGTAGACTTGTAACAAAATAAAAACAGTGTTTAAACATTCCAGGTATAGTATAAGAATTTACAAGATATAGAATTAGTGCAAAGGAAAGAGTGCTTAGTGTTCTTTGGCAAAGACATTCACTTACTTGAATTAAATGTCACATCAACTTAACCACATTCTTCATTGGTTGCATAGCTGCTCTCACTCTCGCCTAGGACCGGAAGAAAGTCTCCACGGCCGCCATCTTGGCCAGGATTAAAAGAACTAGAGATGGAAGCTACAATAGTGCCTGAGTTTGGGGTCCCTCAGGTTCCTTTTTCAAAAACCAGTCAGACAGAAGTTTAAAGTCTGTTTATTAACTACTGAATAATGCTACCAGGATGCTAAAGATGATGAGGTTAACCCATTCCAGTACAGTGTTCTTTCAAAATGCAAAAGTATTGAAAGCCAAAACAACAATGACGACAACAAAACTGTTAAGTGAATGTTAAAATCAGAATGTGCTTGTTTGACAAGCAAAAAGACTTTCCAGAAATATCCAAGGGCAAAGAAAAACATGCATGAACCAAACATGGCAATTAGTATCTATTTGGAGAAGTTAGATTGTGGAAATGGTGAATTATGAAAAAAACCAAAAACCTTGCATAAAATATTCAGGAACTTATGTCATTTTTAAAGTATAGAATGATATTAAACTGGGAAGTATTGGTAGAAGGGACAGTACATTTTATAGATGATTAGTTTTAGAGTCAGTTAACCAGTGATATGACTGAAATATAATAAAACATTTTACTGAAGTGTATTTTATAGACTATGTTAAATCTATTCAGATCATATAGATAGCATAGAGAATACTGAATAAACTTGAAATATATTAGAGAGATACAACTAAAAAGACACCACCTCAACTGCACCTAAACCCAGGTGCTAGCAGGTACTATTATTTACATCTCTAAAATATAATTTGTCTGGTTCCAATAATCTTTGTACCATGACAACTTTAGTCTAAGTTACAATCATTTCTTGCCTTGAATTATTCCCCAGGTATTTGACTGTAGATCTCTGGCTTCTTCTGAACCTTACTTCTCTGCTAATAAAGTACTTTTTACAAAACACATGTAATCATTGACTTACGACTGTGAATCATTGAAGAGCAATCTTCTAAATATGGCCATGAAAGCCCTCTGGAGTCTGACTCCTGCCTATCCCTCAAACTCATCGCCACATTGCTTGTTCCACTCCAGCCATGACAGCATTCTTTCTCTTTTCAACACTATTCTCCACCCACTTCACTACAGGATCTTTGTACATGCTTTTTTTTTTTTTTTTAGACAGTCTTGCTTTGTTGGCCACGCTGGAGTGCAGCAGCACAATCTCGGCGGCTTACTGCAACCTCCGTCTCATGGACTCAAGCAATTCTCCCGCCTCAGCCTCCCAAGTAGCTGGGATTACAGGCGTGTGCCACCATGCTCAGCTAATTTTTTATATTTTTTAGTAGGGACGGGGTTTCAACCATGTTGGTCAGGCTGGTCTCGACCTCCTGACCTCAGTTAATCTGCCCACCTGGGCCACCCAAAGTACTGGGATTACAGGCGTGAGCCACCACGCCTGGCCCATGCTGTTTAATGTTATCAGTCATTGTTAATTACTAGTCAAATATTATTTATTCTTCAGCTGTTAATAGAAGCATGACTTATTTAAGGAAGAACTGCTGATGTTGCTAGCTAAATACTTCTATTTCAGTCATAGAATTGGTTCTTCTCCTTTGTACCATGTCACCTCTGAAATTTCATGTGTTTATAGTTGTTTAATTCACATTTTTCTTTCTCACTATTATGAAAGGACATGAAAGAAGAAATTGTTACTTTTTTGCTGACCAGCAAAACCTCATACTTGACATATAATAAGCACATATTAATTACTGTTAAATAAATGAAACTTTTGAGGCTATATCACAGAAGTTAGATTTTGATAGAGCAAAATGTTTCTTTAAAAAAATGAATGGTAAAAGTGTTTGAGCTGAAAAGTTAACTGATGAAAGATGCACTTTAAGACAATCTGAAATCAATATGGAAAGTTGCTTGAAGTATAAGAAACCAAAGATCCAGAAAATAGCAAAGTCAGGGAACAAAGAGAGGTTAAATTAAGAGGATGGCAGCTGAAAAACTGCAGTGACCACACAAAAAATTTACTTTTTAATTTAATTGGGAAGGCACAGATAAAGATATTCGGCATGAAAGAAGGAACATGCAACGTTGTATAACTTATAAATAAATATATATCTTATAAATAAAATTAATGAACATGATTAATGTTGGAATTAATATGTTAGAGAATAAATTAAAATTCTAGATAAGTATAACTTTACCAAGACAGAATCAAAAAAATTAAATTTTCTTTGTTCAATCATAATTCATGTTATTAGTAGTTACATATCTCCCCACAAGGAAATACCTGAGATTGGACTTGACTGAGGATCTCCTAAGAAGGAGGCCTCCATGGAGGCATTTGAGCTAGAAAAGTAGATCTATGTAAAAGGGAAAGATTGTGGCCAACTTTAGCCTAGACATGGGTTGGGTGGAGGTTGTGGGCTTAAACTTTGACGGTAACTCCCTTCAGACTCTGCGCTGCACTGACTGTGTGCACACCAAGCTGTGGAGGGCAGTTTTCTTCATCAAGACCTTCATGGAAAGCTTTTATAATGACCTTTGGCAGGGCCTCAAAGATCACACACAAGATTTTGGCTTGGAGCCAGATTCCTCCCTTTTCCTATGTTTAATTTTAAATAATTTTAAATGTAATTTTTATCTTACAAATTTTATTTCTCATCTCAATTCTATTTGCATTTAAAGATAGTTTTCATATTTACTTAACTTTTTTAAACATATGCGATAGACTCAGTTTATATTTCCTGCTAATTCCAAAGTATGTGTTAGTTCAACATCATTTGTATTTTATTGTTTTTTATCTTTGTTACGAATCAAATTTTAGAGCTTTTTTCATGCCTGGGCATTTTGTTCATTGATACATAATAATTATATCTATTTATGGGTTACATGTGATATTTTGATACATGCACACAACCAGTAATGATCAAATCAGAGTAATTGGGATATCAGTTGGCTCAAACATTTATTATTTTTGCATGTTTAGAACATTCCAAATCTTCACGTGTAGCTACTTTGAAATATATAATAAATTATTGATAACTATACTTACCCTACTGTGCTATGAACACTGAAACTTATTCCTTCTAACTGTATTTTTGTACCCTTTAACCATCTTCTCTTCATTGCCCCCTCCCATAAACTTTGCAGCCTCTGGTAACGACTATTCTACCCTCTACTTCCATGAGATCTGTTTTTTAGCTCCCATAGATGAATGAAAAAAATGCGATTTTTGTCTTTCTGTGTCTGGTTTATTTCACTTAACATAACGTCCTCCAGGATCATCCATGTTGCTTAAAATGACAGTATTTCTTTTTTTTTTTTAATGATGGAATAACATTCCATTGTGTATATATACTACATTTTCTTTCCATTCTTGGTGTATATACACCACATTTTCAATTCATCCGTTGATGGGTATCTGAGGCTGATTGCATATCTTGGTTATTATGGATAGTACTGTGATAAACACTGGATGTGCAGGTATCTTTTCACATAGAGATTTCCTTTCTTTTGGATATAAATTCAGCAGTGGGATTGCTGGATCATATGGAAGTTCTATTTTTTATTTTTTTTTTTGGGAACGTGATGCCTGGTAATTATTAATTGGTTGCCAAATATTGTCTTGTCTTTTCTGGAGATATTTTTAATTTATTTCTATAAATATTTTGAGTTTACTTTGGGACATAGTTACACGATTTGAAAACAGGCTGTTTCTTTTAAGTCTTACTTTTAAGGTTTGTTAAGCTGAACTGAATCAATTCTCAGTCTAAGGATCCCACATTCTCGAGGCATGACCCTTGTGTGTTCTTTACCCAACACTTTGTAAATCATACATTCTTTAGAGAATCTAATGATTACAGGCACTGTAACCTCAAATATGTTGGATGGTTCTTTTCTCCTACACATACCAATCATTACTCATCTCAGCAATTGAGGTGCACCCTCTGCAGATCCTCAGAGTTCTCTGTCTGTGTTATGTCAGTATTTTCTCTTGTGAACTACAGGCTCTTTGGGGTCCCAAATCTCCTAAATTTAGAGTGCACCAGGCTTCACCTGTTTTTCTCATTTTTTTCTGCATCCTGGAAAATTCCTCATAGCAAAAAGTTAGGGCACTCGTAAGGATTAACTTATTTGGTTTCTGTCTTTAACGTTATCAAAATTGTTTGATTCCCTATATTTTATTCTTTAAGGTTAGAAGAATGTATATCTTATTTCTGTGATTTCATCTCAGTCAGAAGTAGAATACTTTTCTTATAGGAACATACTAAATAACTCCTGATTATTTCTGGCAAATAGGCCTAATAAATGATTTCTAATTATGTCAGTGTGACACACTGGATAATATCACTGTGAAAACATTGCTAATAAGCTTTGACTTCTCTGAAAATTTCAAAAGAGTATATGCAGAGAGCCATTAAATGATTTTGGTTCTTGATCCTATTCAACTATTAGTGTATTTTGCTATGAGGCAGAAGTTTACAAATGTGAGAACTGCAAAACAGGTTCATCCTGGGGGCTTATTTTGTTTGGTGAAAGATTTTGTATTATTTACATTGAATTGTAATGTCCTGAGACAGGTTATGTGCACTCTAATTTGTGATCAGCTCCAATTCAGCTGTAGCATCATATTACCTGCCTGAAGATTGAAGGCATTACAAACTGTAAACACTTCCCCTAAACAATAGTGTTCTAAATTTTTCCTTGTCCAGGGGTTATCTCCAATTTTGAAATACTGGAAAATTCACTACTATGTGAACATGCATGTGCACAGCACTAGTGAGTTTCAATAATATTTTCTTGTACATTTGGGAAAATGTTAATACACCAGATGAATGATGGAGGTTTCTTAATGTTCATATGATCAATGTCTAATGAAAATATCACATTCATTTTTCGTTACCTTGATTATCAAGACCAACTTTTCCAGTTGTCTTTCACGCACAGGGCCAATAAAATGAACTTCATATATTTAACCAACCCTATTTTAATTTTCTGAGATTCTCTGTTGCAATATATTTGATGTTCTAGGTATGACATACTATTTACCTGAGATAAGCCATTTTTATTAGAAAAAAGAAATGCACTGATTTTGAATAACTATTGGAACAAGATGAATCCCAGAGTCTAGAAAGGCTACTAACACTTTAAGGGATGAATATTCACTGAATTTCTAATTAGAAACTATTTTATAAAAAAGAAAAAGAAGATGTTACAGTATGTGGATATATAGATTATTTTATAGTACATGCACACATTTCTATCTATAATAGAAAGGTAGCTGTATATATTACTATAATTGAAATGAGTTCATCTCTTTTAAAAAGCTTTCTGGAAAGGTTTTATGGATCATACTTTTGTTTCTTGTAAAAAGGTTTTATGGATCAGTTCAGTTCAGTCTAAAGTGGTGTTTTAAAATGAACTCATCTATTAAGTTAATTGCTCTAAGCCAACCAATACAAGATAAGCCTGAAGTGTTTTGTGTCAAAAAGAAAAAAGCGCACACACACACACACACAAACCAAGCAAACACATACACTCATGTGATGGGAGTCTGTCACAAGGACACAGGTGACCATCCTAATACCTCCAGTGGCCAAAGCTAAAACAACTTCAGCAACAAAATTTTTAAAATGAGTAATATTGACATAGTATTGGATTATACCTTAAAATATAAAATAAATATTCATGAATCTGCAATGATACAAATACACGATTGAATAGATACGTGAATGGGAGAGTATGGACAAATATCCCATGTAGAAGAATTTAAAATAATTTATGTCTACAATAATTTATGTCTACTCTATGCTCACATAATTTCCTGCATCTTTAGTGTGAGCTGTGCAGAGCAAGTGCATTTCAAAGAGTACAGTGTGAAAAAACCCTTGGGGAAGATAATTTAATCCTGACAAATACTACCTTAGCTAGCTGATTAAAGTAAGTATCTGCAGTAATAGTCATGTTGATGGCACGTATCTTTGATAAACTGTGATGATGGCACTTCTACCCTATGTTTTTCTTCCCCAAAACACATGACCCCAGTCTAATAATTAGAAAAATAAACAAATCCAAATAGAGTGACATCCTACAAAATATATGACTAGTATTCCACAAAATTGCCAAGGTTATCAAAAACAAGAAAAGTGTGAGAGACGTATAGTCAAGAGAAGACTAAGGAGATAAACAAGTAAGTGTCTGGAATCTTAGATGAAATCCTGGAAAATAAAATCAAAATGAGGTAAAGACTAATAAATCTAAAAAGTATGCACTTTAGTAATAACAGAGTATCCATACTGGTTCATTAGTTGTAATGAATGAAGCAGACTTTTGTAAGATACTAATAATAGAGAAGCTGGAAGCAAAGTGTATCAGATCTCTCCATACTCTCTCTGCATTTTTCTGTACATCTAAAACTGCAATAAAATAGTTTATTTTTTAATGATTATTAGCTAGTAATTTCAGAGTTCCCAGTTGGTTAAAAATATGTTATTAATTCATGTATTTTCCTGAGTTATCTTATTTTATCATTTAATACTTAAGTATTTAATATATCTGACATTTACTTCATATAGTATTCAATGTGATTCTACTTTTTCACCGTATTTTCAATAGTCTCAGCATTATTATCACTGCAGAGTCAAATTTGAAATATTGTTCTTAAACTGTGCCTCACTGAAATTTTACACTACTTCTTCACATTTTTAGATTTAACCATTTTTTGAAAAATATTGATCTTTATGAGTCTATTACATGCATAACATATTCAACAAAAATTATTATAAGAACAGCTGACAAATTAACACACACTGCTCTAATGCACTCTGATGTTGAGAAGCAATGTTTGCATAGTATTAAATGGTATTCATTAGAATATATATTAATCACAGTGTTAAATTAATTTATCCATTTCTTTCAGAGTCTATAGGACAGATTAGTTATCCTGCTTAACATTATAAAAATCTCCTAATATTTAATATTAATATTGTGAGTGTTTTATGTTTCAATGTAAGAAAAAGATTTAGCAAGCAAATTTTTCAGAAAAGTATCTTATGATTTTATTGATTTCTGAGTGAAAAACTGGATCCATTTTCTCTATATTCTTTTTTAAAATTTTTAATTTCTGTGGGTACATTATATATATATATATATATATATATATATATATCTCCATAGTTTTTTTTGCCTATAAATTATTTTATTTTTTTAACTTTATTTTAGGTTCAGTGGTACATGTGAAGGTTTTATAGGTAAATTCGTGTAATGGGGGTTTGTTGTACAGACCATTTATTCAACCAGGTACTAAGCATTTACCTAATAGTTATTTTCCAAAGGTAAATAATAGCTTGTGTTCCAGATTAAAAAACAACAAACAACAAACAAAACCAACTCTTTTAATGGTTAGGATGTGTATTCTTCAAAATACATCTGAAATTACCTATGAATATTTAGCTATTGTCAACAAACACAATAACTTTTTTTGTCTGCCCATTATTAGACCACAAAGGCACCCCTTGCTTGGCCTCATATCTAGGAGTCTAATTATCTTCCCATAATTAAGCACTATATGAGGCGTGTCAGCAGAAATAATACCAGAAAGACTGTTTGCGCTTGCATGATTTTATCCACGAAACAAGTGGTCAGTTCAACTGTGAGCTCTTGAACGTGAGCAACACTCACAAAAATAATGTTATTTACAGACACCACTTACAAATTGAGTAAAAACTATTGATGTCTTGTAATGCAGGATTTTGTTGATTCTAGGATGAGAAGGGGTTCTGGCTACAAATGGCTTCGGGGAAGATATGGATGAAAAAATAAATTGAAGAGAAATTGCCTCAATTTTGACATTGAGTAGGTTAACATTTACAAACAATATACCTAATATCAAAAGACATGAAAAGTATGGCGACAGGAATGAAAAGCCACCATTATTCACCCTTGCGTCCCTATACCCATGCCCTGAAACATCAGAGCTCATAGTTTCTCCCAGTAAAGGTGGAGTATACCTTCCTACCACTCAAATTTGGGCCCTGCATGCCTTGTTCTGGCTAATGAGATACTAGCATTTGTCGTGTAACAAAGGTATCAAATGTTCTTGTGCGATGCTATGAAAAGCACCTTTCCTACCAGCCCGCCTGTCGAAAGAGGATGAGAGACTTGTGAAGCAGGCCTAGATTTGACTTATGGTTCTGAGACAATCACAGTCTTTCTGACCTGGATCAACCAATCACCAGCTGACATGTAGATGCATGAAGAAAAAAAGTGACTGCCCTTTAAAGTTAGTGAATTTGGAAGTTGAATCATTATGTAGAATGGGGCAATAACAAATACATTAAATAACAGGATGATGTGCCCTGATTTCACTATCGCTAAGAAAGAAAAGCAACAATGGCCAAAAGTAGCCCTAATAAACAATATTTAGAAAATAGAGTCAGATTCTAAAGGAAAGGAGTAACAGAGTAGTATGTTATGTCATGGGTAGAACAGCACTGAATTAAAGAAAAGAGATTTAAAAAATAATTAAATAAATAAATTGAAGGTATAAAAGGTGACCAAATAATTCTTGAGCTAAGGAAATTTTGAAAACACATTGTTTTAACTATTTGATTTCTTACAGAAAAAAAAAAAGTACAGATTTATTTATTCTAAACTGTTGTTATGTAGTGTCTTGCCTAAGCTTGCCGTACGTTTTATCTAACTTCTATTCAAGTAACACTTGAATAAATTATGGTTCCTCTTAAAAGCAGATCTGCCATTATTCAATTATATTTTTCTTATATTCTTTTTATTTAGTCATATCTTATGAAGTTACAATTAGTTGAAGTATGCTATTTTAAAACAATGATGGTTTTAATAAGAAAAAATATATATTAAAGTATTTCATGAGTGCTGTGACATTTTGAAAAATCAGCCCAACAAATCTCTATTCTTTTTTGTTGAAAACTTAGATTAAAATTTCAGTTAGAGAAAATGATAACTTTTAGATAGTAAATGTACCTTTCTCCACTTTGGAAATGAAAATTGAATCAACCATAATATTTTCCAACAGGAAAATCTTCCACCTTTCTGAAGCATATAAAAATAATTTTAAATTCCTTCAATATTAAATGATGTAGTTATATTCAATAAGTCATGTTTATATTATATTTATAATATTGAAATGAGATTTGAAAACAAACAAAATAACCCACCCTAGAACAAATGCATCTCTTATCTAGACTGACAAATAAACAAAAAAATGCTACTGATTTCAGAACATTTGAATGATGAAGCCTACTCTTGTGCCAACTGAATTTATCTTAAACATGAAAATGTAACATGATTTCATTATTGACATGGATCATAAGATAAATAAAAAGTACATTCATGAAATTGATGATATAGGTAAAAAATGCTTTAAGTAGTTTTTCTTTTTTAACTTTTCTATTCTAGAAGGTGTTGATACTAAAGAATTCTAAACTGCGTTGAGATCAAAAAGGCTGCAATGAGTAAGTCCATCTGTCTCTCTGCCTCTGTCTGTGTCTGTGTCTCTATCTCTCCTTCTCCCTGTCTCTATCTCTCCTTCTCCCCGCTTACCTCCCCATGCTCATATGTGTCTTGTTCCTATAAGTACTTCTACAGAATATCTTATTTGTTATTTTCCATTATATACTTAAATATGTGTGATTATTTTTGCCTCACTCCTTTTTCCTTCTCTGACCAGTACTAATCAATGAACTAGTCATAAGTCAAATACATAATTAAGCAGAAAAAATGTCCACATATGTATGATCAATTAAATGGAAATAAAGAAGGAATATGTTATTTTTTCCTACATTAGCTTAACCTTTGTTTAAACCATTATAATTGCTTCCTTCTTACAGTTGGCTATTGGCACTTCTCAATCATCTAAAAACTCCATCATTTAAAATATAGAAAAGGTTTTCAGTTTTATCCATTCCTCTTTATCTTTCCATTTTTTTTCTTTCTGAAGCGATTTGGTCCAAAAACTCCTATATGTGGCTGAGACATGTAGGTACTGGCTTGAGGGAAAGGATGAACTCCAGCAGCCCCTACTGGGTGTTTAGATTCTTAGCTAAGTGAGGAGGACTTCTGTTTGTGAGGTTGATCCAGTGGATGGGGTGTTCAAGGCCGAATAGTGAGAGGAGGGTGTCGCTGTGGTGGGGTACAGAGGTGAATGTGGGTGTTGGAACATGTATGGGGTCCTCAGAATATTTGTAAAATGTGTATTGCAGGTGTCAGCTACAAAGAGAGGTTGGTTACAAACAGAAGGATTGGTCAAATACATTAATACCCTGAGGATAATGGTAGCAAGCCTTCTTATGTCAGTTAAGTGAATCACAAATCTGAAAAAGGAGAAAGCTAGAATGAATAGAATGAATTATCTTCTTAAATCAGAATTGGACCTACCACTGGTAATCAATATTTTCAGTATATTTAGATATTTAGATATAGTTAATTCCACAATTAAGGAAAGGTAGGTACCAATTGAGGAGCCTGAGTCACTTTGTTTTGCCAGAAAGAATAATGAGATGCATCAAATATGCAAAAAAAAAAAAAAAAGCAAGCAAAAAGTAAAAATAGAAGCAAGCCAGCCAATAGTGACTTCCACTAACCAAATGTGGGAAAATTTAAGCATCAAAATAAACACTGATAGTAAGAGATTATAACTCATTGAATAAAATAGGGATCCGCAGTCTACAGAGATAAATGTACATTAATGGATATATTAGTAGTTTCATGAGATTGTAGATATTTACAGAATCAAAAAATAACCCCCCATGAAATACTTACAAACTTCAAAATAAAAAGGGGAATCTTGGCAGACCTTGTCTTTATCTAGTAATTACAAGTATTGTTACTATTAATATGTGATTATTTGAATTTGGCCAGGGTTGTGAGAGGAATTGGTAATACATTTTTGTCAAATGCTTTTTCTGCTTTTATTACTTTTTCTGTTGAGGTGTTTAATTACAGTGACTGATGTTTTGTTATTACTCCTATCTATCTTTAATTCAGAGTCTGACAACTTGTCTGAATTTGCCAACATTCCGTCACCATGTGCTTCACAACTATGATGGCTGCGTCAATGATTTTCCTTCCTGTCTTTTCAATTTTCTTCAACCTTTCAATCATCAGTCACTTAGTGAGTGACATTCCCTCTAGAAAATCACCTGGTCTATTCTTGTGAATTTTTGTGTGCAATGTTTTGAACAGATGTATTTTTTTGTCTTAGGTTATTTGCCAAGCCATATCGAAAATGTGAAGGTTGGGGGATGGTATGCAAACTACATAAATGCTAATGAATGCACAGAACCTGTTCATAACAACCAAATTAAATGTTTAGAGAAGAGAAAAGGTTGTTTTAAGCATGTTTAAATGTTAACATAATAGTTTGTTACTTACATGTAGACATTTTTTCCAAATTGTGTTTGCGTTTTACATTGATTATCATTGGAAGTGTTGCATTAATTAGACATGTATTGTACATGTATCTACCTACAATAAATACAATTGGCCGGGCGTGGTGGCTCACACCTGTAATCCCAGCACTTTGGGAGGCCAAGGCCAGCAGATCACTTGAGGTTGAGAGTTTGAGATCAGACTGATCAACATGGAGAAACCCTATCTCTACTAAAATAATACAAAAAATGAGCCAGGCATGATGGTGGGCACCTGTAATCCCAAATACTCGGGAGGCTGAGGCAGGAGAATTGTTTGAACCTGGGAGGTGGAGGTTGCAGTGAGCCGAGATTGTGCCATTGCACTCCAGCGTGGGCAACAAGAGTGAAACTCCATCTCAAAATAATAATAACAATAAATAAATAAATAAATAGAATTATTGTCGTCACACAAAACATCTGATTTGATAGGACCTGATTACTGATCTTAAACAGAAGTTACTTGCATTTGTAATGTATGAGAATGTGCAAAATTTGAATAGTAGATCAGTCTTTGGATCTCACTTTAAAATATGTGATTTGTGATTTTAAGCCAAAATCACATTAAATTTATAAACATACTTGTATCAGTTAAACAAGCTACAAATAACCATATTTATAACTATAATTTATTATTTTTATAAGAATTAATTATGTAGGTTTGTATGCTAAGCCATTACTTAAGCACTTTAACAAGAGACCATATACATTAAAAATACGTGTGATTTAAAATATTTAAAGGTGTTTAAGTAATTAACCTGTTAAGGACAATAAGCATTAGAATATTAAATGTGATTTATAGTTCTTAGACATAAATGAAACAGAACATGTGAAAGCTAAATGTAAAAATTTTTAAAAGTTCAGAGTTTCAAATTATAATTTAAATGAAGTAAATATTACTGCTAAAAGTCAAAATAAGAATGAATCATATATTTCTAAGAAGAAAAGTTTCACTTAACGTCATTTTAAAAACTGCCCTTGAGGAGTTATATTATTGGATTATCACTTAATCTCCATGCCAGCTGTGTGAAGAATGCATTAGAAGATGGTTTCGCAGTCATCTCTGCAAGAGTTGATGGTGGCTTGGACAAGAGTTCAAGGTGATTGAGTGTAAGGATAAAGAAAAGGGAACGCGTTTGTTAAATATGGAGATGTGGTGGTTAGTGTCGGTAAATGTCATGAGTGAGACAGAGAGACAAAATTATGCTGCCCCCTTTTCTGGTTTTGCAATTTGATAGCGATATCGTCCATGAAACCGAAGATTCTCATCTTCACATGGAGATGTGTAGAATGAGATTAAATCTGTGACTACAGGAGATCACTGGAGAACGTAAGATTTTATTTGATACCGGAGGCACTTTAGAAGACTGAAGTGCACTGAGCTGCATGAACAAAACCATGCAGCGATGCATGAGAATTAAAAAGAATGTATCTGAAAAGGGAAAAAATGATCAGAACTTTTCAATACTGATAGGTTAAGTAATATATGCACAAGAAGGGAATTTTTATCCAAAATTCAATCACTGTATAAAAATTTTATTTATAATAAACCCCATAAAATAAGATAAAACTATAAGTCTGAGAATATAATTTATGCGAAAGCTATTTTTAGGACCATAAGCTAATTTTTATAAGCTATTTCATTGTTTTAAATCTCAGCTTGAATTTTATAAATCTCTGTGTATCTTGTTTCCACACATCTTAAACCACACCACTTACTGTTTGCATGGTCTAGAAAAAGCTACCTAACCTTTGCAAGTTCTAATTTATTAAAAAACATAAACTACTTTTGTTTCCTTCAAAATTCAGATTTTGTACTATTTAATATCCAAATAATTTACCTATCTGAAAAATATATATACAATCCCATGTTTGTTTATGAACCTCAGGTATATATCAATCTTTTGTGAACATCTGTGATATTTTTCTTTTATAATTTTCATATTTCCAATTTGATCAAACTTGCATTTTATTATAAATGTCCTACAGCCGTGTCTGCAGAGTTGAAGGGTCTTGGCTGGCATTTGAGACTTTCTGCTCTTTTCCACTTTCTAATGGTCAATATACTCTGCTCAGACCTGCTTTCTTGGTATTTTACACCCATATAAAGATGGTACAGAGTGCCCTCCTAGTAGTACTGCATCTGTGCATTGGGGAGAAGAGAAGGGTTATACCTCTCCCACTGAAACAGGCCTGAGGAGGTCTTGGACATTTTTCAAGTGGACCATTTCCCAGACCCAGAAATGCTGAGTAAGAGCAATAACTTCACAGTGTATTATTTCATTGTTGACAAATGGAAGAAACAGGCATATAAGATAAAAAATTGAGAGTTAAAAATTTGCAGTTAAAAAATAGTTTCTCAACACTTGCAGTAGAATAGAATAATAACCTTTTAAAAGCCCTCTTCAATAAGCTGATATGCAACACTGCACAAGCTCAACCTGCTAAGACACAGGGTCACTGCTTTTGTCTTACCATCCATCTCATCTTTATCACTCTATTGACTTTCTTCTTTCAAATGTCTTAAATATTGAATTCCAATTTCCTCCTTAAAGAAACATTTCTCATAAAGATGTGCAAATGGTTACACAATGGTTGTTTGGGAAGAATTGTTTATAGTCCATTATCGAATTCACAGTGTAGGTACAAGTGCCTTGGATCAGACAAGAAGGCCTATTGAGTAAATTGCTGCCATAGTGCCTATGTAGGAAGTTTCTAAATAAAAGTTACATTGGTGGGTAGCAATGTTTTGGTATGTCATTTTTCAAAGCTTCCACTATTTTCTTATAATTCGTTTATATGATATTTTTCATATATGAACTGAATTTTACAAAAAGGCTCATGCTAAAAATCACACACAAAAAAGAAGATGAGTAGCTTTGAGAAAGAAGAGATGCAGGTAGGCACATTTTGTTGCAATTAGAAAAAAAGTCTGCCTTGAGTTCTGTTGAAAAATTCACATTACATACTGCATGACATTTATGCTGAAAGCAGGTGTGAGTAATGTAAGAACAAGGGTTGCGTTTTGACAGAAGATTTTGCATTTATTACCTCTTTCTGAAGAAAGGTAATGAAGCAGGAAATAGTCACAAATAATAAGAAGCAGTTTAAGCTGTTGAATACACAACAATCTCCACTATATTTCAACCTTTAGACCTCTATAGAAGAAATATGCAGTCTTTCTAACCTCGTATAGATAGATATATGTAAAATTATCACCATTTTTTGAAGACTGTCTTTTATATGACCTTCAAATGTCACACATTACTCTGTAACTTCACAAAACGCATATAATTTGAGCTTTGGATCACTACTTGATGCTAATTCAGACTCAGCTTTCATAAATGATTCATTCATCCTTGGATTTATTAATCTCTATCCCTTTAAATGGTTTTTATGTGGGCCAGTTAGTTAATTAGAGCTTTATATTGTTGACATGCCTTAGAAGTTTGTGATGCTTATAGGTAATTTAGTGTCAGAGGAAAAAGAAAAACCCCTTCTAAGAGAAAAAATACATGATTAGCTATATCAATAAAGGGTAGATTTGGTGAAATAACAAGAATGGTTTTTATACAAACCTAGGTATGAATGAAGTAAAATTTATTTTAAAATTTATTTAAATCTAGATTCATTTAATTGCAATGCCACATTTTACTCAGCTGATGGGAAATTCAATCTTGCTCATGATGGAGGCTTTCTGCTTAAAGATGATAACAATACTGAGATTTGGCTGGGCCCAGTGGCTCATACTTATAATCCCAGCACTTTGGGAGGCCAAGGTGGGTGGATCATGAGGTGAAGAGATCAAGACCATCCTGGCCAACATGGTGAAACCCTGTCTCTACTAAAAATGCAAAAATTAGCCGGGCGTGGTGGCACATGCCTGTAATCCCAGCTACATGGAAGGCTGAGGCAGGAGAATCACTTGAACCCAGGAGGCGGAGGTTGCAGTGAGTAGAGATCGTGCCACTGCACTCCAGCCTGGCTACAGGGCAAGACTCCATCTCAAAATAAATAAATAAATACATAAATAATAATTAAAAAAACAACTAAGATTTTACACACATCACTAAAGCATAGTGATGATTCTTTGATCACTTCCCATAAATTCATACTGAGAAATATATTGTCCCAGTTTAAAAGTTTCCATCAGATTCTAGGAACAGTCTGCTTTGGGGTAATTAATGGGGCAAAAGAAACTTGATGATACTAGGAAATGTCAGGTCCAGATGCTAAGACCAGTCATCTGGGTGCTGTCTGGTAGAAAGATAAGATGATGTCTCCCCTTCCAAGTCAAAAAAGACACACTGTCAGATTATACTGTTCTTAAAAGTCATTAACTTCCCTGCCTGACCCGGTCTGTTTAACCCTAACCAAACCTAATGTATACCATTCATTATGCTTGGGGTTTAAAAGGCAGCAACTATTATTAAATCAAGATCATTTGCTTTTGATATGGCAATATCCCTCTAGTGAGAGATTATGAAAAGTCTGGCAATTTGCTTGAAATAGAAAAAGGGGAAAATAGGGAGAAATGAAAAACAAAAGATATCACTTAACAAACTAGATTGAAATAATAAAAAATGGAGGGATGAGCTAGGTGAAATTTTATTAACTAAATAACATCCCATACTGCATGTTCCAATAACAATGACTAATTATATGAGCTTCTTATAAAAACAAGTAGTATAGGACTATAATTAAGGAAAAGCATAATTATATTATTTTCCTATAAAAGATATTTTAAAATTCATTAATGTTTCAGGAAGTAATGCATATAATTACTTCTTATTCATTTTTTTTCTTAAATACAGTATCAGATTCCTTGGAGAATCAGTGGCAATAACCAAAAGAATTAAGTAAGCTGGGAACTATACAATCACAAAACATCTTTAGGGAGGTTGGTACCTACAATACTGACTATTGAGCAAAGCCAATATTTAGAAGAAGAGCAAACAAACAAACAAACATGATATAGACATTTCTCAGTGAAACTATTTCTACTCATTCTTCAGTAACCTAGACTGAGGACAAAATTTTAGTAACTGAAGTCAATTACTATAAGAAAAATTTAAAAGTTATTACTGTAGAGCTAATATTCTTGTGGAAGAAGATAGGCATTAAATATAGAACAGGTAAGGTACTTTCTGGGTGTTCCATTATAAGGAAAAGAAAAGGAAAAGTCTCATTCAGGATTCTTGTGATTTCAGGTTATTGGAAGACAGATGTTATGTATCCAGAATGGCTAGGACAACGTTTTCTGGAAAGAAACTTTTGAGATGTTACCAACATGATGAAAAAGATGCACTTTTGTAAGGACCAGAGCAAATGGCATTCTATGTAGAATAGATGAAAATGCAAAGAGTTTGAAGCAGAGACAGAGAAGACAAGGGTATTAATTTTGTATGACTGCAGTAACAAATTACCACAAGCTTAGTGTTTTAAAAACTAAAGTTCCTAAAAACAGGAATCATGGTGGAAAATATATATTTGAGATTCATTTTCTCTATTTTTTCAATATCATACAGATTTTAAATGGCAAAATAAGAGGCTGAAGAATGATTAAATATGATTAGAAATGAATAATTAAACATGAAGGCTGCAGACAAGGAAACAAAGAAAGATCACAGTCCTGGTATGAATGCAAGATTATTCGTTGTTAGTCAGAAACACACATCACTTAAATCATAGATGGAGGACCTTGATAAGATCCTAGTGAGACAGAGTGTAGAAATAAAGTCTTGGCAGAAATAATACTAAGTAACTATCTCCTAAAGCCTTTCATAATGCATTCTTATTCAAATATAAGTGAAATATACTTTTCTGATTTTATAAAATGTTACATTATGGCTTCTGCAATAATAGAGTGTAAATTTTCTTGCCTGCTTATACAGACAAATATTTAGTCAATATACGTTTATCTTTCCAGCAGCTCCAGTTGTGTTTAATTCATTCATAAGTTAGTTCTTTAAGGCAGAGGGACATGGTATTTCATAAACAATTCTATATTGAGTATCTTTTCCTGAATCTCAAAAACCCTGATATAATTGATTAAAAATACATTTAATAGGTGTCAGTGCTAACACATACTCTATTATAACAGCTAGTTTTGAAACACATATGTTAACACATTTAGGCTTCTTACTGATACAAACTTTGATTTGTTTATGATATCATTGACTTTAAGTGTTATGTTAGACTATCTTATTCAATGTGACAAATAATATGTAGTCCTTGGCAATTACTAGAAATATCCTCTTCGTTACAATTAATTCATTGTGCACAGTTCTGCTGATTTCACCTGATAATTATATTCCTTATTTCCTACCTCCTTTCTATAATGTTCAGATAGTGATAGCTCAGGAGATTCTCTGGATCAAATACTCCTTTTTATCTTGTGCTGCAAGGAGGCTCTAAAATGACTCCAGTGATCTCTGCATGCTGGTATTCATGCCCTTGTGCAACACGCTCCCTTTGAGCATGGGTGACGCCTTATGTTCTATAATTTGCTTCTAACCAAAATAACACGGCAAATGCGATGAGATAACTCTTCTGTGCTTATACTATGTTAGGATGAAAACAGCATCTTGTTAGCAGGCTGTCTTTATTGCCTCCTTAGCTTATATGCTCTGATGAAGCAAACAGGCGTGTAAGGGAGGTCCACATGTCAAGGAGTGAAGGGCAGCCTCCTCCCAACAGGCACCAAGGGACTGAGGATGACCTCCAGCTGGCTGCCACACACAAGCTGAAGCTTTTAATCCAACACCCCACAAGGAATTGAATTCTGCCAACAACCACATGAGTTTGAAAGCAGATTATTTTCCAGTTGATCTTCACATGAGAATGTAACCCTGGCAGAAGCCTTGACTGCAGTCTCATGAGAGACCTTGAAAAAATGAATAAGTAAACTGCTTGGATTCTGAACCCACAGAAATTGGGAGATAATAATTGTCTACTGTTTTGAGCTGCTGAATTTTCCAAACTGTATTATGCAGCAGTGGATAACCTATATATTTCTGAACTTAGTTTCTTCTCTCCGTTCTGACAAATTGTATATCAATACTTGATTTCATGCCTGTCATTTTAACTTGAACCTCCCTAATTCTTTTTCTCAGGCTCGAGTCAAGCCTATGCAGTATTACAGATGTGTGGTCCTTAAGACAGAAATCTTCGTCGTAAACTCTACTTCCTTCTAAATATATAATTATTGTAACAAAGAAAGCACTCTTAAATGTTCAATGAGTAATGGGCGTCTTGGATGTTTAAAAGTGTAGAACAGACACTTCTCACATTATGAGCCAGAAACATCCTTATTATTGGGGGCTGTCCTATGTGCTATAGGATTTAGCAGAATCCCTAGTCTCCACCCACTAGATCTCAGTAGCACACCCACATTGGTGAAAAGGAATCATGTATCTGGATATTGTTAATGCTCACTTTGGGAACAAAAGAGCACTTAGTGGAGAGCCACTGGTATAAAGGGATCCTGATTGAGGAATGCCGCTTTATGAGAAACTAAAGAGAAAGCAGTAGCTAGAGCTATACTTTGTTCTAAGTGAAGTGTGAAACAGAAAAAAAAAAGAAACATAAAGAACAGATAGGGAACAAACAGAAAAGGAAAGAATAATTCCAAAGGAACAAATTGAAGGCCTTTGAAATTAGAAGCAATGAGCTCACAATTGCTAGCAGAAAGGCCGGGAACTCAAATAATTGGGCTTAAATCGTTCTGATTGTTCCTCTATATCATATTAAGTAGAATTCAGATATTTTAAAAATATCTATTTCAAATATTTTAATTTATGATTTACAATTCAATTAAAATAACAAATTCATAACATGTAAATATGATTATGAAACTATTTTTTCAAATGATCTATAAATGTAAAAGAGGCATTATTTTACAGTTTTTTTCAACTCTCCTTAAACTTTAACTGATATATCTAGTTGTCTTATTTTGTATGGGAAAAGTGGTAGCTCATGGTGTATGGATTTCTATACTGGCAGTATAGAGATACTGGCAGTGGTTAATAATATTGTATCTTGTTCATCAAAGGCTTTTTAAAAAGGAAGGCTAGAAGATTGATAACAAGGAGTTTTGGGTTCTAGATATGTGAAGTAATTCACACAATGTGGATGGTCTGTGGAGACATTTATATCCCACGTGAATGCTCAACATAGCATGTAGCGGAGGATTTCACAAATCTAATGGAGAACTAGACCTATTCTGTGGCTTTTCATATCAGTGTTTTCAACCGCCATTGTGGTACTCCTTCGATGGGTTCATTTTTTTGTGTAGCCATTGTATCAGTCAGTTCTCATGCTGCTAATGAAGACATACCCTAGACTGAGTAATTTATCAAGAAAAAGAGGTTTAATGGACTCACAGTTCCACATGGCTGGGAAGGCCTCAGCACCATGGTGGAAGGCAAAGGAGGAGAAAAGCATGTCTTACATGGCAGCAGGCAAGAGGACGTGTGCAGGGGAACTCCCATTTATAAAACCATAAGATCTCATGAGACTTGTTCACTCTCCCAAGAACAGCACAGGAAAAACCTGCCCCCATGATTCAACTACTTCCCATCAAGTCCATCCCATGACACGAGGGAAATTGTGGGAGCT
This sequence comes from Macaca mulatta, assembly GCF_049350105.2. Classification (NCBI taxonomy): domain Eukaryota; kingdom Metazoa; phylum Chordata; class Mammalia; order Primates; family Cercopithecidae; genus Macaca; species Macaca mulatta. Next base: position 22,574,640 of record NC_133411.1, read on the forward strand.
GCAATTCAAGATGAGGTTGGGGTGGGGACACAGCCACACAACATCAGCCATAATGAGGTCAAAATGTGATTCTTGTTTCACACAGCCTGCTCTGGCTAATTCCACTGCTTAGAATCCAATCTATTGCCAATAGTAATCCCCAATATAAAACCATTATTTGATGAATAATTGCTTACATTGAACTTTTCTAACATGGAGGAAGCTTTATCTTTCTAGTGATGTATTTACCTTTTCTTACTGCCTTTCTCCTGACAGCATGATATGTCTATAAAATGCATAATTACAAATATTTAGTTTAAAGATCTTAACCAGCTTTTCTTTGAAACTCTAAAATCAGGCAGCACCTCATTCTATAAAGTAGTGAGTGTTCTGATGAACTGAGCAGAGATTGGCTTTATAGATAGAAAACATTTGACAAAAGCAGAAACAGGGAACAAAAAGTGAATTGGTTGTTTCAATTACTTTTTTTTTTTGTAAAGGTTAAAGCAAAAGGGACTTCCTTATCATGCTGGTTAAACTGTCCTGTTTGGGGATTTGGCTATTTCTCTCTCTTGATTTCTTGGAAGGTCAGATAAACAGCCTCATTTTGGTTTGTTGGTGTGGAACTCCATTATGAGTAGCTCCATTTTGCTTTGGTCTGCAGGGTCTAGTGCAGGAGCTCAGTCCAAACCAAGAGCCTTCTGTAAATTTAATTTAACAATTCTCGTATTTTCCAAAATGCCTTATTCACCATCACAGCATCCCATCAATAAAGCTTTCATGACTGAAGTAGTTTGTCAGTGGCTGACACACCTGGTATTAATTTAAGTTACTCCATACCATCTTATGTGGAGGAGCTGACATCACACAGCAAAAAAGACTCTGTGCAAACCTCTGCTCTAAGACTTGACCAGACTTTAACTTGGCTTCTAGCAGCCTAAGGCTGTGTCCCTTGAGGGGACTCCTTTTGAGTTTCTGTCTAGTAAAGCTTAGGACTGTGAAAACAACTCACTATTTGTTCTAGCTATCACTTGATATAGGCCTTTTTTTTTTTTTTTTTTTTTTTTTTTTTTTTAGAAAATAGACCATTTACTAAGAGGGGCTTTCAATTGTGAATCCTTCCTGTGCCCATTTGAGATTTATGTGTACTTCCTACAGCTAAGGAGTGATGTCTCAAGGACCTGAAAACCATTCCTTTAAAGTGTAATTGTCAGAAAGGACAGTGTCTCCCACTCTTTATGGGAGGATAGAGTCCTAACTTTGATCATTGCCAGCTAGCAGACACTGCTGACCTCCCTGCGTTTACCCTAACCAACCCTTAGCAATTCTTTACCCATTCTTCTTGAGTCCCAGATCACTCCCCGCTTTATCCTCCTTTTTTTTCTCTTGAAGTCATCTCTGTGAAAATCGGAACGAAGCTTACCTCTTTCCCCTACTATCAGAACTTACAGCTTTACCAAATATCCAGTTTGGGTTATGTTTGACATACTCGCCACCACCCACACTACCATGCTCACGTCCTTTCCCTGAACTGGTCTCAACTGAGTGTTTGATCTGGCTCTGGCTCCTATAGTACAGTACATATGGACCCACTGTGGCCCATTGATTGCAGTATGCAACTGCTTCCTTAGGCATCTCACTTTGGGAATTAAGAACAACATGTTTTGCACAAAGGCAGGATGCCCTGCCTGGATTCTGCCGGTGCCCAGGTATTCCCTGCTGCCTGCCACCCAGAGTTTGACAAATATTTTAAGAAAATCCTACAAAACAGGAAAACTTCTTTTTCTGCCCATCGTGGATATTTCCCAGTCATGCAAAAAATTAACAGCAAGCAAATAAAAGGCTGCTAAACATATTTGAAAGCCATTTAGAAAGTCTACCTCATTTCCAAATATCCCACCTACTCAAAAATAAAGATATGATTTTTTTTTTTTTTTTTTTTAGTGATTTATGAAGAGGGCAGCATCTCATCGAAAGACTTGGAAAGATGCTCTACCGAACTGATCAGAGGGAGTCAGCTTAAATGCAGAAAGGAGCTGAATAAGAAACAAGTGGATAGGGCTTTCAAACTTGGTTTTATCACAGGGTTGAAACAGAAGGGACTTCCTTATCTTGCTGGCTCAGGTAAATTGGGCCCCTTCTGATTGGTTGTATTGAATCTCCTGTTTTTTCTAAAACTGGCCTGTTTTAAAGTTCACTTTGATTGTGTGGCATCTCGGGTGTGGTCTGGTCTGTCAGGGCCTAGTGTAAATGTTCAGTTCAAAACAATGGCCTCCTATGAATTTCATCTAATAAACTCTTATAGAACATGAAACTATCACAATATTTTCTCATTTTCCTCCATGAAACTACTGTCCTCTCATACATTTTGAATTCCTGCTGAAGCAAAAGTGACAGTAGTTTCTTTCCTTCTGGTTGCAAGTTTAAGAATAAGCAGAATTTGCCAGTTTTGTTCCAGATTGGGCTTTGTGTTTGAAAATAACTCTGCCCTTTCGTTTGTCCTGCTAGCCTCCTAGAGGGCCTCCTAACAGTGGCTTTCTGCTATCGCTATTCTCTGGATTGCACCCTGATGACTTCTCAGCACTGGATTACTTTCATAAGCAATGCCCTTTTAAATTCTGTTTTAAAAACTCAAAATGATTCTGTTCTCTTAAGTTGAAACCTGACAAAACAAAGCTTTAAAAATATACACATGATTCCAGGTATGGTGGCTCATGCTTATAGTTCAAGCTACTCAGGAGGATCAGACTGAAGGACTGTTTGAGACCAGGAGTTCAAGTTCATCCTGGACAACATAGCAAGACCCTTTCCCTCTAAAAAAAAAAACCACATACACATAATATGTGCATGTGCATGTGTGAACATACATACATATGTATATATAATGTACATATATCACATAGAATTTTACATGTATACCTACACAAATATGTGTTTGCATATATATTCATACATATATACACATATGCATTTATATACATACATATGTACATATCTGTGTGTTTATGTACAGTTCTGTCTCTATAAAATTATCCATTCATAATAAATAAATGTCAAAAAAAATTTAGTATATAAACCATAGACATTATTATTATTTTCTTAGAATTATCTAGCATTGTAAATGCCAGACAAAGACAATATTAGTGGATCCAAACCTCAAAATAAAATTGCTTCTATTTTAAGTCTGACACATATGGTATTTGCCTTTGTGTGACGATCTTGTTCACTTTCAGCATTTGCAACACCAGATTGCCAATTTCCCTGGAATTTGAAATGGCAAGAATAGTAATTTTGAATTAAATATAAGTCAGGGGCTGTCAATTGAAAACAGGCCTTTCATTCACCTGTTTGAAAGTTCAGACGTCAATGCCATGATTTTTTATTCCTTTTTTTTTCAGATCAGAATTAAAACTTTTTTTTTTCTTGTTCTTTCTCCCCTTTTCAAATTGTAATAACACTCTTGAAGCACAGAGGCAGTGATTCATGAATTTGATGGAGTGTTTCAGCAGAGAACTCTATCATTTTCAAGCTTCTCGAATACCATTTCTTTCATTAAAGGCTAAAATAGCTGTGTTTATTATTTTGCTTTTCTTCTCTCATTTAAAATATTAGAAGGGAGTTTTGCTTAATATTAAATATATGTGTCATTATGCAAATATATGTATATGTGTTTGTGTATGTGTGTGTGTAAGCATAGGTGTGTATGTGCATTTTTCCTAAAGAATCTATTCAAGAAATAATACAGAACATTTGATATAAAATGTAAATGTCTGTTTTTAGATTTCTGAGAATGAGATTTTGAAAAAACTGGAAAAGCTCTTTGGAAGGATACTAAAAATACTTTAGATTCTCAAACTAAAATATTCACAAGATTTTTGATAAACTGCAGGAATCTCAAAATAACCATCTGAGAGACACAATTAACAATAAGGAAGTAGTAAGTTTGCTACGCTTTCTTAGAAAGATTTTGAGGGTAAACATTTCCTAAACTTTTTATTATGAAAGTTTTCATACAAAGATTGAAAATGAATGCAATTAGCATATGTATATCTTCCAGTTACACTCTAAATTTTCACATTTGTTCCGTGTATACTTACTTGTGTTTTATTTATCTATATATCATTGGTTTTTCTATGCCATCTAAAAATAAATAATAGTTTGTCACAAAATATTTCAGCATGTTGTAAGGTCAAAAAAAGCCTCCCATGTATTTCATGAACCACATTAATACCTATGAATAACAATAGTATAATATCATCTAATATTCATATGATGTTTAAATTTCCCAGTACCTACATAATTGTCTTAAACTCTTATATTCTACTGTGCAGCAAGATCTGGTTGAGGTTGAGATGGGATTTTTTTTTTCCTTCTTTCCTTCCTTCCTTCCTTTCCTTCCTTTCTCTCTTTCCCTCCCTTCCTTCCTTCCTTCTTTCCTTCCTTCCTTCCTCTCTCTTTTCCTTCCTTCCTTCCTCCCTCTCTTTTCCTTCCTTCCTTCCTTCCTTCCTTCCTTCCTTCCTTCCTTCCTTCCTTCCTTCCCTCCCTCCCTCCCTCTTTCTCTCTTTCTTTCTTTCTTTCTTTCTCTTTCTTTTTCTTTCTTTCCTTCCCCCCTCCTCTCTCTCTCTCTCTTTCTCTTTCTTTCTCTTTCTTTCTTTCTTTTTCTTTCTTTCCTTGTTTTCTTTCTTTCTTTCTTTCTTTCTCTTTCTTTCTTTCTTTCTTTCTTTCTTTCTTTCTTTCTTTCTTTCTTTCTTTCTTTCCTTCCTTCCTTCCTTCCTTCCTTCTTTCCTTCCTTCCTTCCTTCCTTCCTTCCTTCCTTCCTTCCTTCCTTCCTTCCTTCCTTCCTTCCTTCCTTCCTTCTCTCAGGGTTTCATTGTGACACCCAGGCCTGAGTGCAATGGTATGATCATGGTCCACTATAGCCTCGAACCCCTGGACTCACGTGGGCCCCAAACCCTGTTAGCCTCTTGACTGGCCAATTCTTTATTTTCTTTTTTTATTTTTGAAGAGACTGGATCACACTATGTTGCCTGGGCTGGTCTCAAACTCCTAAGCTCAAGGGATCCTTCCACCTCAGTCTGCCAAAGTTCTGGAATCACAGGCATGAGCCACCATACTCAGCCAAGGTGGAAATCTTGAAGTGAGCCTTGGTGCACTAGCTGCTAGTCCTGAAAAGTAAGCTATTTTAGTTGGCTCACAAACTTATCTCCCAAGAGCTGATGTTTCCTAGAACAAAGAGCTAAGCTGTTTTTCTTCCAACCTTAATATTTTAGCACAGAGACAGAGAAATTACTTTTTGATAATTTCCAGAAACCATTGAAAACCAAGGAAAATCAATCTGTTATGCAGATTCCAAAACCTCTTGGTGAAAAACAAAAAAATTCCCCAAAGTTCTTTTTATTATACATATTTCCAATCCTACAAAAAAGAAGGGTATAAGTATCACTTATACTCACTACGTAGACTTAAAAGGTTTAAACTGCTGTCTTTTTATATTTTATCCATCTATTTTAGCATACCTTGAGAGAAAGTATCTCTCTATATAAAACAAAACTAAGATTGTGCTTAAGAAAATTAATAATAAACCATAATACAATCTAAAGTTGAGTATAAATTCAAATTTTCTTGAGTGTGAAAAATGTATCTAAAGCTTTGTTAATTTCCTCCTAAACTAAGATCTGATCTTAGTTCTTGCATTATTTGGGTGTTTTTTCAGTTTAGCTTCTTTGTTCTAGAATAGTACTTCGTCTTAGGTGAACTATTTGCTGTAACTGAGTGTTGAAATTGTCTGAGGACATCATTCTATATTGGTATTCATATGGAAATTTATGCAAATAAATCATTTATTCTAAATATATTTCTAGCACTAGTGTTTAAAATGCATGTATGAAATAACATCATTGGGACACACTAATGGGTCATTTAAGGTAGTCAAAACCAGAAAAATAATTAAATTAGTAGCAAAAGAAACTGATTAAGATAATTACTACAAATTTTACATTGCAATTCATCATTCTTAGAAGCACTGGATTCACTAAATGCATTCCAGTGGTTAACATTGTATTTAATGGAAGCTTATTTCATATCCTAGGTTGTCTATAAGAACATATAAAAATACTATCCAACATATAATTAGTATCTTGAGGAAATGCACTGTCACAATTTTTCTATGCTACAGTCTGATAAATTGAAAGACCTTATAAAGCCATTTGGTGTAATTTCCAAGCAAATTTAAAGAATTACATCTATATCATCTGAAATAGTTTGGATATTTTTCCCTGCCCAAATCCCATGTTGAATGTTAGTCCCCAGTGCCTTGTGGGAGGTGCTTGTATCATGGGAACATATCCCTGGTGACTTGGTGCTATTTTTATTAATAGTGAGTTCTCACGAAATCTGACCACTTAAAGTGTATGAAACCTCTCCGCCCACTCTCTCTCTCTCTCTAGCTCCTGCTTTTGCCATGTGAAGTGGCTGCTCCCATTTCACCTTCTGCCATGACTGGAAGCTTCCTGGGGCCTCTCCGGAAGCTGATGTCAGAGCTATGTTTCCTGTACAGCCTGCAGAACTAACAGCCAATTAAACATCTTTTCCTTGTAAATTACCCAGTTCTCAGGTACTTCTTTATAGGAATACACGAATGGTTTAATATAGAAAATTGGTACTGAAGAGTGAGGCATTGCTATAAAGATAGCTGAAAATGTGGAACTTGAATCTATGAATGTGAAACCAGCAGATATGGAGGGCTGACCATAATTGTTTACATGGTAAGGTTTAAATATGTTTTCTATTATTTGCTTTTTTTTCTATTCCCTGTTTCTTCATTTTAACTGACTAGTTTATAACATTCCATTTTATCTCTTCTGTTGGAATATTAGCTTTATATCTTTACTTTTAAAATTGATTCCTCAGTATTTATTATAGACATATATACCTTTCTACATTTTGCTTTCAAATGATATAACAACACTTAATGCTGTAAGTGCTTTCTGACAGGTTGTTTCCATTTTCTTCCTCATTTTTTCTTCATTTTTATTATACATATTACTTTTATGTATGGCAGAAACTCCTCATGCTTTGATTATTTTCGCTTTAAGCAATCAATTATATTTTAATTTTTTTCTAAATACAAAGTATTTTTTATATGCCTACTTATTTTCAAGTTTCAGTATTCTTCAGTCCTTTATGGAGATTAATGTTTTCATTTGTTATTAATCCCTCCTACCTGAAAAATTTCATTTAATTGTTCTCATACCGACAGTCTACTGGGAAAAGATTATTTCAGGGTTTTGCTGAACATTTTAGTATTTTTCCTTAATTTTTCAATGGTATTTTTATTGGCTGTAAAATTCTAGTTTGGGGCTTTTTACAAATGGTTGTTTCTGGTTTTAATTGTTTTCCCTTTTTTCCCAGCTTTGAGCTTTTAAGAATTATATTATTTCGTCTACTAGGATGCATGTTTCACTGAAGTAGTATGTGGAGTTAATTTTTCTTTCCTCTGTACATTTTTTCTTTTCTCTTCTCTGGATGCTTTTAAAATACCATTTCATTCATCACTGATTTTCAACAATTCAGAGATGGTATGATTTGGTAAGTCTCTAAGAATGTGGATTTATAAATTTTATCAAATTTTGAAAGCATTTATTCATTGTTTTTCTGTACAGTTTCCCAGTTTTTTGTTTGTTTGTTTGTTTTTGTTTTTTTGCAGTGGGAGGGTAAGTTTATTCCATCCTGGCCAGGAGTAGAATTCTTACAATTATAGCACAGATAAACTCTTTCCTATGAGAAGGCAAATTGGAGAGAAGCCTCAGGATAAACTATTAATCATTTATTTTCATTTCCAGTAAAAAAGAAAACCTGGTAGTAGCATCCAGCATCTAAAATATGACTTTTAACAATATCAATTTTTCTTATATAGTCCTGTCATATATGTTTTTATTCACATTATATTTTGATGTCAAATGAATAATGTGTTTCAACCATATAGTATTGTAAACAAATGGTGGGGGGACACCAAAGACGGAATAGGAAGAAAATAATACACTTGAAAGTGATTAAATGAACTGCTCAGAAAAATTACAATTATATTTGCCGTGCTTCAGATTTACTTTCACTCTCGGTTAAGGAAGAAATGGAAACATGATGTAAGCCGGAAGAAATAATGCAGCAATTCAGGAAGATCAGCACCTCACAAGGCTTAACCCATTTGAGACCTACGGTTGCAATCTTTTGAGTTTTTGCAATCAGACCTTGGCAATGACCTTGAGCAGTAAGATATAAATAACTCCCACATGTGCTACATGTTCCAATAGTGGAACACTAGGCATAAATGGGGTAATGTAAGTATTATTAAATATTTCTGAATGCAACCAAGTGTATTTACGAAAAATGAAAATGTAGGATTTTAAAACCATTCTCTGGTTATGCATACACAAACACACACACATACACACAGAAGATATGCTTATAATATATATAAATATGATATAAAATGTTTATAACAATATACAATGTGGTCATAATATATATGTATATTTTTAATGTACTATATTTGCATAAATATATATTATATGTATATATGTGTGGGTGTATATAAACACATACATGTAGGGTGTGCATATATTTATTTCTATTTAATTGATTACTATTAATGTTATTTCTAGTCATATTTAGATAAGCAACTAACAATTTATATATACAACTGTACTTTCCTGCTTAGCTGTTAGGTGCATATGTATACATTATCTTTAGGCTCATAATTCCAGAAGATAGTTTATAAAAATACAAGCATATGAAATTAGAAAATAAAGAGTGCCCTCTTAAGACCCCATATCAAAACAGAGGTTTATTATGAGTGCTTTAGTCTAATAAGATGTGGAGTTTGTTGCTACATGGCATTGACTTAGTGTATTGCCCAACATCTGCTCTCTGGAAAGAGTGTTCTGATATTCACACTCCACCGGAGTCGGGCATTTTGCTGATCCGTCTCTGGTACATCTATGCAGGGGAGAAATGTAAGGGAGCGTAAAAAAGATAATGAACTTGCTGCACTAGCTAACATTTTTAAAATGGAAAGATATTTCATTGTTGAAGTCTTCTTTTTATCATATCAGCCATCTTGGCTACTATTTAAATAGTGTACATGCACATATTCATGAAGTAGGAAATATTTTGCCATCTTACTCTTAAAGAAAGTATAGAGGCATGGCACAGTGGCTCACGCCTGTAATCCCAGCACTTCGGGAGGCCGAGGTGGGCAGGGGCAGATCACGAGGCCAGGAGATTGAGACCCTCCTGGCTAACACGATGAAACCCCGTGTCTACTAAAAATACAAAAAATTAGCTGGGTGTGGTGCTGGGCCCCTGTAGTCCCACCTACTCGGGAGGCTGAGGCAGGAGAATCCCTTAAACCCGGGAGGCGGAGCTTGCAGTGAGCCAAGATTGCGCCAGTGCACTCCAGCCTGGGCGACAGAGCGAGACTCAGTCTCAAAAGAAAAAAAGGAAAGAAAGAAAGAAAGAAAAAAAATATATACATAGAAAAAACTATGACATTTCCCTGGGGTCATATGACTGGTAAATTGTAGCGCAAGTGGATTTCAAAATCTGAAAACAGATTTCACTCAAGATTTCATGTCATTTCTTCACAGACAGACAAAAGCTACAATTATTGTGTGAAAGTATCGAGAAGGCAAATTTCAGTCAAATATAAAGATACTCTCCTTAGTACCTCATATAATTTTCATTTTCATGTTTAGGATTTAAATGTTTTTAAATAGAAAATATTTTGTATATGCTTCTAATGTTGATGAATCTTTATTCCTTAAGGTACCTACCATGGATCTCTTTCTCAAAAGATAATTTTACTGCCTTTCTAAAAAAGAAAACAAAATTATTTAATGAATGTTTTCTAATTTTACTACCTTTTTAAAAAAGAAAACAAACTTTTTTAATGTTTCAATTTACTCCAGTACCCAATATTATCCCTAAACATATCAAAATTCCTTCCAATATTTATTAACGAAGCTTGATTATCATTATAATGGCTACCTGCTTTCCAAGGAGAACAATACGCTGAACTTACTGGAGAAACTATAAATTGCTGAAAAAAAATTAAGTTGTTAAATACATTTGTATGGTTTGGGGGCACACACAAAACATTTCAGGAGGATGTAACTAGAAACTTAAACATTCCAATTCAACAATTATTTCCTGACTGTGGATGATTTTTCTTCTTTCTGCCCATAGAAAATAGAAACTATGTGAGTGTAGCTTTTACAATTGTATAAATGAATGTATATTTCCTCATGTTTTATAGCAAGAAGAGAATGTCTTTCCTCTACTTCTAATTGAAGTCCAATCCCTTATCCCTGTTAATTTAAATATTTCTTTTCCCCACCTTTTATTGTATTTTCTTGTCTGTATATGAACTTGTTTTTCACATCATTATTTTAGCATACTTCACGTTACTATCTATGAAACAAACATAAATACACCAGCTTTATTGATGAAAAGATGAAATTCACAAATATTAACTGACCTGATTAAGGTTACAGAATATGGAATTGTATTAATGCTTGATTTTAATCTATAGATTTATCATACAAATGTCACAATCTTACCTACTGTGCTATCTTTTCTGTAATACTGCACATACAGGATTTGGTTTAATATAACAAAAAATTCAATATCAATATTGCTTCACAATGCATAAAATAATTATATTCATACAATGGAAATATATTTTATGTTTTTAAATTTCAATGAAATCTTATTTTGATGACGATAATACTGGCTAGTATGTATTTGTTGAGCTTACTGTGTTCTCTGTACTTACTCATTGATTCTTCTTACTTATCTCATTGATTCCTCACAAGTACCATTAAATACTCAGTTATATCCATAAAGTAGGAAATATTATGACATTTTACTGATAAACAAAAGTATAGAAAGACTATGACATTTCTCCAAGGTCACATGGCTAGTAAACTGTGGAGACAAGATTTATATGTAGACTTAGCTAAAAGCATGATCCATACATTTAACGACTGTGTTGTACTGTATTATATATTTTCCTAAGGAAGGAAAATGCAGAAACAAATTGATATGAATTAAGAATAAACTGTTTCCTTTTCCATTTTTCATAATATATCATCATGAAAATGATGTTATTGAATTAGATACTTTACATATCTGTAACAAGAAACATTTTTATTTCTTTATATTTTCAAATGAACATCAAATCCTTTAAGTAACTTCATTAGTGAAATACAGCAATAAGGCACTATATTCGTCACATTTTTGTTAATTGTAAGTGGAAAATGTAACACATTCTATATCAGTCTTGGATAATCACAGTAGACTGATTCACTAACAATTCAAGGGTCAGCATCCAATATAAGCCGCATTAGTTTCTATTGAAGTAATAGCAAATCAAGTTGTAAAAGACTGTTTAAGCTATATTAGTGATTTAAATTTGAATAATAATACAAATTTTGAATATTAAAATAACATAAGATATTTATTTCTCAATATAAAAATGACATCCTAGTGTAATCAACCATATGATCAGAATGCTTAATTTATAGAAAAATATCTATTATTAGATGATCAAGAACAGGTAATGAAAACATAAAAACAAGCACTTATTTACATACTCCAAAATTATTTTTAATCTTTTTCCTAATTTATCTAATGGCTATTAATGTGACATTAATATATTTTACCTAGGATTTCCTAAGTAGATTTTAGCCACACATGAATTTAAGATTTTGCCCATTCATTTATTTAAATAAACATTATTGAGCACATTAACATCTAGACTATCTTCTTTGCACTGGGGATATAATTAATTCCAAAAAAAATCATCATTTGTCAAGCTGAATAATTACCACTCATTGGTGTTTTGGGATTTCAATATTTGCTAGTTTTGAGGGCACACTGAAAGTATTTCTAACGTTTTTTAAGGGTCAGTTTAAATGTCTATATAGAAATGCTATATAAAATATTTATGCTTAAGGAAATATAATAGATTTTTAATACAACAATAATGCTATTCTAAAACAAAGAATACAAATATACCATTTTAAAATTAACTTCAAGATTTATCTATTAAAATAAAGATGATGTGTGTTCCAACTGAAAGATAACACAATCAACCAGATGTATCTCTGAAAATAGGCTCAACTATTTAATTAAATGTGATTTTTAACTTAGTTATCTCACCATGATGGTTTATTTTATGTATTAAGTTGACTATGATATGGTATCCAGTTGTTTGATCAAATACTAGTTTACATATTGCTGTGAAGGTATTCTGTAGATGTGATTACAGTTACAATCAGGTGACACCAGCACTTTGCGAGGCTGTGGTGGGCAGATCACTTGAGGTCAGGAGTTCGAGACCAGCCTGGGCAACATGGTGAAACCCTGTCTCTACCAAAAATATGAAAATGAGCTGATCATGGTGTCACATGTCTGTAATCCCAGGTACTCAGGAGGCTGAAGCAGTAGAATTGCTTGAACACAGGAGGCAGAGGTTACAGTGAGGTGAGATCCTGCCATTGCACTCCAGCCTGGGCGACAGAGTAGCTGGGACTACAGGCGCATGCTGCCATTCCCGGCTAATTTTTTTTATATTTTTAGTAGAGACGGGGTTTCACCATGTTGCCAGGCTGGTTTTGAACTCCTGAGCTCATGCAATCCACCCGCCTCAGCCTCCCAAAGTGCTAGGATGACAGACATGAGCCACCACACCTGGACCGAAGATCTTAAGAGCAAAACTGAGGTGGGTGGATCACGAAGTCAATAGTTCGAGACCATCCTGGTTAACACAGTGAAACCCAGCCTCTACTAAAAATACAAAAAATTAACCAGGCATGGTGGCACGCACCTGTAGTCCTAGCTACTCAGGAGGCTGAGACAGGAGAATCACTTTAACCTGGAGGCAGATGTTGCAGTTAGCCAAGAGATTATGCCACTGCACTCCAGCCTGGGCAACAGAGCAAGACTCCATCTCAAAAATAAAAAGAATTCTGGCTGAAAAATAAAAAGAATTCTACAGCATAGAAATCCTGCCTCCATTTCCAGCATACTGGAATATATATCCTATTGGTTTTTTTTTCTTCTTTCGAGAACCCAGACTGATACACTTTATATAATTACATTTTCCTAATTTACAAAATTATTTTAACAATTGGATATCTACTACATGAAGTTGTCGTGTTGATGAAATGTAATCTATGTGAAAGCCTTAGCACAAAGGTGTCCCCTAATAATTGTGTGTCTTAACTTTGCATTCCGGGTTCTCCAGGGGATACTAAGAGCACAGGACAAAACCATAGTTAAAATGATCATCTGTTAACAGGAAGCTTGGTAATAAAAATTATGAAAAGTGCAATTGTGAAGCTAAACAACACATAGTTAAGTAAAAATAAACTGAGTGAGATTTTTATCTTCTTGTCATTACATAGTAGGAGCCTGACCAAGCCTCATCCTGAAAAAATTTGTGGTTGGAAGCCCCCCAAAATCTACTCTAAAAGATTAGAGATTTCACAGGGAGATAACTGACCTATAAAATAAAGAAGTAAACAACAACAAATCACCACCAACAATCCGGGGAGGGAGACTGATGAAGTGGCAAATTAAACTAGTTCTTTGAGCTTGTACCCCAAAGAGGGTTTGGGTTTGAGTTTAGATTTTTCCTAAGGTCTTTCACAAGTAAGGAAGTGACTAAAAATAGAGGTAAGCTCCTGGGGGATGCCTTGGCTTAAATTAATGCGGTTTAGCTCCTTCCAACAAAGAAATCACAGAATAAAAGGCCTTGCTTGGGTCCCCTACTCTAAAAGGCTGCATGCAAGGCAGAAGTTTTCCGTTCCTAGTTTGTAAGGAGGGGCTGTTTTTCCTTTAACTCTGTCAATTTTCTGAAGGGGCTGTCTAGAAATGATGGTTAAGTTTATTTGGCGGCCATAGCAGATTGTCTAAAATCTCACGTTATTTCTAAAATTAGCTTTCAGACAAACTATTGAACAAACAAGGATTATGAAGCATACAGTCACACAAGCCAGGATCAGTATAAACAAGGGACAGCAGAAATAGACCCCAAAGACATCCTGGTTATTAGAATTATTGAGCACAAATAGTAAAATAACATATTCATACTTGTAGAAATAAAAGACATAGTTTAAATTATCTTCAAGTCACTGAAAACTCTCTCTGCCTTACTTTCTCTACAAAATCATCTTCAAGAATGGAATTGAAAGCAACAGAAGAGGTGATTTTCAGAAAAAACAACCACCACCACCACAATCTGATATTACAGAACCGCCAGGGGTTCAGTCTAGGTCCTGCCACTTGCCACACAGGAAGTCAATGAATGAGATGATGAGATGGCTAGTGTTGCCAAAGAAGAAGGCTTAATCAGGTGCTGTGGTGGAGGAGATGGGAGCTCAGTCTCAAATCTTCCAGACAGATTAAAACTAGAGGTTTACACAGTAGGGAAGAAATGAAACAATGTGTAGGAAAATAAGAAGTAAGGAGGGCAAGGAAGCAATCATAATGAATGCCATCTCATTCTCTGGATGTTCTGATCTGTTGCATTTCAGTTATTTGATACTTATTTGAGTGGCCTGAAGGTCATTTTCTGAAGAAGGAACTCAGATAAAACATATACAAGTTTTAAACTTTAAGACAATAAGCATCAATTTCTATGTTTATCCAAAAAAAAAAACTGTCTAAGGAACTATTGAGTAGTCTTCTCCAAGATTTTAAACTTCCACCAATGTAATTATTAATATTTCATGTATAGAAATGTTATTTCAGCTGCAGTTATATATTTGCTGGGACTGTAGTCATCTGATGGCTTGACTGGACTGGTGGTTGACATCGATAACCTGTTGGCTGGGAGCCTAGTTGGGAGTGTTGACAGTTGTTTCTCAAGCATGGTAGTCTTAGAGTAGTTGTGGCCAGCTTCCTCAAGAGCACATATCTCACAGGAGGAAGCTGCATGGCCTGTTGACTTACCCTCAAAAGTCCCTCAGTGTCACTTCATTTTATTAATTATAAACCAGTCATTAATGCCAGTATAGATTTAAGGTGAGGAAATACTGGTCAAATTTCTGATGGGAGGATTATCAAATAATTGGCTATCATATTTTAAAACCATCATATAGCTAATCATTTCAAGAACATAGAGGGGGCCGGGCGCGGTGGCTCAAGCCTGTAATCCCAGCACTTTGGGAGGCCGAGGCGGGTGGATCACGAGGTCAGGAGATCGAGACCATCCTGGCTAACATGGTGAAACCCCGTCTCTACTAAAAATACAAAAAACTAGCCGGGCGTGGTGGCGGGCGCCTGTAGTCCCAGCTACTCGGAGGCTGAGGCGGGAGAATGGCGTGAACCCGGGAGGCGGAGCTTGCAGTGAGCCGAGATCGCGCCACTGCACTCCAGCCTGGGCGACACAGCGAGACTCCGTCTCAAAAAAAAAAAAAAAAAAAAAAAAAAAAAAAAAAAAAGAACATAGAGGGGGCTTACAAACAATTTGATACAGTATAAGGGATCAAGTTAGAAGATAGGCCAACAATTGAAACAATTTTCAATAATGCAAAAAGCACTGTAAAACAAGTTAAAACAAAGGAAAACATAAAACCTCTAAACCTCTAAATACGCAAGGAATAATATTAAATCAGGTGGACTAAAGTAGTTAGTTAAAAACAGGGGTTATGAATGCATAAACAAAAGCATGGCCAAGAATATGCTGTTTACAAGAGACACATCTAAAAATACACATACACAAGGATTTAAAATCAAAAATGGAAAATATATAGCATGCAGTGGAAATAAAAAAAAATCTCAGATAATTGTGATTACTACTGATCAAAGGAGTCTCAAAGGCCGAAAATATTACTAGAGAAAAAGATCTCAGTCAAAAGAAGTTCAACTCACAAGGAAGACATGATTTTCAGCATGAGTACATCTCATAAATGATTTCAAAATCAGCAATGAGTTCAAATTTTATGAGATCTGAATCTTACTCATTTTATAAAATTCAGTGAACCCTCCTAAAGAATAAAAACTACAAGATTATGGATACAAAATTCTGTACAGCAGGATGTTATAATGACCAGAAAAAAAATAGTTACAATACTTTTTTTTTAATTGGCAAATACCTCAACTTTGGTCAGTGAAATTCAATTTTTAAATAAATTATCTCCTTAAAGCTTTATTTTCCTATATTTGTCCATATGTACATTTTGAGATTATCTATATAAAACCAACTTTATAGCATTGTTTTTATAGTTGAAGCTTTCCATTAGCATAATTGAGCAGTGGTTGCTTGTTTGTTTAGGATTATTAGTTGGAATAAAAATGTATGACTAAGCACAAACTTGTGATTGCTAATGCATTTTGTTCCAAATTTATGTCTCAATCACAGAAATTCTAGTTAATTAACTTCTACATTATTCCCACAGAAATGGTGTAGTAACTATATTTTATGCAATATTATTGCACCTTTCTGACAAGGTACAACTTCAGGTTTGATTAGATTCAAAATAGAGTGAATCTTCCAATATGAATTTTGCACAACTCACAATTAAAAGCATTTCTCACAGACTACATGTTAAATCTTGTTTCTTCCATGCACTTATGGTATCAGGATGCCAAGTGAGTTGATACAACTGGCAGCTGAAGTAATCAGAAAATTCATCCTATCCTGGACAGCTGTCAACAACTTCCCTAAACAGTAAATTGGCTGATAGCCACATCCCACTTCACCCAAACTCTACCAACCCAACTTCTCTTTAGAAATATTCTAAAATTGTCTAGACCACTTTAGTTCCTCTAAAAATGAATGGAATATGGAGGAGATTGGAGACATCAGAATAAAGGGATGGAAAGGGCAAACAGTATTATTTGAAACGTTGGTTACTATAAAAATAATCTTAATATTATTATATGTATTAAACACAGTTTAATCAATAATTAACTTCCAAATAAAGAAATAACCAGAGCCAGATTGTTTCTCTGGTGAGTGCACCAAAACATTTATTTATGAAATTATACCAATCATTTACAAGGTCTTTTACAAAATAGAAACAGAGATAAGCACTTTCTAACTTGCTCTATGAGGCCCAAATCCATCAACTTATTTAAAAAAAAAAAAAAAGATAAAACCTTTATACCACAACCAAATGGGATTTATTCTAGCTGTGTAAAGCTGGTTCAAATGTAAAAATAAGTAATTTAACCAAGCATATCAAGAGGTGATGAAAAATATTTGACAAAAATCCATATCTGTTAATGATCAAAACTCTCAGTGGTCTAACATTAAAGGGAAGTGTCCTCAACTTGATAAGTGTAATCATCAGAAGGTTTATAACTCACATCATGCTAAATGGTGAGAAACTCATTATTTCCTTCTAAGAGTGACAAAAGGTATGTTCTGTCTTCTCACTCCTATTCAACATTATTAAAAGACCTAGCAAATGCAGTAAGAAAAGAAAAGGAAAAAAGGGAAGCCGTGAGAGACTGTACCAGAGGAGTAACAGTGCACTCCAGCCCAGATATCAGTATCAGATATCAGCTTTTCCCACAGTCTTTGCAACTGGCAGACCAGGAGATTCCCTCCAGTACCTGACTCAGTGGGTCCTACCTTGACAGAGCCCAGCAAGCTAAGATCCACTGGCTTGAATTTCTCCTTGAAATTCTCCACAGCAGTCTGAGGTTGACCTGGGATGCTTGAGGTTGGTAGGGGGAGGGGTGTCTGCCACTGCTGAGGCTTGAGTAGGCAGTTTTACCATCACGGTGTAAACAAAGCTTCAGGGAAGTTTGAACTGGGCAGAGCCCACTGTAGTTCAGCAAGGCCGCTGGGGCCAGGCTGCCTATCTAGATTTTCTCCTCTCTGGTCAGGGCATCTCTCAAAAAAAGGCATCAGCCCCAATCAGGGACATAAAGGTAAAATCCCCATCTCCCTGGGACAGAGCACCTGGGCGCAACTTCAGCAGACTTAAATGTCACTGCCTGACAACTCTTAGGCAAGCAGTGGATCTCCCAGCACAGTGTTCGAGCTCTGATAAGGGACAGGTTGCCTCCTCAAGTGGGTCCCTGACTCCTGTGTATCCTGATGGGGAGACACCTCTCAGTGGGGGCCGACAGACACCTCATACAGGGGAGCTTTCGCTCACATCTGGTGGGTGCCTCTCTGTTACAAAGCTTCCAGAGGAAGGAACAAGCAGCAATCTTTGCTGTTCTGCAGCCTCCACTGGTGATACCCAGGCCAACAGGGTCTGGAGTGGATCTCCAGCAAACACCAGCAGACCTGCAGAAGAGGGGCCTGACTGTTAGAAGGAAAACTAACAAACAGAAAGGAACAGTAACAACACCAACAAAAAGTATGTCTACTCAGAGACCCCATCTGAGGGTCACTAACATTAAAGAGCAAAAGTAGATAAATCCACAAAGATGGGGAGAAACCAGCAGAAAAAGGCTAAAAACTCCAAAATCCAGAACACCTCTTCTCCAAAGGATCAGAACTCCTCACCAACAAGGGAATAAAACTGGACGAAGAATGGGTTTGATGAATTGACAGAAGTAGGCTTCAGAAGGTGGGTAATAACAAACTTCTCTGAGCTAAAGGAGCATGTTCTAATCCAATGCAAGGAAGCTAAGAACCTTGAAGAAAAGTTAGACAAATTACTAACTAGAATAACCAGTTTAGAGAAGAACCAGTTTAGAGAAGAAGATAAATGACTTGATGGAGTTGAAAAACACAGCATGGGAACTTCATGAAGCATACACAAGTATCAATAGCTGAATCAATCAAGTGCAAGAAAGGATATTAAAGTTTGAAGATCAACTCAATGAAATAAAGTGAGTAGACAAGATTAGAGGGAAAAAAAAAAGTGAAGGAAAAGAACAAAGCCTCCAAGAAATATGGGACTATGTGAAAAGACCAAATCTACGTTTGATTGGTGTACTTGAAAGTGATGGGGAGGATGGAACCAAATGGGAAAACACTCTTCAGTATATTATCCAGGAGACCTTCCCCAACCCAGCAAGGCAGGCCAACATTCAAATTCAGTAAATACAAAGAACACCACAAAGATACTCCTCGAGAAGAGCAACCCCAAGACACATAATTCAGATTCACCAAGGTTGAATGAAGGAAAAAACGATAAGGGAAGCCAGAAAGAAAAGTTTGGGTTACCCACAAAGGGAGCCCATCAGACTAACAGTAGATCTCAGCAGAAACCCTACAAGCCAGAGGAGAGTGGGGGCCACTATTCAACATTCTTAAAGAAAAGGATTTTCAACCCAGAATTTCATATCCAGCCAAAGTAAGCTTCATAAGCAAAGGAGAAATAAAATCCTTTACAGGCAAGCAAATGCTGAGAGATTTTGTCACCACCATGTCTGCCTTACAAGAACTCCTGAAGGAAGCACTAAACATGGAAAGAAACAACCAGTACCAGCCATTGCAAAAACATACCAAATTGTAAAGTCCATCGACACTATGAAGAAACTGCATCTACTAACAGGCAAAATAACCAGCTAGCATCAAAATGACAGGATCAAAGACACAGACTGGCAAATTGGATAGAGTCGACCCATTGGTGTGTTGTATTCAGGAGACACATCTCACATGCAAAGACACACATAGGCTCAAAGTAAAGGGATGGAGGAAAATTTACCAAGCAAATGGAAAACCAAAAAAAAAAAAAAAAAAAGCAGAGGTTGCAAGGTTGCAATCCTAGTCTCTGATAAAACAGACTTTAAACCAACAAAGACCAAAAGAGACAAAGAAGAGCATTACATAATGGTAAAGGTATCAATGCAACAAGAGTTAACTGTCCTAAATATATATGCACCCATTACAGGAGGACCCAGATTCATGAAGCAAGTTCTAAGAGACCTACAAAGAGACTTAGACTCCCACACAGTGATAGTGAGAGACTTTAACACCCTACTGTCAACACTAATCAGATCAACAAGCAGAAAATAAAGAAAGATATCCAGTACTGCAACTCAGCTCTGGATCAAGTGAACCTAATAGACATCTACAGAACTCTCCACCACAAATCAACAGAACATACATCCTTCTCAGCACCACATCGCACTTATTATAAAATTGACCACATAATTGGAAGTAAAATACTCCTTGGCAAGTGCAAAAGAATGGAAATCATAACAA
Organism: Macaca mulatta; assembly: GCF_049350105.2. Classification (NCBI taxonomy): domain Eukaryota; kingdom Metazoa; phylum Chordata; class Mammalia; order Primates; family Cercopithecidae; genus Macaca; species Macaca mulatta. The sequence continues at coordinate 22,594,801 of NC_133411.1, forward strand.
ACCATCTCTCAGACCACAGTGTAAACAAATTAGAATTCAAGATTCAGAAACTTCACTCAAAACTGCACAACTACATAGAAACTGAACAACCTGTTTCTGAATGACTACTGGGTAGATAACGAAATGAATGCAGAAATAAAGATGTTCTTTGAAACCAATGAGAACAAAGACACGATGTGCCAGAATCTCTGGGACACATTTAAAGCAATGTGTAGAGGGAAATTTATAGCACTAAATGCTCATAAGAGATAGTAGGAAAGATCTAAAATCGACACCCTAACATCACAATTAAAAGAACTAGAAAATCAAGAGCAAACAGATTCAAAAGGTGGCAGAAGACAAGAAATAACTAAGATCAGAGTGGAACGGAAGGAGATAGAGACCCAAGGAAACCCTTCAAAAAACCAATGAATCCAGAAGCTGTTTTTTTGAAAAGATGAACAAAACTGATAGACAACTAGCAAGACTAATAAACAAGAAAAGAGAGAAAAATCAAATAGACACAATAAAAAAAAATGATAAAGGGGATATTACCACTGATTCCACAGAAATACAAGCTACCATCAGAGAATACTAGAAACACCTCTATGCAAATAAACTAGAAAATCTAGAAGAAATGGATAAATTCCTGAACACATACACCCTCCCAAGAGTAAACCAGGAAGAAGTCGAATCCCTTAATAGACCAATAATAAGTTCTGAAATTCAGGCAGTAATTAATAGTCTACCAAACAAAAAAGTCTAGGACCAGACAGATTCAGAGCCGAATTTTACCAGTGGGACAAAGAGGAACTGGTACCATTCCTTCTGAAACTTTTCCAAATAATAGAAAAAGAGGGAATTCTCCCTAACTCATTTTATGAGATCAGCATCATCCTGATACCAAAACCTTGCAAAGACACAACAAACAAAGAAAATTTTAGGCTAATATCCCGGATGAACATCGATGGGAAAATCCTCAATAAAATACTGACAAACCAAATCCAGCAACATGTCAGAAAGCTTATCCACAACGATCAAGTTGGCCTCATCCCTGAGATACAAGACTGGTTCAAGATATGCAAATCAATAAACATAATCCATCACATAAACAGAACCAGTGACAAAAACCACATGATTATCTCAATGCAGAAAAGGCGTCTGACAAAATTCAACAGCCCTTCATGCTAAAAACTCTCAATAAACTAGGTATTCATGGAATGTATTTCAAAATAATAAGAGCTATTTATGACAAACCCACAGTGTATACCATACTGAATGGACAAAAACTGGAAGCATTCCCTTTGAAAACCGGCACAAGACAAGGATGCCCTCTCTCACCACTCCTATTCAATGTAGTATTGGAAGTTCTGGCCAGGGCAATTAGGCAAGAGAAAGAAATAAAGGGTATTCAAGTAGGAAAAGAGGAAGTCAAATTGTTTCTGTTTGCAGATGACATGATTGTATATTTGGAAAACCCCATTGTCTCATCTCCAAATTTCTTTAACCTGATAAACAACTTTAGCAAAGCCTCAGGATACAAAATCGATGTGCAAAAATCTTAGGCATTCCTATACACCAATAACAGACAGAGAGCCAAATCATGAATGAACTCCCATTCACAATTGCTACAACGAGAATAAAATACCTAGGAATACAACTTACAAGGGATGTGAAGGACCTCTTCAAGGAGAACTACAAACCACTTCTCAAAGAAATAAGAGAAGACACAAACAAACGGAAGAACATTCCATACTCATGGATAGGAAGAATCAATATTGTGAAAATGGCCATACTGCCCAAAGTAATTTATAGATTCAATGCTATCCTCATCAAGCTACCATTGACTTTCTTTAGAGAATTTGAAAAAATTACTTTAAATTTCATATGGAGTCAAAAAAGAGCCCGCATTGCCAAGACAATCCTTAGCAAAAAGAACAAAGCTGGAGGCATCACGCTACCTGACTTCAAACTATATTATAAGGGTACTGTAATCAAAACAGCACAGTACTGGTACCAAAACAGATAAGTAAACCAATGGATCAGAACAGAAGCCTCAGAAATAACACCACACATCTACAACCATCTGACCTTTGACAAACTTGACAAAAACAAGCAGTAGGGAAAGGATTCCCTATTTAATAAATGGTGTTGGGAAAACTGGCTAGTCATATGCAGAAAGCTGAAACTGGATCCTTTCCTTATACAAAAATTAACTCAAGATGGATTAAAGACTTAAACATAAGACCTAAAATCATAAAAACCCTAAAAGAAAACTTAGGCAATACCATTCAGGACATAGGCATGGGCAAAGACTTCATGACTAAATCACCAAAAGCAATGACAACAAAAACCAAAATAGACAAATGGGATCTAGTTAAAATAAAGAGCTTCTGCACACCAAAATAAACTATCATCAGAGTGAACAGGTAACCTAAAAAAAAGGGAGAAAATTTTTGCAATCTGTCCATCTGAGAAAGGCCTAATATCTAGAATCTACAAAGAACTTTTGTAAACAAATGTATAAGGAAAAAACAACACCATCAAAATGTGGATGAAGGATACGAACAGACACTTCTCAAAACAAGACATTTATGCAGCCAACAAACATATGAAAAAATGCTCATCATCACTGGTCATTAGAGAAATGCAAATCAAAACCACAATGAGATACCATCTCACACCATTTAGAATGGTGATCATTAAAAAGTCAGGAAACAATAGATGCTGGAGAGGATGTGGAGAAATAGAAATGCTTTTACACTGTTGGTGGGAGTGTAAATTAGTTCAACCATTGTGGAAGACAGTGTGGTGATTTCTCAAAGATCTAGAACTAGAAATACCATTTGACTCAGCAATCCCATTATTGTGTATATACTCAAAGGATTATAAATCATTCTTCTATAAAGACACATGCACACGTATGTTTACTGTGGCACTATTCACAATAGCAAAGGCTTGGAATCAACCCAAATGCTCATCAATGATAGACTGGATAAAGAAAATGTGGCACATATACACCATGGAATACTATTCAGTCACAAAAATGACGAGTTCATGTCCTTTGCAAGGGACATGGATGAAGCTGGAAACCATCATTCTCAGCAAACTAACACAAGAACAGAAAACCAGACACTGCATGTTCTCACTCATAAGTGGGAGTTGAACAATGAGAACATGGACACAGAGAGGGGAACATCATACACCGGGGCCTGTGGTTGGATGGGGGGCTAGGGGAGGGATAGCATTGGGAAAAATACCTAATGTAGATGATGGGTTGATGGGTGCAGCCAACCACCATGGCATTTGTATACCTATGTAACAAGCTGCATGTTCTGCACTTGTACCCCAGAAGTTAAAGTATAATAAAAAAATGAAATAAAATTTGTTTTATGGAAAATATAATGCATCATAAGAAAAAAGAAACCAAAAGGAAAATAAAAAATACACAGATTGGGAAATATGAAACACATTTTTGTTGTTGTTTTGTTTTGTTTTTCTTCTACAGAGGTCATTGTTTATGTAAAAAATTCCAAAAAATCAACACTTCCTTGAAGCCTATAGTATCCAAAATGCATTGGTATTGGCAAAAGAATAGGCAAATTAGATCAAGGGGACAAAAGAGGTGGCCCAGAAATAGACTCACACAAATATAGTCAACTAATCTTTGACAGAAGTGCAAGGCCAATTCAATGAAGAAAGGACAGTCTTTTTTTTTTTGAAAGGAACAACTAGACATGTACAGAAAAAAATTAATCTAGGCCCAGATCTCATATTGTTCACAATAATCAACTCAAAATGGATCCCAAATCAAAATGTGAACTGCAAATCTATAAAACTTCTAAAAGTTAGCACACATAGGTGAAAATCTAGATGATGCTGGGTTTTTTAAATGAGTTTTTAGGTACAATATCAAAAGCACAATCTATGAAGGAACAAAAAAGATAACAGAGCTCAGTACAATTACAATTTTCTGATCTGCAAAAATATTCTGTGAATGGAATGAAAAGATGAGCCACAGACTGGGTGAAAATGCTTGCAAAACACATATTCAATAAAGGACTGTTATTCTAAATATACAAAGAACACATTATAATTCAACAATAAGAAACAAACGATACAAACAAAAAATGGGCAAAAAATCTGAACAGACACCTCACCAAAGAAGCTATGCAAATGGCAAATAAACCTATGAAAAGGTGCCCAACATCATTTTTCATTAGCGAATTGCAAATTAACAGCAATGAGCTACACCTATACATGCATTACAATGGCTAAAATCCTCCAAACTGACTACACCAAATTCTGATGAAGATGCAGAGCAATAGGAATGGTTACTCGTTGCTGATAAGAATGCAAAAACGGAACAGCCCCTTGGGAAACATTACGAGTTTCTTACAAAACTAAAAACAGAGTTTTACCGTATATTCCAGCTATGCTACTCCTTAGATATTTACCAAAATGAGTGGAAAATTTGTATCTGCACAAAAATGTCACTTGAGTGTTTATAGTAGCTTTATTCATAATTGCCTCAAACTGGAAGCAGCCAAGATGTCTTTCAATAGGTGAATGGATAAACAAATTGTGGTACATCCATATAATATAATACTGTTGAACAATCAAAGAAATCATCAAGCTTTGGCCAGGCATGGTAGCTTACACTTGTAATCCCAGCACTTTGAGAGGCTGAGGAGGGTGAATTGCTTGGACCTAGTAGTTTGAAACCAGCTCTGGCAACATGGCAAAATCCGATCTCTAGAAAAAATGCAAAAAGTTAGCCAGGTCTGGTGGCACGTGCCGGTAGTCCCAGCTACCTGGGAAGCTAAAGTGGGAGGACCACCTGAGCCTGAGAGGTTGAGGCCACTGTGAGGTGTGATGACACCACTACCCTCAGCCTGGCCAACAGAGTGAGACCCTGTCTCAAAAAAAAAAAAAAAAAAAAAAAAAGAGGGGGACTTGGCTTGGTGGCTCACACCTGTAATCCCAGCACTTTGGGAGGCTGAGGTGAGTGGATCACGAGGTCAGGAGTTCGAGACCAGCCTGGCCAACATGATGAAACCCTGTCTCTACTAAAAACACAACAATGAGCCGGGCATGGTGGTAGGTGCCTGTAATCCCAGCTTCTTGGGAGGCTGAGGCAGAAGAATCTCTTGAAACTGGAAGGTGGAGGTTGCAGTGAGCTGAGATCGAGCCACTGCACTCCAACCTGGGCAAAAGAGTGAAACCCCATCTCAAAAAAAAAAAAAAAAAAAAAAAAACGAGCAAGAGAAAGAAATTATCAAGCCACAAAAAGACATGGAGGAAACTTAAATACATATTCCTGTTTCCTAAGTGAAATAAGCCCGTCTGCAAAGGTTACATAGTGTATGATCCCAACTATATGTATTCTAGGAAAGAAAAAAGTCAGTGATTGCCAGGGGTTCAGGGGAAAGGAGGAGGGGAATTAACAGGTGAAGCAGAGAGAGTTTTTAGGGTTGCAAAGTTATTCTGTACTGTCCTGTAGATATATGATCTTATGCATTCTTCAAAACCCAGAGAAATGTAAAATACAAATTGTGTACCCTAATATTAACCCTGGACTTTAGTTCATTATAATGTATCAATAGTGGCTCATCAATGATGACAAAGGCGCCATGCTAATGCAAGGTATTAATAGTAGGGTAACTATACTCGCATGGGGGATAGTGGAGAGAGGGTATATGGAAACATTCTGTACTATCTGCAGAATTTTTCTGTAAATTTAAAACTACTCCAACAAATAAAAGTCTATTCACGAATGTTTTTAAATAACTAGAATCACCAGCCCATGTTAACATGTTTCAAGAGACCCTCCCATGTTTTGAAAGAGGCATTCCAGTGAGGTGCTGTACACATAAAAATCTTCTACCTCCTCCTATGCTCTTATAGTACTCGTAACAGTTACAAGAATTATCATATTGTATTTTTGTTTCATATCTGGTGGCCAGCAAGAACTCAGGAAACAAACGTTAAAGACGAAAAGAAAAAATGACTGATTAAAGAATATAAAAAATAAATCTCACCAAAAGTCAGATTGATTTACTTTTTCTTTCCTTTGTGAAAACCAGACTTGTCTTCTGTCCATGTACTTGATGCTACAGTTATATCAAATTAGTCATAATTTCATATTCATGCCCTTATTACTTTCTGAATATTCCCTTTGCTGCCTTCTCGTCTGACCTGTATAGCTTCTCTTCTCTCAATCTCACCTCAAATATCAGTTTTATTACTAAGGCACCCTGCCCCGGTGCTTTCACAATATAATAGTTCCAAGTTCTACCAAATCTTTTCAGCATTACATTGTAATTATTTTACTGTCTCTTACTCCTATAGAAGTGAGCAAATTGAGGCCAACAGAATGTTTTATTTATTATGATATATCTATCTCTTTTCATAGTGCTTGATGGAATTCAAAATCAATTATTGGTACTGTGAATCAACTAATGAATGCTGCTGCTTTGCATGAATCATGTCATAGAAAACCTCTGCCTACCCATATTAATAAAAGCAGTCAATTGCAAAGAAGCCTAAGGCAATAGGCTGGATTTGTAACTAAGTAAATAAGACATAATTGCCAGAAGGCAAAATTGTGTAATTGAATGTGCATGGATTTTATATTAAAAATTATCCCACTCTGGTTGCACAATTTGTACTTTATGACATTGAAAAGTGAATATAATTACTCCTGCTTTTTTCATAAATTAGAATATTCTCATTTTCACTTGGTTGTTGTAAGACTGAGTAACCAAATGTAAAAGAATCTAAAATGCCTGGCACATAAGAAGCCTTCCAAAGATAATATTTCAAATCTCTTTATTTTTTATAGGAAAGATGGGAACCCTGGGGACTAATCTCAGCTCTTCCAGTTACAAGTGTTTCGGTCTTGAATTAATTATGTAAAAATCCAAGATCTTTGGTTTTTATCTACAAAAGAATCATCATGGCACCTAATGTTTATTATGGGGATTAAATTAGATATCACATGTAAAGTTACTAGCAGAGTTCCTATTATACATAATAGCTTGACAAAGTATTAATCAGTTTAACGTGAAAAGATGTTAACAAAAATAACTTGTTAGGCTGTAGCTCTAAAGACAGAATGATTGAGTCCGTACCAGGTACCCTCAGTTCTAAAGTGTGGTGCTAATTCAGCTGATTAGGGTGCACTGGACTTTATAGAGGTCCTTCGGCTAGAGTCAGTCTGTCATCTACATTAAATATGTAAGAGTTGAGGGTGCTGAGGAGAAGAGGATTTTATTGCACAGCTTTCCATTGCATTTGCATTATTCTCCAGTCCTTGAGAAGGGGAAATCTAGAATGGGTCCTTAATATCATGTGTTGAGAGAGAGGCATTCAAGGAGACTGTTTGAAGTGGCTGTCATGGGTGGCACTGGAGATTAATAGATGCAGAGGAGTCATATGTGACTCCTAATTTGTAAGATTAAAGACAGTTTCCCTTTCCTGGGGGCAGAATAAAGGGGAGCATCATTAGGAATGCACTGTGCTTCCACTAATAGATGAACAAACTTTTGTGTCTTTCGACAGGTGTCCCTTATGAGAGAAAGAGAGAGACAGATGGACCCATGCCAAGAGTAGAGCCTGGAGATAAGATGAACAAGAACCATGAGTACTTAGGAGCAATGTCACAAGGTGCTAGCCTAAAACATTACTAGAACCAACAAAACTTGGTCAAAGATTGTCTTTGCAGGATTCTCCAAGGAGTCTGTTTAAGTGTCAGCATTAGCTGCCCAGTTAATAAGAAAAGCAGTGACATTAATTTGTCATCATTTCTGCCAAGTCTTTGCTCTTTCCTTCGGGCCTACAAAATTGATCAGGCCTAAGCTGCATGAAAGTTTAAGATGCTCAATACATTAGAGTGAAATGGATTCCCTGTTTTAGACTGCTGTTTGTTTAAAGCCAACCAAAATAGAACATTTATGCATTGTAACTTGATAAATCTAAGGACCCTATTTTTTATTTCACTGAGAAGTATAGTAAGAGCAAATGAACAATGCAGAAATGATAAAATTGATTACTAAATTCAAATGCTACCATATTCATTTCCTTTGGTGAACCAATTATTTGTTAATAATGTATCATGGATATTTTAAGAGGTACATAAAACAATGAATGCTTCCTTTGAGCTATAGTCTTATGGAGAGAGTACTCATCAAGTCAACAAACATGCTAATATACTTCTGTTGTGCTTTTTTCTAGAAATTATCAGTGTTTTGAAAACATTGGGTGAGTTATGCAACTAGAATTATAAACCATATGGCAATGAAAGTAGACTCAGTCAACCATGACTGGCTAGATTGGCATCAAGAAAATTGTCATTGCAATGAAATTTTGATTTTGAAAAGACAGAAAAATCAAGACAAAAATTGGCAGAAGGGAGAAGAGAATATAAATTTAGGTGGATTTGAAAAAAATTTGGACCCTAGATAATATAAAATCTAAATGGCTTTAGAACCTCAGTCAAAACCCTTTACCTCTTGTTATCTTGTCTGCAGTGACATATCTCATCTTTCTCAATAATTGCATGTCCCTTGACAGGTATGTGTGTGTGTGCGTGTATAAACTACACAACACACATATATATGTAGTTTATATATATACACACATATATGTGTGTGTATATAAACTATACAACACACACATATATATAGTTTATATATATATAGTTTACATATGTGTGTATGTATATATAAACTAGACAACACACACAGATATATATGTAGTTTGTGTGTGTGTGTGTGTTTATGCAAATACCCTTTTGCTAATTCTTCTTGTTGATGTTGAAGTTGGTGGCGAGTTGTGAGTGATGTTTGAGTTTTGACTTTTTTTGTTATGATAAAGAAAAGTATCAATTCTAATGAGAGTAATTGAAATCTGAATATAATTTAGGTTCTTCCCATATCATAGGATTAATCAAACAGCATCTGGTACTAGTGGCTATTTAGAAAAGCTAATCTGTTCCATAGGAAAAGAGGCACTCATTTTAAAACATGAGTCATGTAGCTATTCCTAGTCCTTTTATTTCCTTTTACAATCCAAAACACTGCTGGGACATGTCTCAGGAAAAGAATTATCATTGCCTATAATTAGGTATTTAATATACTGACTCATAAGAAGTTTTTGGACATCCAAGGCATCAATGAGTCAATTATATTTTTAATCTTTAAAACTGCTACTAAAACAGTGCTGCTGAGAGTCATTACTCTTGATTAATAGCAAAGCATACTTTTTAGAAGAAAAAGCCTATATTTCTCTTTGATTTCTAACTGCACACACATATGCTAATTGCCACAGAGAGTTTATTTAGCTGGACGTTTGGGACATGTGGGTTACATTTTTACAGCTACTTCAGACAGAAAATCTTTTCAGTATATTCTACACAGCAAGGCAACGAAGAGGAAGAGGGCAATTTACAACTGGAAGTTCTTCTAATCCTCCTTCCTTACTTGTGCCTTAATGAAATGATATATCTTAGATGAATCTATAATAACAGTCGTTTCTGTTCTCACAAGTAAGCCTTTCAGAATGAAATTATCACACTTCTATATTCAGAAATTTGCCAAAATAAACTTTGGAAAACATGTGTGACTCTGTACCATATTGTCTGCAGCCCCCAAACTGACAGCATTTGGCTTATATTGCATCATTCAAACCTCACTTGTATTGAAATGCTCTACTACTGACTTTGTAATAGCAAATGAGACTTGCGGAAAGCTTCATCCAGAGAGTCATGTTCTTCTGTAAATGTGATAATTGCCCTCATTTGACTACTGATTCATTTGGCCTTCCTATGGATAATTAAGAACCAAAGACCTGTGGTAATCACCTAACCGCATGGTATTCTGAACATTTGCAACATCCTGTTTAAAGCATACCAATTACATTAAACACATTTTGCAAAAGCTTTGTTTAAATCAAAAAGTGATTATTTTTTATTTACACTTGAAAGTTGAAGATAGCTACTATATTCTTCCTTGGTCAAGTTTTATAATCAGTCATAATGTGATATAGTATTAATTAATTAACAACTTAATTCGGACTCATTTTACCATAATATATGTGGAAATTTCCTCTATATCCTTGTGTTGAAAATACAGAATTTCAGATATACATCTGTATTTTGATATATTACAAAGAAACTTTTATTTTATATTACATGTTTGTTTTAGATGGCTGCTTGAAGAAAAAGGAAGGAATATTTTGTTCGTAAAGGATGAAATGGCCAAATGATTCAATTGTATAGGCAACATTTTTTCTTTTTTTGAGACAGAGTCTGGCTCTGTCGCCCAGGCTGGAGTGCAGTGGTGTGATTTCTGCTCACTGCAAGCTCCGCCTCCCAGGTTCCCGCCATTCTCCTGCCTCAGCCTCCCGAGTAGCTGGGACTGCAGGCGTCTGCCACCGAGCCCGGCTCGTTTTTTGTATTTTTATTAGAGACGGGATTCCACTTTGTTAGCCAGGATGGTCTCCATCTCCTGACCTTGTGATGCACCCGCCTTGGCCTCCCAAAGTGATGGGATTACAGGCGTGTGCCACTGCGACCAGCCTTCTTCTTCTTCTTTTTTTTTTGAGATGGAGTCTGGGTCTGTCACCCAGGCTGGAGTGCAGGGGCATGATCTCGGCTCACTGCAAGCTCAGTCTCCCAGGTTCAACCAATTCTCCTGCCTCAGCCCCCCAAGTAGCTGGGACTACAGGTGCACACCAGCAAGCCCAGCTAATTTTGGTATTTTTATTAGAGATAGAGTTTCACCATGTTTGCCAGAATGGTCTCAATCTCTTGACCTCGTGATGTGCCTGCCTAGGCCTCCCAAAGTGCTGGGATTACAGGTGTGAGCTACTGTGTCCGGCCGGCAACAGTATTTTTCAAAGACATTCTGTTTGATTAGTTGGTTAAATTAATTATGACAATGTTTTAATTTTCATGTATGTTGGAATAATTCAACATTACCTAAAATTGAATTGTATTAATATTTTGCATTTGCATGAAGCACTATTTACAGACATCAGCATTTTACTCTATCCATACATTAATAATATTACATTAATCCCCAAACTTGAATATTTTTTATAGGAAGATAAATAGGGCAGAGGGAACAAAAATATGATTTGATAAATATGATTCAAGCTCTTAATTTCCTTGCCAAAAGAATTCTGATTTATTTTACCGCTTTTCGGATATACAGAGAGCAACAATGACCTCAGGAGTGATAGTTTCCTCCACTAGGTTCAAGGATACACTATGATGAGTCTCAGTCAATTGTAGTAATTCCAGTTCCAGTTATCTGTTATCTGATAAGGTTTAGAAAATGACAAATTATAGTGACTGAGACGTCAGAAAACATCTGATGTGGGGCTTCTGGGAAAGGTAACACTCGCTTATTTAAGTAAAAATAAAGAAAAACAAAAAAGCCGGGCGCGGTGGCTCAAGCCTGTAATCCCAGCACTTTGGGAGGCCGAGACGGGCGGATCACAAGGTCAGGAGATCGAGACCATCCTGGCTAGCACGGTGAAAACCCGTCTCTACTAAAAAATACAAAAAACTAGCCGGGCGAGGTGGCGGGTCCCTGTAGTCCCAGCTACTCGGGAGCCTGAGGCAGGAGAATGGCGTAAGCCCGGGAGGCGGAGCTTGCAGTGAGCTGAGATCCGGCCACTGCACTCCAGCCTGGGCCGCAGAGCGAGACTCTGTCTCCAAAAAAAATAAAATAAAATAAAAAAGAAACACAAAAAGAAAACCACTTAATTCCCTTGAGCTTATGGATGCTGTCACATGAAGACTTGGCACTTTGGCAAGTCTATTGGGACAACTTTGTGAACCCAAAGCAATAACAGAAAATTACATTCTTCAGTTACTGAGCTACTGAATCAATGATTCTGGAACTGCCTCCTTCCAGAACTTTTATTCAGTGAAATAATCAAAAACCTTAATGATGAAAATATTTTTAGTAGAATATTCTGTTTTTTGCAGGAAAACATGATAAACACATTGTAAGAGATATGTGAAAAGCATGTTGTAAGAGACACAAAAATATTAGACAGAGTCTCTGACTTATAGACAGACTCCTCTAAAAATGCTCCTATCCCTCAGCCCCTGAGAGAGAGCTATAATTTATCTGAATGATATATACTGGGAAAATAAAATGATGTGATCAACTTCATCTTTTTCCTCTTGGAAACAAGGTGCCACAGAAGGAGTATGTCCCTGTCCATCCTGCAACTGGGTGGGTGGGTCTTTCTAATCCTGAGTTTTGGGTCAGGAAGTGCTTTTAGGCTCTATCCTCCAACTCTGCCCTGTCAGTGATAAAGTAGATATTTTGGTCTTCATCTACCAGTCCTACTTTTGTCTCTCAATTAGTTCAGAACCTAAGTGGGAAGTAGGAGTGTTTTTATCGGTACCTCCTCAGTGGCAACAATAGGTTGAGTGAGTGATTAAAATTGAAAATAGACTTATTTCATTGAGTGGTTTGCAGTGCACTTTGAACATACATGTATATTTCTTTAGGGATGGCACTTTCAAGGCAAGAGAGTTTCTCCCCAATATCAAGTCCTCAACCCAAGTTCAGGTGTGAAAACATATTCCACAAGTTTACCTGGCTTGCTACCTCAGATTCATTTTTGTCTCTTTTCTCTGTGTTATTCTCTCTCTACATTACAAACTTATATCTCTTTTATCTGTAGAATTCTCTTTGAGGATTTTTTTTCCTCTGTGCCACGTCAACTACTTTTGTCTAACTTTATTACCTAATCCACTTCAACTAGCTCCCATATCCATAAAACTTAACAATAATAAAATAGAAAATCTTAGATTAAGATTCATAAGAAGTGGCTACTAATCATTATTAGATCAATAAAAAGTTGTATGACTTTGATTGTCCAAGCTCACAGTTTTTGTTTGTTTGTTTGTTTTTTGCCTTAAATACTATACCACCTCCTAATTCTAACCTACATTTTGCTCAAACTGTGCCCTGCATAGAATACTTTCACATTACCTGCTACACTTTAATGGAATTTTGTGTTAATAAAATTTAAGGCCCTTCAGGATCTAGATCACATATTATTTGACTTTATTTCTAGCATCTTTCACAGTGTTTAACCTACAATAAGTGTCCAACAGATAGTTATTGAATTAATGTATAAAATTTTAATCTTTGTCTCAGATACCCATCAATAAAAATAAAATATCAATATCTGTTATATTTACTGTTAATGCTATATTTGCAATTACATTGCAAAAGTAAAATGGACAAGGACGAAGACAGCAGAATTGGGGATAAAATTTCTAATATGAGAAAAGAATTATATATATATGCATTATCCTTTGGCTGTTTCTATGATCTTTTATTTTTCTTAAATAGAATGCCAAATATCAAGTAGGATATTGGGCTGGAGAAAATAACACAGGATAAGGCCAAAATAAGCCTGTCACAAATATGTCATTAGTGCCAAAGATTAGATCTAGCAGAAATCTCATTTTTTTATTCTGAGTTTTACCGTATCTCAAAAATCCTGATAGGATTGCATAGCATAGGGTTGATGGATCTCAATATGTTCATGTTCCCATGGTGATTCTGATGTGCAGCAAGGCCTCAGCACTACTCTTCCTGTCAAATGAATACTCACCTTTTTATACTGGTACATTTCAAGCAAACAGGAAATAATAGAGTTCTAAGTCCCAATAAAGACCAACTTAATTAAAAATGCATTATTCTTTGAAACCAGCAGTGTTGGTAGATAGAAGAATTGGAATTTTTAAAAATCCTAATTGGTTCTTTTTCAGAGTCACAGTTTTCATTCATCTAACAGGGTTGCTATGAGGATCCCATGAGATAATTTGAAAGTACTTTTTAAAATTATGAACTGCTATTGCTGCTGTTTTGCAATTTTTAAATAACACTTCTAGTCTGATTGCATTTCATCATTCAATGTCTCCTTCCCACAATAGCAAAGAGCTGAAGACTAGACATTTTTTTTTTTTTTTTCAGAAGGACCCAGCATTCAGGAGGCCCCACCCTTTCAGGTCAAGTACTTGGGGACTGTGACTTTACCTCTATGAGCTTCACTTTTCCTATCTATATGAGAAATATAAAACCAATCACATCTCATTATTAGATGATAAACACATTTAAACTGCTTACCCCATGCCTGACACAAATAGTAAGTACATACAATTAGTAGAAAATATTAACAAAAAAGTTAACAATGATGAATTCTTGCTTGCATATGTTCTTAAATCACCCTGCCCCACTTTACCCATCCAAATCCATCTCTTAAAAATTCCCAAGAAGCATCTTAACTTTTAGCCTGTCCAGTTTTCTCATCAGCTGTCATAATGGTCACTTTAATTTGGATATTAATCTTTTAATATTTTAAACTGTTTTATTTGCTACTACATGAAATTAACAGCCAAGTGCTGTGATATCTATATGTTAATATTTAATTATTTTCTTCATTTATTAATTTATTAATTTTTTATTGAATGCCTGTTATGGTTCAGATTGTTCAGTCTGTGAAAAGCACTAGAAATAAAATAGTTGATAAGTAGGTATTACAGGTTTTCTCAACTTAATGTGGGAAAAATAATCATAACATAAAACTCACAAAAAAAGCTAAGACAGAAGAAGTGTGAAGAAGTATAAAATATTGTCACGTGTGTGAGCAGGTGGGAGGGTTCTTATCTTATTGGTCAATATGGCATGCAAGTCCCAGTACAGTAGTCAGAAACAGGCATTTGGAGAACCAAATAGAGAAAGAGAATCAGTTACGTAAAGAAAATGGTGCTTTCAGGAAAGTGAAAGGAACATGCAAAAATTGAGTTATAGCATCAATTTGTGACTGAAGGCATAAACACATAGAAGGTGACTGTGGGCAGACAAGAAGTGGAGCTGCAGAGACCGGCAGGGAGGAGCAAGACCATGCTGAATATGAAACAGTTACAATATCTTTGGAAGTTAAATGGGAAACTCTTGTGAAGTTTTAAGTATTGCAGGGACCAGTATGGAGGATGTTGCATTAATCCAGATGAGAGATGGAGATGGTGCAAAACTCCTATATGCATTGGTATACCTGGTGATCTGATCTTTGATCCTCTGAATATTTCCAATAGCATATTTGAAATAATGGTTGTCTAAAACTTACATTTTTGTACTGAAAAATGCTATAATAAATTTCAATTTCCAGGTTTTTATAGATGGGATGGTTGTGTTCCCACAAAATTCCTATCTTGAAGTCCCAATTCTCAGTCAGACTGTATTTTGAGATTGGCCTTCTATGAAGGTAATTAAGGCTAAATGAAGGTATAAGGGTACAGCCCTACTTCCATAGGATTAATGTCCTTGTAGAAAGATAGTAAGAGGCCAGGAATATCTTTCTTTTGGTGTGCACAAAAAAGAAAGGCCATGTGAGAACACAGGAATAAGGCAGTTCTAAGGAGAACACAGTAGTCAGGAAGGGGACCCTCACTAAAACCCAACTATCCTGACACTCTGATTTTGGGCTTCCAACCACCAGAACTGTGAGAACATGAATTTCTGTTGTTTTTGTCATAACAACCCCAGCAGACTGAGACACAGGTAATCCCCAAAACATGATTGTGCAAATTTCTAAGCACAGCCTGTGGACTACTCTGCAAACTTAGTTCTACTGTCTTCCCAATTGGAATCAGTCTCATATTTATGATCATTAAGTATGTTGTTTAGCTTACATATAATATTCCCTACCTCAAGGAAATGTGAAAATATATTCTAAGAACTTGCAAATTTAGCTAAGAAGCTTGGTGAGACACAGAGACATAGGAAGGCTCAAACATTAGAAACATGAAAAACATAAAATGTGTTTACTGAGGTTAAGTTTAAAGGCCGAAGTTTGGAGGTACACATCCAATCTACCATGCATGCAGTACTTTCTTGTGTTGACAGAAAGGAAAGTTTTAAAATATTTAATACAGAATAGTGAATATGTGGATATTTTAAGCTGCTTTCCTGATATTTAGGCAAAATAGGATTGGGTCGTTGGATGAGTTGGCATTGCATTACTCTTTCCCTCTGTTAATGTAATGTAACGGAATATGAAACTTCACTAGCCCAAATTTAACTATTCAGCCAGGTGTGGTGGCTCACGCCTATAATCCCAGCACTTTGGGAGGTCAAGGTGGGCAGATCACTTGAGGTCAGTTTGAGACAAGCCTGGCCAAGATGGTGAAACCCTGCCTCTACTAAAAATACAAAATTAGAATAAAAAAATAGCCAGGCATGGTGGCCACACCTGTAATCCCAGCTACCTAGGAGGCTGAGGCAGGAGAATCACTTGAACCCAGGAGGTGGAGGTTGCAATGAGCCAAGATTATGCCACTGCACTCCAGCCTAAGTGACAGAGTGAGACTTTGTCTCAAAACCAACACAAACAAACAAACAAAATTTAACTATTCAACTTCAACTTTTTCAAGGATATTTTTGAAATGTAATTAGGAAAGCCTGTATTTTAGAAATAGATTACCGCAGAATCTCTGATAGAATATATAGTTAGCCAAAGAGAGTCATTAAGAGACTTTTGGAATTTCCTTTTATGTGTGTGTGTTTAATATTATATTTAGATTGAACAAACAGATAATGGTGCCATTTGCTAAAATCCATATTTGTGAGGAAAAAACAGTTTGGTGGGTGGTTGAGTATCATTTCATTGTGGATCATTAACATGGTTGGTATATATGTCTCCTCCCATTTTTATATTGAAATATAATTCACAGTGTTGGAGGTGGGGCCTGGTAGAAGGTGGGACCTGATGGAAGGTGATTGTGTCATAAGGTTAGATCCTTCGTGAATGGTTTAGCACCATCCCCTTGGTGATAAGTGAGTTCTTTTTCAGTTAGTTCATGTGAGATCTGGTTGTTTAAAACAGTCTAGGACCTTCCCCCATCTCTCTCTCATGCTCTCACTCTCACTATGTGACACACTTGCTCCCTCTTTACCTTCCACCATGGTTATAAGCTTTCTGAGGCCCTAACCAGGAACAAATCCCAACTGCATACTTCTTGTACAGCCTACAGAATCAGGAGCCAAATTAAAACTCTTTTCTTTATAAATTACTCGGTCTCAAGTATTTCTTTATCTGACACACAAGAACTAATACTGAAAACTGGTACTGAGAAGTGGGGCGTTGCTCTAAAGATACCCGAATATGTGAAAGCAGCTTTGGAACTGGGTAATGAGCAGAGGTTGGAAGAGTTTGGAGGGTTCAGGGGAAAACAGGAAGGTGAAGGAAAGTTTGGAACTTCTTAGTGACTTGCTAAGTGGTTATGACCAAAATGCTGATCGAAATATACACAGTGAAGGCTGAGCTGGCAAAGTTTCAGATGGAAATGAGGAAGTCATTAGACACTGGAGGAAGGTCACCTGTATTGTGTCCTAGCAAAGAATTTGGCTGCATTGTGTTCATGTCCTAGGAATCTGTGGGAGATTGAACTTAAAAATGATGACCTAGGGGTATCTTATGGAAGAAATTTCTAAGGAGTAAAGTGTTCCAAAGGAAGCCTGGCTGCTTCTAATAGCCTATTATCAGATAAGGAAGCAAAGGAATGACTTAAAGTTGGAACTTATATTTAAAAAGAAAACAGAGTAAAAAAAAAAAAAAAAATTCACAGCCTAGCCATGTGGCACAGAAAGAAAATACTTTTTTTGGGAGATGAATACAAGCAGATTGTGAGCAACCACTTGCTAGAGCTATTAGCATGATTAAAAGAAAGCAATGTGCTAATATCCAAAACAGTAGGGAAAAGGCTTCAAAGGCATTTCAGGAAACTCCAAAGCAGCCCCTCTCATCACAGCTCCAGAGGCCTAGAAGAATAAAATTTAGGGGCCAGGCCTGAGACACTGCTTGCTGACTTGCTTAGCCTCAGAACACTGTTCTTTATATCCTGGCCATTTCATCTCCAGCCTTGGCTTAAAGGAGCTCAGGTACATCTCAGATTGCTGCTCTAGAGGGTCCAAGTCATAAGTCTTGAAGATTTTCATGTGGTGTTAAGTCTGCAGGTGCATAAAATGCAAGAGTGAATAAGGCTTGGCAGCTTCTACCTATATTTCAGAGGATGTGTGAGAAAGCCTAGGTACTCAGGCAGAAGTGTACCACAGGGGTGGAGCCCAAACTAAGAATCGCTTCTAGGACAGTGGAAAGGGCAAATGTGGAGTTGGAACCATCACAAAGAGTCTTCAGCAGGACACTGCCTAGTGGAGCTGTGGGAAGAAAGCCATTGCTCTCCAGACACCAGAATGGTAGAGCCAATGGCAACTTACCTATAGAGCCTGGAAAAGCTGTAGGCACTCATCTCCAAGTCTTGAGAGCTGCCATGGGGGCTGCACTCTGCAAAACCATAGGAGTGGAGCTGTCCAAGGTCTTGGGAGCCCACTCTTCTCACCAGGGTAGTCAAGATGCAGAACAAGGAACCAAGGGAGATGATGTTGAAGCTTTAAGGTTTAATATCTGTCCTACTGGGTTTTAGACCTCTGTGGGGACAATTGCCCCTTTCTTTTGACGGACATTTCCCTTTTGCAGTCAAAATGTTTACCTAATGCTGGTACCACCATTGTATCTTGGTAGTAAATAACTTGTTTTTGAATTTATAGGAGGAACAAACTCATCTCAAGATCAAACTTTGGACTTTGAACTTTTAAGTTAATGCTGTAACAATAGACATTGAGGGACTATTGCAAAGGCATGATTCTATTTTGAAATGTGAGAAGTACGTGAGATTTTGGGGGGCCAGGGGCAGAATGATATGATTTGGATGTTTGTGCCTTCCAAATTTCATGTTGAAATGTGATTCCCAATGTTAAAGGTGGAGCCTGGTGGGAGGTAATTGAATTATGGGGGTGGGTTTCTAAAGAATGATTTGACACCATACTCTTGGTGATAAGTGAGTTCTTGGTCAGTTAGTTCACATGAGATCTGATTGTTTAAAAGAGTCTGGACCTCCCACTCCTCTCTCTCTCTTGCTCCTGCTCTCAGCATGTAACATGCCTGTTCTTCCTTTGCTTTCCACCACGATTAAAAGCTTCCTGAGGAGCTCACCAGGAGCAGATGCTGTGCTGCACTTTCTTATTTTTGTAGCCTGCTGAACCATGCGACAATAAAACCTCTTTTCTTTTCAAATTACCCAGCCTCAGGTATTTCTTTATAGCAGCACAAGAATTGGCTGACAGAGTCTTATATCATTATATCATACTCATTTCTCTTTCTTTTTTCTATTGCCACTACCATTATTTAGGAATCTTGTATATATTCTAAACTACTACCATAGTTATAAACTCAAATGCTTTAAGACTTTAATCTTCAATTTTTATATCATGGTTTTTGTGTCAGAAAGATACTTGGATTCTAGGTCTAAAGTTTAATAGTTCTGTGAATTGAGAAATCCATTTAACCTCATTGAAATCTAATTTATTCCCATGAAGTGGAATAATAATAACTATCTTGTAGAGTTGTGAGAAGAGAATGTATATGGAAGTATGAGTTCTAACATCTGACATATTTGCAGAGTTGATTTCCATGGGGAACACACACACACACACACACAAGAAATATTGTGATTATACCTATATATAGGTCACCATACTCATTCTGATTTTACATATCCTTTAATTTCTACTATTTTCAACAATATGAATGATTCTGAAGTAAATTCTTAACACTCTTTCATGTAAATTCTTATGCCTTAAAATTGCATAAAGTTTAGTGAAGAAATAAAAGTGACTCTTATTGAAAATTAAACAACAAAAGGATGACTCAAACATGTAACATACTAAGTTCACAATATCACACAGAAATTTAATGGCAGCAAGTCTTCACAAGTAGTTTCTTACCATTATCCATAAAGGGAAATGGCAAGCAAGCAAGCAAAGTAAAAAAAAAGTCCTTGTATTTCACTAAGGTATATCATTGATTGGTTTACATTTCTTCAGAGCCTATTTATTGGAATAGGAAACAAAAACAATCAGAGGGAAAAGGCTTCTATCAACTATAAACTTTGTCTTATTTATTTTTCCCTGATAATTCCAGGAATTTTGGAGATGTAAAACAATATAAGTATTTCTTCAAACAGAAGACAACCATTGTTAATATTTCTGAATATTTCCACCTAGACAACTTTTTCTAAGCATATATTTTATTTTTAATGTAACCTAAAACACTATATGTTTGTTTTTACATTTTCCAAATTAAATGTGAAGTTTTAATAATATTCCATTTCATGTGTTTCTATCATTTTATGAATAAGTATATACATCAGGGTCTCATAATAAAATATAAATCCTATTTTCCAATAAAATGATAAACGTCTCTTGATATTTGAGGATACTTTTTGAAATACATTTCCACAAATAGAATTAACCTTTTTCCCACTTAGAAAAAAAAAGTGTAGCTTGCTGTCAGCATTCATTTAATTTTATATAAACATGCTCTTTGAAACTGAAGCAAATCCAATGAATTTTCAATGTGAAAATAAAATATAAAAACTGTTCTTGGAGTTATTTCTAAACAGAACATCAGAGTCATCTGAATCAACAGAATTGTCTGTGGAAAAATCAGATTCATCAAATGAATCTTCAGCCAACCACTGTTTTAGAACACTGCGTAGAAATGCTGGAAATTTCTAGGATTGGACATTTTCAGCAGTCAAGAATTACTATATTTTGTAAGTGGCAATAGCACTACTAAAAACAGAATGGTATAAACAGAATTATGTATTTTATTTCCAAAGTTGACATACTGGACCGATACGAAAATAATAATAAAAGAGAGATATTTCATGGCAAACTTATCTCGGGGTAATCGCTGCAACCACAAGTGCTGCTGGTGAGTATTCTCAAGACAAACAGGAAAAGGGTTAAAGGATATACTCATTGGTTAATATCTGCATATCTTTACCAAATTACCTTTCCTGAATACTTTATAACAGGGGCCCCCACCCCCACCAGGCCAAGAACCACTACATGTCTTTGCCCTGCTAGGAATGGGGCGGCACAGCAGGAGGTGAGCAGCCAGAGAGCTGGCATTATCACCTGAATTCTGCCTCCTGTCACATCAGTGGTGGCATTTGATTCTCATAGGAGTGTGAACCTATTATTAACTGTGCATGGGAGGGATCTAGGTTGCACACTCCTTGTGAGTATCTAACTAGTGTGTGATGATCTGAGGGGGAATTCTTTCATTCCAAAATCAGACCCTACCGACCCTGTCTATGACTTCCACAAAACTGATCCCTGGTGCCAAAAAGATTAGGAACCACTGCTTTATAAATATTTATACTTCATAAAAAATGTTGTATTGCTTAATTCACCAGAATTTGACATTATAATTTTAATGTATTTGTCAATTTGACAGGTCATTTTCTTCATTGAGTACTACTAAACATGAAAATATTTTTATATTTGTAATCAATTATATTTCTCTGCTGTAAAATGTTGCTTGCTTATCTTTTTGTACTATTATGCTTTTCTTGTCAATGGGTAAGCTGTAGCAAACCTTAGTCGTATCTTCTTATGTTTTGACAATTTTTTACAACTAACTTTGATGTTGAAAAAAAAGTTATATACTTTAATGCATTAGTCTTTCTTTTTATATTTATACTTTAAAAGCTACATCTGTATGTTATTCACTTTTTTGTTCTACCTTGTAAATCCAGTTTATAGCATATTCCCTTTAAGAATACCTAAAACAACCATTATATGAACTATTCAGTGTGGCATATAACACATAAAATGTCTTTGTAAAAATGTATGTAAATATGTGTTTGAGTGTAGTATTACTTAAATGTTTTGACATAGTGCACACATTTATCATGTATTATATAACTAAAAAAATTATTAAATCCACCCTAGATAAAGAATTTACATCATTCTTCATTTCCTCTTGATGAGATTCAAAGCTGATATAGCTTATTTACATAGTGTGGTGATTGAAAGGAAACTATAATATACATATTCTTAATCAAAATTTACCACTTCTAAGAATTCATGAAGATTATGAATAATTATGCAACCCCCTTTTTATAGTTTACTGTATTATTAATTTATTTATTTTCGTGGGTACATAGTAGGTATGTGTATTTATGAGGTGCATGAGATATTTTGGTACAAGCATGCAATGAATAATAACCACATCAGGAGTAGTTGGGTATTCATCCCCTCAAGCATTTGTCCTTTGTGTTACATACAGTTTGATTATACTCTTTTAGTTATTTTAAAATGTACAATTAAATTATTATTGACTATAGTCCCCCTGTCATGCTATCAAATACTAGTTCTAATTCATTCTTTCTATTTATTTTTGGGTTCATTAACCATCCCCTGCCCCCACAATCCCCTGCCCCAAATCCCCCACTACCCTTCCCAGCCTCTGGTAACCATCCTTCTACTTTCTTTCTTTCTTTTTTCTGTTTTTTGGGTGGTGGGTGGGGGACGGAGTCTCACTCTGTTGCTCAGACTGGAGTGCAATGGCACAATCTCGGCTCACTGCAACCTCCACCTGCTGGGTTCAAGCGATTCTCCTGCCTTAGCCTACTGAGTAGCTGTGATTACAGGTGTGTACCACCACGCCCAGCTAATCTTTGTATTTTTAGTAGAGACAGGGTTTCACCATTTTGGTCAGGCTGGTCTTGAACTTCTGACATTGTGATCCACCCATCTTGGTCTCCCAAAGTTCTGGGATTACAGGCGTGAGTCATCCTTCTACTTTCTATTCTCCATGAGTTCAATTGTTTTGATTTTTAGATCCCACAAATAAATGAGAACATGCAATGTTTGTCTTTCTGTGCCTGACTTATTTCATTTAACATAATGACCTCCAGTTCCATCCATGTTCTTGCAAATGACAGAATCTCATCCTTTTTTATGTATATGAATAGTTGGACATTCAAAAAGGAGAGGGTTTTCTAAGAGAAAACTGAATCACAGCATATAACAACAATCACTCCTAGTTTATCGTAACTTTCTCAAACACTAGCTAGATACCTAGATAGAATTTCCAGTTCCTCAGAGGATGTGGCTAAGCAAGCCTAAAATCTGTATAAAAATCAGCTCAAACATCATGCTGTTTTAATTACTATTGCTTTGTAGTACATTTTGAATTCAGGTAGCATGAGACCTCCAGTTTTGTTTCTTTTGTTATTTGTTCTTTTTGGCTAATCAGGGTCTTTTATGACTCTATATGAAATTTAGGATTGCTTTTAACATTTCTGTGAAGAATGACATTGGAATTTTGATGGGCATTGCATTGAATCTACAGATCATTTTGGGTGGTATGAACATATAAACAATATTAGTTCTTCCAATGCAAGAATTCAGGATATATTTTTATTTGCTCATTTTAAATTTCTTTCATCAGTGTTCGACAGGTTTCTGTATGCAGATTTTTTATCTCATTGGTTAAATTTACTCCTAAGTATTTTATTTTATTTTATTTTATTTTATTTTATTTTATTTATTGAGATGGAATTTCGCTGCTGTCGCCCAGGCTGGAGTGCAGTTGTGCAATCACGGCTCACTACAACTTCCGCCTCCCATGTTCAAGCAATCCTCCTGCCTCAGCCTCCCAAATAGCTGGGATTACAGGTGCCCACCACCATGCCTGGCTAATTTTTTGTATTTTTTCAGTAGAGATGGGATTTCATCATGTTGGCCAGGTTGGTCTTGAACTCCCAACCTCAGTGATCCACCCACCTCAGCCTCCCAAAGTGCTGGGATTACAGGTGTGTGCCACCGCACCCAGCCAAGTATTTCATTTTTATACCTATATCATAACATCACATTGTACCCCATAAATATATACATTTATTATTTGTCAATAAAATAAAAATAAAAAAATAAAAACATTATTGTGTAAATAGAAAACAACAAATGTAGACTTCAAATTAACAAGCAGTGAGTTTAAAATCTTTCATTTATTTCTTAAATACAATAATGTATTTCCTTAAGAAAAAGGATATAAGGAATTATGGGGAATCTGAGGGTTTCTGTTCATTTGATATTTCAAAGATCTTTAATTTTTAGAAATGTTCAATATGTGATGAACTAAAACAGAATCAAATTTTAATAAATGTTTGTTAATAACCACTCCCCCCAAAAAACAGCTACAGTTTTATTTTACATTTCTACTTCCTATTAATTTTTTCCCCTCAATGTTACAGGATAAACTGTATCCTTCCGAAATGCATATGTTGAAGTCACATCCCACGGTACCTCAGAATGCAGCCATATTTGGACATAAGGTCCTTAAAGAAGTGATTCTGGTAAAATAAGGCCCCTAGGGTGAGAGCCTAATTCAAGATGACTGGCGTCCTTTATAAGAAGAGGAAGAAACACTGAGAGGGCCTGAACCCAGGGATGAGAACGTGAAGAGGCAGCAAGAAAGTGGCCATCTTCAAGCCAAGAAGAGAGATTTCAAAAGAGCCCAACCCTGCCAATCTCTCATCTGTGACTTCCAGCCTCCAGAACTGGGATGAAAATAAATTTCTGCCGTTAGAGCCACCCATTCTGTGGTGTTTTGTTATGGCAGCCCTAGCAAATGGATATACTCACTAATGAAGATAAAGGTACTTGAGGGAACTCTTTCTTCTCCTATGCTCCATAAAATGTGATATGGGGCTAAAAACTTTTTATAGTATATTAAATTCAATTTTAAAGTAATAGTTCGCCAAGTGTGGTCTCTAGAGAAGCAGCATCAGCGTCAACTGGAAACTTTTTGGAAATGCAAATTTGTGAGCTTCAAGGCACTACTGACTCAGCAACTGGAGATAGGGGGAGGAATCTGTTTCAGCCAGCCGTCTAGGTAATCCCACCTTAAGATACACCTTCAAGTTTGAGAACCCTGTGTTTCAAATGTACTAAACTAGAGCTCAGCTGAGTGACATTTATAAGTGAGGCAGCCCAGGTGTAATAAAACAGGAAAGATCTGGCACCGTGTCAAACTAGGGAAGGCATCTCCGCTGGGGTCAGGGCCAGCCAACTGGCTGGGTAGTGTGGAATGTGACACAGTTACCAGAAATGGATTTTTAGGAGGATATTTCCTTACTTTTAAATACTGGTACCCAATTCGAATCATTGTTGGCAAACCAAATAAAACATGCTTGCAGGACAGTTCCATCTTGTGTGACCTCCCATTAATAATAATTACAATAATAATAGACATTTTGGAAGACGGTAGTATGATACATTTTTTATTTCTCTTTTATGCCTGTAAAAATCCGAGCTAGTAGATTCCAAGAGAAAGAGAAGATATTTAAAAATTTACTTACTTCGGCTGGGCACGGTGACTCACACCTGTAATCCCAGCACTTTGGGAGGCTGAGGCAGGCAGATCACGAGGTCAGGAGTTTGAAACCAGCCTGGCCAACATGGTGAAACCCTGTCTCTACTAAATATACAAAAATTAGCTGGGTGTAGTGGCATGCGCCTGTAGTCCCAGCTACCAGCTACTCAGGAAGCTGAGGCAGGAGAATCGCTTGAGCCCAGGAGGCAGAGGTTGCAGTGAACCAAGACTGCACCATTGCACTCCTGCCTGGGTGACAGAGCAAGACTCCATCTCAATAAATAAATAAATAAAAATAAAATTTTGCTTTTTTTCTCATATTCATGGTGATTTTTACGTATGTTGGAGTAGAAATTTAAATATACCATGTGCATATAATTCCTCACTCTACAAATGTACAGTTTAAAACTTGACACGACTTTTTGTTCAATGTTCTGATGATCCCAGGCAAGGCTTTGGTTTGGTTTTTATAAACAAGGCAGGCATATTTTTAATAGCATGTCTCAGGTCGACTGAGGTCTGTTTTCAGAGCTCGGATGCTCCAGGTGGCATTCCCATTGCCATCTGTGACTTGAATGTGGGGATTTAAAGACGGAGATATGCTGACTGGGACAGTTTCTCCACTGCTGACCATCTGCCACAGGTGCTGGAAACAGGGCTTGTAGTATTCAATCTTCAGATGAAAGGTTAAATTAGCTGGCACCGCTGTTCGAATGCCACTTTCTATTGCTGGACCTAAGCTAGGTTTTTGGACGCTGTTTACTTGTTTGAAGGGATTTTTTTTGGCACCATTTCATGCAGAGAGGGTATAAAGATTATTAAGTTCTTGACGATTATAAAGTAGGAACATTTGCAAGTGCCCTGAAAAAGTAGTCTTTTCTTACCCTACACCTCAATTCCCACCGCAGGAAGTGTTCTGTTAGTGATACTCCCTTAAACCCTGACCAATTTTGAAAGTGCATGAGTCGAAGTCACTTCAAGTAAAGGATTTAAAAGTGGACATATCAATTAAACCTATAAAAATAATTGATAGGATTTCTAAATATTTAAATAGACTGCTTCAGTTTTATACTTTACTAAAACCAGTTAAATCAGGTATCTAGTTCCTCATTTGTGTAAATGAAATTTCCCTTATATTCTAAATGACAAATACTATTTAGAAACAATCTTAAATTAATTAAGGTAGTCATTTGGGAAAGAATTATAACCTTTGTGATAAAGATGAAAATATTAACTTGGAGAGCTAGGTTGAAGACTTGTATTATTTTGAGAATCACAAACCAAACATATGCCAGAGTTAGAATTCAAGCTCTATCCTGTCTTTATCCAAGTGATAATAATAATAGTCTTTTTCTTCACGATTAAGTCATACATTCCTAAACACCCAGAATCCACAAGAGTCAAGTAATTATAGGTGACCTATGACTTTCTTATCTCATGCCCAAATTCATCCTCAGGCACACAACTCCAACAGCTACTCTTGTATAAATATTTCACACCTGATTAGAAGAGATCACCGTCTTTGAATGGTTTACATTTTTCTCCTCTTCCAAAGCCCAATAGCCTTTTAAACTATAGTACCTTCCCCTTAATTTCTTCACAATCATCAAACTTGGCTTTTAGTTATCTTGCTCAGCTTTCAGCAGGTCTATTGTACATGAGGATGAAGATAAGATTACCATCCAGAGCACGGACTAGATGAGATGGAAAACAGTCTCTCAACAGAGTGTCATAGAAGTGGATAAGAAAATTAAATGCTCTGCTTTGAAGATTGACCACATATTTCCCATGGATTTTTATCCTGTAAGAAATTGGCTCTTTCCATGGCATCGGTTTTATTTATGAAGTTTCTGTCTTTCTGCCAACTTTGTTAACCTGAGATTAGCATAAGTCAAACCCCCCAAAGAAGAGAGTTCAGTTGGACCCCCAAAAGAGTTGAAATTGGAGAAGGAATATAGATAAGTTTAAATAATCTCACCCTATATTATTAAGGGGCATATCCCAAATCTTCTTTAGATAGGATTTTAGAGATTTGGAAATTTCATAGTTTAACATCAGATCTGCATCTGCACAGATAGTTGATGAGGTTTCACAAGGACATATACTTTCTGTAAGTGGCCCCCATGTTCTTTTATAGAAAAAAGAGAAAACTTAGGGATATTGTAGTGTACTACATAACTATAACTGGTAAATATGTGTTTTCTCTTGCCTTTTATTTATTTATTTATTTACCAATTTCCAACCAGATACAAGACAGAACTACATAATCAAAATAAATAATTCAGAGCCTTTTTTTAGGTGACATCATACTGCAACTCACCTCAAGAAAAGCAATCTCCATCCATGCATTTTTTTCTCAAGAGTATTGATTCTGACTTAGGTCAAGCCTACTTTTATAAAAACAGACAAAAGTTTTTAACAAAATAAACATCATCTTGTAAATAATGTTTTTGATTTAGATTCGCCAACAATCTGACAACTATTTATTATGCTGAATCTTAAAGACAAAGATGATTACTATATGATTTTCAAACCCAAATTTCACCTAGTAAATTCTCATTGTGGCTACCACAAGGATTTCTTTGCCTTCTCAGTGGAATGGAACTGGTCTAGTTATGTTAGATATTTTGACCAAAATGATATAATTTATGTTATGGGTTACATTACTATAATAGTCATTTAAATATTCTGCTTCTAGAGACTACACATTGATTTTAAACTCCATCTATTTTCATATATTAAATTTTAGACATGCCTAAAGTCATCATCATCTAGATCTATAAAACATTAATTATCAGATGAAAATGCATAAATTGGTAAAATCTCAACAACTTAAACTACCCACAATATGATTAATCCAGCATTACATTTCCCTAATGACTATCATTTCCAGTTATTTTTTCCTTTCACATCAAGCATCACCAAAAACACACAAGAAGTCTATAATCTAAGTTGATAATAATCATATAAGGGCATGTTTAATTATATAAAATATATATATATATATAGAATATTGCGGTAATGTTTAGTGAAGTGATTATCTGTGTGAAACCATCAGCTTACACCCTTCACCTTATTATCAATCTTCAGTATTATTTAAGGCCATGGAGACAACCATCATATAAAAATATGCCTCCACATCCACTCGCCTTTCTACCTTCTCCTCATCTTTCTTAGGTCCACCCATCTACACATTGCTTTCATTCCCAGAGCCCTCTGTCAAGTTATGATAATGAAAATAAGGACTTAAAGGTTGGGCACCGTGGCTCACCTCTGTAACCCCTGCACTTTGGGAAGCTGAGACAAGTGAATTACCCGAGATCAGGAGTTCGAAACCAGCCTGGCCAACATGGTGAAATCCATCTCTACTAAAAATACAAAAATCAGCCGGGTGTGGTGGCGCGTGTCTGTAATCCCAGCTACTTGGGAGGCTGAGGCAGGATTATCCCTTGAACTAGGGAGATGGAGGTTGCAGTGAACTGAGATCACACCACTGCACTCCAGCCTGGGTGACAAGAGCAAGACTTGCCTCAAAAAGAAAAAAGGAAAAAAAAAAGAGAAAAGAAAAGAAAGGAAGTACTTAGTTTACTTACTTGCACTAGATGTTTGCACTAGAAGTTTCTTTTTAATTTACACTAGACATTTCTTTAATATTTGAGGTAATGATGAGAGTATACACCAGAAAGAAAAACTGGATCTTATTTGTCATCCCAAAACACTCTAGGATGCACCAAGATTGACCATTGCTGAGATTCAAGGGTTCTGAGCAGGAAATCAGTCTCTAATCAGCAGAAACACATGCTACATATTTTAAACTTTTCCATCTCAGGCAGCAAAAAGATCCTTTTTGTTTTACTACCCCAACCATAGTGGTGCTTAAATAGATCTTCAGTGTTTAATCCTCAGGAAAAATTTATAAGGCTTTTATGCATCATACGGTTTTTTTCTGCTTAAAATCTATGATCTTCAAGTATCGGTTTTCGATATCCCTTTAAATAGACTTTCTGAAACTTGTCAGTTTGTGACTATTATGACTTCTCTCCTCTCAGGTCATGAAGTTTCATCTTTCTAATTTAAGGATCATTTGGGTACACTCAAATAAGTTTTTGGAAATGGCCATGGTTTACACATATAAAAAATAAATACTTAGACTCTGATGTTTTCATGTGGCACCCTCATATTTGGCTTCTTTCAACATGGTTTTTAGAGAAGGAAAAGTTAAGTTTATAAATTGTGAGCCTTAGCCTCTTTGTCACCACAAATCTATGCACACACTTCTCTTTGCACACACTTCTCCTTCAGTGGGCACTTCTCTTACGTTTTACAACGTAAAGCCAAGATGGAAACATTATTTGTTGTTTTAATTAATAGCTAATTACATTCACCTCTGTGCTCATTTCATTTTATTTTTATCTACTTCACTCCCTTAAATTCAAAATCTTTTTTTTTTTTTTTTTTTTTTTTTTTTTTGAGACGGAGTCTCGCTCTGTCGCCCAGGCTGGAGTGCAGTGGCGCGATCTCGGCTCACTGCAAGCTCCGCCTCCCGGGTTCACGCCATTCTCCTGCCTCAGCCTCCCGAGTAGCTGGGACTACAGGCGCCCACAACCGCGCCTGGCTAATTTTTTGTATTTTTAGTAGAGACGGGGTTTCACCGTGGTCTCGATCTCCTGACCTTGTGATCCGCCCGCCTCAAGTTATTGCTCCTTTGATGTGTTAACATGGCTAAGTTACAGTCTCCAGTTGTTCAACCAAACACAAATTTAGTTACTTCTGTGAACATAATTTTTGGATATGATTAAAGTATATAATCAATTGACTTTAAATGAGAAAAAAAAATCATCCTAGCTACCAGAGGTCTTGTTTCAATCAGTTGAAAGACCTTAACAGCAGATATGAGGCTTTCCTAATTAAGAAGAAATATAATCTGTAGATATCAGCTTCAACTCATGCCCAAGAGTTCCAGTCTATCCTTCCTGAAGGCCTGCACTAAAACTTCTTGACTCATCATTCCTCACAATCATGAAAGTCAATTTCTTGCAATAGAAAACTAATCCAGTGTTTTGATAATGGAGACACAGTTATAATCAATCGAGCAGAACTTCTTTACTTCATAAGGTTTTTCACATAACAGGAGAGAAAATAATAAATACACTCCTGATACTCAAACTTCTAATAGTTCTATATTAACCGTTGTAACAAACTACCACAACATTTGTTGCCAAAAAGCAATACAAATTTACTGTCTACCAGTTTTGGTATTCAGAAACTCAAATGCATCTTTCTAAGCTAAAAATCAGGGTGTATGCAAGACTGATTTCTCTCTGTGCCTGTAGGAAAATCTGTTTTCTTATGTTTTCCAGCTATTAGAGGCTGCCTGGAGTCTTTGGTTTATTGCACCTTCCTCTGTCTTCAAAACCAGCAGAGCAGCATCTCCAAATCAATCTCTCTGCCAATTTCTTTTTCTCTCCTTTTCCCACTTACAAGTAGGCTTATGATTACATTGAGCCCACCCAGAAAATCCAGGATAATCTTGCCATCCCAAAGTTAGCTGATTGGCAAACTTTCACCTTACTCCTCTTTGCAATGTAACCTATCATATTCCGAGGTTTCTGGGACTATGATACGGACACCTTTGTGGGGGGCATTATTCTTCCTACCACACCATCTATGGCACTTATATCCTTATTACTAAATTTATATTATTTCATGCTCTTGTCTGCCTTGAGCCCTCTAAGAAAGCATCCCCGGTTGACATAAATGTAAATGCCTTAATCCAATGTCCAGATTTTATTTATTTAATTTCATTTTTTATTCAACCCTCTCCAAGTGGTGATTACACTTTAAGCTCATACCCTGGTGAGCCTATGAGTTTGATACCGACTTGGAGATTCATCTGATTTTTTCTCTACTCTAATTATAACTCTGACTTTATTTTTCCTTAAATCTATGCATTCTACAAATTCTGTCATAAAAACTGACCCAGTGTTTTTTATTATCCTCTTTTGCATTTCCTTCCTCCTTTTGAAAAAAACTACTATTCATTCTTTATATATGTGTACCACGCCCATCCTAGAAAGCAACCTTTTGATACAGCCCACTTTCTTTTCTTCTCTATAATTTTCTTAAAAAATATCAAAATGTACCTATTTATCCCAACTTTACAAATTTTTTATTTATATTTCAGCTGTAATTTTACTGAAATTGTGTCAAAGTTGTGGTCTTAGAGCGTGATAACAAAAATACTATCACCTGGGTAGTTTATAAACACAGGAATTTACTTCTCACAGTTCTGCCAGCACCAAATCCAATATCAAGGCACCAGCAGGTTTGGTGTCTGATAAAGATGTATTTCCTGGTTCACAGATGGCACCTTTCTGCTATTTCGCCATATGATGGAATAGGCAAGTCTGTTCCCTTGCACCTATTGAATGAGGACACTAATCCCAAGATCCAATCCCATGAACAAATTACCTTCCAAAGGCCCTGTCTCCTAATACCATTACCTTGGGGATTAGAAATTTGACATATGAAATTTGGAAAGACACAAACATCTGGATCATAGCATTTTCCAACAAACCAAGGTGAGAGGAAGCAAGACTGAAAAGAAATACACACTTAGCGAATTCTGCGTAATTTGCATGTGTTTTGGTTATCCAACAATTTCTACAGATGTTCATGTGTACATCAGCTATATGTATTCCCTTGAAGCCCAAGAGAACATCTAACTGACTTGTCCTCAGAAACGAATCAAGCAATTAGACACTAAAAAGATAATAGAAAGAACATTGGACTAGAATTTGACTTCTACTCCTGGCTTTTTTTTCTTCAGGTTGACTAATTTGAAGCATGCTGCCCCTGTCTACTTCAAAGCATTGTTTTGAGGTCTCATTTAACCAAATATTTTAAAGTATTGAGTTATTCATTTACATGAATATAACAGATTATCTAATGACAATGCATGCAATTATCATTAGAAATAACAGTCACTATGAATGATAATCAGAGTTCTAAATTTACTTTAGAATCTTCATTAAATTAAATTTTATAAGGACCCATATAAATATATGTCAAATTAAATCTTCGAGGGTATTGTGACTGTGAATACATTTTGGAAATACACCTTTAGAAATAATCAATCCATGTATTTATTATTGACTAAATATAAGTGCCTTAAAATACCAGGAATTTTTAAAAGTTAATCTGTTTTTCACTTTCCTGTGTGTAAGAGCAGTGACATTTGGAAAAATGTTTGCACTTTCAAATTGTAAAAAAAGTAGCTACTAATTCTCTTTTCATGTTTGGCATTTATCATATTATTTTCAGGTATGGCATTTATTTACTCATTCATTTCATTAAAATCATGTAAATATAAACCTCTTTTCATGCAGACTGTAAGTTCTTAAGCAGGTTATAATTCTCTATACTTTTGAAAGGGAATTTGACATAAATTAACGCTTCTGTAAATATCCATTTGGGTAATTACCTCCATCATTGTCTGCATCCTAACACGGATGCTCCTTAACTTACAACAAAGTTACATCCTGATAAACCCATCATAAATTAAAAATATCAGAAATCAAAAATACATTCAATACACCTAATCTACTGAACATTTAGCTTCACCAAGCCTACTGTAAATATTCTCAGAACACTTAGCCTAAAGTTGGACAAAAAAATCTAACACTTGACTACCTCATGTAATTTATTGGATAGTGTATTGAAGTATGGTTTCTAATGAATGCTTATCATTTTCATACCCTCATAAAGTCAGGAAATCATAAGTTGGGGACCATCTGTACTAGTATTCAGAAAGAAGAGTAATAGCTAAGATTTCATTTTATATAATATAACATTCAATATGAACATCTGAGTCTTAGGTAGCTTCTGAAAATGCACTAAATTATGACTATTGAATGTCACCAGATGCTATTTGATTTCTTGGGTTCTTTCATCCATGTGACTCTGTGTATCTGGACAAATATAATAAAACATTTGACATTTACTACAAATTTCCAGAGACATTATAAATGTGAAGTAAAATAAGAAAAGATATTCTAGATTATTTTATGGTTTTATTTTTGTTGAAACTAAAAGTAAGAAAGAGTGTGTTTAAAAAATGGTTGAGTGAAATAAACTAAATTTCCTTCAATATACATCCCTATATGTTTACTTGGATGAGTTTAAAGTAACAACTGAAACAGGATAGCAGAAATAAGACGCATTAATAGATAACACTAAATTAAAAGACTCATTCATAAGAATTAATTTCTAATGTTAAGATATAAGATGTAGTTCAATTTTGAAAGTAAATTTAAAACATTTTAATTCAATATCTAATCCATATAATTAAAAATGTCAACGGTGATATGACAATTTTTTTTTTTTTTTGAAATCGTGTCTCACTCTGTCGCCTAGATTGGAGTGCAGTGGTGCTATGTTGGCTCACTGCAACTTCTGCCTCCTGAGTACAAGCAATTCTTGTGCCTCAGCCTCCTGGGTAGCTGGGATTACAGGTGCTCACCACCATGCCGAGCTAATTTTTAAAAATTTTTTAGTAGAGACAGGGTTTTGCCACGTTGGCCAGGCTGATCTCAAACTCCTGGCCAGAACGGATTCACTTCCCAAAGTTCTGGGATTACAGGTGTGAGCCACCTCACCTGGCCCAAGACAAAATTTTAATGATTTATTTTCTTAAAAAATTTTTATTTGATGGCATCGAGAAAAGTGTTTATTTCCCAAAAGAGCAATCTTGGGTCTTATATGATTCTAGTAAATTGCTTCCCCATGTGTTTCTGATTCTGCCTTAATAACAATCCCTAAATTAAAATTTACTACTTTTAAAAATAATGTAAAATTTAGAAATGTTTTGGTCATCAGCAATTTAGAGTTTTATTTGGCTAAAGCTGTGTTTGATGCTGACTAAGGTAGTATTGATTGATTGCTAAAAACAGGGTCACATGAAATAAGGACTAGATATTTCTTAGATATTATAGCTATCTAGTCTCTTTTTCTGAAGAGGAGAATTGGAGATGGGCCCCCATCTTTTCTGATTCTTTATCTAGTTTTTATACTACGTTTTCTTTTAATTGTCCACAACTTTACTTATGATTTCAATAGTACATATACTTTTTCCTCCATGATTTTAGTAAATTGTGGAGTTTTATTGTTAATTTACTTTTTTTTTCTTTTTTTCTTTTTTTTTGAGACAGTCTCGCTCTGTCGTCCAGGCTGGAGTGCAGTGGAACGATCTTGGCTCAATACAATCTCCTCTGCCCCCCGGGTCCACACCATCCTCCTGCCTCAGCCTCCCGAATAGCTGGAATTACCTGCATGCACCACCATACCCAGCTAATTTTTGTATTTTTAGTAGAGATGGGGTTACACCATGTTGGCCAGGATGGTCTCTATCTCCTGACCTCGTGATCTGCCATCCTTGGCCTACTAAAGTGCTGGGATTACAGACTACCGTGCCCAGCCTACTAAGTTTTATGTTTACTTTCAGGCAGAGTTTGGTGAGATAGAATTTTGTCTCTTAGGGACTAAGTGTTCAATACTATCCTAAAACATAACCAACACTAATATTTTGTTTCTATTTTTTCTAACGTGTTGGCAAATTTAACTGCCCCAAACTATAAACTATTCATTTATTACTTCAACAAATGTCTATTTAGTTTTTATAATATGCATGTTTCTACTCTGTCCTAGCTATGGGAAACAGTAAGTGAAAAAGACAAAATCCTTGCTTGCGTGAAGTTCTCATTCCAGAGGAATGAATATATGAATGAATATATAAGTGAATACAAAAACATATCTTTGCCTTTAACTCAGGCCACTGCCCTCCATGGGCACTGCCTTTTAAGGAAAACTTGATGTTCATCGATTCTTGTCATGAAAATAAGTCCATTTTCTACTAAGGATGTTGCTTTCGTTATATGGAACCATGTAATGTATGTGAAACGTTATTCTACTAGAAGTTTGAATGTTGGGATCACATCTTAACTTAAAGGATACTTTTCTCAGAGTGATCTTCCCTGTTTTCCAATCCGGAATAGCCACACTAACAACTCCTTCTTCCAACTTTCTTGTCTACCATCTTTTAATTTTCTTCAGAGTACTTACATAGAAATTAATTTCTCTATACACATTGAGTTTATTTATTTATTGAGTTTGTAATATTTATATGCAATTATGTTTCAAATTATGTGTATTTATTTATTTTCTTTTTCAAACATTTGCTTGTTTTTCTATTTATGCCCCATGTACCATAAGCTTCTGGAGAGTTAAAACAATTTATTAACCATGTTTATCATTAGGAACATTTCTTGGGGCGTAACAGAGCTCGAAATGCTTGCTGAATGAATAATGCATCTATGAATGAGGGTCATGGATAATTGTTTTCAATCACTGGTAGAAACAATTGAAAGGGCTTAAATCGGGGAGCTATAATACCTAACTCACAATTAGAAAGACCACTCTGGCATCGTGCATAAAGAACACAGTAGTTTTATTTCTCATGACTGTCATGCACACTTTGTACTTCATAAATCATTATAAGAGGGTCTGAATACAAGGGTGTGGGTTCCCTGAAGGCAAAAATTATAACTTTTATCTATGAAATTTTCATATCTAATGGAGATCTAGACATGACTTGAACTTTCAGAAATATTTGTTGATGAACAAATGCCTTATGAGGAGCAGGCATTCAGATAAACACAATGACTGGGCTAATTATAAGGTGGGAATCCTGACTTAAAATGGCCAATTCCTAATTTCAAAGACCTCATTGTATAGTAATAAGTGACAAACAATTGAATGCAAAGTGATGTAGAATAAAACAAATCAGTAACTGGATAGTCATCCTATGACTATATTATGGAAAGCAAAAGATGAAATAAATATTTTTATAAGAGTTGGTGTTGATACATGTTTTATCTGTTCAGTATCCATGTTTGTTTTATTTCATATCTCACATCTGCTAGGCCATAGCTTTCATCAAATACATAGCATTAGATACAGTCTAGTATATACATATGAAGGCAATTTCTGAAATCATGATACTGCCCACAATTTTAATATAATTTAATAAAAATTGTGTTATAAAATGCAAGAGGAAGGACCTGATTTTTATCAAGGTCAACCTGATTTTGAATCCTTAATTTACTAATTAATAGCCAAATTATTGATAAATATGCAGCACAGGCTCTGACATAGTGAACATTATCTTTTTTCCCAACTGCACAAAAGATAATCTCACTAGATTGTGACATCCTCTGAAAAGCCAGTTGTTCTCAATGTATACTGCACATAGTATATACTATTGGTAGTAACTGTGATCTTTGTGATAAAATGACTAAGGAGGAATAGAATGAAGCATTCCATTCTTCAGCACACCAAGGCCAAGGAAGAAGGCAGGACCAAAGGAAAAGACATGCATGAAGACTCTACTGACTGACAAGGTTCCTACCCTTGGTGGTGGTATGTGGCAGGGTGAGAGGGTGAGTATTTTTTTTTTTTTTAATGGGGGAGATGGCGTCACAGAGTTGGC
This sequence comes from Macaca mulatta, assembly GCF_049350105.2. NCBI lineage: Eukaryota > Metazoa > Chordata > Mammalia > Primates > Cercopithecidae > Macaca > Macaca mulatta. Next base: position 22,631,648 of record NC_133411.1, read on the forward strand.
CTAGTCCTGCAGGGATAAGAATTACTCAAGCATGAAACACAATGTCTCAGCGCTTGCAATAGGCATAATTTTGTCCCCTACGACATTCACCCACTCTTGTTCAATCTGTGGATGGCCAAATAACAACCAAACAACAACAGCAACGACAAAAACAGAAAAAAAACTTTGCAGATGACATTAAAATAGGAAAATTTACCTTTATTCAGATATTCCCAATAGAATCACATGAGCTCTTAAAAGCAAAACAGCTGAAGACAGAGGTGCACGAGTCAGAGAAACAAGACAGAGAGGGAAGTCAGAGCTCAGAAATATGAGAAAGGTTTGATTTGTATGGCAATCTTGATGTAAGAGACTACATGGAAAAAACATGAGAAATAATTTAATGTTTCCAACAACCAGAATGAGCCTAGGTGATTTCTCCTCAGAGCCTCCAGGTAAGCACCCATGCTTGCCAAAGCACTGATTACAGTCTTATGAAAAGGAGGAAGGGGTATTGAGAGAAAAGGAGGGAGGGAAGGAAGGAAGAAAGGAAGGAAGAAGCATCCGGATTCATAAAGCAAGTTCTCAGAGACCTACAAAGGACACAGACTCCCACAAAATAATAGTGGGAGACTTCAACACTCCACTTACAACATTAGACAGATCATCAAGGCAGAAAATTAACAAAGATATTCAGGACCTGAACCCAACATTGGACCAAATGGATCTGATAGACCTTTACAGAATTCTCCACCCCAAAACAACAGAATATACATTCTTCTCATCATCACCTGATACATACTCTAAAACTGACCACATAAATGGACATAAAACAATCTTTGACAAATGTAAAAGAACAGAAATCATACCAAACATATTCTCAAACTGCAGAGCAATAAAAATATAAGTCAAGACTATGAAAATTGCTCAAAACCATGAAATTAGATAGGTATGAAACAATATCCTTCTGAATGACGTTTGGAAAAATAATGAAATTAAAGCAGAAATCAAGAAGTTCTTTGAAACTGAGGATAACAAAGATACAACATACTAGAATTTCTGGGAAACTGCTAAGGCAGTTTTAAGAGGGAAATTCATAGCACTGCCCACATCAAAACTTTAGAAAGATCTCAAATTAACAACCTAACTTCACAACGGAAAGAATTGGAGAAGCAAGGACAAATCAACCCCCAAGGTATCAGAAGGCGAGAAATAACAGAACTTAGAGTTGGATTGAAGGAAATTGAGAAATGAAAAACCATTCAAAAGATCAATGAATCCAGGAATTGGTTTTTCGAAAAAAAATATGAAACAGGCCACTAGCTAGACTAATAAAGAAGAAAAGAGAAATGATCCAAATAAACACAATTAGAAATGATGAAGGGAATATTAGTACTGACCCTACAGAAATAAAAATAACCATCAGAAACTGCTGCAAACACCTTTATGCACACAAACTAGGAAACCTAGAAAAGATGGATACATTTCTAGAAACATGCACCCTCCCAAGCTTGAGCCTGGAAGAAATTGATTCTCTGAACACATCAATAGTGATCTCCAAAATCGAATCAATAATAAATAGTCCACCAACCAAAAAAAAAAGGCTGGGACCTGATGGATTCACAGCCAAATATATAAAAAGAAGAGCTGGTACCATTCCTACAGAAACTGTTCCACTATGCTATTTCATATAATTTGGAAGAATTTATTTTCTATCAATTTATTATTGTAAAATAATCAACATTTAAAAACTGTTATATTTTAATATTAATTCCTGTTACTTTGACAACCTATTGCCAAAAAATATGTATACTCATAAATTATTTCACCTAATCTTCATAAATTACTCTCTTCAATAGTAATTTTAAAATTATAAAGTTCTAGTTACATAGCCATTAGTCAAATAATCTAAAGAAAATGGTTCAATGAAGGTGACAGAATCAGGATCAAACTCTGCTACTGCTTATATCCAAAGTCCACACTCTTTGTACTCTGCCACTTTGCTTTCTCCATACATTAATATAGTGCTATATAGGTGGTACAAATCATTATCCAATTTTTCACTTAATGAAAATAATAATTCATCCTTCCAGACAGCTATATTAAATAAGAAGAGACACAGGAAAAGCATGCTGCTGTCAAATATTCTTAGTCAATGAGATAATTGTTAGAAATATCAAATATAGAACTACAGACAAAAAGGCATTTGAAAATAAAGCTGCGGCCCATTTAACCACTTATGAAAGAAAGTGAGGTTTTAATCGGGGGAAGGTCCCGCATAAAAAGATGCCTGAAGATGATCTCTGCAGTGATGACACTCAGATTCTTCCCCCAGCATCTCCAGTTAGGAGCTCTCATCATTTGACAGGCTACATAATTATTGATTACCGAAACTGGCCAAGTAGATGCATATGTAGCCAACAACACTGAGCAAGTTTGCTACTGAAAAGCTAGCAACACTATTATTAAGAGTTATGAAGCTTCCTAACAATGCAAAAATGTCGCATTTGTTTATTATGTTAAATAAAATTAAATGTGGTTCTCTCCCTACCTGAATTATTTTTGGAAGAAATTAGATCTGTTATTTTGAAGTCCGCTCTCCTTCCCTAATATTGTAAAAAGTTTCAGAAGTTTTGTAATTCAGACAAATGGAGAAAGCCCATCTAAACTATTGCCACCATCCCTAAGATGGCCACCATACAGTCTTTCTGAGCTATTCAAAAGGAAACAGATTAAGAATTCAAAGCCTATGCACAGTTATTACCACAGTCAGATTTCTTTGTAGCACCCAAAGCCTTAAAACTCCATTGGGAAGTTTCTATAGGCAAATCTTCCAGACATCTTGCTGCCTTTGGAGTGCTAAGTTGAGTAGTGAGAAAAGACCCGCACTCCTCTGTGACTACCTAACTCTTTATCCTCCATATCAAGCTTCTCTGCTCCTTTAGCCCTATAAAACAACACACATCCCAAAGCTATCTCCAAAGCTACATTATCCTGATTGCTTGCAAAAGCCTTTTGATTTTCCCCTAGTAGGGAAATGTAGGCTCCCATTTCTAGGACGCAAATCTCTGACCATCCTTCTGGAATGAGGAGGTAATATCACTTCTCATTCTTTGGCAAATATCACCTCTCATTCACTGGAACTGGGGAAAACAGCCATGGTTATTGACTCAATCAATTATCCTGCCATATTTTTTCTCTAGTGTGCACTCCCTGTTTACAAAAACAATAATAATAAAGCCTTTCATCTCAGTATCCCTTACACGAGGTGATAGAAGGATATTTGCTTGGATACTGATGTACATCTTCTCTGCAAAACTTGGTCTAATCTATGTGTAAGCATATGGATATTTTCGCCAAACTTCTGGCTATTCAGGAATCTGACCTTCACTGCTCTTCAGTTTATTTGTCGAAAACCTTTCTATAAAGTATTTAGACATTTAACCACAGAAATTGGCCTCAGTGATGTTTTTTTCTTTCTTAACCCTCCAGTGGTTGTGATAACATCTAGGTCTCTTATTTACTGACGGTGTGCTCTATCCAAATTCCAAGTGACTTTTCTAAAGACATGTTAGACATGTTTGTTAGAATGCCATTCTTGTCAAATGATCCGAATTTGTAATAAAGTATTACTTCCTTCAATGAACCCAAAGCATCCTGCACTGCCTGTCTGTCATGCATACTAATTTGCATCTAGGGTAGCATACCTAGATTTGGGATAATGGTGGTGCGAAAATCTCCACATCCTAGGGCTTTAGCAATGTAAATTACTATTTGTCTCTACTTTTAAAAGGAGGATTTAATGTCTCAGACATTCAGAGACTGAGATTAGGAAGCCTAAAAGTATCCTTTTCAAACTTTCACTTTCAGCGTGTTTTCTTGAAAGTTTCAAAGAAATCAAGCCTTTCCTCTAGTTGTAATGAGACAGTCATTTCCCCATCTTCCTTCCGAATCTTCCTGTACATTATTGTATTCATTTCCAAAGATCCCTCTACATTCCACAGGCTTTGGGGGAAATATTAAGAATAAACTCTCTTACCAAGTCAGAAAATCCTCTCTCAAATGTAGAAAAGGGGAAAAAAAATTCTCTCCATTTTATTGTAGTTTTATTGCTGAATAAAGATTCAACCAAAGTGTGATGTGCGCGACAGGCAATCCACTAACGAGATTGCAAAGACAGAAGGAAGGAACCTTCACCTTTCTATATAGCCAAGAATATATAATAATTACTTGCACATTCTCTTGCTCTCTCTTTTTTTTTTTTTTTTTTTTTTTTCAGACGGAGTCTCGCTCTGTCCCCCAGGCTGAAGTGCGGTGACGTAATCTCGGTTCGCTGCAAGCTCCGCATCCCGGGTTCACGCCATTCTCCTGGGACTACAGGGGCCCGACACCATGCCCAGGCTAATTTGTTTTTATATTTTCAGTAGAGACGGGGTTTCACCGTGTTAGCCAGGATGGTCTCTATCTCCTGACCTCGTGATCCGCGCGCCTCAGCCTCTCAAAGTGCTGGGATTACAGGCGTGAGCCACCGCGCCCGGCCTCTTTTTTACTTTTTATAGAGACAGGGTCTCACTCTGTTGCCCAAGCTTGAATGCAGTTGCATGATCTTGGCTCACTGCAGCCTTGACCTCCTCGGCTCAAGAAATCATCCCAACTAAGCCTCCTAAGTAGCTGAGACTACAGGTGTGCGCAGCTATACCCAGCTAATTATTTTTAATTGTTTTTTGTGGAGACTGAGTCCTGAGTCTTGCTAATTTTAATTTACCCAGGCGAGTCTCAAGCCCCTTGCCTCAAACGATCCTCCAACCTTGGCCTTCCAAAGTGCTGAGTTTATAGGTGTGAGCCACCTCCAGGGCATTACATGCACATTCTCAAGATTAATGACAACTTGTCCTTCTAATAAGAGGACCCCACAGTCCATTTGCTATACATTCTTTCTTACTTCATCCTAAATGTGTGTGGTAATTGGAGGACCCATCTGACCTACTTATTTGCTTTATTCAGAGGAAAAATAAAATATCTATCAAGGTAGCTGGGCTAAACTCACACAATGACACGGAAATGAGCAAGGGTGATATCTTTCTTGATGCTTATATTTCAAAATGATGGTTCCGAGGACCTTGAGAACAAAACATTCCTGTGTTATGACTCTGGCAATAAGCTCATTTCGGTTTTAAAAAAGGGTCATCTGTATATTAAAGGAACAAATAAATGATTTACACAAAAATACATGCAAATACATGTTTTCTTGAGGACAAATTAACAACGAGGAAGGCAACAATGCTATCTACTGTTTAGTAATAAAGAAAAGGCTTCCCCACTCCCGTAGATACACAAGTTATTTTCAAACATTTTTTTCTCACATATCACTAACGTAATTTTTAATATATATAATATCTTTACGTATATTTATCTTGGTAGCTAAATTATATTCATTATGGGTTTAAGTAGTTGCAGTTCCCAGTAAATTAAATATGTTAAAATTTTAAAATAATGCTACTATGACACTTTTAAATATTTCTAAAGAAATCTAGAAATCATAGTTAATTTATACTTAATATTATTCATTTTGAAAAGGAAGGAAGAAGCACTTCTTTTACGGTCAGAAATTTTACATCTAAATATCTTGTTTTCTTGACTTGAATTTCATTTCTACTTTCTAAACAAAATGTTTATCAGTACAATTTATTCTTTTAGTGTGTAAAGATAATTTATTAATTATATGAATTACAAAAGTAAATTTATATTTAATTGTTGTTGCTTTACAGTTTTGCTTTTTCTTTTGAATTACGTTATTTATTAAATATTGAATTAAAACATAAACGTGACAGATTTTAAAATTCAGTTATTTTCAAAAGCATTTTTTGAAATTTACCTCCTAATGTTTTGCCTATAAATTCATGTCTTTATAAATGAATCTTCCTTATTGCTAGAAGGTGGCAGGTTCCCCATCATTCTTATTCCTATATCATTATTTTTATAAGATCTAAGAACTGAGAAATCTTGTTCTCAGAAATAAGTGGATAGGATTGAAAGGGCTTTATTATAACAATGACATTTGATTCTTTGAACTCCTTTCAAGAATGACAACAGAAATTGCAGAGTGATTCTCCACAAAAATCGATTTATAATCAGGTGTCCATTGACAATTCAACTAGGTATTTCTTCAAATTTTTGAAAGTAATTAAAAATCTAAAACACAGCAAAACAAAAAACACAAATGATTAGCAAGATTTTGTTACCCAGTCGTCAAGGTGACTTACTTTTGAGAAATGGAAATGAATGTTTTAAATTGCCCCTTCGTTTTGCATCCTGGAAATTTCAACACCTAGGGGTAAAGCACCAAGGTAAAGTTCAAAAAAATGGAGAAATATTTTTCTCTTAAAAAAAAAGAAACATTGTGGGAGAAGAATTCTTTTGAAAAGGAAGAAATGAGAGAGGAACAGCAAGAATGATGAAAGAAGTATTCAAAGGTGACACCTGGAAATCTGTTCTTTAAAAGCCTTTGCCTGACTGCAGTATACCTCACGAAGTCTTTGTGTAATCTCCAGGGTTAGCAGGCCTCAGATCAAAATTAGAAGCCTAAATGGCAAACTAACCAAATTGGTTTATTTTCTGTAAAGTGAAATCTCTCAATTCACTTTTAAAATAAACTTAATCTGGTTTGAAGTGTCCCTATGACAACCATTTCAATACTGAATTTTAATTATATGATAGGTATGTAGGTAACTACGTCAAACAATAGTTAATAGTTAAATCGATATCTGGCTGTATTTTTATTTTTATTTTTTTGAGAGTATCTCTCTCTGTCATCCAGGCTGGAATGCATTGGCACGATCTGGGCTTACTGCAACCTCTGACTTCTGGGTTCAAGCAATTCTCATGCCTCAGTCACCCAAGTAGCTGGGATTACAGGCAGGCACTACCATGCCCAAATAATTTTTTGTAATTTTTTGTATTTTTAGTAGAGACAGGATTTCACTATGTTGTCCAGGCTGGTCTTGAACTCCTGGCCTCAAGTGATCCATCTGCCTGAACCTCCCAAAATGCTGTGATTTATAGGAGTGAGACACTGTGCCTGGCCTCTAGCTGATATTTTATAAACTTAACAATGAAGAACTGATTCTCTACCGAAAAAAAAAAAAAAATATATATATATATATATATATGTACACACACACACACACACACACTCAAAAAAAAGAAAATGGCCAGGTATGGTGGTGCATGCCTGTAGTTCCAGCTACTCAGGAGGCTGAGGTTGAAGGATTGCTTGAGCCCAGGAGTTTAAGGCTGCAGTGAACTGTGACCATGCCACTGTACATCAGCCTGGGCAACAGAGCAAGACACTGTCTCATAAAGAAAAATAACAACAACAACAAAATGAAGAATTAGAGAATGGAGTAACTAGATCCAAGTTCATGGTTCTTACAGTTACCACTTCACAAGAAAAAGCCTGTAAGATTTAAAGCTGAGGATCACATGGCCATTAACACTAAAAGAAGCACTATAGAACAAGAGAGATGAAGTCATTCTGAACATTCAGATTATTTACTTTTAACACACAACTTAATATCTCTATCTTTTCTATACTTTGCAGATTATAAGTATAATTATACTTTAGAGATAAAGACAACGGTGCAAAATCATCAAAAACATTTCCTTGTAAAATGAGTCCTTCCTTCACTTGACAGGGTTGACAGGAGATCCCAGGTGGGGAAAACACACCAAGAAGATTTTATACCTAGGCTTTGCTCCACCAGGGACATTCACGAACAATCTCCCGGACATATTGGTTTCCTTGGGACTAAGGTATTTGTACAATGTCCATTTATAGGGGGTTAAAATGCCTGTGATAGTGGTTGAAGGTTTTGACCCACTTTTACAGATTAATCAACATTGTGGTGGTTACAGAATTTACAGATAAGGCACGCTTGCTCTTCTCTAGACAAACTCATCCACTAATCTTAGTAACACTGATTCTGAGTTACCTTTAGCATTTTAGATAGATCCACACAGTGTGATTGCTAATGTTATCTGTATGGATTTAGGAGCCACCAAGTGACTATCATTGAACTGTCAAATAAATCTCAATACCTAGTTAAAATTCTTTTACAAGTAACTTTTCATAAAGAGAAGTAAATGTTTACCATAAAGTAGTATTTTGTTTACTTGGGCAGCTTTCTATGAAGCGAAGCATTTCTTGCAAAGCAATATGCCTGAGAATTAGCTTTAGATTTCATTTCTATTTCACTGGAGTAGATATGTTTAACTTAACATGTAATTTCTTAAGGAGTCAGATAAAATATTAATTTTCTTTTTAATTTCTATACTTGCAGTGAAGAGTTGAAAATGAACCTAAGGGCCCTTCATTCCAAAATCATGTACAATTTCTAGTGCTTATCTACTATCTACATAAATGTTCTCTCTCTCATACACTCTTCACTCTTTGCCTCAGGCTGGGTTGTGAGTTCCAGTTACAAAAATTGATTCAGCTACCCAGGCAGATTGAGTCTTCAGAGATAAGAGAATATCTAAGACAAGGTTAATTTTCTCTATTGTATGTGGAAACTGTCAACAGATAACATAAGATCAGAGTTAATTAAAGTTATGCCATTTAAGTCAGTTTTGGACAAAATGAGAGTTTGAATCACTGTCAGCTAAATATGTGGTTGTCCTTCATCCTGGAGGGGAAAAAGAAGGCAGGTTAAGATTCGTGCATTTTTGCTAATGTTATGAGACGTGAATAGCAAAGGAATCTCATCAACAGTAACAGCGTGGGTTGAAATATACTGTTACCTTATACAAATGGTTTCTATCATATAGGGGACCAGTAAGATACTGTAAAACTGATGGGAAAAAGAAAGTAAGAGGATTCTACTAATTTAACAGTATCTAAAAGATTTCACAGCAAAGAGGACATTCTTTTTGGTAACATCGTCTGGAGGAGTATTTATTTAGGTAGTAAATAAAGGTTTGGCATAATTAGGTTCATTTAGTGTAAGGGTTGCTGCAAGGTTTCCTTAATAGTCATAAAAATAAGCTAAGATTGCTCAAATGTAAAGAAATACAGGCTATTCAGTCAGAGCTTGCTGTAGCCAGGGAGTTGGACGCCATCACTTGCAACGTGGCAAAGAATCAATATGGCAGGGCAGTGAGAAAGCTTTATCGCGCGAAAACCAGAAGGCTGCAGGAATGCCCTGGATGGAAATTATTTTCATGGGGAATCTAAAGGTGAGATAACTAGAAGCAAAACATCGTATTTGATTGGTGAAGGTGCGTAATTAGCATTCTCTCTCATTGGTTCTGAATTGGAAGCTGGGGGGAAACACTTAGGGAAGCTGGCAGTTGTCCACCAATTCCTGAGCATCTGGACTGATTGCTGCAGACTGGTTGCTGCAGAAGTCAGAGCTGACTTTCTGTGTGTGGAACCACCATTGTCTGTTAGTGTATTCAGTCTCTCATAGTATAAAGGCCAAAACTGCTTCAGGATCCAGATAAGAAGCTCTAGAAATGAGAATTGATTAGGGTCACGTAGTTCTTAGTCTGCCTCATGGACATAGTGATTGGTCTAAGGAAGCATTCTTCATTTTAGCTGCCCTAATCATATTATTCCAGCTTCCACAGACTGATTCAATAGGTCCTGAAGCTAAATTGAGAACCAGGGTTCTTCAATAATACATTTGAACTGGAAACAAAGAAAGAGAAAGACTCTACTGGAAAATGGGAGACTGTGAAACTAGGAATTGACAATGACTTATCTCTACAGCTGTGACAGACTTCAGTCTGAGAGATAAAGCTGAGACCCAGAGGGCAAAGACGATACATACGTATAAAGAACATGTAAAATTGGAGCATCTTGTTTCTGCAACACATAAAGAAAGTACCCCGCCTTTCTTGAGATATTGCCTATGAGCCAGTTAATTACCCTAGTTTGTGAAACTGTTTGTCTCCTGCAGTCATTGAATCCTGATTAATACACATTAAATCTCTATGAATTTCACAGTATATATCTGGCACTGTGTTTCATATTATTGTTTTCCCCTGATATTTGGTTATTTTCTTTTCAAAGCACATGGAGACGGACCTCCTCCACCTGCAATGCCCCCCTTGCACTTGGACAGAGCCATGTGACTAGTTACGGGCAATGACATATGAGCAGACATGACTTGATGGGAATGATGGAGCAATGACCTCATCTTTTCTCCTGCTAAATATTATGAAAGAAGCCTCAAGTCACTCACCTAAGGGACACTGGGTGAAGGTCAGTAATGAAGCTGAAAGGTCACTAAATGCTGGTAAGTGAGATGGATTACAGTGTCTGGACTTTTCCTGGGGTCATTCTATATCCAGCAGATATATTTGAGTATATAGTGTATTCGAAACAATACGCTAGTATATGCTAATTACTATTGAGAGTGGTTACACTTTTTTTTTTTTTTTTTTTTTTTTTTGAGATGGTGTCTCACTCTGTCACCCAGGCTGGAGTGCAGTGGCACAATATCGGCTCACTGCAACCTCCGCCTCCAGGGTTCAATTGATTCTCCTGCCTCAGCCTCCTGAGTAGCTGGGACTACAGGCACCCGCCATCATGGCCAACTAATTTTTGTATTTTTAGTAGAGACGAGGTTTCACCATATTGGCCAGGCTGGTTTCAAACTCTTGACCTTGTGATCCACTTGCCCCGGCTTTCCAAAATGCTGGGATTACAGGCATGAGCCACTGCGCCCGGCCGGTTACATTCTTTAAACAAGGAGTGGGCCTACTCTGTGAACAAGAGATTAGTCAAAGAGATTTTGCTATTCATGGGACATAAAAGACAGCTGTACTTCCCTTGACTGCTTTTCCATACACATCAATGCACACTGTATGGGTTCTTACAGGTCAGAGGGTGAAAGAGAACCAGGACCTATAAAAGAATACAAGTCTCTAAAATCAGAAATGTTATTATTAAAAAAAAAATAGTTATGTGCCAGCCTGCTTGTAATTTTATTTTTATGCCTGAGAGTGCCTTTCATAAGCACATTCTGGCAAACTATAAAACAAATAAATTGAAATAGAATAAAACCTATTAGACATTAGAAGTGTAGCACCAGATTTAATACATAACCTCAAAACTTAAACATGCAATTTTACATCTGCAAGAACATTAAACTGAAAGAAACTTTAACTGAATTTAGATACATTAATCAATAAAAACTTTTTTTTGTATATAGCACTTCTTGGCACATTGAGTATTCTTAATCTTTAAGTCACATGAATATAATACCTTAGTAAAGATCTGTTCTCCACATGTTTCCTCTATAAAGTGCCAAAAAAAAGAATGAAGAGACAGTTTGTCTTCCACATCAGTGTGATTTAGCATACATAAATATCTTTTCACACAAAATAAAAGGTACATAACCCAAAGTGTCTGATTTTTATAGTGTTTTTTCTTTCCTTTTAAGAAGATAGCAAGATGAGGGTAAGAGGTAGTTTAAGAGAAGTAATCATTCTCTAACAGCCATCTTGCAGAAACCAAAACAAATACCAATGATGTAAAAATGTTGTTTTGACAAGTCGGTAAATGAAAGTGTGAGATGAGTAAGAATATATTATAGGTGCTTGTGTATCAAAGGCCTGTGAAAATGGCTGATTATAAAGGAGAAAGTTAATGATCTCTAATTGTGTTATAATTTAAATGCAGTATCACAATAATGAAAAGAACAGATTTGCATGTTAACATAAGAAATATTAGAAGAGTGAGTGTAGGGTGTTTGGGATAATTAATTCCATCCTCCACTCCTACATACATATGCATATACAAACGCAATTCAATTTTAAAGAGAACCCAAAGAACCAAAAATAGACTGAACACACTTGATGTTGTATGGGAGCTTAAATTACTATTTTTGTTGTTCTCTGTACTATCTCATTTAGTTTCTATTGTGTTTGCAATTTCTTCAAAGGTGATTTTTAATGGATTGAATAATGCATACAAATGTGCAGAAGTATGCAGAAAGTTTGTATGCAGGGCCATGTAGAGCTTTTATCCTACAGTACATCCTAGTAGTTTTCTGGTGCTGTGTGGTTTTTTTGTTTAGGGTTGTGTGTGTGTGTGTGTGTGTGTGTGTATGTGTGTGTGAAGCTTATTTATTTATTCCATTTCAAGAAAAAGAAAACTAGACAAATTAGAATAGCAAAAATAATTTGCAGCCAGTATCAACCAATTTATATTTAAGCTAAAAAATTAAAATAGCTTTAAGAGAATGGTAGAAGCATATTCTTTAAAAACAAACTATGAAGAAATGGACAGAAGCATGTAGACCTAGATAACAGAAATTTAAACTAGAAAGTAGAAAATGAAATTATTCCCTTTTATACCTGAAAGCAAATGATTTCCATGATTCTAAGGCTCTATAAAAAGCAGCAACAATTTCATCATTTTCCTATTCACTCTTCCTATTATCTAAAACAGGATTCTGCAAAATTATTTTCCTTGGATGACTTTTAAAACATACCAGAAATGAATTCATTACTCTAATTATCCCAGCATTTCATGGAATTATTAACAATCAAATCAAATCAAATGAAACTTCACAAGTTGTTTACAAAATAAACTTGAGGTTCATTTGCTTCTAATGCAAGACACGGCAATGTATCTCCGCCTGCGGATGCCCTCTCCATGTTAATAGTAAGTTCAAGTTTGTGAAAAGACTAGACACTGACACCACCTGGGGAAATCAAATAAAGCTTACTTACCTAAAACGCACAAGAGCTAAGAAGCATGTTCAAGTTCATGGGAGGGTAATGAATGCTGTTCTCTAGAACATGTTTCAAGGAGCAGGATACCAGTTTCCTTACCAGGGGAGACTCACACTGCAGATCATAATTTCTGAGCAAGTGAGAAGTAAGGGTTCCATCGCACCTGCGGGAAGCTCTATCCTCCAACGTGTAGCTTTATGCACCCAGCTTGAGTCACTCTTCTTTCAGGCGTATCTGGACATTTTCCAGGGACTAGCTTATCTGGACCTGCTGCACTTCATTTATCATGATTATACAATATACAATTTGACTGAAGGGCACAGTATAGGTCAGTGCATTTATGCATAACAGCAGGACTTATTAATCATCCTCAGCCCCTGCAGGCTAAGAAATCCTGCTTAAAATTTATATGCATGCTTAGAACTAGAACTGAGCTTCAAAACTAGAATAAGGGTCACTTATTCTAATGTCTCTGGAAGTTCATGAGGTCAGCCCTGAATGCTAAGCTGTACTTCTTGAAATGAGTTTAATGCCCATGGCTATGTCCCAATTGATTCTGAATCTGAGAAGGGAAAAAAATGAAATGATATTGAGTAGACTTCTATAACAGTTTGGGTAACACGCGCTGTTTTAACAAACAATCCCCAAAGTTAAAGTAGCTGAAAATTTAAAATGTGTTTCTCATTAATAACATTCAAATAAAGGCGTTTCTGGTCTGGGTGGCGTTTATCAGGTAGTAATTCAGGAAATTGGCCTCCAGTATTGTAGCTCCAACTTCCTAGAGGGTTTCAGAGTTCTCCTTTTTCAAATGGCACATGTTGAAAGAACTGGAAGAAACATTTATATGGACCACCCGCTGAAAGTGGTACACATTAGCTGGGACGCAGTTGCATGGAAATATAGCCAAGCTATGTGTACAGAAAGAAGAAAAAGCAAGTGTGTTAAAGAGTTATCAATCTATGCCTCAGCTTTTCAAAATCCAGTCTTTTTTTTTTTTTTTTTTCTGAGGTGGAGTCTCGCTCTGTCGCCCAGGCTGGAGTGCAGTGGCCCGATCGCGGCTCACTGCAAGTTCTGTCTCCCGGGTTCGTACCATTCTCCTGCCTCAGCCTCCCAAGTAGCTGGGACCACGGGTGCCCGCCTGGCTAATTTTTTGTATTTTTAGTAGAGACGGGGTTTCATGGTGTTAGCCAGGATGGTCTTGATCTCCTGACCTCATGGTCCCCCGACTAGGCCTCCCAAAGTGCTGGGATTACAGGAGTGAGCCACCACGCCCAGCCTCAAAATCCAGTCTTATGGCGCATAGATCTAGAGAGAATATGTAGACCTTATATTATGTAAAGACATTCACAGAACATTTTCTGTTGTTAACATACTTGAGCCTGCCTACAGCAATGTTCTCGTAGGTTTCCCAGACTAATGGCCTTCAAAATGGAGGTGATTATATACATATCAGAAAAAAAAAAAAAAGTAATTTAAGTCTTCTAATGATATGTTTTATAAAAATATGAAGAAGATACAGTAACAGCTCCTTATAGCAGTTAAGACCTTTCTCTCATCCATCTCCTCACCTATGGTTACTATCCACACAATCCCATTTCCCTCTATGTAGATTTTACTTTATAACATATATTCCCATACACAAAAAATACAATAAAAATTTTCCATTATCCAACAGAATTTGTAAAGCCTACAAAATTTCTAAATAAATAATTTTATACCTAATGAATATGCTTATTTCCCATTAAAAAAATGCAGTGGCCGGGTGTGGTGACTTATGCTTGTAATCCCAACACTTTGGGAGGCCAAAGTGGGTGGATTGCTTGAGCTCAGGAGTTTGAGACCGGCCTGGCCAACACGGAAAAAACCAGTCTCTACTAAAAATATAAAAATTAGCCAGGTGTGGTGGGCACCTGCAGTCCCAGCTACTCACAAGGCTGAGGTGGAAGGATTTCTTGAGCTCAGAAGGCAGAGTTTGCAGTGAGCCATGGTTTTATCATTGCACTCCAGCTTGGTGACAATTTGTTCTTTTTTTGCTGTTTCTTTGTCTTTTGCTTTCCTTTGCATCATGGAGATACAGATGATAATTTCTTCAACCCCCTAAATGTTTCTACTTTGTCTCATATGCTATACATCATTTGTTACTTGGAGTACACTCTGGGCCATGCCATTGGAAATAGATGATGTCAAACTGGTGCCCCCGAAGTCAAGCAATGTGAAACATTTGTAAATTTCTGTAACAAATGCCCTAAATTGTAGTCACTTAATTAAAATAATTATTTTCTATTTACTGTAATAGTAAACAGGTAAGAAATCCAATCTTGCATGCATGTACTACTAAGAAATATATTGCATCTTTCAGTCCATTGATACTTAAGAATATTGCCCTCATCTTCATGGACAAAAATTGGCAATTTTTTCTGTAAAATCTCTCTTTCATTTTACTGATCACAAAATTCTGCACTTTATCCAAGGAAGAAAATGACAAGACTGGCATGTGGGACTCACTTCTCATTGTTTACTATCATCCTTGGCTCCTGCCCCAGGATAATTTTGATATTTTTAATTATCAAACCCAAGCCAATAAGTTTTATAAAATATAGGCAAAGCTACATTCACTGGGGAAATTTTAGCACTCTCAAAATAACATATCAGTTCCTATTATCTGATAAATTCCCACCATGTCCCATGCTCCCGGAAGTGTGTCCAGAAATTCATGTGTTTCTGCTTTGTGAATGCAAAGTCATTAGCCATTGCCATCTGTCAGGGATTCAGAGAGAGGGAAGTGTGGAAATTAGCATTTAGATGTAAAAGAAATATATGCAAGAAACTGAGACTGAGCAAGCAATCTGTAGATTGTATACAGTGTAGCCTAAACATGTTTGCTTCAGTGAATTTGTCATTTATTGCATGGGGTAAGTCTAAAATTATTTATTGTTTAATTTTTTTCCATTAGAAATAAACCCTCTTGGAAGTAATTAGTTGAAATGCATATTTCACAAAAAATTAGAGAGATGATGATGACAATCGTGTAACTTGCAAAACTTGAGGGTAGCAATGTTGTTTTATCACAAATCTTTTGAAAACAGATTCATCCTAGCTTTAAAAAAGAGAAGGAAAAAGGAAATGCTCTGGGCACAGTATGAAGCCCAGAAAAAGAATATTTCCAACAGCCCCATGGACATATGGAGAGGATAGAAATTAAAATTGCTCATCATCTCTGGTCATCAGAGAAATGCAAATCAAAACCACAGTGAGATACCATCTCACACCAGTTAGAATGGTGATCACTAAAAAGTCAGGAAACAACAGGTGCTGGAGAAGATGTGGAGAAATAGGAACGCTTTTACACTGTTGATGGGAGTGTAAACTAGTTCAACCATTGTGGAAGACAGTGTGATGATTCCTCAAGGATCTAGAAATAGAAATACCATTTGACCCAGCAATCCCATTACTGGGTATATACCCAAAGGATTATAAATCTTGCTACCATAAAGACACATGCACACATATGTTTATTGTGGCACTATTCACAATAGCAAAGACTTGGAACCAACCCAAATGTCCATCAATGATAGACTGGATTAAGAAAATGTGGCACATATACACCATGGAACACCATGCAGCCATAAAATAGGATGAGCTCACGTCCTTTGTAGCGATATGGATGAAGCTGGAAACCAGCATTCTCAGCAAAATATTGCAAGGACAGAAAACCAAACACCGCATGTTCTCACTCATAAGTGGGAACTGAATAATGAGAACACTTGGACAGACACAGGGCGGGGAACATCACATACCTGGGCCTGTTGTGGGGTGGGGGGGATGGGGGAGGGATAGCATTAGAAGAAATACCTAATGTAAATGATGAGTTAACGGGTGCAGCAAACCAACATGGCACATGTATACATATGTAATAAACCCGCATGTTGTGCACATGTATTCTAGAACTTAAAGTATAATAATAATAATAAAAAAGAACTTCCAGGTCAAACAAAAATAATATTAGCTACATTCAGAAGACCCCACAGAAGGGGTACAGTTTCCCACAGACACCTACTAGAAAGCAGCTTTGTGGACAACATTCACCTCACGGTTTCCCAAAGATCATCATCACCACATCCTCTGCCTTAGAACCTATAACAGCATCATTCATGGGGATGCTTCTGGCTCCTTAAAAAGTACTGAGAAAATTATGAGACAGAGAAGAAAGGGGGAGGAAGATATAATTAAACTTTGTTTACAGAAGTCTGAGCTCCTGACTTTGATTTTGCTACTAAAATAGCCCTGGGGAAACATTTCTTGAAACAATAAAAATGATTGATTTAGGTTTCAAAGTTTTTAACTCACAATAAAGAATTTTTTTCTCCTTTCTCTTGCACTGTTTTTCATAATGATGGTATAAAACATATTAACGCCTTATCACAAACAATTACTCCATGAGATTATATTTGAGATTGGGGATTTCAAAGTCATTTTATTAAAATTAGCTGAATTGTTACACATTTTGTCTGGAAAGTCTAAGTAATGTCATTAAAAGCCCAGTTTAATTGCTTTGAAAAAGCTTATGCTTGACATGATATTCAGTTTCTTGGATTTCACAATTCATTTTCCATGCATTACTACTATGACTGACTTGTCTGTCTCTTTTTGAGTTCCTTCTAGAATTCAAAAACATTAAGATTTAAGTGTGGCCAACTGCCACGGTTATTACTTGAGACCATCATTACTAGACTGACTGAAGCGACGAATATAGAAATGGTAACATAAACCCAAAAGAAACTGTTTTAAGGAAAGATTAGCATGGAGAAGAAGAGAGCTCCCTGCTTCTAGCGGTCCTCCATCCATCTTCATATTCAGATTCAACTACTTCATGGCTCATACTAGGGGAACCAGGTCCATGGTTGGAATCCATGGGTCCCTCCAGTCTCCTGTTCCATGGTTGTACACACCTTGAGGGCACCCACTTGGTTTGTTCATCTTCTGTAAAGACATAAACATACCCTTGTCTCCACATTAGTGAGAGGTGGCAACTTGCTAGCAGCCTTTGCTCACTCTCCACACCTCCTCCGCATCAGCGTCCCCGCGGGCCGCACTCGAGGAGCCCTTCAGTCCACCACTGCGCTATGAGGGCTCCTCTCTGGGGTTGACCCAAGCCGGAGCCGGCTCCCTCTGCTCACCCGGAAGTGTAAAGAGAGAGGCGTGGGTAGGAGCTGGGGGGCTGCCCGGGGCACTCACGGCCCTCAGGGGTTCCAAGTGAGCGCCAGTGCGGCCGGCCAGCGCCTGCTGCGCTTCATCAGAGGCTGAATCCCAATGCATGGATTGCCTGTTCCCTCTTCGTGGGATTGTTGCCCACAATAGCAGTTCTCCTTCTCTTTCTCACTTTCCCTCTTTTCCTCTTGATTGTCTGGGAGGAGGTCCTCTGGGCTGCTGGAGTTCCCGGGCTAAGTGCCACAAAGTCCCCTGGGGAGTGTCAGTGAGAGAGGAAGCCGGCTGGGCTTCTGGGACAGGTGGGGACTTGGAGAACTTTTATGTCTAGCTAAAGGATTGTAAACGCACCAATCAGCACTCTGTGTCTAGCTAAAGGTTTGTAAAGGCACCAATCAGCCCTCTATGTCTAGCTACTTGGGTGGGGACTTGGAGAACTTTTGTGTCTAGCAAAAGGATTGTAAATGCACCAATCAGCACTCTGTGTGTTGCTAAAGGTTTGTAAATGCACCAATCAGCACTCTGTCAAAATGGACCAATCAGTTCTCTGTAAAACAGACCAATCAGCTCTCTGTAAAATGGACCAACCAGCTCTCTGTAAAGTGGACCAATCAGCAGGATGTGGGTGGGGCCAGATAAGGGAATAAAGGCAGGCGGCTGGAGTGGGCAATGCCAATAGTTTTAGATCACTTCCACGTGTGGAAGTTTTGTTCTTTTGCTTTTGGCAGTAACTTGTTGCTGCTCTTTTTTGGGGGGTTTGTGCCACTTTTATGAGCTGTAACACTCACCGCAAAGGTCTGCAACTTCACTCTTGAAGCTTACGAGACCATGAACCCACTGGAAGAAATGAACAACTCCAGACATGCCACTTTTAAGAGCTGTAACACTCACTGCGAAGGTGTGCAGCTTCACTTTTGAAGGCGGCGAGACCATGAACCTACGGGAAGGAATGAACAACTCCAGATGCACCGCCTTTAAGAGCTGTAACGCACCATGAACGTCTGCAGCTTTACTCCCAAAGTCAGTGAGACTACGAACCCACCGGAAAGAAGGAACTCCAGCCACACCATCTTTAAGAACTGTAATGCTGTGAGGATCCACAGCTTCATTCTTGAAGCTAGCAAGACCAAGAACCCACCAATTCCAGACAATTAACATATCTACTGAACAGAATCAAATGTGTTTTTTTTTCTTTTCTTTTTTCTTTTTTTGCTGTAGCCAGGAGGCATGCCTATTGCTGGAGGTTTTGTAACTCAGCTTCTGCCTGTTTGGTTAATTGCCGTGGGGTAAAACTTTCCACTGATAACAAGAAGCAGATTCTTTCTGATTAACAGAAGACACAGAGAAAGCAAATCCGAGGCTTATCCTTCCCGTACAACAGTATAGCAAAAAGCAATCCTTAAACTTCCAGTGGGCACTGTACAGGTGAGTCCACTAGATGCTATGTGTTGTGATAGATGAATCTCTCTCCTACTTTGACTTTCAGATTCCCTGACCACCTCGCTGCTGCTTATGCAGAGGAGGATACAATTTGCAGGGAACAAGCAAAACTTAAGCAACGTTCTCCTGATTCAGAAACACAAAGGTCTTGTGGTATTACCACTACCTGAATTTCTCATTCACAATGAAAATCAACAACTCTGGGGCTTGTAAGTTAAGACAGCTTTTACCCAGATCAATCCCGTGTATTTTGTTGGCAAAAATCCCCGAATACCAATGTGAATCTTAGTGAGTTTGTTTCTTTCAATTAACGTGGTTTGTTCTGTAACTAGGAGACCTAATCCTGTGTTTCCAGCTGTTCCTGGGGAGAGGGAATCAATGTGCCTCTGGAAACCAACCCCTGAAACACAATTGTGGCCTAGACAGGGAATGCCCTCATAGTTTGAGGTGTCCGGGTCCAAGCCCCCTTCTTGCTTCCCGACAGGGGTGTGCTGTTTTGATGAAAGTTTGAGTGGCATTGATTAGCCCAATTATTTCCTTTATTGCATCGAGGGCAAAGTCCTGGCATTTTTTGTGTTAGGGGAACTGTGTTATAGGATCTCTTTTCCCAGAGGTCTGATGACATTCTCTTTTGAAATGTCCATTTTTTTTTTTTTTACACTTACAACACTTCCCCACTTTAGGGCTTGATCCTTGGTTTCTATTAGATCTGTCAGCTACCAAATTAGCCACGGTCTGAGTCAGTACTGCAGAGCAATGAAGCTCAGTTTCCACATCTTGACAAGCTCCCAGAAAACCTCCCAAGTTCTCGGCACCTCTCACAGGTACCAATGCACATTTACAATCCGTGAAAGCCAAAGCTGAAGTAGCCACAAAAGAAGACCATACAAGCCAATTTTAATTCTCCCTCTCATGTTCACCACTTCCTATAGATGCTGTAGGTGGGGCAAAAAATTCTAAATAACAAAAAGATGATATGTACCAAAACTCCAAACAAAAAAGAGACAAGACATAGGCAAATTCTTCATGTTACCCTGTTTTGAAAACTTCCGTTCTTTGTATTTGTAGGGCAGTGACCAGTACCTTTTTAGAGCACTAATCTTACATTGCTGCCGGCAGAGTTGTAATGGGTTTTCTCATTTGTCTAGTTGGTTTTAGTTTTTTTTTCCTGTTCCAGCAGACCTTCCTCGCTCTAGTCCCTATAGGACCCTATCTGTCCTTGTCTGTCCCTGCAAATCTCTCCTAGTCTTTGCTAGTCTCTAGTACCTCTTCAGGGAACTGACCTTATGTTGCTAGTCTTTATCCCTGTTTCTCTTTGTCCCTATGATACCTGTTAGTTCCTGCAAGTCCCTGTCTTTCCCTACCTATCTCTACTTTACTTACTTATCTCTACTTACCTCTATTTATCCCTGCAGGCCTCTCGAGGTCCCTCCAGGTCCCTTCAGGTCTCGGTATGTCCCTGATAGTCTCTGAAATGTCCCTGTTCAGGTGTCATTTGTAGTTGACTGCCACTGCTACTACGTGAGATAATCACAAGTATGTTGAACTGATCCTGGAACTCCGAGATGATGAACATTGTTTTATACCAACTTTCAACTTTTTCATTAAAATTAGATCGGGTAGATGCTACGAGTAGTGTCCCAAGCACTAGTGGAAAGATTCTACCATGTCTTACACTGGTTACTATGAGTTTGGAGTCAGAGGTATAAGGCTTGAAGAAAAAAAAAAAAAACAACGAAATACAATTTTATCCACCAATCTGGCATTAAGTTTTAGGAAAATTGTGTCTTAATTCAAGCTGCTATAACAACAAAAACAACATACACTGAGTGGCTTAAACAATAGAAATTTACCTCTCGGAGTTCTGGGGGCTGAGAAGTCCAAGAGAAAGGTGCCAGCCAATGGTTACAGGTAAAACCTCCATTCCTTGTCATGTCCTCATAGAGAGACCAGAGAGACTCATGACCTAATTATTTTCCAAATGCCCCGTTTCCAAATATCATCTCAGTGGAATTAGGGTTTTAACATACAAACTTTGGGGGCGATGCAGGTAGTTAGTCCACACCAAGTTAGATGCAACTTTACCAAAATTATTGTGGGTGATTTGATAAGGTAAGAGAGGTCAGTGAAACATATGATAACAACTTGGTGCTCAGGCAGTATACCTGCCAGGCTGTCTCCAGGCTAGAGGAATTAAATAGTATTCAACAAGACCTTGGTATGACAGATGGCATAGAAAGTGAGTAAAACATGGCATGTAAGTTGTTTTTTTGTGGGAACGACATAGTCTAGATATTATTTTGATGACCTAGCTCTGTATTGACCTCTCTTGCATCAAAATGACATAAACATGGAGAAATAATTCTCAAAGTCAGCAGGAACTTGCAACTCGCTTCTGGGAGAGGACCAGTTAGGGGAGCTATGATATTAGCCTGTGGCAATGTCAACCTCCACACCGAAGGGAAGAGTAGTCACATAGCCTAAATCTTGCATAACATAGTGTCTTAAAATTTCAATAAATCTACCAAGTCAAATTAACAGCAAAGCAGAAAAATTTGTCAAAGCTATTTATTTATAGCTCCATTAAAATGGAAGATGAGTTGAGAAAATGTGTGTTCTAAATAATCATGTGAGAAGTTAGTGTTTCCTTCAAATGTAATCATGGGCCTAATAGTTAGATCCAGGATTGATAAAATTTTATTTTACACAACAATAAATGGAACACAAAGGCTGCACATCATTTTTTTGTCATCTCTACATATCACTAAAAAAAGAAAGCATTAAACTGAAACAATGAATGTAATATTAGAGATTTTATAATTGCTAATATTTTTAATACAGAGGAAGAATAATGCTTAATTAATTACAAAATTGATTAACTAGAATAGTGAGAAATCAAGGAGAGCTGAAATTTATGGAACTTTATGATTAATAAAGGACAGTTTTAGTCCTAGCACTTTAATTATTTGCTTCATCATTGCATTTTAAATGCAATTATCAAAAATAAAGGTTATAACTAAGAATTTCAAAAATTCTAATTATAGCAGAATTGGTAACTAATTGAATACAGAAGGTGAATCTTATATTGCTTTATTATTAAAACTAAGAAAATAATGAGAATTTTATGCACTAATTTAGCTAGGGAGAAAAAGGAGGGCATCATAATTTAAAAAGTATCTTCACATTGTCTACAGAAGCCTAGATTATTAAAAAAAAAAAAAAAGAGTGGCTTCAGATAGAAATCTGATTGGAATACATTGCAAAATCTAGTAGTCAACTTGTTATCTGCAGATTCCATTCAAGCCAGATTGTGAAAAAAAAAAATACTGGAATAAATAGATTTTATTTAATATCTTTAAACATAAAACTTTGTTACCTTCTAAAACACTATATTTAGTTCTATTTTTGTTTTATAATATTGTATATGATGTACTTTCTTTTCCAGGTAAGACCAATAAAAGACAATAAAATGCTATTAACTTGAATTATGTTTAAAGTAGAAGAGCTGTGGATATTGCACTACATGAAAAAAAAAATTCTTCCTAAGATATTGTGTGTGTATGCATACATCGATAGAGATACACATATAGACAGATATCGATATAGATATAGACTTGGCTATAGAGACTTGGGGTTTTTTAATACAGCAAGAAAAAAATATTTACACTGGATCAACAAAGAAGTTATTAACTCAAACTGTAATAGTCTAAAATTTTTCCAAAAATTAGGAAAAAATATTTATATGAATTTTACCTGGAAGTGTTTCAAAATAGTTTGCAAAGAGTGAGAAAGAATTTCAACTTATGAGTAATGGTTAAAACTGAAATGAAAGTTTAAAAAAAATAGTTTCCCCCTTTCATTATTAGATCATGATTTACTGAAAACTGAATCTTGATTGTTAAATGTTAATTAAAATTAATGAAGATGCAGAATTCCTAAGATCTCAAGTCATTTGAATGTTATGAATATCTTCCCAAAGAAAACATTATTCATGTTATTTATGCGAGCTTATACGTACTTTTCCACATAAATAATTTGTACTCTTAGTTAGAAACAAATGAACTATGGCTTTTGGTTTGGTTTTGTTTATGAATAAACATTAAGGACAGTGCTTAAGACATTTTCAGGAAATATACTGAATGCTTTAATGTACTCTATAGCAATGCAACATGTAAGTCACCCTCTTTCCTACTTTTTGATGTAGCTATCCTTGCTTTGAGTTTTTATTCACTGGTTATTTTAAAGAGCTTAATGGTCTCATTTATTTAAAAGTAGAATAATATTGGACTATTTTCTTTTTTTAATCTCTCTAGGTCATTCTACAGTCATCACCTTCCAACCTATTTGTTTCTGCAGAATCTACATATGTAATACCTATAAATTTTCTTTTCATATTTGTTCACTCATCCACATCATTAATAAAGTTATTAAGTGAAGGCAAACAGCAGTAGCACTCCCTTACCACCTTGAAATATTGTGCTGATGTAGAGGTTGTATCTGATTTAATTCTTCAAGGATTATTAATGTATGTAGAACTAGCTTTTCAGCCATGGAAATCTTCAGTACATATTTAAGAAAAAGTGATTTAATGCTCAGTAGGGAAATGTTGTCCAAAACAGTAACTGAAAAAAGCAGGTATGTGTCCACACTGGGCACACTGCAGGAGGGTTACATTGCTGAGATAGGAAGCAAAAAAAATGCAAGTGAAGGCAGGAGACAGAAAACAAAGTGCAGGTGGGGAAGAGACAACTTTAGCTTCCACCATTTGTTAAGAATCAATTCTGAAACATTTTCATTTTTACAGCCTAAAATTATGCATGTGTTGGCATTTGTTTAAATGGATGATATGACAGTTTTTATTCAAGCATTGGTATACAGGCTAACCTTTTGTTATGGATGAGACGTTTAGGTTTTTAATCTGGAAAATCTATTTGCCTGTTATTGAAGTCATATATGTACATATATGTATATATGCTTTTATATTTGTGTATATAGTAAAAATGTATATATACTTTTTAAAAAAGTATTTTGATTCATGTTTTTGTTCTTAATGTTGTCCTACTAATTAGTCAAGTCTTTCTACCAACAGTAAGGCAGAAACAGAGTAATAAGGGATTTTATTTTCTATTAAACTAAAGACAGAGGAGTTTGGTATTTATTTTTTACCTAATATTGCAGACTTCAAAAAACAATCTATTTCAATAAAAATATTTTCCCCAGTTACAGAAATAAACAAGGGATAATATATAATCTAAAAATATAATGGAAGAAAAGGCACAGCATTAAGAGATCACCTTATTTTGCTTTCTAGCACATCTTGCTCTTAAAACATCCATTAGTCTATAAAGGGTGCTGTTTACAAGGATCAGTTTCTCTGTATTTCTTGGTTGAATGATCCTCTACTTTTACTATCCATTTGCTAAACATGACAACATAAGAAAATAAAAGATAAATGTGAGATAAAGACCTCACATGACATCAATTTAATCGCCTCTAAAGAGCTGTGATGATGAATGTTACCACTACTCAACTGAGAGTTTATGGAAAGGCAAATATACTTTAAAAAATGTAGGGGTGCTTATGCAAAGATGTGTTTACCTTTGCTTTTTTATAAAGCTGATTTAATTAAAAGATTTAGTCATTTATTGATTCGAATATTTTATACCTTCTATTTCACATTTTTTACAGGTTTATAAGTCTAGATCCCTATGTCAATTAGTGAATTTTCTACCAAGAGTTCATGTTTTGTTGCTTAAAAGCAGATAATTTTTTTATTTAAATAATATTAAAAAGGAAAATATTTCAAAATACCAAGATTGGGAGGTATTTGGGAGATTTATATGTATTGCTTTTATAAACTATCTAGCATTGGATTTAGAAACCACCTTTTTTTTAATTAAAAAACTTTCTGTCTTGTAATTTAATTCACATGATCTGCATTAACTATGCCACATTCAAAATTTC
Source organism: Macaca mulatta (assembly GCF_049350105.2). Lineage (NCBI taxonomy): Eukaryota > Metazoa > Chordata > Mammalia > Primates > Cercopithecidae > Macaca > Macaca mulatta. The sequence continues at coordinate 22,656,980 of NC_133411.1, forward strand.
ATTGATAAATTCTATCCAGTAGTCAATATCGAATTGTAAACTGATGTAGTGTGCTTTAAAATATGAAGATTTAATCTTTAAAATATGAAGATTTGATTGAGTAATTACTACCTCTAAAATTATGTTTACTTATTAAAATTATCACATAGGAATTGTTTTATAATGTATATGTTAATTGAATGTGATTTCTTGATACTCAGGATATCCGTAAGCATATATAAGCAAATTGGAAATAAAGTTCTGATATACTGTTCCATGAAAGTTTCAAATCTTTAAAGATTACCATTTCAGTCAGAGGCAATGATAGGATTTTCTGTACTTTATCCACATGTTCATATATATATATATATATGTGTATGTATGTATGTATATTTTCATATAATCTTTCATAAGGATAGAAGTATGAATGTTTCTCCATCAGGCGTCTTTCAAATACAATATAATAACTTCCTTAAGTATTTTATTTAGGCAAAAACTGTAAAATGATGGAATGAAAAAATTCTCGATCAAACCAAAGCAATTATATTTTATTCTGAATATTTAAAGATTAGTCCATCAATTTATATTTAGAGGTTAGAAAACACATTCTGAGAGATAGAAAATTATATTTTTTCTAACTTCCTGGAGAATATTGTGCTTTGTCAAATTTTACATTTATAAGAAGTTTTATATTAAAGCTGTAAAATCTATCAGAGTAAGTTAATATGAATAATTGAAAGTTTCACTGTTAAATTTATATTATCACATATTAAATGAAAGAACTGTTTACTGTGTACTGAATTCAAAAAAATCAATATAGCTCCGTTTTAAGAAATGGGACACAATATTTAAAAATTAAAGTGTTTTCAAGTATTTCAATACTTAAATTTATATCTAAGGAATTATATATAAAATGCATACCTTTCAAGTAGACACTAATGTTGCTGTTAAGATTATTGTCAACAAAATTTAAATACACTATTAAGTAAATTGAAACAACAAAAAAAACCCTCTAGGCCAGGTGTCCTGGTTAAACTGTAATCCCAGCACTTTAGCAGCTTGAGGCAAGAGGATTGCTTGAGACCAATAGTTTGAGAACGGCCTGAGCAACAAACTGAGACCCCATGTCTATCAAAACTTCTTTTTTTCCTTCTTTTTTTTTTTTTTTTTGAGACGGAATCTCGCTCTGCGCCCAGGCTGGAGTGCAGTGGCGTGATCTCGGCTCACTGCAAGCTCCGCCTCCTGGGTTCACGCCATTCTCCTGCCTCAGCCTCCCAAGTAGCTGGGACTCAGGTGCCCGCCACCACGCCCGGCTAATTTTTTGCATTTTTAGTAGAGATGGGATTTCACTGTGTTAGCCAGAATGGTCTCGATCTCCTGACCTTGTGATCCGCCCGCCTCAGCCTCCCAAAGTGCTGGGATTACAGGTGTGAGCCACCGTGCCCGGCCTCAAAACATTTTTAAAAAGTAGCCGGGTACTGAGGCAGTCACTTGTAATCCGAGCCACTTGGAGGCTGAGGTGGGAGGTATGCTTGGGCCCAGGATTTTGAGGCTGCAGTGAGCCATAATTGCACCACAGCCCTCCAGCCTGAGAGACAGAAGGAGACCTTGTTTCTAAAAACTAACTACATAATAATGTAAAAAAAATCTCTCTTTATGTGTATGCTTCTTTGCCAGTGTTTAATGGTTAAAAAAAATCAAAAGGGAGATTAAGTACCAATTTAGAGTTAAATGAATGCATTTGCCACTTGAGTGCCGATTGCCTAGCATGGCAGACAATATTAAGTGCTGATGACTTTAACTTTTACAAGTTTTATGCGACAGGGGGATAAATTTTTATTTAAAATTTGTTAAATTTTGGTTTAATTGCACTACTGTCTCAATAGATATACTGTTGTATCTAACTCAAAATGCAAACACCAAAGAAGTAATTCATCACAAGACTTGATAGGAATAAAGAATGCAACAGTAAAATTGAAGATAAAAAAAAACCATAGAAATTGAATAACAAATACAAGTAAGAAACAAGAAGAGTGATAAATAGCAGAACATGGCATCCAAGGGCTGAAGGACAGCTCTGAAGGCCTAACTTGAACGCATTCATGAAAGAGAACAAGGACGATACTTAACATAATGAATGAGGATTTTCCAAAAGAAGTGAAGGCAATCAAATCGTAAATCCAAGAAGCAATTCTAGAGAGATAGGGGCTATGTAAACAAACTAAAAAAAAAAAAGATAAGAAATTACATGAAGACAAGCATAGTTGTGTGTTGTATCTATTACGTAGTTGAATATATGTTATTCCGCGGCACGAAAAAAAGAAGTACAGGAAACCTGAACTCAAGAACTATTTAACCATATATTGGAAATTTTAACTAGTGTACTAAAGTAAGAAAAAAGGCATACAAATTGGATATGAAGAAATAAAACTCTTTGATTTGTGGATGGTCTATGCACAAAATTCCATTATGCACAAAATAATTAAAATTATTAAATGTGAAGCTACTGGAAATGTGAGTTTTGTAATTTCACACTATACACTATAATAACACTATAATGTTAATATACAGAATTATTTTTCATATACAACTGTTACAGGAAAAACCCAGACCTGTGTAGAATAACATCCCTCTACCAAAGAGATAGAGCTGAAATAACAAGGACCCAGACAAGCCCAACTTCATGAGAAGATGAGTTTATTAGGACTTAGATAAAGGGCAGCGGGATAACTCCAGAGATCCGCCTGCTGCCCACCATCTTCCTGTAAGCTGCTTTTAAGCTACTTTTCTGGCGCTTTGCCTACTACATGTGATGAAACTGTTCTTCTTGGTATATACCTAGATATGCTCCCGGATGTTTAGGTTTTTAGGGACAGCTGCTCCTCGGCTGGGCACCATGAACTTTGCTCACCATCTAGCCTTCAGGACTCAAGCAGCAAACATAGGTCCTTAAGTTCCCTGGTGGGGGACCCATTACTCTATGACACTATTAATGAATAATTGGAAATTAGAATTTTTTAAAGTTACAATTAAAGTAGCACAAGAAACATGAAATTCTTAATCTTAGAAAATGTGGAAAAATGGGTAACAAAAACTAAAAAACACTGGTAAAAGAAGTCAAAGAAGAATTACACAAGTAAAGAGCTTACTAGCCAATATTGACAATAAATTAATTCTGTTCAAACCAATCTAAAATTCAGTTCAAAAATTCAGTCTAGTTAGAATTCCTAGCAGGATATTTGCAAATGACAAGCTCATTCTAAAACTTTCAACAGAGAAGCAAAGGAATTATAATAGAAAAATCATTTTGACAATAAAAAAAATCCACTGCTTTATATGTATATTATATACATATATGTAATATACATATGTATATCTATTGGTGACTTTATTTCAAAAATTGGTGAATAGACAAAAAGTTATATAGTATATTTAATATCATGTTACTTAGGAATAAAAAAATCTGATAACAACATGAATGTGTCTCAGATTTATTAGGCTGTTTAAAAAGCCAAACTTAAAGACCTATTCAGGATGCTGTTTGCTCCCTTGTGTATGACATTCTCAAAAATATAAAACCATAGGGACAAAGAACAGCGATTTCCAAAGATTAAGGGCAGCAGAAATATCCATTCAAAAGTCACAAAACGGGATTTTTCTAGGTGATGGTATTATTCTATATCTTGAGTATGGTATTTGTTATATAACCATCTATGTTTTCAACACACTGCATACTTAAAAAGATGACTTTTGCCATATATAAATTTTAATTTGATAAAACTGAGTTTTTAAAACAAAGATTTCCTATAACTAGTAGACTCATAACACCATCTTCCTGCCATTGACTAAGACGGTTTGAATACTGGATTTCTCTTGTTCATGCCAGCCAGTGTGTCTTTTGTTTAACCAAAACCCTTGAAATATCTTTGCCTCAGGCTTTTATTGCAATTTCCTGTAATCTGAAGATTTTACCCTCCTATTCATCCTTCAAGTTACATTTGCACATTTTTTCTCAACTTCATTTGCATAAGTTAGTATCTTGAAATGGTAATAGCTTGAAAACAGGTATGGTGGGAGGACTTACTCTTTGAAAGTCAGCATACACCATGTATCAAGACTTTTTTTTTCTTTTTTTTGGAGACAGAGTCTCACTCTGTTGCCCAGGCTGGAGTGCAGTGGCGTGATCTGGGCTCACTGCAACCTCTGCCTCCCTGGCTCCAGCGATTCTCCTGCCTCAGCCTCCTGCGTAGCTGGAACTGTGTCCGGAATTGCTGGGTTCTTGGTCTTGCTGACTTCAAGAATGAAGCCGTGGACCCTCGCGGTATGAGTGTTACAGTTCGTTAAGATGGTGTGTCGAAAGTTTATTCCTTCAGATGTTGAGATGTGTCTGCAGTTTCTTCCTTGTGGTGGGTTCGTGGTCTCACTGACTTCAGAAGTGAGGCTGCAGACCTCCTCGGTGAGTGTTACAGCCCTTAAAGGCAGCGTGTCTGGAGTTGTTCATTCTTCCCAGTGTCTTCGTGGTCTCGCTGGCTTCAAAGTGAAGCTGCAGACCTTTGCGTTGAGTGTTACTGCTCAGGGAGGCGGCATGTACCCTGAGACTAAGCAACAGCAAGATTTATTGTAATGAGCTAAATAATAAACCCTCCACAGTGTGGAAGGGGACCCAAGCGGGTTGCTGCCAGTTGACTCAGGCAGCCTGCTTTCTTTCCCTTATCTGGCCCCACCCACATCCTGCTGATTGGTCCATTTTACAGAGAGCTGATTGGACCATTTTGACAGGGTGGTGATTGGTACGTTCACAATCCTTTAGCAAGACACAGAGTGCTAGACAAAAGTTCTCCAAGTCTCCACTAGGTTAGCTAGACTGAGTACCAACTGGTGTATTTACAAACCTTGAGCTAGACACAGAGTGCTGATTGGTGTATTTACAATCGCTTAGCTAGACATTAAAGTTCTCCAAGTCCCCACTAGACTCAGGAGCCCAGCTGGCTTCACCTAGTGGATCCCTGGCGCCAGGGCCGCAGGCTGAGCTGCCTGCCAGTTCCACATCGCGCACCCGGCACTCCTCAGCCCCTGGGAGGTTGATGGGACCGAGCACAGCAGGCAAGGGGCAGCGCTCATCGGGGAGGCTCTGGCAGCACCAGAGCCCACCGTGGGGGGCGGTTTGAGTATGGTGGGCAGCAGGTTCAGAGCCTTGCCCCATAGGGAGGCAGCTGAGGCCCAGCAAGAACTTGAGTGCAGTGCCGGTGGGCCAGCACTGCTGGGAGACCTGGCGCACCCTCCGCAGCTGCTGGCCCAGGTGCTAAGCCCCTCACTGCCCAGGGGCCGGTGGCGCCAGCCTGCCACTCGGAGTGTGGGGCCCCGAGCCCGCGCCCGCCCGAACTCGCACTGGCCTGTGAGCTTGGTGCGTGGACCCGCTTCCTGCCTGCTCTTCTCCTTCCACGCCTCCCCAGCAAGCAGAGGGAGCTGGCTCCGGCCTCGGCCAGCCCGGAGAGGGGCTCCCACAGTGCAGTGGCGGGCTGGCTGAAGGGCTCCTCAAGCACCGCCAGAGTGAACGCGAAGGCTGAGGAATGGCTGAGAGTGAGGGCTGCTAGCACATTATCACCTCTCAGAACTACAGGCACTGTGGCACCACAGGGGGCTAAATTTTGTATTTTTTATCACAGACGGGGTTTCACAATATTGGCCAGGCTGGTCTCGAACTCCTGACCTCATAATTCACCCACCTTAGCCTCCCAAAGTGCTGGGATTGCAGTCATGAGCCACTGTGCCCGGCCAACTTACTATTCATTTGGACCATTAGTTTACCAACATCTCTGCCTTTAGTCAACTCTATTAACAATTATTTAACCTAGTTTATCAAGTCACTTATCAAGACAGAGATTTATATTGTTTATATATTTAATATTTTAAAACTCTGTATTTTTGTACTTCACTATCTAATTAAACCTTTGGGGTAACTTTTATGTGTATGTATACCAGATACGACAGGACAGTCTATCATTTCTTATAATGTATCAGCTAATTTCAAGGAGACATCGGAATTTTTGTGGAGACATCGGAATCTGAAGAGAAAAGTGATTCAGATTGGGTCATAGATTAAATAATTTTGTAAATGTTTCCTTTAAATATTTAAGAAAAGCTTTAAGGAGAAAATTAGTTTTTCTATATTGTTCTGGGCCTTAAAATATACATTAAGCATTAGTTTTCTGGCTTTTGATGTTTTTCATAAAAATAGCTCAAAAAATGGCAAAGTGCTTGTGGGATGAATATATAAGGAGCTTTGTAATCATAATGTAATTGCTTAACAGTTAATTTCTTGGTTTCTGCCTCAGGCATCTGAGTTTCATAATTGTTACGTAATTATTCTATTTTTTAAAACAATTCATGTTTTTAAATGGAAGTTTCAGTCTCAGATCTTTTCTATTTCATGCAATAAATAATTTTTAGCAGCAAAGAATTATTTGGCAATAAATATTTTTGAGAGATCATGTTCCAATGATATAATTTAGTCCACTTTCTGCTTGAAAATATGCAAAGAAGAAATCTCTTATTTGTATTAATTTCAGAAGTTGTCTTCACACACACAATTATGATCATTCTATTTTCCTTAGATAATTCATAGTAGTGTAACCCAATAATATAATCTTAGATGTGTAACTTACATACATGCAAGCAGCACAAGAAGCATGTGGTGTACTGAGATGGAAATAAGCTTGTAAAAGGCATTGATTACCTAAATGTGGCTTGGTACCTAGCACACCATACCTGCAACGGTCCCAACAGTTACATTGGCTCTATTTGACTTAGGTGATGCAGGGGTGGGTTCAAAATTCCTCTCTTTTTCCTAATTACATAAGACTAAGCATCCCTTCCCTTGCCTCAATCTGGGATTTTGAGAGCTTACTATAAAATCCCCAGTGAAAATCCACCCAGGTGGTTCTTCCCTACCCTCTTTAAATGTTCACACCCTAGTGTGAACAAGCCAGAAGTTGATTCTATGAGGCAGTGACAACAGACTATGTTCAACTTCTACACTCCTTGATGTTTGTGTATTGGAAGAAGGTGTGACAAGATGCCAGGCACCAGAATTCCAGGTTGGTCTTTATGGAATTCTTGAACTTTAGGGCTGCATCCCTCCCTATAATGAGGCAAAGTTGGGAAAGTAAAAAGTTCAATGCAGCCTATGATTTTTACTTCATGCTTTTCTATAACATAATATCACATTAAATTATGTGTTAATTTATGAGCATTCAAATTAATAGAGCATGCTTTACCAAAATATTGTCATTATTTTGGTTATTATAAATTATATATGGCCATGATCAGTGCAATAGGGCAAGACTGTATCATTTTTTACTTCTAGGCTAAAAGGAGTATGTTCCTACACATGAATTAAGTAACTTTTTTAAAAAAAATAGTGATATTTTTCTATTAGAAGTTAGAGAAGTTAGAGCAATTAGTGTTTTACAACATTGGCTACATACTCATATCAACTGATTCCTGGGTTTCACCTAAATCCAAGTAAATCAGGCAGAGAGTAAAACTAAGGAACAGTATTTTCAAAGCTGACCAGGATTAACAATTACTGGTATTCAAATAGCTGTGAATTTGTGCAAACATAGCAGAGTGTAGCACAGGGCTTCTGGATATGCCAATTACTAAAAGAATTTTTGGGTTAAGCTGATTTTTACTTTTCTGAAGGAAAGATCCAAACACAATACCTGTAATAAATCTTAGAAATGTTCTGTCTCCATTGGCGAGATTAGTCAGTAAAAACACTAACATATATAAATTAACCCAAACAACACTTACTGTTTTCCATAATGTTATGCTTTTGTGTTCAATGAAATATTTAGTTACAAAATTTCTAGCATTTCTCTGTGGGCTAAAACAAATAAGCAAACAAGCAAATTAACAAGAAAAACCCAAAATAACTTTAATGAATTAAAACTGTCTAGTGTTACGTTTCCTATAATTATTGTCACCAAATAAAGTACCCATTGGACAGAGACGACTGGTTAACTGCAATCTCTATTCACCCTTTCACCATCAGTAAAAATGTCCTGCTTAGCTGGACACAGGATCACCAAGAATAAATGCTATATTCACAATCTTTTCTTAATGTAGGGCATGACACATGTGACCCATTTCTGACCTATGTTGTATAAAGGGCAGTAATGTGTGTAACTTCTGAGAAGTTGACTTACGTGCAGGGGGGCATATCCTATCTCTCTGCTTTCTTCCTTCTTGGAAAGGCAGCTGTGATGGCTAGATCTGGGGCAGCCATGTGACAACACGATAAGCAGCAGTACTTGGGAGTGCAAAGCAACAAGATAATAGGATCCAGATTTCTGATCATCATGAAGACATTGTATCTGAACTGGGGTGTCTGCATATCCCTGAGAGGCAAAACATGTCTATATTGTTTCCCTGAGTTCTCAGCCTACGCTGCACATACGAATTATCAGTGAACTTTCAAAATGTATCAAATGCTCAGTCCTATTAAGGTCTCTGGAAATGTATTCTTGGCCTGCAATTTTCCACTGGGTCAACTGTAACCCAAGTTTATCTGTCTGCTAAATCCAGAGACCGTACCCTGCTCCTATGCAGTCTTGCTCTCTCCATAGCTTCATATGTGCAGCAGAACTCACCCTTTGCCTTCCATAACCAGGAGTGGGGCTCTACCTTCTGTCAGCTGACTCCTGTGCTGCAGAAACTTGCTAAGAAACATGGAGCATGTGTTTCAGACTCAGAACAAAATTCTTTTTACAGTAACCACATTTTAGAGATTCTGATTTAGTGTATCTGAGTGTGTCCAGGGTACCAGTGCGCTGCCCTTTTCACTAGAATGAAAATTACTGGAACATGATGTTATTTGGTATTCAGTTACACAGGGTGAGTGTAACTGATTGGTTAATAGTAAAAGTTTTAGTGTCAGTAAAATAGTTGAATTATTCTAAACCATAACTTTGTAGCTACATGATGTGGGTGAGATGAATTTTTTTTTTTTTTTTTTTTTTTTGAGAAGGAGTCTTGCTCTGTCACCCAGACTAGAGGGCAGTGGTGTGATCTCGGCTCACTGCAACCTCTTCCTCGTGGGTTCAAGCGATTCTCCTGCCTCAGCCCCCTGAGTAGCTGGGATTACAGATGTGCGCCACCATGCCAGACTGGTTTTGTATTTTTAGTAGAGATGAGTTTTCACCATGTTGGCCAGGTTGGTCTCCAACCCCTGATCTCAGGTGATCCACCCGCTTTGGCCCCCCAAAGTGCTGGGATTACATGAGTGGGCCACCACACCCTGCCTGAGATGATATTTTTGAGCCACAGTATTCCCATCAATAAACCAGAGATACTAATCGTAATTTCAGGTATTTTTGTAATGCATATATTATTGAAATTATTGTTATTAAATTACTGACTTTAATAATACATTCTTAAATAAATTATTATTATAATAACATAATTAAAATTGAAAGCAGTTTATAAACTTGCATGGTGCTAGGGGGCACTATAATGTAAAGGAATTTATGCAATAACAAAAGTAAGGATGCAACATTTGATTTTTAAAATTTTTTTTTTTTTTTTTTTTTTTTTTTTTTTTTTTTTTTTTTTTTTGAGACCGAGCCTCGCTCTGTCGCCCAGGCTGGAGTGCAGTGGCGCGATCTCGGCTCACTGCAAGCTCCGCCTCCCGGGTTCACGCCATTCTCCTGCCTCAGCCTCCCGAGTAGCTGGGACTACAGGCGCTCGCCACCGCGCCCGGCTAATTTTTTGTATTTTTTTAGTAGAGACGGGGTTTCACCGTGGTCTCGATCTCCTGACCTTGTGATCCGCCCGCCTCGGCCTCCCAAAGTGCTGGGATTACAGGCGTGAGCCACCGCGCCCGGCCTTAAATTTTTTTTTATCTTATATTTTTTTGAGATGGAGTCTTGCTCTGTCGCCCAGGCTAGAGTGCAGGGGCGCGATCTCGGCTCACTGCAAGCTCCGCCTTCCAGGTTTACGCCAGTCTCCTGCCTCAGCTAAGAGTAGCTGGGACTACAAGCGCCCGCCACCACGCTCAGCGAATTTTTTTTTTTTTTGTATTTTTAGTAGAGACAGGGTTTCCCCGTGTTAGCCAGGATGGTTTCGATCTCCTGACCTCATGATCCGCCTGCCTCGGCCTCCCAGAGTGCTAGTATTACTGATTTTATTTTTCATGTTTTGTAATACAAAAAATTAACTGTCCTTTTATTTAAATTACAGCACATGCAAATTAACTTTTAGGTTTTATAATTATTCCGAATTATTTCAGAAAATTATTATGGTCTCATCGCTTGTTTATAAAAATGAAATAATATTCTCAGTTTAAACAAAATGCACAGGTTTTTAATCCTCTGTGATAAGGGCTCATGAATGTAGAGTTGCTGATTTTTTTTTTTGCAGGGTTTTTACATAACAAATTATCAGAAACCAAAGCACCCAGATAGCAGACTATGAATAGAAAACATCTTTCCTGAACAAGTACAGGCTTTATTACTTAATTGTATTTACACTGATGAGTGCACACAAAGAAAAATCAATTTGTGGGAGTTTATTTCATTGGTATTGAAATTGTATCTTCCTTGAAAAACTTGGCACAAAGTGCCTAGTTTGTCTGCCAAGTTCATTATATTATTATTTTACTATATTCTGTGCTGTTATGTAGTTTTATATGGGCTCACTAGTTGAGAGTTCAAAATTGCTTTTCTAAACTATAGAATATTAACTTCCAGTATTTACCAAAAAAAACTTATTTATTAAAAAATCACAATAAAAGGGCATAAAATAAATATAAATACTCAACATTTTCAAGGTTCTTCTGGAATCATCTGAAAGTACTAAAAGGAGAGGCTGGAAACCTGCGTTTATAATACTGGTGATTTCCCTATTGACTTAATAGTAACATTAAAGCTTGCTCAGTATGCTTTCTGAAACAAGTGAAAATGTACTTTTACCTTAACTTATGCTGTGGAAAATCTCGAAGGAATGCTGGAAAACCATTCCAATGTACTCACCAAAACAAGACAAAATACCCACACCTTCTCCGATTCAAACAATCATTTAATTAATCAAAGGAGCTGAGATGCACTCCCTCTCTACCTCATAAGGGCTTCCATCATGAAGCTGATTGTGTACTAAATTCAGCCCTCCAGGAGAAGCTCATCACCCTCCCCGTGTCCTGAATGTCAGAATCCAAAGCTGGAAGGAAACTTCATCCTGCTTGATCTTTATGTTTTTTGAAAAATTTTATTTTTCTACCCAGGAATAAAAACATCTATTCTCTGAGGCACACACAGCATTTATCCTTCAGTATAATGAACTTTTTTAGTCACATTGTTAATGACAAGCTTACATAATTTTTTTCTGCTCCCACCTTCAAATCTCCAAGCCCTGTAGTCTTACAGGATGATATTCATAACCTATTCAACCTTAACTTTTCTCTACTTAAGCCTTTCTTGCTCAGAATCACTCCTTTTATTAGTTATGTGTTGATGCTTAACATATTACCTCCAAAACTTAGTGGATTCAAACAACAAACATTCATTATGTCAACTTCTCTGGGTCAAGAACTGTATCAGAATTAGTAAGGCCCTCTAGCTCAAGGATTCTCATAAGGCTGCCATCATTTAAAAGCCTTATTCAGGGAAGATTCACTTCTAAGATTAATCATGTGGCTGGGGGCAGTCCTCAGGTCCTTCCTTGCTGGCTGTCACTGGTGACACTGGCTTCGTGCTATGTGGACTTCTTAATAGGCAGCTCCCAACAAGGCAGTCAGCTTCCCTTACAATGAAAGAAACAGAGAGGATTCCCGAGACAGAAGCCACAGTGTTTGTGCAGCCTAATGTTGGAAGTGATATCCATCACTTCTGCCATAGTCTATTTGATAGTGAAGTGAGATAAACTCAGTTAGGACAACAGAATAGAAGATTCCTCAAGGAGTTACCTCTACCAGGGGTACGAGTGGCATGTAGCTTACCAAACCCATGAAACGTATAATGACAAAACACGATATTCCTCTGGAGTGACTAAATAAGCACACCTTTCTTTGATCAGTCTCCTGTCTGTTCAGTGTGTCAACAATTCCCACTGCAGCTGTTCTCCTACCTCAGTAAGACTTTCAAGCCACTGGTGCCTCAGCCTTCTCCTATTGCATTATGATCCTCCTGCGGCCAGGTACTCCCACAAGCAAACTAACAATGGCTCTTTTCAACACTGGCTTTATGTTAGAATTGCCTGAGGAGTTTCAAAGATACATATTAGGGCCTTGGCCCCAATTGAGATTGGCTGACCCAGTGTCTCTGGGGCTAGATACCTGGCATTCTATCGTGATTCTAATATGCAGCCGTAGTTGGGAATCAATATTGTAGATTCCATTACTGAATATTTTAAAATGTAATTGGCAGTAACATAAAACAAGAATTGACATATTGTTTCCCTTGGGCTAAATACAATCCATCACCTATTTTTTAAATAAGTTCTTATTGGAATGCAGCCACATTTTCTTATTTTCCATGGTTGCTTTTGCAGAACAAAGGAGAACTGAGTACTTCCTACAGAGACAACATGGCTCACAAAATAAAAATATTTACTATCCAGCCCTTTACTTTAAAAAAATTACAGATTTTTGACCTATCCCTTTTCACATCTTCATTTCTCTCTCTCCGTCTTTCTGTCTCTCTCTCGGTTGTTTCTGGTTTTGTCGTTTTTAGAAGCCCATTGCAACCTCTTCTCTAGATGAACTCAACTATTTGATTTCTACATATTTCTCAGTCCATGACTGCTGCTGAAGAATGTCATACAAGAAAACAAACTGATAATATTTTAAGACAATGATCACCATTGGAAACTGGGTTTTTAATTGTGCCTGACATAACTTTTTCAGTCTCTACAATCCTCTAATTTCTGACACTCCCTTCTGCCTTCTCACTTCTCTCTCTCTGCAGATGACTTTGCTACTGAAACACAGAGAAAATATAAGTAAGTCTTCATACTCATAGTCTTTCGGCTACTTGGCACTAAATCAATATACCTGTCTCCATTTGCAACTCTTACCTTTCTACCTGATCCTGTGAAGATGGTCTTACTCTTCGCTCTGTTGTAGGCTACTTTCCTCCTCTGACTTCAGAATTAGTTCTCACCTGACTTAAAGAGGAAATTTACGTTGTTACCAATCTCTCTACTGAAAATCCAACTTTTTATTTCCACGTAGATGCTTCCCATCATGGTTTCCATGAACTTTATTGTGTCAATGATTGTCATTTTAGATCTATAACTTTTTTTTCTAAGCTTTGGGTCTATATAAGCCAAATTTCTGCTCAACACAGCAACCATATCCCCACCTTAATTGAACAAGTCTCTCCAGAAAATAAATCTCCTAATTCCTGTTGTGTTAAATGAAGAATAATTAATAAGGTATTCAGTAATGATAAAGAATCTGGGAATGTAACTGTTCTTCATACCAAATCTCAAATTACACACTGATTTTATTCCGAAGCCAAACCCACCTCCAGTATTTTATTCCCACACATGATAAGCTTGTCCAGGGTTTGTGTGGTTTGGATGACTTTCTATTTTGTTAGCTTTCCTCTTGCCTCTACATATGGACACTATGTTTTGTCAAAAGGAAATGTGTACACTGGATGCTTGTTAAAAATAGCAAGGAAGACTCTATTCAGGACTACAGCAATGGGGGAATAATATAACCATAGTAGGGAGAGATTGAACTAAAATTTCTCCCAGCATGGAGCTGGGAATGCATAAGCAAACAGCTGAGTAAGTGAGTTAGTCAGTGGATAGAAACTAATTAGACATTAAGGGTGGCGGGAGGCAGGGTGGTGGGAGGTGCGGTTCTTGCTAAACTGCATTCTTGCTAAAGGCATGCCAAAGTGATATCAAGGGTGAAGGGATTCTCAGTGAACTGGCTTAGCAGGAGTCTTTGCTAAAACTGGGCCTGAGAAGAGGGACTAAAGAAGAATGACTAAACTTTGGTCAAGGTGAGATTCTGTCAGTTTTGGCCTTCTCTAATATATGTGGTTACTCTGCTCTAGAGCTTGCTAAGATGCATTTTAGAAGGAAGGCTGGTGTATTAGCTTGTTCTCACACTGCTATAAAGAAACACTTGAGATGGGGTAATTTATAAAGAAAAGAGGTTTAATTGGCTCACAGTTCTGCAGGCTGAACAGGAAGCATAGCAGCATCTGCTTCTGGGGAGGCTAAAGTGAACTTTTACTCATGGCAGAAGGCAAAGTGGGAGCAGGGATCTTGCAAGGCAGAAGCAGGACTGAGAGGAAGAGAGAAGGTGCCACACATTTTTACCAACCATATTTCATGAGAATGCTATCATGAAAACAGCATCAAAAGGGGAAATCCACCTCCATGATCCAGTCACCTCCCACCAGACCCCACCTCCAACATTGGGGATTACAATTCAGCATGAGATTTGGTCGGGGACACTGATCCAAAGCATATCAGCTAGTAATAAAGTCTATTAAGACTTAGGAGTTGATATGGTTTGGCTGTGTCCCCACTCAAAATCTCATGGCTAATTGTACGCTCCATAATCCCCACAGGTCAAGGGAGAGACCAGGTGGAGGTAATTGAATCATGGAGGTGGTTTCTCCCAAGCTGTTCTCATGATAGTGAGTGAGTTCTCTCGCGATCTGATGGTTTTACAACTGTTCGACAAGTTCCTCCTTCTCTTTCCTGCCATTTTGTGAAGAAAGTGCCTGCCTCCCCCTCACCTTCTGCTATGATTGTAAGTTTCCGGAGGCCCCACAAGTCATAGGGAACTGTGAGTCAATTAAACCTCTTTCTTTTATAAAGTACTCAGTCTCCGGTATTTTCATATAGGAATATGAGAAAGGGCTAATACAGGAATCTTCGAGGACATCCCATCCAAATTAAAAGTTGTGTATCACTTGCTTCTTTGACCTCATCTATTATATTAATGACATTATACATATATATACACACATAAGTACACATATATATCAACTTTACTAAATGCTCTCTACATTCTCAGTTTTATTGTTTCATTAAGAAAAGAAATTGGTTGGGATATTGGTAAAAGTATATTTCTGCTTATGCTATAATACCCTAGTTGAAATATTTGATAGAAATTGATTGATGCTTGTTATCCGATGTTTTGAAGTAAGGGCTAAATAATTATATATCTCAATACTATCGTTATCCTGGATGTGACAGGGTACAGATGTGACAATGCATGTTTTTATAATGTGTTCTACTGGTGATTCAGATAACTAAGGTATTGCCATTAGCAACATAATTTTGTAAATGTTGAAAGACTCTCGAAAGTTTCTACAATAAAAAGACTTTTTCTCTTCAATTTACGTAGTGGTTGCTTTCTTAAAAATTTAGTTTAAGCCATTCAAAGTATTTAAATGTAAAATATTCATTTCTTGACTAAATAATTACAGATGGTCACTTATGTGGCTATCCATTGGGGCATTTGATGTGAATATTTTTTTACAATATAGGATTGCAGGATATCTAGTATTGTTTGTCTTCACATTGGAAATACAATTACTGCCTTCTGATTGTTTGACAATGGAGGCATTCAAGCATTTCTAAACAGAAAAAGCTGCTACAAACACACTGGAAGCACAATACATATGAAAGGCATATAAAGAGTTCAATAAAATGTTTAACAACCAAAAAGACTAAAGAACTAAATTTAACTATTCTGTCTATACTGAAATTCAAATATAAAGTATATTAGAGTCGCAGATATTTAATATGCTATTTCAACATTCCCATGCTATTTTCGTTTTCTATTCAGATTTTTTTTCCACTGCCAGACTCTTTCTAAGAAGTCCTTCAAACCCTCTTTATAATAACTTAGGCAAATGTTTGTTACACTATGCTCAATGATTTCCTCAATTAAAATATGATAAATACGAACAAGTGAGAGGAAAAATACATAGTTTGTGCATCTGTTTTGTGATAGATATACTAGTTAGATCTATTTTATATAAATTTACTCATTAAACCCATATCAAACTTTTTCTCCTCTATTTTTTAAATGGAAAATATGAGGTTGATAGGAGTTAATTAACTCTATTAACAGCTGTCAGTAATGAAACTATCATCACTGAGAACTATAGTTGGTTAGTTTTTACAATTATTTCAGTTGTTGTTGTTGTTGTTTTGAGATGGAGTTTCACTCTTGTTGCCCAAGCTGGAGTGTAATGGCGTGATCTCAGCTCACTGTAACCTCTGCCTCTCAGATTCAAGTGATTCTCCTGCCTCAGCCACCAAGTAGCTGGCATTATAGGCATGTGCCACCACGTCCAGCTAATTTTGTATTTTTGGTAGAGATGGGGTTTCTCCACGTTTGTCAGGCTGGTCTTGAACTCCCAACCTCAGGTTATCCACCCGCTTCTGCCTCCGAAAGTGCTGGGATTATGGGCGTGAGCCACCATGCTTGGCCAGTCTATATCTTTTAAGTGTGACATGCTTTCAGAAAAATATTTCAACCAAAAGAGAGAAATGTGAATGTTGTGAGCACCAAAATGGAGTCACTTACATCAAACTATAAAAAAATGAAGCTGGGAGGTCATGAAAGGGGGGCCTTCATGTACATATGTCTATAACAAGAACTGCTGGAATGGTTCTCTCAAAACCACAAAAATGTTAGATATGATACTTCTGTGAAGACATCTCTCCAGCAACAGCTAATATTATCAATGAGTATTTGCCAACTCTTGTAATAAGCTTCTCTGACCCATGAGGTCTATTACAAAACTTACATACACTTTCTCTTTTACTTTTAAAATTGTTTCCTCTCTGATATGGTTTAGATTTGTGTTCCCACCCAAATCTCATGTCGAATTGTAATCCCAAGTGTCGGAGGAGAGGCCTGGCGAGAGGCAATTGGATCATGGGGATGGAATTTCTCCTTATTGTTCTTGTGATAGTGAATGAGTTATCATGAGACCTGCTTGTTTAAGAGTGTGTGGCATCTCCCCTTTGCCCTCTTCCCCCTGCTCCGGCCATGTAAGACATGCCTCCTTCCTTTTTGCCTTCTGCCATGATTGTAAGTTTCCTGAGGCCTCCTCCAATCATGTTTCCTGTACAGCCTGTGAAACCATGAGTCAATTAAACCTCTTTTCTTTATAAATAACCCAGTCTCAAGTAGTTCTTTGTGCTAGAACTGATACAGCCCCTCAGCTTCTTTGGTGCCTAAGGTCCACCATAGCATGTGTATTTCAAATTGCAATTTATTGCTATTTCCTGAACACACTCTTTATTTTACAGAGTCAGTATCTCTGTTGTTTAATTTGACATAATCTGATGTCAGAAGCAAGATGCAAAGGGGACAAGCCTTCTTTGGATTGGCGATACTTGAAATTGTGTATGATACTCACCTGAGGCTATCGTGATCTTCACTTGTACAAGTTGTCTTTATGCTGCGAGGTAAGTCCTCTCTTGTTTTGAGCTCCCACCTTTTCAGTGAACTCTTACATTTTGGAGGTTCTGCTCTTGTAAAGGACATCCTTTCTGGTGAGTATTCTTTTGGTTTGATTTTTGGTTTGGTTATTTATGCATGAATTTAATCTCATTAGGAAGCACATTAAGTTGAAAGACCAACTAGCGAACTAAATCAGTCCCCAAAATGTAAGTTTTTGGCATTTACCTGTTTATTTTGAAAGTTTTTGTAACAAATGTAAACCTGTAATGATAATCTCTGCTTTGTAAGAATATCTCCCTTTCTAGCCCCTAAAGCACTAGATGCTTTCACAAAGCAAAACACCTAAATCTGTCTATGTAAACTGACCCTTGACCATTTCATTTTAAATGCTTCCTATATATGCTTTTTTTTTATCTCAACAAATAACGGTGTTTAAGTTCTGTGCCTTTGAGATTTAAATTTTCTACATTCCTTCACCTAAAAATCATCTCTTTGGAAGTACACAGTTTGAATGGTTTAACTAACACTTGTTTGTGGGGCAATTGAACAGATCATTAAAAGACAGATAGTCCCAGCTACTCAGGAGGCTGAGACAGGAGAATGGCGTGAACCTGGGAGGCAGAGATTGCAGTGAACTGAGATCCCACCACTGCACCCCAGCCTGGGCAACAAAGCGAGACTACGTCTCAAAAAAAAAAAAAAAAAAAAAAAGACAGTCTGAAAGAGGGAGTGAAACTATTTGCAAGTCAGGCAAATAAAAATTCTTAATGAAAGTTGTAAGATCTTTCTCTGTCTGTATTTTTAAATATGTCTACGTGTGTATGTATGTATAATTTTTTTCTACCAAAATTCGTAAACAGCTTACAGAGAAAAAATATAAGTGCTTAAACTGAGAATTCTCTCAAAAAAAATAGAAACTCGATTGCCTTTTGGCTCATGTGATGCAATAATCTTTGGCAGATAAAGCTAGTTTTAAATTTTGTTGGTAAAATAAAAATAGAAATGTTTTCGGAATTGTCAGCATTAATTGCAATGCACAGATATAGTTTATAAACTTGAAGTTACTGGTGAAACAGTGAAACTGAGTTGTATAAAATAATAAAGCTGTAAATCCACTCAATGACTAGTTGGGTTTTTGTGTTTAAGAAACAATTGAAGCATAACTGTTAAGAATGAGTAAATTAAGTGAATGTAAATTGATAAAAGGTTTATAATGAAGTCAGAATTTCAAAAATCTTTTATTGTGACTTGAAATGTTAAAGTCATGTTATATTAAATTAAGTAATATTATATTGATTTAATATTTGAGTCATTTCTAAGGAAAATACTGAAACATCAATTGCTTAACAGAAGTTTAAAATTTGGCCTCTTGGTTTTATATGTTATAGAAAAGCTAGACATTTTTGGGTCTGTTAATGAAAGTCATGGGATGGTGTTTATCTGCAAAATACTAATACGATGCAGTTCAAAATGCTTACTAATTTTCACTAGAAATTAAGGTTACTAAGAATCAAATAAAATTAATATTAGAGTAATATAAACTAGAAATAATGAAGGGAAACAAATCTTTATGTGAGGGAAGGAAGACACGTAAAGAAAGTTATAAGTATGAGGATGCATTTTTGTAAAGGGAAAATGAGAATAATTTTTGTCTAAAAGTAGTATATCGTTCCAAAAGGAAAAAGAGAAAAAATGTAGACAAAAACTGAATAAGATAACTGGATGACGAATTTGTAGAAGGTTTGCGGAAGATTAATCTTGTGAAAAGAATTTTGTGGTGACCACGTTGGTTAAAGTTAAAAGGGAATTATTTATAAACACTGCTAAAAACTTAAGTACAGGAACGGAAAACTTGAAATTTGTCCCCTGTGCAAAACAACAAGGTTTTCTTTGAGTATTGATCTGATCTTAATAGAAAATACTGAAACATTTTCTCTACCTTTTAGATAACTGGCCTAATAAACCAAGATTTTTTGTTTATCAAGATAATTTCTTATGCTTTGTGCTGTCTTTTATTAGGTCTTTGATTACTTGAGAAAAGTGAGTCAGAGCAGGGCCAAGATGGTTATCTAGAAGCAGCTAGTGTGTGCCACTCTCACAAATAGCAGAAAGAGTGGTGAGGTGTGAGTAGACACTAGCTCTTCAACCAGAACATCCAGGTGGACACATTAGGATTCATCAGTGACACAGTGTGACCTTTGGATCACAGAGAAGAGTGAGACAGATCAACCATTCACCCAGGAGTGGCACGAATCCAGGGGAATCCCCCTATAAGAAAATGGCGAGTGAGTGAGAGTCCCACGGGATGCATATTTCTGCCACGAACCTTTGAATCTCTGGGCTCAGGAGATACCCCAACTGGGGCTTCCAGACCAAAACAGAGAACCATGTAGTGTCTGGGTAAAGCTGCTTCTTAGGTATGTGTGGAGTCCCAGGAGCATTGGTTCCATGGGTACCCCAAAACCAGGGGCTGCAGCTCCAGCAATGGGGAAGGCCAAGTTTTCTTGCATGTTCCCCAGAAAAGGGGCCAAGTCCATGGGGCTGAGCAGTGATAGACTGCAGACCTCACCACCACTGAACCTTGTGGGATAAGGCCCACTGGCTTGGGATGCTAGTGAGGCCACCCTAGTCCTCCTGAGTTCTCCAGCTGGGAGCAGCTCTACACTTCTCTGGTATGAAGCTCCCAACAAGAGAGGCAGTCCACCTTTTTGCTGTCTCGCAACCCTCCCTCCTCCTGCTCTCAGGCTTGGGAGGGTGCACAACAGTTAGGGACTATCACAGACCCCCAGCACAGGGCATTTGGTGAACTTAAAAAAAATCAACAAAGTAAAAAACAAACTATCCCATTTAAATGCACACAGAGTACATGAATGGACACTTTCAAAGGAAGACATACATGTGGCCAGAAAGCATATGAAAAAATGCTCAACATCACTAATCATTAGAGAAATGCAAATCAAAACCACAATGAGAACCATCTCACACCAATGAGAATGGATGTTATTAAAAACTCAAAAAATAAGAGATGCTAGTGAGGTTGTAGAGAAAAGGGAGTGATTATACAATGATGGTGGGAATGTAAAGTAGTTCAGCCATTGTGGAAAGCAGTGTGGCAATTTCTCAGAGAACTCAAAGCAGAAGTGCCATTTAACCCATCAATCCAGTACTGAGTATATATCAAAAGAAATACAAATCATTCTACCATAAAGACACATGCATGTGTATGTTCATTGCAGCGCTATTCACAATAGCAAAGACATGGAATCAACCTAAACACCCATCATTGGTAGACTGGATGAAGAAAATGTGGTAGATATACACGATGGAATACTATGCAGTCATAAAAAGAATGAGATCATCTCCTTTCCAGCAACATGGGTGGAGCTGGAGGCCATTATCCTAGAAAACCCAATACCATATGTTCTCACTTATAAGGGGAGCTAAACATTGAGTATATATGAACACAAATGGAACAACAGACACTAGAGCCTACTTTAGAGTGGAGGGAGGGAGGAGGATAAAAATTACAAAATTACCTACTGGGGACTATGCTTATTATCTGGGTTATGAAATAATCTATACACCAAACCCTGTGACACACAATTTACCTATATAACAAACCCACATGTATACCTCTAAACCTAAAATAAAAGTTAAAAAAAAAGAGAAAAGTAAGTGTTCTCAGTATTAAAAATCTGTTTTTGTTGACAATTATGTAAATTTTTATATTTTTTGAAATCTTTTAATTTTCACTTTGGTTAGCTGTTATTATACTCTGATAAAGTGTTTTAAGCTGATGTTTTTGACAAACTTCCCAAAATGATATTTTAAATTAACTCTTTTTGCCCTCAAGTTAATTTTGATATTTCTCATTTGGACCCCTGGAAAGATCAAAGAATGTGTATCTCACATTGTAAAGAGATATATTAAACTAACCAGACTTACTTGATATATTACATTATATATGGAGCATTGTCAAATACTAAGTGGTGCTAAACCTTCTTTAAGTTATGTTTCAGAATATGTTATTGATATGTATTTCAAAATTATATTAAATTCTTCAAAATCTGATATGTTATCAGTCATAATCTTGGTTATTATCTTCAAGTTTTGTATGCCACAGAAATAATCAAATTTCTTTGCCAATTACATTATTATTATTATAAACTCCATGAGATTTTTAAGCATGGCCTCTCCAAGTCTGTCATCCACAGGGACTAATTGCTTACATTCTTTTCTAAAAGCATTTGCAATCAGCTACAATACAAAATTGCTTCTTCTCTGAAATTAATGATCCATTAAGGTTTAACCCATATACTCCTCTACATACCTCTGCAGCCTCCCTAGATCAAGTTGGTATATTCTCCTGGCAGTCTGTGCAATGGAGACCAACATTAAATTCTTTTAGATTGTTTTAAATTACATTTTTTAACTTCCAGTTCATTACATCCCCAGAGTTTATTACAACCTCCTTGTTTCATAAGTGGAAGCTATGTTAGGGTTCGATGTGGGTGCCATAATTTCTTCAAGGATCCTAGACAGAGACCCACATCAGGATCAGAGACCCTTTTGGTAGCATTGCAGATCTCATGGCTCAATAATCCTTGGAGGTTATAATTTTCATCCTACTATCAGTTGGAGTTTCTGTGACTTTCCCTGCTTTAAGTCTCCTGGTATCAAACAGCTCTGTGGTGTCACTGACTGAGGAACGGAATAGAGATGTCCATGAGGGGTCCTGATGTCATGACTGCACAGAGAAATGAAAGGAGAGACCACTTACTCGCCACCCAGCGACTTCACTCTTCTCCCGGTATCAGCCCTATAGTTGGACCTAGGCTTTCAGAAGCGTAAGTGTGCAAAGAAGTTTGGGTTGGGCTTTGAGAGGACACTTTGTCATAGAGGAAAAGCCAGTATATCTAAGTCGGTTTTCTTTTCAGGAAAACATCCTGAGGGACCAGTAAGCAGGGAGATCCTTTTTCTAGTTTGCCTGTAGAATTAGGAAGGCAGTTGATTTTTCAGTCTTTTGCAGGATGCTTAAACAAAGCTGTGTAATTACACAAGGTGAATCTTTATCTTACCTAAGAAGATAAAGTGGGAATCATCACTCCGCCAGGGCAAATTTCCAAGGAGCTCATTTATTCTATGTCTTTCAAACTTTCATGTGATACATTTCCCTTTCACATTGTTGCTGATTTCCAAATAGCTGTCAGCAAGTTTTTTTCTCCCCTTTGCTTATTCTTCACTATTTTGGTAGCAAAGTTCATAGAATTAGGGGACTTAGAAGATGCTTTGAAAACATCACCACAAAGGAACTGCTGAAATGATTCACAGGAAGACTGGTCAGTTGGGAGAAAGGTCCTAAGGAAGTTACTCTGGTTTTCAACAACAAGTTTAGAGAATTGTTGAAGCAGATAGGTGTCAACCTTGGGAAAACAACATTTTGATTTAATTTTTTTTTAAGTTTATGGTGATTGTGTGGGTTTCTAAAATGAGCAAATATTCAAGTCAAGAGATCTTTTGTTTTTTCTTCTGCCCAGAATGGGGTTAGGGGAGCAAAGACACAATTTGGGAAAGGACATATGTGCTATTATAGGGATCACCTTTAAGTTTCTGGGAAGGAATGGGTGAGGGTGAGTAGGTTGACTCAGCATTGTCCTGCACTGCTCATTAGGACCTGGGACATGCAAGGGAAATGTGGGTGACATCAGGGCACCCAGGGCACAGCCCCACTCACTGCTGTGCTCAGTTTTTGTAGCCTGCTGTGTTTCCCTTGGTGATGTAAATGAAGATGAAGGAGTCATTTCATGATGTGCTACTGCTGAGAATAATAAATGTCTTTTTATAAACAGACGCAAAAATAGTTTTTTTTTCTGGATTATTATCAGGGCGGTCAGCTCTGGATTAAGCCACCACATCCAATTTGTACAACAATATTGATACATAGGGCTACACTTATTACTGTTCACGTGTTCTATTGTAATAATTGTGTTTTACTTTTAAAGGTTAAATAAAAGCAAAAAAAATGGAGCTAAACTATCAAACTGTCCCCCTATTTGTTTTCCCCAATGTATAATATATACACTTTTTATTTCATTGAAGATGTGGTAGGATACCTGCCATTTAAGGAAATAAATAGAAGATTTAAAATTCCAACAAATGAGAAAAAAGAAATTCAGTACCCAAGAATCGGGCTGGCCGAGCACCACACTGAAGTAGGCTGTGGTTTATGAAAAGCCTTACTCCTTTTACATTCGCTTATGCTCCAACACAAGGCTAGCAGTAGAAATGCTTGAATTCTTGTTGGGTTGCCAAGGGGACTCAGGAGTCCACCAAGGGAACTATTTGGCTCCGTAAGGAATGGACACCTCAGGATGCTTCCTGAACAGGGCCTAGTCAGGCAGTGGTCTGGACGTGTGTGGTCATGGTCACCTCATGAAAATGTGTGACAGGTGGCTCTCAGGAAAAACACCAAGTCTGGATCATCCATGTGGCAGCTTTGCATGGGGAGGTAACAGCTCTGAATTGAAATTGAACGGCATCCTACATGCTTTACCATAGTAGTGATGACAGTGATCAGTGCATGTGGTGTGAGTGGTAGGTTTAAAAAAAAGAGAATGTTTTATGCTCAGTGTTTCCTTTGTCCCTGGGCTACTCAAGCTGGACAATAGGTAACCATTGTTTTCAAGGAATCAACCCAACTTTGCTGGCTTAGTTTGTGGTTTGTTTCAACCCTAGCTATGAGCCTGTTTTGGTCTGGAAACTTGGCTTGTCTCATAATACATTCCCTTTCTGTAATTTTTAAAATTTTTTATTTCCATAGGTTTTTGGAGAACATGAGGTATTTGGTTACATGAGTAAGTTGTTTAGTGGTGATTTGTGAGATTTTAGTGCACACATCACCCGAGCAGTATACACTGAACCCAGTTTATAGTCTTTTACCCCTCACACCTTTCCCACTCTTTCCCCTAGAGTCCCCAAAGTCCATTATATCATTCCTATGCCTTTGCATCCTCATAGCTTAGCTACCACATAAAAGTGAGAACATAAGATGTTTGGTTTTCCTTTCCTGAGTTCCTTCACTTAGAATAATAGTCTCCAATCCCATCCAGGTTGTTATGAATGCCATTAATTCATTCCTTTTTTATGGCTGAGGAGTGTTCCATCACATATATGTATTTAAGCATATATATATACACATATGCATCGCATATCTATCTATCTATCTATCTATCTATCTATCTATCTATCTATACCACAGTTTATTCACTCATTGATAGGAATTTAGGCTAGTTCCACATTTTTGCAAATGCTAATTGTGC
The DNA here is from genome assembly GCF_049350105.2 of Macaca mulatta. Classification (NCBI taxonomy): domain Eukaryota; kingdom Metazoa; phylum Chordata; class Mammalia; order Primates; family Cercopithecidae; genus Macaca; species Macaca mulatta. The sequence continues at coordinate 22,681,727 of NC_133411.1, forward strand.
TGTCATAAACATGTGTGTGCAAGTATCTTTTTTGAATAATGACTTATTTTCTTCTGGGTAGATACCCAGTAGTGGGATTGCTAAATCAAATGGTAGTTCTACTTTTATGGATTTTGCTTGTTTTTCATTAAAAGATAATACTTTTGATCACTATAGTTTGTCAGTGTTGGGTTGTTTCCACTTTGAAATTCCTAAACTTTTTCCCTTCATAATGTTAAAACAAGTCATGTTAGAGGCCCTTTCAATATGAAAGGTTTGTAGTTAAGATATTACATATATTTTATTGTTTATAATAAAAACCATCTAGGCAAAAGAAGTGCCAGGTGTTAATTTTAATATTTTGCACAATATCTATTTTCCCATGATGTGTTAACACCTACAATTTCACTAAATGTTGGTGTTATTTTCTATCGAGATTCTGGAGCCTAGGGAGCTATGTGTTCTTTTTGTTTATTTTTGTTCTTATTTCCCTGAAGCAAAAGACTACATGGCCTTCAGTGCAAAAAAACTCAGTCCAATTCTGATGTTTATTATACTTGCTTGCCTCTTGGCTATATAACTTCTGAGTGCAAATCATTGAACTCCCTAATGAAGTATTGTAGAGAATAAATTAAAATGAATAAAGGAAAATACTTCTTCTTCAAGGAGGTTCATGAAAAGGACTCTAAGAAGTATGCTGGAGTTTAGATTTCTTATGAGTTTAAGATGATACCACTAGCCTGGGAAAGAATTTCCAGAACGCTAATGAAGAAACAATGGCGTCTTAAAACATGTAGCCGAGATCAAGTAGAATAAGTTTAGTGAATGGGACTAAACAAACTGATGGCAATATTTTGGAGTGACTTTTTGTTTAACATTTTGCTGGTTTTTTAAATTTTTTGTTTTCCAGATTTGAGAAAACTTAAAAAGCTATCTATAGCATACGGCAATTTGGTAAAGTTTACTTTTATAAATAAAATTGGAAATATTTATTTTTTTTTCCTACCTGAACCTGCAGTCTTCAGAGAGCTCTTGTTGATATTTTTATTTTATGGCAACATAGTTATTTGCATAAATTCAATAAAAATCTATTCTCCTAGTTCAACCATTATGGAAAACAGTATGGCGATTCCTCAAGGATCTAGAACTAGATGTACCATATGACCCAGCCATCCCATTACTGGGTATATACCCAAAGGATTATAAATTATGCTGCTATAAAGACACATGCACACGTATGTTTATTGCGGCACTATTCACAATAGCAAAGACTTGGAATCAACCCAAATGTCCATCAGTGACAGATTGGATTAAGAAAATGTGGCACATATACACCATGGAATACTATGCAGCCATCAAAAAGGATGAGTTTGTGTCCTTTGTAGGGACATGGATGCAGCTGGAAACCATCATTCTTAGCAAACTATCACAAGAACAGAAAACCAAACACCGCATGTTCTCACTCATAGGTGGGAACTGAACAATGAGATCACTTGGACTCAGGAAGGGGAACATCACACACAGGGGCCTATCATGGGGAGGGGGGAGGGGGGAGGGATTGCATTGGGAGTTATACCTGATGTAAATGACGAGTTGATGGGTGCAGCACACCAACATGGCACAAGTATACATATGTAACAAACCTGCACGTTATGCACATGTACCCTACAACTTAAAATATAATAATAATAAATAAATTTAAAAATAAAATAAAATAAAACAAACTAAATATAGTCCATCAAAAAAAAATCTATTCTCTTTGTAACAGGATAGAATTAGAAACATTGGTTTTATTATGAAGGTTTTGACTTGAATGTCACATTTGAGAATATGCATAGAATGCCTAGCTTCAAGGATTCCCAAGCTCACAGTGAGTGAATAAACATTTTTACTTCTTGACAGGCCAGGAACCTCAAGATATATTGGAGACCTCAAGAAGAGAGAAATTCATGCAAATTTGTAGGCACTGCAGCCAAAGTCTGATGTTTGCCCTCATTTGACTTCTGACCCTTGCAAGGCTTTTAAAAGTCTAATCTGAGATTTCTTAACAAAAGTTCCAGCCAAATAAATGTAAAAACAGCCCATTGTTCCACCACTTTTCTTGTGACACTGTTGTCAATAATAATGTCAAGTTTAATGAGAATAAACTTATTCAGCAGACAAATTAGTCTTACTCTGATTATCTTTAGTAGAAGCAGGGATGATTGTAGAAAGAAAAAGTATGTTTCTGAAGAAAAACTGCAGTACACCTGTTATTATATTGTAGTTTTCTTTGTCGTTTTCAAGTTTTTGTTAGTTTTTGTTATCTATCTATAAATTAAACAGGGTACTTAATTATTCTAATTTCCTCCAACATCTGGCTATGATTATCCAACTAAGAACATAGACTGTCCTGTTCCTAAAGTCCTATAAGTTGGAGCTAGAAAACTCCACGTAAATTTCGAGAGACAAATCTTGTGGCTATTGTGTGGGCTACAAAGAGAATTGACTAAAATTGCCCATGCTATAACCAGGAACATTCAAACCGCAAACCAGATTAAGAAGTTGATGACTTCACACTGTTGAAAGCTTTTCCCAAGACACTGTAAAAAAAAAACTGGACTCTTAACCTTCTTAATTATTTCATGCTTATGCCTACATTTTTCACTTGGCAGAAAAACGCCGTGGTTAGAATTTCACATTCAGTAGCTTCTGTAACTGAATGAAGTTTTGGATCTGTCGTGTCAAACCCACATCTTTACATGACCTAAGGGATCCTTTAGTCCACCCAGTGGGTAACTATAGCAACATCCCTAATGACTTATTTGCCACCTTGGGTTTCATTGCAGGCTTCACTGCAAAGGCTACTGCCACCCAGCAGTGCTCATTAAAGTATCTTGCTGAGTAGCCATTGATAACAGAACAGAACAGAATGAGATAACTCTCAATTATCTACTGGTTGAACAAGAAGTGTATGTGCCATTGCTAATAACTACATGCTGTACCTGAATATATTTCTCTGGGGAAATCGAGACCTAATTGCATAAAATAGCAAGACAGGCTTTATGGCTACAACAGATCTCACTCAGTCTTGCATAGACTTTTGATTCATTAGTTGGCAGCCTTTGGGTCCATGTTCATAGACAATATTATCATGTTACTATTAATTTTATACCGCATCATTCTTTTTAAACTTTTTATCTGTTTCCAGTCCAACCTCTGCAGAAATGATGCATCTAACAGAATAACACTTGTCCAGAACTTCCAAATGATAGTCAATGCCTATGGAACTGACAAAATTGAACTTAGCAATGAAATCTAGGCAGATTTATTCTGAGAGCCACTCCTTCTGAACTTCTTTGTTTCTTAAATGTGACTAAAAGGGTTTTGACATCTGCTCTTAGTTGCTGGCCATTTGTCTCTGATGCAGGATCAGACTAACTAGAAAAGGTCCACTCCAGCACCAAGAAACAATCAAAACCTAACTACAGGCTGATTAATCAGCTTTCAGAAAAAAATTCTTGGCCAAAATGGAGAAATGTGAAAGTTACCAACAAAGAAATTGACTCACTTAAGTCAAACCACAACAAAATGGAGCCGGGAGAGTATAAAGGAAGGTCCTTCATGCATGGATGCCTCTAAAAGAATTATCACAAGGACTGTCTGAAAACTACAAAAATTTTAGATACAACGCTTCTATGAAGATATCTTCCCAGCAATAGCCAGTATCACCAATGAGTATTTGTCCATACCAGCAACAAGCTTCTGGGGCCAAAGAGGTTTATTTTAAAATAACTTCCATGAACTTCACCTTTTTTTTCTTTATTACTTCTTCAAAAAAGAAAAAACACAAACAAAAGGGACATATGTGCAGAACGTGCAGGTTTGTTACATAGGTATATGTGTGCCATGGTGGTTTGCTGCACCCATCAACCCATCATCTAAGTTCCCTCCACTCAACCGCCAACCCCCAACCCCCAACAGGCCCCAGTGTGTGTTGTTTCCCTCTGGGTGTCCATGTCTTCTCAATGTTCGACTCCCACTTACAAGTTAGAACATGCAGTGTTTGGTTTTCTGTTCCTGTGTTAGTTTGCTGAGGATGATGGTTTCCAGTTTCATCCATGTTTCTGCAAAGGGCATGATCTCATTCCTTTTTATAGCTGCATAGTATTCCATGGTGTATATGTAGCACATTTCCTTTATCTAGTCTATCAGTGATGGGCATTTGGGTTGGTTCTATGTCTTTGCTATTTTAAATAGTGCTGCAATAAACATACATACATATGTTCCTTTATAGTAGAGTGATTTATATTCCTTTGGGCATATACCTAGTAATGGGATTGCTGAGTCAAATGGTATTTCTGGTTCTAGATCCTTGAGGAATGCCCATACTGTCTTCCACAATGGTTGAACTAATTTACATTCCCACCAACAGTGTAAGAGGGTTCCCATTTCTCCACATCCTCTCCAGCATTTTTTGTTTCCTGACTTTTTAATAGTCTCCATTCTAACTGGCGTGAGATGGCATCTCATTGTGGTTTTGATTTGCATTTTTCTGATGATCAGTGATGTTGAGCTTCTTTCATGTATTTGTTGGCCATGTAAATGTCTTTTTTTGAGAAGTGTCTGTTCATAGCCTTTGCCCGCTTTTTGATGGTGTTGTTTGTCTTTTTCTTGTGAGTATGTTTAAGTCCCTTGTAAATTCTGGATATTATATCATTGTCAGATGGGTAGATTGCAAACATTTTCTCCCATTCTGTAGGTTGCTTATTCACTTTGATGATAGTTTCTTTTGCTGTGCAGAAGCTCTTTAGTTTAATTCTATCCCATTTGTCAATTTTGGCTTTTGTTGCAATTGCTTTGGCGTTTTTGTCATGAAGTCTTTGCCCACCATGCCTATGTCCTGAATGTTGTTGCCTAGGTTTTCTTCTAGGGTTTTTATGGTTTTGGGTTTTACATTTAAGTCTTTAATCCATCTTGAGTTAATTTTTCTATAAGGTGTAAGGAAGGGGTCCAGTTTCAGTTTTCTGCATATGGCTAGCCAGATTTCCCATGCTATTCCTGAATATGAGATCCTTTCCCCATTGCTTGTTTTTGTTAGGTTTGTCGAAGATCAGGTGGTTGTAGATGTGTGGTGTATTTCTGAGGTCTATGTTCACCTTCATTGGTCTATATGTCTGTTTTGGTACCAGTTCCACGCTATTTTGGTTACCGAGGCCCGGTAGTAATGAAGTCAGGTAGTGTGATGCCTTCAGCTTTATTCTTTATGCTTAGGATTGTCTTGGCTATATGGGGTCGTCTTCGATACCATATTAAATTTAAAATAGTTTTTTCTAATTCTGTGAAGAATGTCAATGGTAATCTGATGGGGAACTTCACCTTTTACCCCTAAGAAAGCTTTGACTCCCCCAGCTTTTTCAAATGTGCCTATGGTTCACTACGATACACATATCCCAAATCGCAGTGCCTTGCTCTTCCCAGATAAACTATTTTGAAAAGTCAGTCTCTCTGCTGTTTATTTTATAATTTTTAATAGAAGTACATCTTTCTTAAAAACATAGCCAAAATTTTAAGTACATTCACAATAATAATAATTAGGAAACAAATGATCATTGCTTTGATTTTAAGAATTATGAATATCTTTAATTTTTCAAGTTGAAATATAGAACTTGTTTTATTTAGTTATCAATTTATTTCTGTATTTTTAATGAGACAATTTGCTTTGGTAAGAAATTTCAAGGAATATGTGACATATATATATATTTGGTCAATGTTCCTTGACCCAAAGTATTAAGGCTGGGTTGTATTTAATTCAGTGACTAAGTAATTTAGTCAGGTTATTCAATAAATTAATGAGGTAATTATCTATAAATTGTTATAATCTGTAAATCTATCAATCATATGTAAAATTTTATTATAAAAAGCAAATGAGTCTTTCTAACAATAGCTAGTTCCAACAATACAATAACTTCACTTTTAGTTAGCAAGTCCATATTACATTTTTAAATACTGAAGTCTGTGCAGTAGTTAATGAACTTTTAGTCAATTATTGAGAAAAAAAACTTTCTTAGTACAGTAAAAGATATAAAAAACATGACTGAGCTCAATTTCTCTTTTTTAAAAAATCACTGATTTCTTGGTCAAACTTTTGTCTCTTTTTGAACTTTTGAACTTTGTGGCCATGTGAAATTGCACTCTGAAACTTCTAGTAGACTCAAATTGAGGTAACTTTCTTGCTCACAACAATTTTGTGTCCAGTTTCTAATATAAGTCATTATTTCTAACACATGCCGTGGTTCCAAGTTTGAACTAATGTTAATACCACCTGCCCCTACATGACTGAGTCTGAGCACATCCCTGGGCCACATCAAGCACCATGATAGATTAATCATTCCTTATAGTTTTAACAGGCAAACTGGGGGAAAAAAATAACTGTCTCCTCCAACTTTGGTTATGAGTGAGTTTCCTACCTTTTAATGGTGAAAAGTAAACGTATCTGTCATGTAGAAAATAACATCGCACTCATATGAAAGCAGAGGTGAGAAGTGAAGCCTTAGTCACTGTGGAGTCCTATCCCTGTTTCCACGTGCCAGGTCCCTTGAGCTGTTCCACTTCCTAGAGAGCACCCTTTGAACCTTGATATCTCCAGTATCTTCCAGTTACACCTCATTTAGCCTAAAGGTCTTTTGGTTAGAAGTGTTGGCAATCGAGAGAGCTCTGACTAAAAATGCTACTCTATCAAACTAGTTAATTTCATTTTAATTTTAATTTAGTTGGCATAATTAGGTGGTAGACCTAGTGACTTCAAAGATGTAGAGAATCAGCACCAGATTATAACATGACCAGCAAAGCATCATCCTACAGTTACTTATAAATTACAAAAGAAAATTAGAAGTGCAAAAACTTGAACCACAAATGTAATTTAGTATCAGAAATAATGGGACAATTTGGCATGTACTGTCTGATGTGTGATAAATAATACACCACTTGAAAAGTATTCCATACAAATGTTTAACCTAAAGGTGGTTATACCTCTAAGCCTAATATCCAGTGTGCAAGAAATACAGGAACACATGGCAAGTTACTCCACACCAGCGGGAAATTATCAAACAAATACAGGATGTAGAACATTCTATGCAATAATAACCGACCTGAACTTCAAAAAGTCAATATTGGTTTAAAAAGTGGTGAGATTGTTATGGATAAAAAGATCAAATGATGTGATGACTTACCAAACAAATATAAAATATGAAATTGATGAGGTACTATTTTTTAGAAATATATGAGAGAATTGTGAACAAGTAGGAAAAGTTGGATATAGAGAAGACATTATATAATATTATGGAATTAGTATTAATTTTCATAGTTGTTAAAATGATTATTGTTAGTGTTTTCACAGTTTGGGATACTGAAAAGACTCATAAGACTCTGTAGAGCATATGCATATGAGGCTTTTACTAAAACAGCAGAGGCTGACGGAGTAAAAGAAAGCAAGGGCAGGCAAGCACCAGAGGCTCCGGCAAACATTTCAGGTGCTTCTATCCAAGGTTGCAAGGGTGTGTGTGTGTGTGTGTGTGTGTGTGTGTGTGTGTGTGTGTGTCCGGCAAACATTTCAGGTGCTTCTATCCAAGGTTGCAAGGGGGTGTGTGTGTGTGTGTGTGTGTGTGTGTGTGTGTATGTGTGTTTGGATATTCATCTCTGGAATACAATCCATCAAGATTTTGCGAGGAATTTTGACTTAGAAGGAAAGTCTCCCAAATTTCCAGGTGAACCTTTTGTTAGGCTGCATGCCTGGTTATACCAGGTGTAAGCCATCAATACTCAAACTAGCCACAGGAGTTTCAAACTTTAAACAGCCTGTATTTAATCTTGCCCTCATTTTGGCCAAGAATCAGTACCTGACTTTCAGATGTTCTGGGAGATAATTATAGAGCTGTCTCAGTCCAGCAGTAAAAAATAAATCTTACCCATTGGCACTGTGGGAGAGTGCCCTAATTTATTGGAATTTCATGCTGAAAAGTTTTGGGCCAAAATATTCAAATATCCATGACTCTACTACCTAAAGAGATATTTAGAGAGTGAAATGAGTAATACGTGGTAATATGTTAGCAATTACTAAATATAGGTGGATATTATATTAATCTTGTGTGAAATACTATTTTAAATTTTCATTATGTCTGAAAAATCTTCATAATAAAAATAAGGAAAATCAATAAAGACTCCTGTTAAGTTGTCCTGTGATCTTAGTACAGGACATTATTTTAAAATTATTCAAAAGAAAATATTTTGGTGTTTAATAGATTACATATTTATATGAGATCTTAGCAAACTCACATATTTCAAATTCTCTTTTCTAGATACAATAATACTGCAATGTACATACACACATATATATATAATATACAATGTCTAAATTTTTTTACAATGTGAATATATAATATATGAATGTAATATTCATATGTAATATTAATATGTATATTATATAGTCATATTCTAAAGTTCATGTATTAAATTGAATCAAATCTGTTTACCATTCCTCCCTCCCTCCCTCCTTCCCTTCCTCTCTTCCTTCCTCCCTCCCTCCCTCCCTTCCTTCCTTCCTTCCTTCTCTCCTTCTCCCTTTCCTTCCCTCCTTGCTTCCTTCTTCTTTCCTTCCCTCCCTCTTTGCTTCCTTCCCTCCTTGCTTCCTTCTTTCCTTCATTCTTTTTGTTAACTTAGCCATATTGCAGACAGTTACTTTGTGCCAAATACCGGACAATGTTCACAGAGACATTGAGGAATAAAAAATTGTCCCCAGCCTCTACCAGCTTACCACTTGATGGAAGTTATTTCTAATTTAATTGATGGAATGTAAAGAAACCTGGCTTTTTAAGAGATCATACCTTTAATAACAAAATCAGATGAATATGTATTGTTTTATATTTAAAAATAAAGAGTATAATGTTTTCACATATATGCGCTGTTCAAGCCCAACAATTGTTACCTGAAACTCCTGAGACTGGAATTTATAACAGATCATATACTCAGAAACACTCATAGAGTTTGGGATAGAACTGATGATAAAATACGTATTTCTGGGACATCGCCAAACCACGCCCAGAGTCAGGCGTGTAAACCAGCCGGAGCGGCGGCGGCAGCGGCAGGACCTCAGTGGAGCCGAGAGTAGCGACCCCGAGGGAGCGCGGGGCGACGCTGGCTGCGGGGACACGGTGACAGCGTGAGAGGTACTAGGTTTTGACAAGCTTGCATCATGCGTGAGTATAAGCTAGTCGTTCTTGCCTCAGGAGGCGTTGGAAAGTCTGCTTTGACTGTACAATTTGTTCAAGGAATTTGTGTAGAAAAATATGATCCTACGATAGAAGATTCTTATAGAAAGCAAGTTGAAGCAGATGCACAACAGTGTATGCTTGAAATCTTGGATACTGCAGGAAGGGAACAATTTACAGCAATGAGGGATTTGTACATGAAAAATGGACAAGGATTTGCATTAGTTTATTCCGTCACAGCACAGTCCACTTTTAACGATTTGTAAGACCTGAGAGAGAACAGATTCTTCGAGTTAAAGACACTGATGATGTTCCAATGATTCTTGTTGGTAATAAGTGTGACTTGGAAGATGAAAGAGTTGTAGCGAAGGAACAAGGTCAAAATCTAGCAAGATAATGGAACAACTGTGCATTCTTACAATCTTCTGCAAAATCAAAAGGAAATGTTAATGAGATCTTTTATGACCTAGTGCGGCAAATTAACAGAAAACCTCCAGTGCCTGGGAAGACTTGCAAAAAGTCATCATGTCAGCTGCTTTAATATACTAAATGCATTGTAGCTCTGAGCCAGGTCTGAAAAACTGTTGCCCAATTCAACAGTGCCAGCATTCCAACTTTGTTAAACCCATCAACATCTTAAATGGACTTTCCCGTGGTGGGACCCTTTAAGAGGCGGATGAAAGCTACTATATCAGTTTGCACATTCTAATCACTTTCCAGTATCACAAGAGAGATTTTTACTTATATAATAGTCCTAGAGTATGCAGCTGGTAAAACCAGAGGCTACATCCAGTATTACTGCTAAGAGACATTCTTCATCCACCAATGTTGTACATGTATGAAAATGGTGTACTGTATACTTTAACATGCCCCATACTTGGTATTGGGGAGTACAATAATGTAAATCCTAAAAGCACCACTATTTTTAGCATAATAAAAGAAAGTCCAAAGAACTCCTATATTGACTACTCCAGATAACTTCGTGTCTTTGATACTCGTAGCTTATTGTAATTTTTTGAAGAAATTCAAGGTCATTATTATTGTACAAAATAAGCGCGTTGATTAACACAGCTATATAGTTTTTTTAATTTTTAAAAACCCTAGGGAGACAGTGATCTTGTCTTTAAAATATGATAGTCCTTTCAGTATAATGTCTTAAAGACGTTGCCTTTAATATCTGTTGGGAAGGAAATGTCCAGACTTTTCAAATCTCTTATTATATGTTTCCTTTTTTATTTGTTTACATAGGGAACAATGTTTATAGTTATGTGTACAGTGGGGGTGTACAACAAGAAGTGTATATTTTCAAACAATTTTTTAATGATTTAACAATTTTCGTAAATCATTTTCAGGCTTCTGCAGCTGTAGATTCTCATTGTGAATCCCTTGCTTGCTCATGCATAAGTGTATTTGCAATACCAAATATACAGGTTTGGTATTTTTACCTGTTAGTGATCGTTTCACATGTGTAACGTTTTGGTGGAGATGTTAAATGGTGGACGAGTACTGTGGATGTGAATGTGGGAAGTAATTTTAATCAAATGTAATTGGTCACAAGGCCTAATTTGCAGTAACTGTTACTGTTTTATTTAACAATGCCTTGTTGCTTTGTATGCATTAATGTTTGGATGTAAAGATTGTGTGTCTATCCAACAGGGAGCCACAGTATTTATATTGACCAACCTAATGTTACAACTACTTTGAGGTGGCCAAATGTAAACTAAAAGCCTTAATTAAAGTGGTGCAATTTTGTATAACTTAGCATCAGTAGTTCAATAAATTTGGATTGGCATGCATATATATATATATATATATATATATATATATATATATATATATGTATTTCTGTTATATACCCTAAGTGTATTTGGAGAATAAAACTCTCAGTAGTTCAAAGGTGATCAAATCGGTTTTCACCAACAAATGATTTTAGGTCAGATTAGAATTTAATACCAAAGAGCTTAAAATAAAGAAACCTTTGAGTTGTTGGTTGAAGGCAACGATTGGAGAAAGATGTAGATATATTTGATTTATACTCTATCAAGATTATCCATTTTAAAAACTTGTTACAAAGATTATATCAAGAAAAGGCAGAGCTAATAGCTGGGTCACTAAATTCAGCAAAGGGATTCAGGTTAGGCTTCTCAGAGAAAGTTTTATTTGAGTTATTATCAGAAGGATGAATAGAAGTTAATTGTCTTCTACAACTTTTAAACAATGTTGTAGATATGCAGATTTCACTTTTACCTAACTTCTGTTCTTCAGTTTTAGCATGCATATGGATTGTGATCACTAATTATTACGACTAAAAATCTATTTCTAATAAAGTTAACATTTAGATATCTAAATGTCTGTTTCTTAAGCACTTTTAATTGTACAGTTGACTTGGCATTTTCACTTTTTATCCTGCATAAGTAGAAAAATTACTAAGACCAAGGTAATGCTTAGCAAAAGAAATTGGCAATATCCTCAGAAGCATATTCATGGCTGTGGTCCAACAATATGATATTGTCCACACACAGGGCCATCTCCCTGAAATGTAGCTAAAATGTATGTTTATGTACAGATGAGTTTGAACAAAATAGAAAAAGAAAACTGTACAGAATGGATAGGAGATTGGACATCTGGAGAAAGTGTTTATTGCAGAAAACATTAAAATCCAAAAGAGATAAAAAGAGATAGTTAATTATTTTTCCTTGTGTTGAAGCTCATTAAAAAGTTTCTTAAATTACCATAAAAAATTCACATTGTAAGTTAAAATTTATTTATTTTGATGTATAAGATAGATTTTTCTCCATAATTTTCTAAGACAAAACTGGAAGTCATCTTTATACAACTATATGTTGAGTAATTTATGAAGATACTTTCTTACAAGAAAAATAATAAAAGCAGAAATACTTCAAACTGCATTTAAAATAATAGTTTCAGAAGGATACAATCTGGAGTAGATTGTAACTAAGGTATGCTGTCAAAAATATAGCCACTAATTTGTTAAAAATATTTATCCATTCATTAGAAAATATTTATTGAATTTCTTCTCCCTACTAGTCACTATGTTGGCATCAAACATACAATTATGAGGAGGCAGAAATGGCTCCACTGTATTGAACATAGATGAGAAAATAAACACACACATCAATAAAATTATTTCCAGTTGTGAAAAGTGTTTCACAGGAAAGCAACAACAAAAAGAGCCTCAGAAAATAAGTAGTGAGGATCCATGTAGAATAGGGAAGACTTCTGTGAGGGAGTGTCATTTAAACAGAACCTTGAATTATAAGAAGAGGTTACTAAAAAGAAGATGGAGAAAAGACTTCGAAAGCGTATGCACCATTCCTGAATCTGCGTAAGCCTGGAACATTTTGAGGAATTAAGAGCAGTTTTTCTTGCCATAATGAGCTAGTGATTTGAGAAAATTAAAAGATAAAAATAGACAAATTACACATGGCCTTGTAGGTTGAGATAAAGAGTTTGATTGTATTCTATGTCACATGGAGATCAATTTAATAATTTTAAAAAGAGAAGAAATCTGGCCAAATTTCCACTACAGTAGAATCTGCTGGGAAAAAAATGAATAAGGGTTATGGGAAATGAAAGTTGGGAGAATATTTCTGGAGACTGATTTTCCTCAGATACTGGTTACTATCGCCAAGTTTTCTCATTCCAGTAATGATGTCATCATTCCCAATTACTGAAGCCAGGATGTTAGGAATCATCAGTCTTTTTCTTTTGAATTAATGTGACAGTACCAGAGAGAGAGAGAGAGAGAGAGAGAAAAGTAGTCATGCTGTATGTTATTTAGAGGATAATATTAATAGATTTGAAATTGATTTGACATAAACCCATAGGAAAGTGAAGAACCAAGCATGTATTCTAAGCTTCTGGCTTGAGCAAGTGAGCAATCAACGACATCAACCCTGTGACTGACTAAATTTTTACCGAGGTATACTTTGTAATGTAATAGCTGCAAGAAACTGAGAATCATTGAAATTTAGAAAACATTGTAACAATGTCATTGGGTTAATAGATAGCCTTTTCTTACAAAGATTTGTAAAAAATGAGATGCCCTAGAAATTTGCTGTGTATATTATGCATAAAAATATCACCTCCAATGAATTCATTTGGATTAAGAATGTGCCTGAGGAAAGAAAGAAAGAAAAGAAACTCAAAGCAAGACCAGACAAAGAAAACAAAACGAAAAGAAAAGAAACGAAAGGACAGGGAAGAAAAGGCAAGAAAAGAAAAGACAGACAAAACATTGGAAAAATATGACAGAGAGAGTGCAAGAATCGTATGTATCACAATTTTAAAATATTTTAAATGTATAAAATCATTTTTTGACTTGTTTTTTTAAATCAAGAAGACCCTGGATATAAGTCCATCAGTATATAAATAATTGCTAAGAACTGGGACTACATTTTCAATAAACTGCACTGTTGAAAAGCCAATATTTTCAAGAAAATTGACCAAAAAATATCCTTGCCTTAATTTCCGTTGACATCTTGTGACTGCAATATTTTTTCAACTATGACTCTTTTTCTACTAATGGCATAGCACAAAAATGTGACAAACTGTGTGTCACTATAATTATTCATACCAATATTGCATAATTTTACCTCAGAATATTTTTTCCAACTACATTCTTTTTCCAGGGGCATTTACCTTCTGAGTGCTATGCCTCAAACTCAAACTGGTTAGCATTACCATCTTGTCTGGTATTATATATGCCTTTATTAATGTACAAATTGACTTTCTAAATAGAATATATTTGTCAGGAGTTTTAGGTCTTGTGTTCCCAACACCTAACAGTAACTCAATAGATACTTATGAAAGGCAAAAATAATTTTTTTCTTTTTTTTATTATACTTTAAGTTCTAGGGTACATGTGCACAACGTGCAGGTTTGTTACATATATATACTTGTGCCATATTGGTGTGCTGCATTCATTAACTCATCATTTACTTTAAGTATATCTCCTAATGTTATCCCTTCCCCCTCCTCCTTCCCCACAACAGGCCCCAGTGTGTGATGTTCTCCACCCTGTGTCCAAGTGTTCTCATTGTTCAATTCCCACCTATAAGTGATAACATGCAGTGTTTGGTGTTCTGTCCTTGCGATAGTTTGCTCAGAATGATGGTTTCCAGTTTCATCCATGTCCCAACAAAGGACATGAACTCATCTTTTTTTATGGCTGCATAGTATTCCATGGTGTATATGTGCCATGTTTTCTTAATCCAGTCTATCAGTGATGGACATTTGGTTGGTTCCAAGTCTTTGCTATTGTGAATAGTGCCACAATAAACATATATGTGCATGTGTCTTTATAGCAGCATGATTTATAATCCTTTGGGTATATACCCAGTAATGGGATAGCTGGGTCAAATGGTATTTCTAGTTCTAGATCCTTGAGGAATCGCCACACTGTCTTCCACAATGGTTGAACTAGTTTACAGTCCCACCAACAGTGTAAAAGTGTTCCTATTTCTCCACATCCTTTCCAGCACCTGTTGTTTCCTGACTTTTTAATGATCGCCATTCTAACTGGTGTGAGATGGTATCTCATTGTGGTTTTGATTTGCATTTCTCTGATGGTCAGTGATGATGAGCATTTTTTCATGTCCGTTGGCTGCATAAATGTCTTCCTCAAAAAATGGGTTAAGGATATGAACAGACACTTCTCAAAAGAAGACAAAAATATTTTAAAAAATTTTTTTAAAAACTTAAAAAGGAAATAAAAGTGTCACAAAGGAAACAAAATTTCACCTTTTTTTCCTCTGAGTTAATCTCAGATTCAAACACATATAAGGATATGCAATATCAGTTACGTAAATTCAAGGGAAAGTAATTTGTACTTATAGGTTAGATATGATAGTTAATTCACTTAATTCTACTTGTTTGCCAAAGGAAAAAAAAAAAAAAAGGAGGCTGTCAGAAATAATATATCACAGTAAAACCTCCTACCCAACAAGAAGACTATATTTGGGGAAGTATTTTCATAGACCTAAATTTTGTAGTGGTTCCAATGTATATTTCACCACTTGAGATTCCCATTAAAAAATGTGTTTCTATGACACCAGTTCCATTTGTATTTTTTCCCCATGGGTTTTCCAGCAGATGTTTACAATCCTTTAGTGATGTTATGACCAAAATTGTATTAGGTAAAAATTCAAATCCCTAAATTTTATGTACTCACCTGCACTAATATTTTTAAGTTGTCATGAAGGAAATATAAGTATTATCCTTGTATTTATTTCTATTCTAATTCTCCTCATGCCATTGATATTTTATATGTATTCATTGTAAAGATGAATAAACAAATTATAAAAATAAACAAATTATAAGGAAACAATGAAATATCCAAAATAGAGTATGTAAGCCAATTAACAATCACCATTTTTACCAACAAAAATATCGAAAGTCATAAAATTGTGGAGTATCTTTAAAGGGTTAAGAAATGATAATGGCAAATCTAGAATTTTATGTCAGTTAGATTTAGAATTCAAGAATACATCAAAATAGAGACATTTTCAGACAATCCAAAAACTGAGGGTTTACTAGCACGAGTAGTAACTTCTAAAGTATATACTATAGAATAAAGGATAATTAACTGAAAGTAATTCCAAAATATGAGAAGGAGAAAGGATGTGAAAAAAATATATAAGCAATCACAATTTTATTTAACATACACATCAATAATATGTGATTTGTGGGAATAAGAAAAACAATGTAAATATAAATAATGAACAATTTAGTAGCAAATATTAAATAATTGCAATTAAAGAGCCCTAAGACTTTGTATTGTTTGGGCTTGGTGTTAATAAACTTTATATTTTATGTTAATAATGGTTATTAGAATATCAAAATTGCCTAGCAAAAGAAAACTGATAATGTGAATAATTTCCAAAATAAGAGAGATAAGTTAAAAAAAAAAAAAGTTAAAGTAAACAAATGCAAAACAAGGCAAAAAAAAAAAAAAAATTAAAGTGAGAAAGACCTGCAAAGTGAATAAAAGGAAGAAAATAGGACTTTGAATGTAAAAAAATAAATAAATGAAAACCTAAAAAATAACATGCAAGTTGCCAAAAGGAAACAATTTACTTGACTGAATAAAGGTCGTAAAGGATTTCTTTAGCTGGTGAGCACCAGGAAAATCTGAAGACCACGTGGTTCCAGACTGAAGTAGGATCGGGCTTCTTACAGAAGAGGAAGTTGAGTATCCCTGGTTTGGATTGGACAGATATTTTCTGCTTTAACTGATTCTGAGTTTAGGTTTCTGGGTTATTTTCTGTTTGTTTTTGTTTTATCTGTTTATGTTCCACTTTCAAAGAGTCTCATTATCCATCAGAACAATATTGTATGAGAACTATCTTTGCAGTCCATGGGCTAACCACATTTCCTGTGTGGGACAGGGGAGGTAGACAAGAATAGGAATTAAATGGATATAAAGGAAGAAGACAAAGGGCAGGGGATTATTACTGTCTCGTATGTTTGTTTTAATCACTTTACACAGTTACTAAGTTTTCAAATTTACTAAATATTTTATATGATTCAAATCACTAACTGAGAAATTTATTTCAAATTCAGTGCTCTTTGCAAAGACCTGGCTAGGTGTTGGAATCCAAAAATGAACTGTGAAAAAAGGCCCTTGTCCTCAGGAATTTATGTTCAGAAGAAATAAAATAACAAAATTAAATAAGTGGATAAATACATGTGTGTTGTTTTACTAAGACCTTATTTATTAAATATTTTGCTAAGCCTATAATATTAAAGCAGATATCTATATATCTCTATATAACAATGGTTCCAGAGTCAAGAGTTTAACCTTGTGGATTCCTCAGTGACCTTGAGTAATCACTAAAACAAAATACATTTGTATTTAAATACGAACGTATGTTCGAACAGGTTGTCACCCTAGCCACTTCACAAAATATTTGAAAAACACATTGATAGACAATTTGATGATTCTACAAATCTGGTAAATGAATTAGAAGTATGATAAAAAGGTTTTTCTGAGCCGATACCATCGAGCAAAAAGAAAATGACTAGCATTTGACACCATGTAACTTTAATGTAAATCTATATTTAAGGGACCTCTGTCACTTTCTTGGGGAGTTGAATCACCTATCCCTACTTAGCAGCATGAAAAAGAGTTGAATCTCCAGGTTATAGCATTTGAAGGCAAGCCCGAGAGGAGCAGATTCAAAAATCAGCGGGTGGTTGGTGTTTTCTGTGGGAGCATTCCTACCTCAATCCTGCTGCTGTGACTCATTCCTAAACAGCTTTGGGGTCTACAGTCCCCCTTGGTACCTGCTGGGTATTTATTCCAGGACCACCACCAATCCTACCATCATCATCCCTTCATACCAAAAGCCAGAGATGCTCAAGTTTCTTATATAAAATGGCCTAGTATTTGCATATAACTTATACACATCCTCCTGTAAACTTTATACCATCTCTAGATTACTTATATTAAGAATACTGAATACAATGTAAACGCTATACCCATAATTGTTATACTGCATTGTTTTTAATTTGCATTGTTTTATTGTTGGATTTCTTTTTAAAAATTACTTTTGGTATTTCTTTTAACAAATATGTTTGATTCATGGTTGGTTAAATCCACCCATAGTGGGAGTCAACTGTATTCAGGAATTTGCATTAATAGACTTAAGAGCCTGGCAGATTCTTTGCTTAAGTTAACTCTGTGCAGACACAGCATTCAACATTTCTATTTTGATACTTTAAGCAGACTGCAGTGTTTGACTAGCTATTTCAGTAATATGCAATAATTTTTACAAAATAGATATAGACGTTCTGTGACCCCAAATACTCTGAAACTCTAAACTCAATTATTGGATCTATAGTGGTGTTTCTGATCAGATTACAAGATGAAGGAAGCAATGGAATTTGACCTAATGTAAAGAAAAATATTGCTATCTCTCCACTGATTACTTTGGATGATGGGAGAGCTGTATAGCTATTTAACTAAAGAGGAATCCCTTCAGGAACTACTCTGAAGTACTTTAAGAGATGGAATTGCTGAAGAAAAAAGATTGAAAACAATTGACTTAGCTGTTCGGAGACTGGCAAGAATGTAACTATTATCTGTCATTGTATGGGCAAATTGCCTGAAAATTGAATAAATTGGAAATCACTGGAAGGCAGCTATTTTGTCCTTGGGTGTGTTAGATAGCTTGGAAAAAATGTTATTAAATGGTGAACAATTGCTATCCAAAAGTTTCTAGCTGTTTGGAATATAGAGTTATATAAAGTTAAGAGTCTATTATTATTCTAATAATAGATTAAATCTGAATGTAAGAAAATGTTTCCTATGAAATATGTAATTTAATTCTTATCAGAGCAATACTTTAAACAATTATTCAATTACCCTGTGTTTGTGAATGTATATGAAGTAAGTAATAACCTTATTTTCTCCTCTTCTTTGTAATTTAATTCATTAGAAATTGAGAATCTCAGACTCCTCCCCAGTCCTATTAAATCTGCATCTTCATAACATTTCCAGGTCACTCATATACTGTTTAACTTTGAGAACCACTGCTGTATATTGTCTTGAGAGTCCACACTATGAAATAAATTGGCCCCTATTTACTCCTTAATTGAAATTCTTCAAAGACTTTCTTAAAGTTTCTAAATAAGTCCTAGTTTATGGAAATGAACTGAATTTAGTTTAGTTTTTTATTATTATTATGCATTGCTGCCCAAAAGAAGAAAGTTTATTTTTGCCAACTTCATCTTATCCTTGACTTCCAACCACTGTCACTTCTGTCTTCTTTCTTTTTAATATTTTCAGGTGAATTAGAGGTTTGTCAACCATAAGAATGAAATATATGGTTTACGGCCTATTTTTATGTAACTGATCACTCTGAGATCTGGAAAACAATATTTGTGTTTATCTGCAGCTAAAATCTAGACACCTGACCCTACACTGCGTAGCGAAACAGAAAAACACAAGCAATTTAGAAAGGCTTTTAATATTGAACGGCTGCATTTTGTTTCTATTCATGTTTATTACTTTCTCTTTTTTATTTTGAATTGCTTTATTCTATATTTAATATTCTATCATTAATATGCCAATAACAGCCAATAATAATTGAGGACTCAGGTTTTGTGAATACACTGATTTATAATTAGTACAATATGTTATGAGTTTGCTTTGCACGTTATCAGTTCTTCGTTTTTTGTTTTTCACAATATATCTTCAACTATGTTTTTATTTTTAGGCAATGTACATATTGAAGTTTAAGAATAATATCTTCCTTGTTAAATATTGATTTCCACCCCTTTTCAGAAAATTAGATGGTTTGCATTTATTGTTAGAAATAATATAAAGTTTTTCTGGTTTTGTTCTTTTAAATAATATTATTAATATATTCTTTTGTAATTACAAAAACTCCTTGCTTTTGTTTTGTAATTACTTTCTCAGTAAAATAGAGCTGTAAATATTTTTTTCTTGAAATATTTCAAATAAATAATTTTCATTTATAATAAAAAATACAAAATATGCCAAAGAATTTATTTCAAAAAATATGTCATTCACAAATTTACTTTTAAATTTGTGAATAGTCTCATTTTGTTTTAATACTTTAATCATAGATCTTAACCTTTATAAGTAATTTTAATTTGTATTTAATATGGTAATATTTTTACTTAATTTTATATTGTTGGGTTAGTAGTCACTGATAGTACACATAACTATTTTATGTTTTCAGCATATAATTTTGATTAAACTTATTCAGATTAAGTTTATTTTCACTATTTTTCTTCAATTGGAAACATTTCACATTTTAAAGATATCCATTCCTAACAAAAATGTGGAATACAACATTTTTAGTTCAAAATATTTTTCAAAACAAAACAGAATTTTTCCTGTCTTCACATATAAAACTAAAGAAACAAACTCGTCTATCCAGACATTTTATACTTCAGAAATGAAAATATTAACATTATGTGTTTATTGCAAATGTGTTTCTTATAATTTTAGTTAAAATATTATAAAATATTTGTAGTAGGTTTTTGTAGTAATATAGTCAGAAAATTAGTCTGCATTTTGATCTACAAATTAAGCAGTATTTTAAAAATTAGCTCAGGAAATTTTCTTTTATATTGTATTTTAGTCTGTATTTGAATGATATTTAAATTCTTAGATTTTCACTTTAGATGTGGGAACTCAGGTGCTTAATTCCATCTTCTTTAATTTTATATCTGTGATTTCTTCTGCTTTGTTTTCAGTTCTATTTTTTTCTACACTGCAAGAGAGTTTCTAAAGATTATATTTAATATAAGCTTCATTTAATGCTCTATCGATTTGACGTTTACATTTTTACATTGTTTTAAAATTATTTTTATTTCTTTGTATTTTTATATCTATTTTTATACAATTTTAAAAATCATGCACCTCTTATGTCCATTAACTAGTTTTAGCTTTCATTTCAGAGATAACATTAATAGTGAAAAATATTATCTTAAATGTA
The DNA here is from genome assembly GCF_049350105.2 of Macaca mulatta. Lineage (NCBI taxonomy): Eukaryota > Metazoa > Chordata > Mammalia > Primates > Cercopithecidae > Macaca > Macaca mulatta. Next base: position 22,702,443 of record NC_133411.1, read on the forward strand.
AGGATATTCATTATTTAAAACTTAATCATTGCCATTCACCAAATTATTGAAGGACTAAAAACATAAAATGATCATATGCAGAGATGCAGAAAAATAATTTGACAAAATCCAGCACTGATTTATAAGAATTCTCAGCAAAATAAGACTAGAAACAAAAATTGACCGATAACCGGAAACAACAGCAACAACAAAATACCAAGTCAGGAAAGATGGAGAGAAATAGGGAAGCAGTGAAGATAGATTCCATTTCTTTGTTTTTAGTGGTGGAATACAAGGTGTTCTTGTGCTTAAAAGTCATGTTCTTGTGATAAAACGCACTGCAGAGACAACATAGTTTAATTGGCTGAGGCAGGCGACTCCCTTTAAGCATCAGGGTGGAACGAACTACATGAGAAAGTGCAATTTTACAAACCACTCTCATTCAAATGTAATAATATCAAAGCACCCTTAACTGATGAATGACTGAAACAATGAATGTCATGGCCTGAATTGTGCTCCCCTACCCGAACCCATATGTTCAAGCCCTAACCCCTAGTTATACACATAAGGTAAATGAGACCTTATTTGGACACAAAGTCTTTGCAGATGTAATCAAGCTAAAATGATGTCTTTAGATGGGGTTTACAATAACATGGCTTATCTTTATAAGAAGAGGGAAGAGAAACAGATAGGACGTGGAGCGGGCCATGTGAAGACAGAAGCTGAGACTGAAAAGGATTGATGTATTAATATTAATAGATGCCAAGGAACACCATCTGAAGTTCTGATGGCAACATCAGAAGCTAAGAGAAAGGCATGGAAAAGATTCTCACCTAGAGCATCCAGAGGAAAGGTTGGTCCTGCAGACACCTTGTTTTCAGACTTTTAACCTCCGCAACCGTGAGAGAAGAAATTTCTGTTGCTTAAAGACACCAGCTTGTGGTATTTTATTATAGCAGCCCAAGGTAACTAATATAGATGACAAAATTTGTTCCAAGGGTGTTTGAGGAACTGGATCTTTATAGGTATTATTTTCATAATACTGCATTAAGCAATGATAACTGGATTAGATTCAAAATTGGATAATGCCCTAAAATGCAATAAAGCTAAAATTTTGAGATTAAATTTTAATAGCTTTATGAGATATAATTAACATCTGGTATACTGCACATTTTTGAGGTGTGAAATTTTTAAACATTAACATATGTATATACTTGTAAAACTATCACTCTATAAAGAGATCTCATGCCTCTTCTTTCGACTTTCAGCACATCATCAATTCAATATTAATCTGGTTTTATTACCATATACTAGTTTTTATTTTCTGCAATTATATATCAGTGGAATCATAGAGTATGAATTCTTTTTGTCTTTTTACCTTAAGCATAATATTTTGAGATTCAAGAATTTGTTGCATGTTTAAGTAGCACATTATTTTTTATTGTTACATATTATTTCATTTCATAGACATACCACTATAATTTATTTACTAAACTCTTGACCAGAGGTTCTCAAATCAGGGACATTTTACCTGCCAGGGGACATTTCCAATGTTTGGGGACATTTTTTGTTATTAGAGGTTTGTGGAGGAGGGGATAGAGTGGGCACAGGCCAGGGTTCCACAAAGGATAACTCCCCACAACAAAGAATTAAACCACTTCAACAGCTAATAGTGCTGAACTTGAGAATGCCGCTCTTGATGGACAATTGTGTGGTTTCTGTTTTTGACAGTAATGAATAAAGGTACTTGTGCAAGCCTTTTTATAGACATATGCTTTTCTCCCCCCTAGGATAAATGCCTAGGGATAGAATTGGTACATGTAAAGTAGATTTAGTTATCCAAAGTAGCTGTACTGTGTTACACTTCCACCATCAATGTATAAAAACTCTAGATTCTGGTTTATTGACATCTATGCTGAATATTGGTAACACAATTTTTAAAATAGTAGCTTTTCTAGTAGATGTGTATAATTATCTCATTTTATTTTTCATTACTAAGGATATAAAGAAATTTTTCATTTGCTTATTTGCTATTATGTCATTTTTGTGTAGCATCTGTTAGTTTTTATTGTTATCTCTTGTTTCTACGTTGTATAATATATTTATTTATTATTGCTTTTATTCATAATAAATAATATATATAATTATGTAATTAAAAATAAACATTAAAGTATAAATATATACATTTCTATAGTTTATTATTATATAATTATTGCTTTCTGAATAAAAACAAATTTCTTCACATAGTTTGGATAAAAAGAGAAATGCTCTCATGTAGTTTACTAAGACATTTTCTGTACTTTATATTTAAAGCCTATGCTTTCACTTTTACATATTGATTCATAATGTATTTTGGACTCATTTAATTTTGAACTCATTCATGCTTTTGTTGTGAGGAAGGACTTGAGGTTTGTTTTCTTCATATTTATCTCGTAGTTCTGTACACTTTGTTAAATAAAAGTATCTTTCTCCTTTGAATAACTGCAGTATCTTTGATATTATATTATTCATATAAGCCTGGATCTATTTGGGAGCACCATTCCATTACTCTATTTGTTTATCTATATACTAATAACACATTCTCTTGATGACTATAGCTTTAAATTATTCCATGGTGTTAGGAAGTGTGAGTATTCCAACTTTTTTTTTCAGCCTTTTATCATTTGTTTTTTGCTCTATAGATGTAATGTACATTTTTAAATTAGTGTGTCAATTTATATAAACATATCTTTTGTGATTACGGTGAGGGTTTCTAGAATGATTAATTTGGAAAAACCAAAATCTTTTACACACACTAAAATTCACTGAAATTTCAAGCCATGATTATTGTATTAGTGTGTTCTGGCATTGCTATAGAGAAATACAGAAGACTCAATAATTTATTAAGAAAAGAGGTTTAATTGGCCTACGGTTCTGCAGGCTATACAGGAAGGATGATGCTGGCATCTACTTAGCTTTTGGGAGGACTCAGGAAACTTACGATCATGGCAGAAAGCAAAGGGGGGCAGGCATGTCACAGGGCCAGAACAGCAAGAAAGTGAAAGGGGAAGGTGCTACACACTTTTAAATGACCAGATCTCATGAGAACTCACTCACTCACTATTGTAAGAACAATACCAAGAGCGATGATGCTAAACCATCATGAGAAATCCACCCCATGATCCAATCACCTCCTACCAGTCCTTACATCTAACCTTGGAGATTACATTGTATCAGATTTGGGCAGGGACACACATCAAAACCATCAATTATTGAATATGACTCCATTTATTTAGAACTTTCATACATCTCCCAACAGTTTTGCTAGTTTCCCATTTAGAGAGATCGTGCATGTAATTTGTTAAAATCATATCCACATATTTTATTTTTATTAGTATTTTACATGAATTTGATTTTTATCATTAATTACTCATTGGAAATATATAGAAATAAGTTAATGGGTTGACTTAATTTTTTCTATGATGTGCTAAAATTACTAGTTTATTCTAGCAGTTGACTTTTACAGTCACTAGAATTTTATGTATAGGTAATGGAGTTGTTTAAAAATTTAGAATTGTATTTTTCATTTCTTAACGATGTATGTTTCACTTATTTCTTTGATTTGTCTCACTGGTTAATTCCTCCCATATGGTAGAGAGAACAATAGTGAAAGAGGACACTTTATCTTGTTCTGGATCTTAAATGATTAATTTATTAGTTCAAACTTCAGCGTGATATTTCCGTAGATGCCTTCTATTTGCTTAAGGATGCTTCTTTGTATTCTATTGGGGTGAGATATTTTTATTATAATTCTATCTTGAAAATTGCCAAATGATTTTTCTGCCCCAGACGAAGTTTATATATTTTTTTCATTTCACTCAGTTAATGTGGTGAGTTTGAAAATTCAAAATACTTGAAAAATCATGTTCCTGTAAAACATTGCTTCTTACTGTGCCTTCAACTTGGGCATTTAGAGGAAACTTCCTCTCCTATAGTTCAGGGTTTTTTGTTTTTTTTTTAATGTTTAAATTTTAGTGATATTTCCTTTTTTGTGTTTTTAAAATACTTTATGGGATATTGCATTGACCCATTTGTTTCAACTTCACAGCTAATTAACTATAAAAATTAATAAAATGTCAACACTCAACTATTACATATATCCCTTGATCTGGTGATTTAGGATTATGAGAAAAATGTTCAATTTCCCTCGATAGAAGGTAGTATCAACTTTTATTTATTTATTTATTTATTTATTTATTTATTTATTTATTACTGTAGTCTCACAGCCTAAAAATCATTAGGTCGCCACTGATCAGCAAGCAAATAATCATGTTTGTTTTTCTGAATTTTTGACAATTTCGGAATAGGCAAGGAAGCGAAATTTTAAAAATAAAATGCCAACACCAAGAATTTAAAATCAAATTCTTCACAATGAATCCCAACAGGAAATAGTTCTTCATTTTATGATTACTCAGAGATTTTGCTTGTTGCAGTGGTCTTCCTTCTGGCTCATAGTTTTTTGCTGCTCTGCAGCAGAAATAATAAGAAATATTTTCCCAGTCCATAGCTGTGAAGGAGAAGAAAACTATAAATCGAAAGTAGCATATTCTGTGGATCATTTATTTAAATAAATATCCACATAATCTAATCTAGTTTCATAATCAAAGACACCCTTCGTCTATGTCTATTTTTTTCTTTTTCTTTTTCTTTTTCTTTTTTTTTTTTTTGAGACAGAGTCTCGCTCTGTTACCCAGTTGGAGTGCAGTGTCATGATCTTGTCTCACTGCAGACTCTACCTCCCGGGTTCCAGCAATCTTTCTGCCACAGCTTCCCGAGTAGCTGGGATTACAAGGTACGTGCCACCATGCCCGGCTAATTTTTGTATTTTTAATAGAGATGGGGTTTCGCTATGTTGGCCAGACTGGTCTTGAACTCCTGGCCTTAAGTGATCTATCTGCCTCAGCCTACCAAAGTGCTGGGATTACAGTCATGAGTGACCTGCCTGGCTATGTCTATTTTAAATGTAGTGAACTATAATTATTTTTACATAAAAAACTATTCTTACAAATGTTATACGTATTTTAAGAGCATACAAACTTATATTCTGTCTTTTTATTTAATAAAAACCAGTGGCAGAGTGATAATGCGGAACATATTACTTATAAAAAATCATTTGTTGTCATATAAACATATATTTTATCTACAAATTATACTTTTGAATAGCTTTTTGGAAACTTAAAGTATTCTCATTTATTGCATACGTTTGTCACCAAAATTGTGTGAAAAAGTGTTTAAATCAAAATGTGAGTCCGTGTATGTGTGTGTTCCTATATAGGACCTGGATAACACATGTATACTAAATAAATAAATACATGTGTATATTATACATACACATATAAATAAAATGTAAATGTGTGTGTGTGTGTGTGTGTGTGTGTGTGTGTGTGTGTATGCATATGCCTCTCTGGAAACAAAGACATTTAAAAAAATCTCCTCTTTTGAGCACATAAAGAAGTTCCTTTCTCAAGTAATGGATAATAGGGGTTACAGGTACTTTGGCTGAATTCCTCTCCTCCTTACTTTCATTAGACTTGGCACTGTTGCATAGATAGATACGTGATAAGTTAGTACAATGTATACAAACTAAAAATGGGTGATGCAACTTTTTAAACTTATGACCATCACAGTGAAAATTATGTCTCTAAAACCCAATGACTGCAGGGACATTCCAGTTTTTAGAAAATTATCAGAGTCTCAGGTATTTTCAGATTAAATTTTGAAAACCAGAGTGTTTTTCTATTTATTTATGTGAGCAAATTGCCCATTTGTTCACATTAAAACTTAATGGCATATTGCCTAAATCTTTCTCAGAAAAGTTTAGCTAAATTGCCTGGGATGTTTCCTTTCTCCCATATTACCATCACTGTGTATCGTCATATTTTTAATAATTTTAATTTTGGAACATGAAAATGGCCTTACTATTTAAATGCGTATGTTTTTCTTGCAAAGAGATTAAACATCTCTTCAAATTTTTAAACTATATGTAGCCCTTCTTTTCTGCTATACCTGTTCATTTCCTCAAGCTATTTTTCCATCAGACAGTTTTATATTTTCTTACTGATTTGATTCTTCTATTAAAGTATTGTATACACATAGGTAAATGCATATAGGTTTAAAGCTTAATGAATTTTAAAATACTATGATCATCCAGAATAAGAAAACGTAATAGTCACACACCTGATTTCCATCCATCCCTCCTAACATATTTTAACTTTCACCAGTAAGGAATCAAATAGTGTGTGTAGTGTTTCGAGCCATATTTTTTTTGTTTAATATTATGTTTGTGAGACTAATTGATTATATGACTTGCAAATGAAACTATTTACGTTTATTTCTCTTTAATATTTTATTAGGTGATCATATTACAACTTATTTGTCCGCTGTACTCTTTATAAGTATTTTTGTTTATATTTTCCCCATAGTTTGGGGTTATTTTGGTGTTGTTCTGAAAAGTGTTTTCATAAACATTCTAATACACATTTTTGTTGTTGTTTGTTTTTTTGATTTTTTGAGACGGAGTTTCACTCTGTCGCCCAGGCTGGAGTGCAGTGGTGCTATCTCGGCTCACTGCAAACTCCGCCTCCTGGGTTCACGCCATTCTCCTGCCTCAGCCTACCGAGTAGCTGGGACTACAGGCGCCTGCCACCATGCCTGGCTAATTTTTTTTGTATTTTAGTAGAGACGGAGTTTCACGGTGTTAGCCAGGATGGTCACAATCTCCTGACCTCGTGATCCGCACGTCTCGGCCTCCCAAAGTGCTGGGATTACAGGCGTGAGCCACCGCGCCCGGTCAGTACACATGTTTTTAGCTAGATATGCCCATGCGTTTCTGGAGAAACCGTCTTTACAAGTAGAATTTTGGGGCCTAATACATATCTTTATCCAAATTATTTGAACTCAGTTATGCAAATAACATCAATTTATGAGTGTTCTAATTAGTCAACATTCTCACCACTATTTTGCATTTTCTCTTCAACTTAGACTTCCAAAATATTTCTTTCAAATTCAAGGTTCTGAATGACAGGTAATTACATCGCATTGTGGTTTGAATTAGTTTTTCAGATAACTAATATAAGTAAAAACCTTTTAATAAGTTTATTGGCTATTTGAATATTTTATTTTTGAAGTGTCTAAAATCTTTTCTTTTTAATACAGTCTATTTATTTTTCTGTGGGTTGCTTCTTATTGTCTTGTTGAGTTCATTGAGTTTTTAATATCTTTTTCCAGTTAACATTGCCCCCTCCTTGATCTGAAATGTTTTCATTATATACCACATTTCCATATCTGTCAATGTCCTGATTTTCTATATGATCTTAATCTATCTGTATTTATACAGTCATTTTAATCATAGAAGCTTTAAGAATTGCATGATATTTTGTACTGACTCCACATTCCATTGATTTTTTAGGATATTTCTAGCTATTCTTGCTTCTTTATTCCTCCAAGTAAATTATCTACTTCTCTAAATCCAGAAAAATAAATTCTAGAAAATATTGTTTTGTTATAACATAAAAGGTATAAGTTTATTTAAAGAACTGACACATTTATGAGTTTGAGACTTTTTCAAGAACATGCTATTTTTTTTCCCCTATGCTGAAGTACAAATTTGTGTCATTCAGGAGTGTTTTCTGGTTTATATATATGTAGGTTTCAAACATTTCTGGTTAAGTTTATGCCTTCTCATTTTATTTTAGTTTAGTTAATGATATTTTACATGTGTAAGTTCCACAATTATTTATTCTACATGTTCTGATTCAATATGAACACTCTCCTTAGTTCCTTTAACAGAAATTGTGCTTGTTTATAGCATTATTAAATAAGTAAAGAAATTTTAAGTTAAATCATGACAAGAAGTTATAATTATACTAAGCTTTTTTGTTCCTTGAGATTTTGGCTCACTCATATGTAATCTATATGAACATTTTTCTGTGATATCTAACATTAGAAACATCCTTAATGATAGAATACTGTTTCTTCCTAGCTGATTCATACATCTTTCTCTGCTAACATTTTGTTTGCTGAAGTGTTCCCCAACATATGACTCATTGCTTACTAAATCCCTATCGAACAGCCAAAGCATTGGTGACTAATTATGTCATTAATTTGTGAAAGTCAGAGACAATAAGACTGTCAGTTGAAACTTTGTAGGAGAAAAAAATGTCACTGCTGTCAGCTGCAAAGATCCTTAAAGTGGTCTTTAATAAAGTCAAATTTTGTGACAATAATGATTGCATCAAAGTCGGGGAAATACCTCTTAGATCAAATAAGATACACTGAAAAGCCAAAAATTATTTTTATCTCACTTCATAGTCTCATAAAGTCTATCCACTGTTACTTGGATGTGAGACTTAGCAGATGGAAAAGAAGACACTGTATTTTCCTATGGACTAATGACCACAATGGTTGATGAACTGTAGTAAAGTTTCTACAATATTTTCCATCTATTCATTTGCTCAGTCACCTTGTGATAGTTATGTTGGTTAATTCCAGTCTTTCGTGTGTAAGCAACAGTATTTTTCTATTCTTACAAATAATTTTCAGGGTCAACGCTTTGAGGATTAGGCCTTAAATAATGGCAATGTGTATTACTACTTTGATACCAACTCTATCCAACCTAATGTTGCAATTTGTTTGACAAAGTGGTGGGTAGTTGAAAAAAGGCAGCACTGAATAAAAAGAATATGATGGGCAAAAGAAAAATGGAGGTGTTTCGAATGGAAGTATAAAATATTTATTGATCAATGCTGAACCAAGTAAGTAGGAGATGCCTGTACATAAATGACATTATCCTGATCTAGTAACAGGGAGAAGTAGAATGTCTGAAAGCTGTTTATTAATTTGATAATAATATTAGAAATATGCAAATCAAGATTAATAGTATTTACTTCTAATTGGGTTTAGGTGAACTTTAACTATTTTGCTTCTGATGTTCTTATATTTTTAATTTTCTATAATGGTCATATAACATATAATATTTTGATAATATTAAACATTTTAGAATTAAACTCCATTTAGAGTGTATCTTTCTTAAAATAATATAAACGCCCAATCTGGTCCTTAACAATTCTATTCTCAAACATTACTCTATTCCCTCAAGCCAGTGTTGCTATGGACCCATATTGTCCATCATTTCAATTTACCTTGAAGGTTTTTATTGCAACAATTAAATGCTTTGAATGATACTCAAGGCACACTTCTATTTCAATAAATTTCAAAGTTAATAGTTACATCAAATTTTGTTGGTGCTCATTGAATTTGGTTATTGAAATCATAAGTAGTATGTTTTATGCTCACTCAGGGAAATATAAGTAGTAATATTTGTTTAATATTCAAACTGTGATGACTGAAAACAAAATAGAGAGCTGAAAATTATTATTTCATGTCAAATTTTAAATAGGCTTAGCAGACCAAAATTAAAATATCAACTTTTTAAAATTATTAATGACAGATAGACAACTAGATTGAGTGAACACTGGCATTTCTTTTCAAATAACTTAAAGTTTAGTGGATGAATTAAACATAAAGTGTTGTTATTATGCAGCAAAGCATGTGAAAAATTTAATTTGAACCCTACTTAGCTTAAAATCCTGATGTTCTGGGATACAAGTCCTGCAAACTTCCCACATGGAATCAACAATTTTTCTAAACATGTTGCATGCTGTATCTCTCCTATGTGACTTTAATTCTAGATTATCCCAACCCACCTTAAGTGACTGCTTTTGTGTAATCTTCCTTAAAATTCTAACTCAAGCGCTGTGTCTTTTGAGTCCTTCCCTGACATCTTCCTTCTTTCAGTCATCATTAATTATAGTTAGTTATTATAGCACCTGTTAGCACTGTAAAATTATGTGCTTAAACCAGTACAACATGCAGACTAAGGTCATGTATTACATAGGCTCATATCAGCATCACCTAGAAGAGCAAAAAATGTATGCAGACTGATCACAATATATTTGGATGTACAAAATATATTGAGAGCATAATGTGATGGAAATTTAGGTGATGCTCTTCGAGCATTGCTTCTATTTTCCAATCATGTAACCAGGAATCATTGTTCCTGTGTGTGTGTATATATATACACAACATATATATACAACATATATACGTATATATACAACATATATATACAACGTGTATATATATGTATATATGTTATGTGTATATATACACACACAACAATCTATAGGCTTGCTTTTTAAAGTAGTATAAGCAAAAAATTTTAAGAGAAACAACATTTAATGAGTGTGTAAAACATCAGATATTAGTGTGTATGTACCTTTGCTATTATTTGTGGAAATGGGGTTATAAAATAAACTCTTTTATTTTCTTTCATAAAGCATTTCTTTAATATGAAGTAAGGCAATATGTACTTATGTTATTAGTGTTTTAATTTCCTTGGATATAAAATAATATCTTGTTCCTTTGATTCTCTTACATGTAAGTGTATTTACTCAGATTTCACTCAAAATACACAACATATATTTAATGTTGAAAAAATATATACTTTGGAATATATTATCACCTCATTTCACATTAAGAAATCAAAATTTCTGGCATACAAGTGCATTCCAGTCTGAAAAAAATTATGCAATAATGAATTTAACAGAAAGCAAATTACTCACATATGGAGTCAACATGAAGCTATATCGATATTTATTAAAAGTTTATATATTACTTTTGATCCCCGGACAGAAATACAAAATTCAAATAATTATTCTATTTTTATATCCCAATTTGTAATTATGAAACTTCAGCATTTTATTTTTATTTTTCTCTTTCAGGTTTACCTGAAGCTTCACAAAATTCTGTGAGGAATATATTATAACAGCCGTTTTGCTTATTTCCACACAAATAAAAGGAAATTCACATTTTCTATGCCCTGAAGAATTTACACTTTTCTGTAAATGACATATGGTAGTGAATTCTTTTTGGTAATAAAATATTCCTGTTTTTACGCTGAACAGGCTTTTCATTTAAATTCAGGGCAACATATCAGAGCTTTGCCATAATAATACAAAGTAATCAACCAAAGTAATATAGGATTTAAGTAACAAAGAGTTTAAACAATTTAATACGCCATCTATTAATTTTAAACTTAAATTTTACAGAAGTTATTTGGAATATGCTACCAGAGTACACACACACACACATCACACACTCACATCCAGCTAAAGGAAATTACCACAACTATAATGATTTCATCAAAGATCTGAAATTAAAGTTTCTTTTAGACTTGCAGCTGAAGCTCATAGTAAATAAAAGTAATATGATCATTGTTGCATACTGTGAATCAACAGCACACAGAAACCTTAGACTTTCTATATTTACACAGCTTAATTATCCGAACTGAAACCTGAGGCCATCTGTGTCAACATGATTTCACAATTTATTCCGGAAAATTATTTTTCAGGAAGGTAAGGCTGCAAACCAATAAATAACTTATTGTTTGCTTCAGGAAATTTCTGCAAATCAATTTGTGTCAGCAAACAATTCTCCTCTGGGCCAATAGATTGCTCACCTGGGCAGGTAGCAGCTTCTATCAATAGCAGTTTACTTATGAAGACTTCTATCAAGGCCCTTAACTCACAGTGTCTCCCAATCTTAAACTCTATGTCCTGAACATTACCTATTCTAATCAGTCATTGTTCTTGAAAGGCCCTGGGTAACCATTTGAGCCCAGACTTCAATACCCTATAAATATCACCTTATCATCTACTCTTCTAAAATAACCCCTGTCAAGGTGGTGACCCCCCTTGTAGTCGTATTTAACTGAACTTAGCTTTCCCTAATCAATGTGAGTCTATTGCATGCAGTGTCAGAGGAAACAATCATAGAGTTTCTGAAAGAATCAGCCAATGGTTTTCTAACCATTATGGTTCAAGATCCTTAACACCAAACAGAAAGTTTCCCCGAGGCGCCGTAAACAACCCGTTTGGGCGCTTCCCTGATCCTCATAGTGAAATCCAGCATCTAATTTTTTTCTCAGTGGACTCTCAACTTTTATATTTATGTTAGTTTTGATTCCTAGAAATAAGAAATGTTTTTATAAGGAATTCTTTGATCATTTGATTATGTTTTATCCTTAATAAAAACCGACTTTATTACTTGGAACATTATTGATTTTCTTCCTGTGTTTCCTCACCGTATATTTTATAAGCCTATGAAAAGCAGTTCATAGGAAAATGAACAAGCTCAAGTTCAATGAATACCTGTTTATTTTTGACCCTAAAAACGGATGAGTTCAGAAAACCTCATTAAAACCAGCATCCTTATAGAATACATTTTGCTTTGAGTCACCACCTACGTGAATTTTGCGAGAACGTTCCTTGGTCTTGTCATGTTTTCCCTGTAAGAGTTTGGTCCTAGAAAATATGTCCACTCCAAACACTTCGCCTGCTTGGAATTGCAGATCTGGGGGGCTTCAAAAGAGATCTAAATAATATACTAGGAGCTCAAGATAAATTTCAACTGCAACTTCTTACCATCCTTCATCAGACCATTGCGGGTTCATCTCAGTATAGTATAGATCCAAAATTCCTACAGGCAGGCTTTTGCTTCTTACATATGTTCACACAATAATTATGGTTTGTGTGCTTATAATTTCAAATTGTATAATTTCACCAAGCATAATTTAAAGTTACAGTATCCTCTTTAAGGACACTTTTATGTGATAAAAAAGTTTTAAGAAGTTCTTTAAAATGATAATGAAGCAAAAAAAGTCAAATATTCACTGTCCTGAAAATTTTTATTTTTATGTGGAAGCTTTTAAAAGCATCTCAGATACGAAATTTGCTTTGCTTCTCTAAAATACATTTTCTAAAATTTATAAGCAAGGCAAAGAAAAAATGAAAAATCTGGAACTAGCTGACTTTTAATACCACTTCTTTCCAAATCTTGATTGAACTGGGTGGTCTTCATTCCACAATTCCTTGTCTTGCTTCACATGCACTGATTCCAAAACTCTTTCTGGTTTCCTTTTAATCCTAAATATCGAAAGGCTCAATTGTCTCTTAAAATCAAACTCTTTATTATAAAGAAAACCCACTATGTTTACATTTTAGCTCTGGTATTGATCTGAGCTGAGATCCACTTTCAAAGCTACTCCACTGGGAAGGAAAGAGGGGGAGGATAAAGGTAAATTGGTTAATAGATACAAAACAAATTATGAAAGGAATAAGTTTTAGTATTCAATAGTACAGTGAGAAAATTATAGTTAACAATAATTTGTTGTATATTTCAAAATAGCTAGAAAAAAAATTGTAGGTCAGTCACAGTGGCTCATTACTGTAATCCCAACACTTTGGGAAGCTGAGGCAGGAGGATCACTTGAGCTCAAGAGTTTGAGACCAGCCTGGGCAACACAGCAAAACCCAGTCTCTATAAAAAATACAAAAACTACGGGGGGTGGTGGCACAGGCCTGTAGTCCCAGCTACTCCAGAGGTTGAGGTGGAAGAATCTCTTGAGCTCAGGTCTTTGTAATGTTCTCAACTCAAAGAAAGGAAGATAAAAATAGTTGAGTTGATAGTTATCTCAATTACTCCAATTATTCTGAGTTAATCATTACATGTTGTATACATGTATCAAAATATTACATGTACTCCAAAACTATATACAATTGTGATATATCAATAAAAATTTTAAAAAACCCAAAAATATTCTAAAGTCTAAATAAGATACACAAAACTATATAGAGATATTTTGAATAGTTCTAAGAACATATAATCCACAGGTCTCTGATCTATAATATATTGCTTTTTTATATGCTATGAGGAATTTTACTTGTAAAAAAATAGGTGGAAAGGTAGAATATGAAAACTATGAGAGTGACATAAGAGACTCTGAATTAGATGAGAAACCAGAGAGATTTAGAAACCTGTAGACACTGTGCATCCCCCAATGCCTTCCCCCTTAAAAAATATATTATATTCTAATCCAGTCCATCAAATAAAGTATACATTCATTAGAAACATATTCTCTTGGTTTTTATAATTTCAATTTTTTTCAGACACAGATAGTGCATATGCAGATCTGTTACTTGTGTACAGTGCACCCTGGCAGTGAGCATAGTACCCAGTAGGTAGTTATTTAACCCATGCTCCCCTCTCTCCCCGACCCCTATAGTCTGCAGTGTGTTTTATTCCCATGTTAATATTCCTGTGCGCTCAATGTTTAGCTTCCATTTATAAGTGAGAACATGTGGTATCTGGTTTTCTGTTCCAGCACAATTTTCTTAGGATTATGTCCCTTAGCTCCATCCATGTTGCTGCAAAGGACATCATTTCATTCTTTATTTTAATGGAGGCATAGTATTCCATAGTATATATGTACCACATTTTCTTTATCCAATCCACCATTGATGGGCACCTAGGTTCATTCCATGTCTTTGCTATTGCAAATAACATGCCAATGAACATACAAGTGCATATATATTTTTTGGTAGAATGATTTATTTTCCTTTGAATGTATACCCAGTAATGGGAATGCTGAGTCGAAGGGTATCTCTGTTTTAAGTTCTTTGACAAATCTCCAAAATACTTTCCACAGTGCCTGAACCAGTTTACATTTCCACCGACAGTAGTGTATAAGCATTCCCTTTACTCTGCAACCTGGCCAACATCTACTTTTTTGACTTTTTAATTATAGCCATTGTGACTGATGTGAGATGGTATCTTACTATGGTTTTTGCTTGCATTTATTTCATGATTAGTGAGGATGAGTGCTTTTTCATATGTTTGAGTGTCTTCTTTTGAGAAAATATCTGTTCATGTCCTTTGCCTTTTTTTAAAATTTAAATTCTAATTTTAAGTTCTGGGGTACCTGTGCAGGATGTGCAGGTTTGTTACACAGGTAAACGTGTGCCATGGTGGTTTGCTGCACCTATCAACCCATCACATAGGTATTAAGCCCAGCATGCATTAGCTATTTTTCCTGATGCTCTCCCTCTCCCCAACCCACTAAAGTCCCCATTGTGTGTTATTCCCCTCCCGGTGTCCATGTGTTCCCATCATTTAGCTCCCACTTATAAGTGAGAAGATGCGGTGTTTGATTTTCTGCTGCTATATTAGCTTTGCCCTTTTTAACTGGGGTTTTTTTTTTTCTTGTCATATTTTCTTCCTTATAGATTTGGTGTATTATACCTTTATCAGATGCATAGTTTGCAAACATTTTCTCCCATTCTGTAAATTGTCTGTTTACTCTGTGGATAGTTTCTTTTGCTGTGCAGAAGCTCTTTAGTTTGATTGACTCCCAGTTGTCAATTTCATTTTTGTTGCAAATATTTTTAGAAACTTAGCCAAAAATTATTTGCCAAGGCCAATGTCAAGAAAAATATTTCCTAGGTTTTCTGTTAGAATTTTCATAATTTGAGGTCTTACATGTTAACCTTTAATCCATCTTGAGTTAATTTGTGCATATGGTGGAAGGTAAGCATCCAGTTTTATTCTTCTGCTTATGGCTAGTGAATTATCCCAGCACCATTTATTGAATAGGGTGCCTTTTCCCCATTGTTTGTTTTTGTTGGCGTTGTCGAAGATCAGATAGTGGAAAGTGTGCAGCTTTATTTCTGAGTGTTCTATTCTGTTTCATTGGCTTCAGTGTCTGCTTTTGTAACAGCATCATGCTGTTTTAGTTACTGTACTCTTATAGTGTAGCTGGAAATTGGGTAGTATGATGCTTCTCTGGCTTTATTATTTTTGCTCAGAATTGCTTTGGCCATTTTGGGTTTTGGGGGTGTTCCATATAAATTTTAGAACAGTTTTTTTCTAATTATGTGAAGAATGATATTGGGAGTTTCATGGGGATAGCCTTGAATCTACAAATTGCTTTCGGCAGTATGGCCATTTTAACAATATTGATTCTTTTAATCTGTAAACTTGGAATGTTATTCCATTTATTAGTGTTATCAAAAATTTTTTCCTTCCTTCCTTCCTCCCTCCCTCCCTCGCTCCCTCCCTTCCCTTATTTCCTTCCTTTTTTGAGACAGAGTCTCACCCTTTCACCAAGGCTGGAGTGCCGTGGTTATTATAGCTTACTGCAGGCTTGAACTCCTGGGCTCAAGTATCAGGGTAGTTAGGATACAGGCATGTGCCACCATGCCTGGCTATTTTTTTTTTTTTTTAATTTTTTGCAGAGATGAGGTTTCACTATGTTGCCCAGGCTGGTCTCAAACTCCTGGGTTTAAGCGATGTGCCTGCCTTGGCCTCTCAAAGGCATGAACGACTGCATCCAGCTTCAGATTTCATTCAGCTGTGTTTTGTAATTCTCCTTGTGGAGATCTTTCACATCTTTGGTTAGTTGTGTTTGCAGGTATTTCATTTTCATTGTGAGTGTTGTAAATATGATTGTGCTCTTCATTTAACTCTCAGCCTCTATGTTATTGTTGTATAGAAATGCTACTAGTTGTTGTAGATTGATTTTGTATCCTGAAACCTTGCTAAAATCCTTTATCATTTCTAGTAGACTTTTGTTGGGGTCTTTAGGGTTTTTTAGGTATAGAATAATATTGTTGGTGAAGAGAGATAGTTTGCCTTAATCTTTACTTCCTATTTGGGTGCTTTTCTCTTTTTCTCTTGCCAGATTGCTCTGGCTAGGACTTCCAGTACTATGTTGAACAGGAGTGGTAAGAGTGGATGTCCTTGGCGTGTTTCAGTTCTAAAGGAGAATGCTTTCAACTTTTGCCCATTCAGTATTATATTGGCTGTGGGTTTGTTGTAGATAGCTCTTTTTTATTTTGAAGTATGCTTCTTTGAAGTCTTAACTGTTGAGAGTTTTTTTTTTTTTTTTTTCTTTTTTTCATGAAGGGACATTGGATTTAATTGAAAGCTTTTTCGGCATCCATTGAGGTGATCATATGGTTTTTTATTTGATCCTGTTTATGTGGTGAATCACATTTATTGATTTGCATATGTTGAACCAGCCATACATCCCAGGAATAAAGCCTGTATTGTCATAGTAGATTGATTTTTTGATATGCTACTGATGGATTCAGTTGCTAGTACTTTGTTGAGAATTTTTGAGTCTATGTTCATCAACAATGGTCACCTGAATTTCTTTTTTATTGTGTCTCTGCCAGGTTTTGATATTAAGCTGATTCTGGCTTCACAGAGTGAGTTAGGAAGGAATACCTTCTCTTCAATTTTTTGGAATAGTTTCAGTAGAATTGTACTAGTTCTTCTTTATACGTCAGTTAGAATTTGGCTGTGAATCCACATAGTCCAGGGCGTTTTTGGGTAGTAGGTTTTTTTATTACTTATTCAATTTCAGAGCTTCATATTGGTCTCTTCAGTATTTAAGTTTCTTCCTGATTCAATCTTGGAAGATTGCCTGTTTTCAGAAATTTATCTATTTCCTCTAGATTTGCTAATTTTTGTGTCTAAAGTTATTCCTAGTATTTTTTTGAGGATTACTTTGTATGTGTGTGGGACCATTTTTAATGTCGTTTTTTTCATTCTGGTTTATATTTAGATCTTCTCTTTTTTCTTCTTTATCTAGCTAATGGCCTATCAATCTCTTTTTTTAAATCACCTCTTCATTTCATTAATCTTTTGTACGGATTTTTGCATCTCAATTTCATTTAGATCTTATCTATTTTAGCTATTACTTTTCATTCCTAGCATTGATGTAGGGTTGTTCTTTTTTTTTCTAGTTCCTTTAGGTGCAATATTGGATTGTTAATTTGAAATATTTCTAATTTTATGATAAAGACATTTGAACTTTCCTCTTAATACTGATTTAGCTGCATCCCAGATATTTTGGTAATTTGTGTTCCCATTCTCATCATTTCACATATTTTTAAAAATTTCTCCTTTAATTTTGATGTTCACATAGAAGTTATTCAGGAGAAATGTGTTTAATTTTCATCTATTTTTGTAGTTTTGAGAGATGTTAATATTTATTTATATTTTAATTACATTGGGGTCTAAGAGTGTGCTTGGTATGACTTCATTTTTTTAAATGTATCCAGACTTGCTTTATGACCAAGCATGTGGTCCATGTTAGAATATGTTCCCTGTGCAGATGAGAAGAATGTGTATTCAGAGGTTATTGAGTGGAGGGTTCTGTAGATGTCTATTAGGTCTAAATGGTCAAGTGTCAAGTTTAAGTATACAGTTCCTTTGTTAGTCATCTGCTTTGATCATCTAACTCTGCCAGCAAGGGTGTTGAAGTCTCCTACAATTATTGTGTGGTCGTCTGTCTTTGCGTAGTCCAAAAAGAACTTGTTTTATGAATCTGGGTGCTCCATGTTGGGTGCATTTATATTTAGGGTACTTACGTATTCATGTTTGATCATATACTTTGTCATCACACAATGCTCTTTATTCTTCAATCGTTCTTCTTAATTTTTATTAAAGTCTGTTTTATCTGATATAAGAATAGTGACTCCTGCTTTTTTGTTATTGATTTGCATGGCAGATTTTCTCCATCCCCTTATTTTGGGCCAGTGGCTGTCATTACATATGAGATGAGTCTCTTGAAGACTACAGATGGTGAGCCTTACATTTTTATCCAGTTTGCCACTGTATGTCTTTTAACTGGGGTGTTTAGTCTATTTTCATTCATGGTTAACGTTGACATATGAGATTTTGATTCTATCATCATGCTTGTAGCTGGTTTTTATGTAGACTTGATTGTGTAGATACTTTATAGTGCCTGTGAGCTATATACTTAAGTGGGTTTTTGTGGTAGCAGGTACCATTCTTTTTACTCAACGTATAGCACTCCCTTAAGGACCTTTCATAAAGTTGGTCAAGTTGAAATTGATTCCCTCAGTATTTGCTTATCTGAGAAGGAATTTGTTTCTTCTTCACTTATGAAGTTTAGTTTAGTGAAATATAAAATTCTTGCCTGGAATTTATTTTCATTAATGATGTTGGACATAGGCCCTTAATCTCTTCTGGCTTGTAAGGTTTTTGCTGAGAAATTTACTACTAGCCTGATGGAGTTCTTGCTGTATGAAAACATGACCTTTCTCTCTAGCTGCCTGTAAGATTTTTTTTCTTTTGCATTTACCTTAGTGAATATGATTATGTGCCTTGGGGATAGTCACCTTTTATAGTACCTAGCTGGATTTGCTGTATTTTTTGGATTTACATGTCACTCTCTGTAGCGAGGTTAGGAAAACTTTCATAGACTCTATTCTCAAATCTATTTTCCAAGTTGTCTGTTCTCTTTATTTCACTCTTAAAAATGGCAATGGGTCATCGATTTCATCTCTTTATATAATTCCATATTTCTTAAAGCTTTGGTTCATTTTCTGTTTTTAATTCTTTTTTAAAATTTTCGTCTAACTCAGTTGATTCAATGAACCAGTCTTTGAGCTCTGAGTTTCTTTCCTTAGCTTGGCCTACCTTCTGTTAATATTTCTTATTGTATTACAAAATTCTTATACTGAATTTTTTCTGATCTAGAAATTCAGTGCGGTTATTTTTTAAAACAGCAATTTCATCTTTCAGCACTTAGATTATTTTGCTGGATTCCTTGGATTGGGTTTCAACTTTCTTCTTAATGTTCATGAGCTTCCCTGCCATCAATGTTCTGTATTCTATGTCTGTTGCAATTATTTTAGACTGATTTAAGAACCATTGCTTGCTAGCTAGTGGGCTAATTTTGAGGTAAGAGGACACTCTAGCTTTTTGAATTGCCAGAGTTCTTGCACTGATTTTTTCTTTTCTAGTAGAGTTAGTGTTCCTTTAACTGTAGTGTATCTTGAGTATAGTCAATTGGTTTTGTTTCTGGATGCTAGCAAAGGGCCAGGGCTTTCTCTGTACAGGAATTTTATGTATGGATAATTCTTGTCTTTGGTTTCACAGGTGTATATGTAGCAGGATAAACTTTGATGTTGTAGTTTGGGCTGTGATCCAATGCATGGTGCTTAAGAGTAATGACCAGTGGCTAGCCTAATACCCAGTGGCATGGCTGTTTTATACTTCCTTTTATTTGCAGGTGTGCCCTGTAGTCGGGGTGAGAGAGATGCCTCCATCACCAGGTCTGCTCCAGGGCCTTGGGGGAGTCTTCTACAATCATTGGTGATGCACCTGTGTTTCTTGTGTTAGGTGTTCTAGGCCACAGGTCTCCCTCAGGCAGAGGCCCTTTCCTAGAAGCCATTCTGGGCCAGGAACTAGCTGTAGTGTTTGGGTTCCCTGCACAGGCTTCCTCCCTCTTCAACTCAGCTTCATTGCTGCCTCTCAATCCACTCAGCATTTTCTCTCTCAAGATCTGCCTAAATTACAGTGGTTTACTCCATAAATTGATATCTCTCAGTGGGAGTGGTGCTTCCTGACCACTTCAAATTGACCATCTAGTCTCGCAGAATGAAAACCTCTTTGATAGACTTTGTAACAATTTTTAATATTACATTCAGGAGTCAAATCTTACACAGTGTGATCCCGGCTACCTCTTCACTTTTGAGAATAACCTTAAGTAATTAAGGGATAATTAAATATGTAATTAAAAACTGAAAAGTATAACAGCTACACTTCCAGATCTCAACTTCTTTCAGAAAAATTTAAAATCTCTTTAAGAAAGGCAAATTGAGAACAAAATAGAATAATAGCTTTATAAAAATAAGTGCTCAAGTAGGGTATCACATGTGAAAATTAAACTTGGAATTTGTCATTTTACCCATAAAATTACTAAGAGTAATTTCCTTGAAATGTAAATAACTTTACAAATTTTTAATTAACAAGGATGCTAAAATATTACCCCTCTTACCCTTACATAACCTCTTCCTTGAAAACAACAATTTACTCATCTGGTGTGTGACTCTAATAACCTTCAATCATTCTCTATATCTGACATCATGACTAGTACCATAGATTTTTAACTAAGCAACCTTTCTTTCCTCCTTTGTGATATTATATCCAGTAATTTAATAATAAACAATCTATATTGCAAATTAAACTTCCAAATTGAATGCTAATTTTCAAACCCCAAGGACCATTTCTTCTGCCTCAATCATACTTAGGTCTTAGTTAATAGAAAAATTAACTGGCTGGGTGCGGTGGCTCATGCCTGTAATCCTAGCAGTTTGGGAGGCCAAGGTGGGTGGATCACCTGAGGTCTGGAGTTCGAGAGCAGTCTGGCCAACGTGGTGAAACCCCATCTCTACTACAAACACAAAACATTAGCCAGGTGTTGTGGCAGGTGCCTGTAATCCTGGCTACTCAAGAGGCTGAGGCAGGACAATCACTTGAACCTGGTGGGTGAAGGTTGCGGTGAACTGAGGTCACACCACTGCACTCCAGCCTGGGCAACAAGAGTGAAACTTTATCTCAAAAGAAAAAAAAAAGAAAAAAAAAAAAAAAAGAAAATTAACGAAATCAAGCCTAAATAAAACTTATTCACAAAGTGGCAAACTTTTTTAATCCAAAAATTTAACTGCATTAATGTCTCATTTATAGAACTTTATTTTACAATGAGGTTTTACACATCAATCAGTTGAGTCACTTCTTTTTTTTTTTTTTTTTTTTTTTTTTTTGATGGAGTCTCACTCTGTCACCCAGGCTGGAGTGCAGTGGTATGATCTCGGCTCACTGCAACCTCTGCCTCCTGGGTTCAAGTGATTCTCCTGCCTCAGCCTCCCAAGTAGCTGGGATTACAGGTGAGTGAGCAAGAGAAACTCACAGATTCAAATGTTCACAAACATTTATGTTCTATTTTGATAGACACATAAACTATATTTCTCATTTTTATATACTGAAAAAAAATTATTGAAACTGCCATCTAAAATTAATTGGAAGCTTAGTATTACCTTTGGGAAAGAGTGTAGGAAATGGGGAAAGGCAAAAGGTAATGTGTTCATGTTTTCTCTGTTCCATAATGCAAGAAATAGATAAACACAGGCAAAAAAAAAAAAAAAAAAAAAAAAAAAAAAATTCCTGTCTTTAGAGTAGAAAGAAAGTCGATAGAGTTGAGTTGCTAACCCTTAGCATTACTGATGTTTTATGCCTGATATTCCTGCACTTGGTAGGGGGTTATTCTTTGCATTGTAGGATATTAATAGTATCTCTAAGCTATACCACTACATACCAGTAGCATCACCACCTAATCATTGTAATTCAAAATGTCTCCAGACACTGACAAGTGTTCTATGGAAACAAAAATCATTCCTGGTTGGAAACCACTTGTAAACAGAAAGTCTAGTAATGGTGGAATTATACAGTGACAGGAAAGCTCATGTTTTTCTGATTAGGTTGAAAAAGTTGCTCAGAAATTAAATCCTACTGTGTTCATAAAAAAACAAGGAACCCAGCCCTGAAGCAAAGAACTAATCAGGAAAGTTGTTTTCTCTTTCAAGTCTATGATTTCAAATGACCTCGAAGTGGTCATCTTTACAGTCAGAGAAGCATATGTGTGTTGGGGAGAAGAAAAAACAAGGAAATGAGGCAGACTTCAGAATTATGCCTAGGAAAGAACTGTGTGTTTGGTTATAAACTAGATCCAATAAATAAATACTTGGAAAAGGTATAATAAGCCTATTGTGAAAAAAAAGTTAAGGCTTGAAATATCCTCAAACATCCCAAATTGTACTAATCAGTGCAATTGATGAGTCATGCTGAGAAAACACTCATTGTTCTAATTTAAGATGGAGGCATGGGGAGTAAGAGAAAATGTCAATTACCTCAGAAAGTAAATCTATGAGCCACAAGGACAGTGGACCTTAAAGTTACTTCCACAGGACATATTTATGGTTTCATCAAATGAATATTTGTACTGCTCAGAAATATTCCTGTCAGTGCTATGCACACTTCTTTGTCTTCTGATAGGAGCTTCACCATGGTAACTTAGATTTTACAGATAATTTGTCTTTTGACTTTATAGGACACTAGTCCTTGATAAGCCATATAGTGGCCTAAGGGAGAGAACTGCATGTCATGAAACATCCTGAACGCTAATTTGTAAGCAGTAACTGGGCAAAAATTTAGATGGTTTACAGAGTGAAGAGAAGTGAGTTTTTCATACATAAAGAAGTGTGCAAATTATATTTTGTAAGTAGTCTTTTGTCTTCTGGAATGGTGATATACACAAAGCAATCTGGGAAGATATAATTTGATAATAATAGATCCTTCATTAACTTGAATTATTCTTTGCAGGAAAGATGCCTCTTTAGCCAAAATTGCTTGTTTAACTGCTGTGTACGCAAAAAATCACCTACTTGGTTTAAGCCATTCAGTGTACTCTCTAGATAGATATGACACAAAGCTAGCATTATAATACCCAAAACCAAGTGTTAACGTCATTTTATGTTGATTTTGACTACATTCTGAATAATAAAAGTCATCTGATATTTTAGGCTTACTATCTGAACTTGATACTATGATAGGTGTTTCAAATGTTTATCTCATTTGATTCTTAGAACAAACTTAAAATGTGGGTACTAATACAATACTGATTTTTTAAATAAGAAAAAGGATTGCAAAAAAATTTAAAAGTCATATTAAAAAGTACAAAATTCTTTCTATCTCCAAATGTATAATGAATTTTATAGTCAGTTAATTTTTTTTAGGTCTATAAAGTAATGTTTGGTGTAATAGTTGATTTCTTTAATGTTCATTCAGAATCACCACATTATCAATTTGAAATTAATTCACCTATTCAAAGAAGTTGCTTCCTTCAATTAAGACAGTATAGTAGGCAAAATAATGGTTTCCAAAAAAAAAAAAAAAAAAAAAAAAAGCATATCCTGATTGCTGGAACCTGTGAATATGTTAACTTTATCTGGTAAAAGGGGCTTTACAAGTGTTATAACATTAAGGACGGTAAGATGAAAAACTGTCCTTTTGAGTTCAATGTAATCAAATGGGTTTAAAATAGGGAAACATTCTTGGCTAGAAGCATAAGGTGATATGATTTCGAAAGAATGGTCAGAGAGATACAGCATTTCTGGTTTAGACAAATGAAAGAGACCACAAGCGAACAAATCAGGACAGTCTCTAGAGGCTGGAAAAGTCAAGGAAACTGATTCTCCCCTAAAACCTTCAGAAAGGAATACGACAGTTCTCACTCTTTGATTTTAGCCTCATCAGATGCATGTCAGACATCTGACAAACAGAATTGTTTGACACTATATTTGTGCTATTTTAAACCACTAACTTTGTAGTGATTTGCTACAGCAGCAGTAAGAAAATAATGCAGAGTGATTCTATAATGGAGATAAAAGTATAAACAAGAGGCAAGAATTTCCTTCCTTCACAGTTTTTATAATATAATAAGAAAACAAACATTAAATACACAGGGCCCCAATAGATTATTCCACTTTAATTTTAGCTGGCACTGTGGAAGGAAAATAGAAATTCTGGAATATAGTGAATAGGAATATAACTTATTCTTATATGGCAAGAACTGCTTATTACTGAATACTATTTGGACTGAAAATAATAAATGCACTGTAGTTACAGTAAGTACAGTAAATATGATAGTTTGCCATAAGGGAACAGAGGCATTGGGATGTAATGAAGGTCATCAAAGTTTTAGGCATTAACTATAAGTTGCAAGGAGTTAAAAAAATTAGAAGCAGTCTGATTATTTTTAAAAATGTGCCTGATTGTTAAAATCACAAATGTTCTTTAAAATTACTAACTGTATTAGTCAATTTTCACAATGGTATAAAGAATGACTTGAGACTGAGTAATTTATGAAGAAAAGTGGTTTAATTGACTCAGAGTTCTTCAGGCTTTACAGGAAGCATGAATGGGAGGACTCAGGAAACTCAGAAAATCATGGTGGAAGGCAAAGGAGAAACAAGGATCTTCTTGACATGGTGGCAGGGGAGAGAGAGCATGAGGAGGGAAGTGCCACACACTCTTAAACCATCATATCTCTTAGAACTCCCTCACTATCATGAGAAAAGCATGGGGAAATCTGCTCCCATGATCCAGTCATCTCCGCCCAGGCCCCTCTCTTGATATGAGGGAATTACAATTTGAGATGAGATTTGGGTGGGGACAAAGGGCCAAGCCATATTATTCTGCCTCTGGCCCCTCCCAAATATCATGTCCTTCTCACATTTCAAAACCAATCATGCCTTCCCAACAGACCAAAAGTCTTAACTTATTCCAGCATTAACTCAAAAGTCCATGACCAAAGTCTCATCTGAGACAAGGCAAATCCCTTCTGCCTATGAGCCTGTAAAATCAAAAATAAGTTAGTTAATTTCAAGATACAATGGGGGTATAGGCATTAGGTAAACACTCTGATTCCATAAGGGAGAAATTAGCCAAAACAAAGGGTCTAAGGGCCCCATGCAAGTCCAAAACCCAACAGGGCTGTCATTAAATCTTAAAGCTCTGAAACAATCTTCTTTGACCTCATCTCTCACATCCAGAGCACAATGATACAATATCTGCACTCCCATGAGCTTGGACAGCTCTGCCCCTGTGGCTGTACAAGGCACAGCCCCCACAGCTCCTTTCACAGGCTAGGATTGAGTGCCTGTGACTTTTCCAGGCACACTGTGCAAGCTGTCAGTGGATCTACCATTCTGGGGACTGAAGTACCATGGCCCTCTTCTCAAAGCGCCAGTAGGGAGTGCCCCAGTGGGAACTCTGTGTGGGGGCTCCAACCTCACATTTTCCCTCTGTACTGCACTGCCCTAGTAGAGGTTCACCATAAGGGCTCCACCTCTGCAGTAGACTTTTGCCTAGACATCCATGCATTGCCATACATCTTCTGAAATCCAGATGGAGGTTCCCAAACCTCAACTCTTCCCTTCTGCACAACCACAGGCCCAACCTCATGTGGAAGCCACCAAGGCTTGAGGCTTGTATTCTCTGAAGCGATGGCCTGAGTAGTGCCTTGGCCCCTTTTAACCACAGTTGGAGCTGAGTAGCTAGAACACTGGGCACCATGTCCCGACGTTGCCCAGAGCATCAGGTCCCTGGGCCCAGCCCACAAAACAATTTCCCCCTCCTACGCCTCCAGGCTAATAATGGGAGGGGCTGCCTCAAAGGTCTCTGAAATGTACTGGAGACATATTCCACACTGTCTTTGCTATTAACATTTGGCTCCTCTTTACTTATACAAATTTCTGCTTGAACTTCTCCCAAGAACATAGGTTTTTCTTTTGTACTACATGGTCAGGCTGCAACTTTTCCAAACTTTTATGCTCTGCTTTCCTTTTAAATATAAGTTTTCGTTTCAAACCATCTCTTTCTTCATGGGTATGAGCACAAACTTTTAGAAGCAGCCAGACCACATGTTGGAAGGTTTGTTGCTTAGAAATTTATTTCACCAGACACCCTAAATCATCTCTCTCAAGTTCAACGTTACACAGATCTCTAGGGCAGGTCAAAATACTATCAGTCTCTTTGCTAAAGCATAGCAAGAATGATGTTTTCTTCAGTTCTCAATAAGTTCCTCATCTCCATCTGAGACCCCCTTGGCCCGGACTTCATATTCCATATCACTATCAGCATTTTGTTCACAACCATTCAACAGGTCTCTAGGAAGATTTAAACTTTCCCACATCTCCCTGTCTTCTTCTGAGTCCTCCAAACTCTTTCCTACCTCTGCCTGTTACCCAGTTCCAAAGTTACTTCCATATTTTCAGGTATCTTTATAGCAATGCGCCACTTCTTTGGTACCAATTTTCTGTATTTAGCTCTTCTCAAACTGCTATAAAGAACTACTGGGTAATTTATGAGGAAAAGAGGTTTAATTGACTCACAGTTCTGCAAGCTTAACAGGAAGCATGATTGGAGGTCTCAGGAAACTAACAATCACAGCAGAAGGTAAAGGGGGAGCAGGCACCTTCTTCACATGGTGTCAGTAGAGAGAAGAGCTGGGGGGAAGTTCCACAAACTTTTAAACCATCAGACCTTGTGAGAACTCACTCACTGTCACGAGAACAGTATGGGAAATCCACCCCCATGATCCAGTCACCTCCCACCAGGCCCCTCCCCTGACACGTGGAGATTATGATTCAATATGAGATTTGTGTGGGGACAGAGAGTCAAACTATATCACTAACCTAATAAGTGCTTATCATGATTGAATTGTATGGAAAGCTACAATTCAAATTATGTGGTCAGAAACTCTATCTAATGATAGACATTAATTCAAACACTGCCATGCTCTCCTGTCAGTTTCTCATATATTATCATGGATATGATTTAATTGTCCTTCAGTGTCATGGAACACATCCTGAGATTCAGCTGATGAAGTTGCAAACTGGGTAAATATAAATGATGATGTTTCAAAAAAGAAAATCCTCACTTAGTAAAAAAAAAAAAAAAAAAAGGTTTATTTTACACTTTCTTGACAGCTGAACTAACATAAAAAGCACTCACCTTGTTTTTTCCAGTTTTGCATGTTTTGATTGTGTCAACTGAGTTCTTCTTCAAGGGATTTTCTCTCTATGTGTCAGAGACACTTGTCCCCCATTCTGTTTTCCTGTATAATCTCAAAATTGGCAAGGAGTTTTCAGTGTATGTGAAAAGGATGTCAGTGTTGCTTGATTTTATGTGTGACTACTGTTTGAGATTGTCCTTTTCTCAATATGACATGTAATTTTACAGCACAGATTACTTTTCAATAGAATTACATTCCCAAGTTTAGTAGAGGGAGCGGCTTATTTACTGAAATGTGAACTCGAATCTCTCAAACAGAAACACCAAATTCTTATACTAATCTGTAAAGTAGCTACAAAGTGTTGTTTTTCAGAGTGAAGTATCCGTCAAAATGGCTAGTTTTGGTGTATAATAGAAACGGTATTTTATTCCTTTTATTTCTGTAAACAGATTAAATCTGTATGTGTGTATGCATGTGTGTGTACATGAGATATAATACAAATGTACCTCGACTTATAAGGAGTTACATCCTGATAACCACAGGCCAAGATGTGTTTTGATGGATCTGGATATACTCATCATAAGTTGAAAACATTTTAGGTAAAAAATGCATTTAATACACTTAACAAAAATACTGGCAAACCAAATCTAGCAGTACATCAAAAAGCTTATCCACCAAGATCAAGTTGACTTCATCCGTGGGATGCAAGGCTGGTTCAACATACGCAAATCAATAAATGTAATCCATCACATAAAGAGAACCAAGGACAAAAACCACATGATTATCTCAATAGATGCAGAAAACTCTCAATAAACTCTCAATAAACTAGGTATTGATGGAACATATCTCAAAATAATACAAGTTATTTATGACAAACCCACAGCCAGTATCATACTGAATGGGCAAAAACTGGAAGCATTCCCTTTGAAAGCTGGCACAAGACAGGGATCCCCTGTCTCACCACTCCTATTCAATATAGTGTTGGAATTTCTGGTCAAGGCAATCAGGCAAGAGAAGGAAGTAAAGAGTATTCTATTATGAAAAGAGGAAGTCAAATTGTCCCTGTTTGTAGATGATATGATTGTATATTTAGAAAACATGACCATCTCAGCCCCAAATCTCCTTAAGCTGATGAGAAACTTCAGCAAAGTCTCAGGATACAAAATCAATGTGCAAAAATCACAAGCGTTTGTATACACCAATAACAGACAAACAGAGCCAAATCATGAGTGAACTCCCATTCAAAATTGCTACAAAGAGAATAAAATATCTAGGAATTCAACTTACAAGGGATGTGAAGGACCTCTTCAAGGAGAACTACAAACCACTGCTCAATGAAATAAAAGAGGACACGAACAAATGGTAGAACATTCCATGCTCATGGATAAGAATCAATATCGTGAAAATGGCCATATAGATTCAATGCCATTCCCATCAAGCTACCAATAACTGTCTTCACAGAATTGGAAAAACCTACTTTAAAGTTCATATGGAACCAAAAAAAGAGCCCACATTGACAAGACAATCCGAGGCAAAAAGAACAAAGCTGGCAGCATCACGCTACCTGACTTCAAACTATACTACAAGGCTACAGTAACCAAAACAGCATGGTACTGGTACCAAAACAGAGATATAGACCAATGGAACAGAACAGAGCCCTCAGAAATAACACCACACATCTACAACCATCTGATCTTTGACAAACCTGACATAAACAAGAAATGGGAAAAGAATTCCCTATTTAATAAATAGTGCTGGGAAAACTGACTAGCCATATGTAGAAAGCTGAAACTGGATCCCTTCCTTACACCTTACAGAAAAATTAATTCAAGATGGATTAAAGACTTAAATGTAAGACCTAAAACCATAAAAACCCTAGAAGAAAACCTAGGCAATGCCATTCAGGACATAGGCATGGGCAAGGACTTCATGACTAAAACACCAAAAGCAATGGCAACAAAAGCCAAAATAGACAAATGGGATCTAATTAAACTAAAGAACTTCTGCACAGCAAAAGCAACTACCATCAGAGTGAACAGGCAACCTACAGAATGGGAGAAAATTTTTGCAATCTACCCATTTGACAAAGGGCTACTATCCAGAATCTACAAAGAAATTAAACAAATTTACAAGAAAAAATCAAACAACACCATCAAAATGTGGACAAAGGATATGAACAGACACTTTTCAAAACAAGACATTTATGCAGCCAACAGACACATAAAAAAATGCTCATCATCACTGGTCATCAGAGAAATGCAAATCAAAACCACAATTAGATAGCATCTCACACCAGTTAAAATGGCGATCATTAAAAAGTCAGGAAACAACAGGTGCTGGAGAGGATGTGGAGAAATAGGAACACTTTTCACTTTTACACTGTTGGTGGGAGTGTAAACTAGTTCAACCATTGTGGAAGACAGTGTGACAATTCCTCAAGGATCTAGAACTAGAAATACCATTTGACCCAGAGATTCCATTATTGGGTGTATACCCAAAGGATTATAAATCATGCTACTATAAAGACACATGCACACATATGTTTATTATGGCACTATTCATAATAGCAAAGACTTGGAAC
Organism: Macaca mulatta; assembly: GCF_049350105.2. Classification (NCBI taxonomy): domain Eukaryota; kingdom Metazoa; phylum Chordata; class Mammalia; order Primates; family Cercopithecidae; genus Macaca; species Macaca mulatta. The sequence goes on from NC_133411.1 coordinate 22,732,328, forward strand.
CAACCCAAATGTCCATCAATGATAGACTGGATTAAGAAAGTGTGGCACATATATACCATGGAATACTATGCAGCCATAAAAAAGGATGAGCTCATGTCCTTTGTAGTGACATGGATGAAGCTAGAAATCATCATTCTGAGCAAACTATCACAAGGACAGAAAACCAAACATTGCATGTTCTCACTCACAGGTGGAAATTGAACAATGAGAACACTTGGACACAGGATGGGGAACATCACACACCGGGGCCTCTCATTGGATGGGGTAGAGATAGCATTAGGAGAAATACTTAATGTAAATGATGAGTTAATGGGTGTAGCAAACCTACACAGCACATGTATACATATGTAACAAACCTGCAGGTTGTGCACATGTGCCCTAGAACTTAAAGTATATATATATATATATATATATATATATATATATATATATATATATATAAAATACACTTAACAAATGTGCTCAGAACACTTACATTAGCCAAAAGTCAGAAAAAAAATCTAACATAAAGCCTATTTTTAAATAAAGTGTTGAATATCACATGTAAATTATTAAATTCTGTAGTGAATGTGAAAAACAGAATGGGTATATGGGTAATAAAAGTATCATTTCTACTGAATGTTTATCACTTTTGTACCATGGCAAAACTGTAAAGTTGTACCATTGTAAATCAGGGACCATCTGTGTTACATTAAAAAGAAAAGCTCAGTTGAACTAATAAATAAATCAGAATTTCTTTTTATTATGTAGGCGTTTTTGGCTGTTAGATAATCAAGACATCCAATTATTGCTTGCTGCTTCACCACGCAGACACAGCACAGATACAAATACACACTCCATGAATGAGCATATGTGCTTGTTTAAAGAGACATACTAACCAACAGTTGCATGCTGCCATGATATTGATTATGTCATCAAGTTCCTTATTTAACAAAACACAGCTGTACATGACGTATTTCTCTAAAATGTACGTTCAAAGCAACTGGTTTTGCTCAGTCTTGTGTACCCATATTATTTAAATAAGCACCTGGAGTCTAGAATTGCTAAAAAATATCTATGTTGATGCATATTAAGTTGATTTTGAGGTCATAAATTTTGACAAGAATTGACATTATGGCACAATCATAACTTTACAAAAGATGACCTGAACTAACATTATTTTATACTTTTACCATTGGAATTCCCTGAAATATAATCAGACAATTTGTTATTAAAGCAAAACTAAGTTTATTAAAACTCTGTGCCAAGAAAGTACACTGTTTTGACATATTTTTGCAGTGTTTCAGGAGGGAATCGTGAGAGGAAGATTTTTCATGTCTGTGGAGAACGGCTTAAGAGAGTTAAATGAGTCTTTCAAAGTCTTTCATTAGCTGATTGAAATTGAGCTAAACTTAGAGCATAATAGTTTAGATAGTCTAAGAAATTGGAAAAAATGTTGATGCCAAGCATACAAGAAATAACCACCACCAAAAAATAGAACTAAATACAGACAAAACTAAATTAAATACAAGAATAATATGTTCAATGTTAAAAAAAGCAAAAGGAACATAGACATAGTTTTGGAGTTTTGCTTTGTTTTGTTTTAATAAGATAAAAATGTACTTAGTTTTATACCAATACACTTAAAAATCTGGATCAACTCTGTCCACTACAGTTATTACTAGTGACATGTAGATATTGAACACTTGAAACATGGTGAATTTGAATTGACTTATGCTATGTGTAAAATACAAACTAGATATTTTTTAGTTTAAAAAATATAAAAACTGAATACAAATTTTAATATTGATTTATGCTGAGATGACAATATTTTGGATATGCCGGATTAAATAAATATAAAATATTTTAAAAAATCAAATTATATAGTAAAATTGGTCTTTTTGTTTTACTTTTTTATTTTGTTTTGTTTTTTTGAAGGGATAGAAATCATGCCCAAATTGGACCCTGGGGCATATCACTGACCATCATGAAACACGCACTGATTTGCGAAATGTATTATTTTCCTGTGGCTGTTAGAAAAATTACACACTTAGTAGTCTAAAACCAACATAAATTTATTGTCTAACAGTTTTCCAGGTTATAAGTTCAACACAGGTCCTACTGAGTTAAAATCAAAGCACTGGAAGACTGCATTCCTTCTTTAGGCTCTGTGGAATAATCCATGCCCTCTCCTTTCCCAGGTTTTAGAATCCAGCTGCATTCTTTGATGCATGTTCCCTGTCTTCACTTGGAATGCTACAAGACAATATCATAGACGGGGTGGCTTAAACAACAGACATTTATTTCTCAGGGTTCTAAGGGTTGGGAAGTCTAAGATTAAGATGCTGGTATATGTGGTTCATGGTGAAGGCCCACTCCCTCTCTGGTTGGTAGATGGCCACCTTCTCTCTGTGTTCACATGGCCTTTCCTGGATACAAGTTTATGGAAATAGAAAGAGAAGGGTGGGGCAGGGGTCTAGTATCCCCATCTTTTCTCAAAAGAACACTAATAGTATTATGAGAACACCACACTTATGACATTATCTCAACCTAAGTTCCTCTGAAAATCTCCATCTCCAGATACTATCGTACTGCCAATTAATGGATTACTAAAAATAATCTATTAATAATTGAACAATGCCCATCATCTTAAATAGATTAATTTTAGGGGGACACAAATATCTAGTCTATAACAGTTCCCTTCCTTCACCTTCAAAGCTACCAATGAAGGACCAAGTCCTCACAGTCTCCTTTTATATTTCCCTCTTCCACTTCTAAAGAATCTTATGATTGCATTTGGCCACCTAAAAATCTATGATAGTCTCTCCATTTCAAGATTCTTAACTTTAATTGCATTTGCAAACTCTGTCCTGCCAGGTAAGCTAACAAATTTATAAATTCTCTGGATTAGGACCCCAATATCTCTGAAGAGTCATTATTCTGACTACCACATCAATATGTTAGTTTATGTCAAGATTGCTGTAATAATCAATAGGATCTGGTGCCACAAATCCAGTAGCAGTCATTAAGGTTGATTGAGTTTATTGATTGCCTTCAGCTCTATTCTGCTATTAATCTCTTTTGGGGATATAAAATGAAGACTTTATCACAAAGAGGAAGAGGAAGATGTGATAGGAGCTTGAATATGTAATAAGAATTATTTATGATATGTAAATATGAGAAATGAATTAAGTATGTGCCATTTGTTCTCTTCTTTTTAAGACATTTCTTTCTAAAGGCTTAGTGACAGAAGCTGCCTTATAGTAAAGATCTCTGAGTGCTCTTCTACTGTAGGCATAAGATTTCTTTCCTGGGTGCAGCATATTAGGATTTAAGATTTCTATTTATCTAATGCTCTGCTGTTTGTCAGATAAAATGAAAATAAGCAGGGAGTCCAATTATTGATAAACTCAGATGTTTCATATTTGGAATCAATGTTAAAAACAAAACAAAACACTAATTGGCATCCTAAGGAAAATGTGTGCAACTTAGCCCCGATTCAACTGCATGTTTAGCCAAATTGTGAACGAATTACAGCCAGCTTCTGAACTCTTCTAGAGAGTGAGGATGGCATAGAGAAATTAGGAATAGTAGCTTTATAGGTAAAGTAATTAAATGTAACCTTAAGCATAAAAAGATTAAAAAAAGGTAACTAGGAAAATAAAAACTCAAGATTTACAGATTAAATATGACACCCAATGGATCTTTTTATGTGGACCTTGGTTTGCAGATACTGATATCTCATATAGCGATTCACGTGATTTGAAGGCATTTGATGGAAGCTGTCTCCTCCCAAAGACTATTTGCTTTTGGAAGAATCCTAAGAGTCATTAGTTAGAGGTTTTTGGTAGAGTTACTTTCTGGTAATATGAAGATGACCTAAACCTCTTTACTTGAGAGACAGGAATCTGAGGATCAGTCTTTTAAAGATTTATGGGTTTGCTAGTTGCCAGCTCTGCCTGATATTGACTTTTTTCCTGGGATCTTTCTCTGCGGTGTCTCTTAGAAGACAAGGTATCCAGGTATGAAAACCAATTTTGCAGACATTGTTTAGGATACTAATGGGGAAAGTCTTCAGTAACTTTTGTTGAAAGAATAGATTTCCTGAGTCCTTACAGCATTTAGTTAAACAACTGTAGATTTCTAGAATCAGAGCTAATATTCCTAGACACTCAGTTTAGTCTGTTACTAACTCATAAGCCACAGATGAACCACAGAAAGAAGAAATACCATAGACCACGCAGGTTTGCAAATCTCTGTGAACTTTGCCAACTTTAGTTTCAGAATTCCATTTTTCTACCTTCCTAAAAGGTTGAAAGGATATGGACAGTGAAGTCTGATTAATTGACAAAACTTTGCCACATTATTTAATAAAAATTTCAGTAAAATCGTTTCCTTGTTACTAGAGATATAGGTTGGGATTCCCCAGGCTGAAAAAAAAGAAAGGATTTTCTCCATGCCAACAAGACACAAATAATGATCAGAACATATTTAAAATCTATTGCCAGCACTTGTTATGAAAAATTCATTTAGATTTTTACTGAGACATTTTACAGTTTTGCTAGGATTAATCTGGTAAAGGTTGAGACAAGTTATACAGATATAGTTATAAAGATATACTTACCAATTTTAGCAAAATGTTCCCCCAGCTATTGGTTAAATACATTGGTCAATTTGTCCTTAGTGTGCCAAGAAAGCTCAGCAGTTATGACTAAAGTTTATGTTAACCCACTGCCAGTAGAATGAAAGAGTTGAATCCTCTCTTAAATTATAATACATAGTTGACTCCTCAACAACACAGGTTTGAACTGTGCAGGTCTGCTCATATGTAGATTTTTTCCTATAAATATATCAGAACATTTTTGGAGATTTATGACAAATTGAAAAAGCTTACAAGTGAACCATGTACAAAAGAAATATTAAAAAACTAACAAAATGATAAGTCATGAATGCATAAATTATATGTAGATACTAGTGTAATCTATCATTTACTACAATGAAATATATATGCATCTATTACAAAACATTAAAATTTATCAAGACGTAGGCACACACTTAGCCAACTGCAGTTGAGAGAAATGTAAAACACAAATATACAATATTAAATCATAATTGCACGAAATTAACTGTATTACATACTGTACTACTGGAATAATTTCCTAGCCTCCACCTGTTGTTCTTGCAGTAAACTCAAGTGTTGTGAGTATTCACTTAAAATGCCACACAATGCTAATCGCCTTCTTGTGAGTAGCTTGCCTCTCCAGTAAATTGTCACAGTAAAAGGTGATCTCTCATGGTTATGTATTTTTCATGATATGTAGTGCAATACAATAAAACTTGAAAAACACCTTCAGACTTATACAAAGTGCTGCTAGTGATGCTGAAAGTTCTTCCAGGAAGCAGAGAAAGGTCCTGACATTACAGGAAAAAGCTGAATTGCTTAATAGGTACTCTAGATTGAGGTCTGCAGTTGTGGGTGCCGCCATTTTAGAAGAAGGATCATTCTTGTAAACACAGGATTGTAAATTTGTGAGATAAATGTAGTATAGTACGTAAATGTATTTTCTTTTCTTTTCTGTAGCTCACTTCATTGTAAAAGTACAGTGTAAAATACATATAGCATACGAAATATGTGTTAATGTTATCACTAAAGTTATACGTGAATTTTTTACTGTGCTAGGGTGGTGGGGAGGGGATAGGGAGGTTTGATGCCCCTAAACCTTGTGTTGTTCAGGAGTCAGCTGTACCATTTAGAATAATATGATTAAGGATTTCCCTGAGATTAAGAACATATTAAATGGTGGGAAGGATATTGATAGACCTCTGCATCTAGTGACACTATCAACTTTGACTGTGTCTGTTTGATGAAGGAATTAAAATCTAGTAACAAAAGCATTTTGTAGATAGTTATTGTACCAGTCTTTGTTCTTGAACATGAGTGTGTTTTTTTGGAACTGAAAATCACACATTGAATGAAAGGCTTTATCTCAATATATTTTATTTACACATAAATTTGAGCTGTTTTTTGTTCACAAGTTTGGTTGATAAAAGAGCCCTCACAATAGCTTTAATTACCATTTAAAATAACTTAAAAAAAGGGATTTTTTTTATTGTTCTCTCTTTTATAGGGCAAAGGAGCAATGATTTTGGTTACTTAGTATTCTCTCAAGAAAATTTAAAGATAGTTTATACATAGAAGATATTTTAACAGGTTATATTCTGAACTTGTTGGCCGGATTTGGAAAAAGGAATATCAAGTATGGTCAAGGGGACAAGAGAGAAGCATTTGTTATCATTTTTCAAAGTCAAAAATATTTAATCAGATAATATTTTAAAACCCAGCAATAATTAATAATGATTGGTATAATGTTTTTTGTCAAAATTATTAAATAGGAGATAAAATTAAAAGCTTTATTTTTTGCATTAAAATAAAACTTTAAATATTTTCATGAGCATATTAAATCAACAATGCATGTATTATATTGAACCTGACTTCTTAATAAGTTGCAACCAAATCTTTAAGGATAAGTTTAAGCCAGAGAGATAATTTTGGGATTTGTCACCATAAAGATAGGGAATAATGTCATGTAAATAATTAAGATCACGTGGAAAGACAAACAGGATTGAAAGAAGACCCAAAACCAAGGTTTGGGGCTCTCTCAGAATTTCTAAAAAAAATTCAGACTGAGTAAAGAAGGGTTGATCAGTAAGGTGAAATGGATCAAGGAAATGAAAATACTGAGACGAATGTTGAATAATAAATTAGATAGATGTCCCAGAAATCATGAAGATAAGTCACTTTATTAAAATGCATATTATAAACAAAGAAGGAATTAACTGTTCAAAAAGTTGTCTTGAAGAATTGTTTTGGGGGAAAAGATAAAATAAACCTTATTTTCTAAAATACATTAAAACTAATTCCAAATGAACCAAAGGATTGTGTATAGAAATTTTAAATTAATAAAACAATATTAGTGCAGATTCTCTTTAATTACTTCCCTGATTGTTTTACCTATAGTAACTCATTTAATACTACTAACAACCTTTTCATGTTGGATACAGCTATTCAAATTTTCTTTTGTTATTGCCATAGCCTTCTAACCATTCTTCCACAAAATTGGGCACTAAAAGGTTATGAAATTTCCTTAATGCCACAGAGCTAGTTAGTGATGATTTGGCATTTGGAAGCACGTAATCTGTCTTTGAAATGTTCGTTTTGAATTATAGCACTACACCATGCACTGAATCACTGAGGGTAAAAATGCACACTGTTAATAAGAAGGAGGGAGTCAATCTCATTAGTATTATGATATCTATACAGAATGAGAGTCCATTCCCCAAATTCACAAAATTAAAATAATAAAAATAAAAATTTATTGCTAGCAAATTTGCAGCAAAAAAGATTCATTCTCATATTCTGCTATAAGAAAGCAAATGGAATTAAATTTTTAAAGACATTTTTTGAAAGCCCTTTTTTTTTTTTTTTTTTTTTGAGACAGAGTCTCGCTCTGTCACGCAAGCTGGCCTGCAGTGGCATGATCTCCACTCACTGCAAGCTCCGCCTCCTGGGTTCACGCCATTCTCCTGCCACAGCCTCCTGAGTAGCTGGGACTACAGGCACCCGCCACCAAGCCCAGCTATTTTTTTGTATTTTTAGTAGAGACGGGGTTTCACCATGTTAACCAGGATGGTCTTAATCTCTGACCTTGTGATCCGCTAGTCTCGGACTCCCAAAGTGCTGGGATTACAGGCATGAGCCATGCGCCCGGACAGAACCCATTGGAATTAACCAGAAAATTGTTAAATTCATAGATTTTTTGACTAACATTCTTCTTCCACGTTAATGAAATGTATATATAAATGCCACTCATTGCATATACTTTTGAGGGGTAAAATAATTACTAAATTTATGTACACTACGAATACTTCGTTTTATAAAATTGCATATATACCCATATGCAAATGAGCACAGAATCAATAGGGTAACTATAGACATAAAGTGATCAATGTAGGATATTTTATTTTATTTTATTTATGCATTTTATATATAATATACTTCTCATTTAATATTTGTGCTAATTTTATTTAATTGAATATTTATGCCTTGGTTATAGAACGACTAAATTTATTTTCAAAGAAACTCCCGTTATTATTGTCTGCAACAGTAAAACTTGCAAACAATCTAAAAATTCAACCAAATACAACCATTTACAATTGTGCCTTAGTTGAATATATAATCACAGGAGAAAACACAGGTGATGAATTTTTATAATTTCATTTAAAATATAATTGACACAATCCCTCAAGTATCATATAAATTAATTGTATTGTTACTGTCTTGGGTTAACATTTATTTCTAGTTTCTTTTTCCCCTTAATATCTGATTTTTCCCCCATTAACATTACCTATTTGGATAATCAGAAAAAAATCAACATTGCCAAAAGATAGGTAATACCACAAGCGAAATATCTATAATAATGATAGGAAAATGCTTTGATTCAGGATGAATGAGAATCAGTCTAGGAAAACAGCTTGGACCCTCTCATTCCTGTTAATGTCATCCCTGTGTTTAGCACTGCTACTATTCCTCAGCCCTTAAGAAATGCTCTACTGCTGGGCATGGCATATGGAAAACCAAGAAAAATGACTGGCTGCGTGGTGACAGCTCTCTACTCCTCATGCCAAGTTCTGCCAGCGATTTAAATATTAAATAATGGAAAGATTTTTGAAATCCAGGATGATTAGAGAAGTCATTTTCTGCAAGAGTGAAGCATTGTCTTTAAAGACGAAAATCTACGAAAATAACATTATTGAAATACTAGACTTGAGACTATTTTTCTGAATTACTGTAACTGTTGAAATAGGTCTTTCAGCCCATTAAGATAAACACCACACTTTTCATGATCTTCAGCTGTAATTTTATAGTGAAAAGTACTTGCTTAAAAGAGTTCACACTATCTGAAAGATGTCACATGTAACATTGACTGGCAGCCATTTCAGAATGGCAGACAGCCAATAAATCATTCAGAACTACGTGTCACTCGGTTTGGCTTTAAAATTGTATTCCTTCTCCCTTGATAAAGAACATTTCAATGTCAAATAGTTTGTTCTATTTAAACTTATACATCAACTGGAATATTGAGATACACAATAACATTAATTGATTTGGTAATACATTTAGAACTTATCTAAAAACAGCAATATGTATTTGCGTGATAGATTTGTTTCACAAACCAATCAAGTTGTTGGTATCAAAGGCATGTTTTAGTGTTGATTTATGTATAGAGAAATTTGTGAAATTACATAAATAGAAATACTTCTTTATAAAATTCCTGGACCTTATGATATCTTGGTATTAAGAATCTTAAAGGAATATTTTTTAAAAATTCAAAAGCAAACAATTTCAATTTTACAAGAGCTAAGAACAAATCATTTTGTGATGGTCACAGATCGCTCTTCAAGAAAAGACTTTTTCCCCGCTGGCTGCTAGGAGCAACATTACAAAGCAGCCTTCAGCTCTCAACTCCTTCAAAGTTTGCCTCAGCTGTAACAGTTGTCTGGCTTAATGTTAGGTCATCCTGGAGTACCTGACATGCAAACATGAATGGAGATGAGGTATAAAGCCCGGCCATTGTGACCCACCTGGGAAGATTCTGACAGGTCCTTCCAGCGCCTGAGAAACCCAGGGCTCACATCCTTTATATTCTGATTCTTCTGTAGGGGTTGTTCCTATGGGTGATACTTAATAAAGCTGCCAAATATAAAGAGGCAGCCATGTAAATTTTTAGGGATTATTTCCAAAACTCTCATAACATCATATATATTTATTGGTTGTTTAAGTAGATTTTTGAGGAGTAAGTAGCAACGATAGAAGTCAAAGAAAGTAAATGTAGTTGTTAAAGGACTAGTCATCCCATACTTAGCAAGTACACAAGTTGCATATACACTATGTTCCTTCCTTAGAGCAAAGTATTTCAATGCAGTCGTGTGTGTGTGTGTGTGTGTGTGTGTGTGTGTGTGTGTATAACTGAACTCACTGTAGATTTTATTGGATCAGATATATGAAGAGACCTGGAAGACTCGGGTTTGTCTGGAACTGGGTGAAATAGAGAAGGACGATCATTGACATAGAAAGCTCATTACTTTGTCCTTTGATTATAAATAGTCTTACAATAAAATGGCATCTCCACTGTCTAAAACACATTTTTACATTTGCTCTCCTTCTGAAATTATTTATGTGAAATTAACAAATCTGCTTATTACCTTAGAAGCAAATGTTCCCTAATTTATATTATTTATTGTATATTTGTAGATCCATTTAAAATTGATTTGCAATATAAGGAAATAAATGCATTTTATAAGTTGTTTGCTTTGTGTAGCGGATCTGGTTAACCATAGGACTATTGTTGCATTGAAACAAAATAGAATTAATCTGTTCAGGTAAATAGAACTGGAAGTGAGATTTGTTGTCACTCCTCCTCCCTCAAGTACTGACCAGTCTTTTAATTCACACATAACTAACACTCTATGCAATAATATGTTTTTTGTTCTCTGTCTTTTCAAATAGAACTCAAGCTCCATGAGGAGATATTTCATTGTAGGTGAGCACATTCTTGTCAGTTAGTTCTTTCGTGTTTATTAGCATAGCCCCTGTGTCTAGATCATTTCCAGGTATTCAGTAGCCATTTAAAAATTATTTGTTGAATGAATTGTTATTTTAAAGAACATCCATAAGTTTTCTGATTGGGCATGGGAATACATGCCCATCTTTGGACTGAACATCCATTTTTCCCTTCTTTTATCAAAATACTGGTTAAATGATAGGGACAATTGTTAGAAGGAATTTTATATCTAAAAATATTTTCCCTCCTATGGATGTAAAAATAGTGATAGTAGTTCTGGCTTTTATATTAATTCGATGTTTCAAAGTGGTTTTGTTTTTTATGACAATATTCTACATTCTTGAAAACCACTCGTTCATGTGAGTGCTACCATTTATGCTTGTGCAGCACATAAATATGGAGAGAAGATAAGGAAAAAGTTTACCCTGTGTCTCCTTCCCTGTAACATAGTTTACTATATTGATTTGCCACTTTCTACTCCTGAAGTAAAATTTTGCAACAGGCATTTGGGAAACTCTGGATAAAGAAAAAAAATTTAATATCATACAAAGAGACAAGAAGTGACTTTTATTTTTCATTTAGAATTTGTAGTCTAATTAAAGAAAATGCACATATATCTAAAGATAATCATGGATAATAAACTCATATAATTACTACTTTCAGTGGCTATAACAACAGCCAAAGCACTAACAGAAATGAGAAAGGTTTATCAGCATTATGCAAATACGTATCCTCTTTAAGAATTCCTGTTATAGTGAAAGCATTAAAATAATTCAACACATACAGAGACCATATACTTTGTGATCTTTTTAAAAAAGTATTCAAAATATATTTCTGTGTGCAAAACATTTTCATAATGATCTTGTTTAAATGAAAGTATTTAGAATAGCACATTGTAAAATTACATTGCAGAGCACATTATTTTTCTCTTTAGAAGACACATAATAAAATAGAATCATCAGTGTTTTTTCGTAAACATGAATCTTTAGAGTGTTACTTGATCCTGCATAATAAGGGTACTTTTTTGCTTAATGTAAGCATAGTATACTAATTCTTTTAAAATTCAGAAAGCATATTTACAGTCTAGGCAGATGGGATATGAAGGTCACACAGCATGAGCAGTGAAATATCTCATTTACCTAGAGTTCTAGAGAGAATTTTAGGAACTCTTATTTATTATCAGTGCATAGATAAGAGTAAACTATACAAAACTGTTTGCAAAACTCTCCTCTTTCTACTCAGAAGGATTTCCCTAGAATAATCATTATGGACTCTGTCCATCCTTTACTCATTCACTGCATGGAAACAGGTGCTAGTTATGAGATTGGTGAGTTTAGAAAGCTAACCAATTTCATACCTATTGTGCAATTCTCAATTCACCAACTGTTGTGCGTTTCTTAATCATTTCCTTTCTTTTTCTTATAGAGAGCAGTCATGATGGTCTGCACTCCACACAAGGCAACAGAGTGAAAGAGCAGGTTCTGGTTCTTTGGGGTAGTCCTGAAGCTTCCTAAGAAAGTTCACATCAGGTGATGGATAGGAGCAACCCTACAAAACCAGCCTTAGACTATTTTTCAAACAGTAAGTAATAAAGGTGACATTTTGATCTTTATCTGTTTAATTACTTCTGCTGTAATTCTATTGATTCTAACATTGAAGGAGCAGTAAATTTGTATGTATTATCAAACTATAAAACAATAAAACTATCAAATACATTATCACATCCTTATGTTCTTATAATATTGTTCTTTTTTAACAGTTTTTATTCTTATTTGTTCATTGGTTTGTCTTCATGTTATGTCTTTTCTACTATCAAACTGAACATGTTGACATCATAGGCTATCAAAACTGTACATTTCTGATGCTAAGCATAGAGACTTAGCAAGAGTAAATATGCCAAAATGGAATGTTGTTAGCCATAGTGTGTATTATTATTTCTTTTATACGTTTCATCACTATTAGAAGAGTTTATCAGTTTTTGCCTAGATTAATGACACACAAACCATCTACAAACGAATCATACCTTATTTCCTCACTGCAATTTTTAATGTTGCTATTTTTGCCTGTTAACATTCCATAGGTTTATCACATTGCTTAAAGTTTTAATTCAATTTCTTTATTGTTGTCATGAGAGATTGCTTTTAACCTTCCAGTGTGCAAGGTCTCATTTTCACTAACGTAATCTCAACTTTAGCTGAGCACAATACCACGTTTCCCAGCATCCCTTGCATCTGGATGCAACTGTATTAAAATAAGCTGTGTGAGGTCGGGCGTGGTGGCTCACTCCTGTAATCCCAGCACTTTGGGAGGCTGAGGCGGGCGGATCACGAGGTCAGGAAACCGAGACCATCCTGGCTAACGCAGTGAAACCCCGTCTCTATCAAAAATACAAAAAAAAATTAGCTGGGCGTGGTGGCAGGTGCCTGTAGTCCCAGCTACTTGAGAGGCTGAGGCAGGAGAATGGCGTGAACCTGGGAGGCGGAGCTTGCAGTGAGCAGAGATTGCGCCACTGCACTCCAGCTTACGCGACAGAGCGAGACTCATCTCAAAAATAATAATAATAATTAAAAAATAAATAATAATAATACTAACCTGTGTGAAACTTCTGGGATGGCTCCTTAGGTGCAGTTGACTCATTAGGGAGGTAGGACTTTTTTATTTTTCTACACTTTCTGCTGCTGTCCTGGAATGCAGACATCGTGTCTAGAAGCATGAAATTGCCTTGAAGATAGAAGTCATGCATTGAAGTTAGTAAAAGAGGAATGTAAGTATATAGGTTTCTGAAGAAAATGGGAAGCTTATGTACTAGCAACAGAATACTTACTATGCAGGCTTCTTATGTGTAAAAGAGGAAAAATTCTCATTTTATTAAGTTTCTGAAATTAGATTTCTAAATGCTGGTTCTCTTTTTTATTGAAAGTAATGGCAAAAAAAATGGCGTTTTTTGCCATTACTAAATGCCGTGAATAGTGTCTGTTAAACACTGGAGATGATAAAAACAATAATTTTTCTGTTAATTATAAAAATCTGAACATTTTTCTGATTATATTTCACACATGACACACCGTTTTATTTGCAGATTTTTTTATCCCCAATGTTTTTATTTATTAATTTATTACCAACACAGCACACAATTCTAGTGGCAATGCATTACCTCTGCAGCTGATCTTGAATTCAGAAGGCCTATTTATTGCATTCATTACTGCTTAGATGACATCTTAAATCCATTAATTAGATTATTATGCTCTATTCTATACATTTATTGATCTATAGATTTCGTGGACAGAAGTTTCAAAACATACCGGAAAATTTAGTAATAGCTTTTTAGAATCTATTCTTCAACATAGTTATTGAAAGTGAACAAGAAGGACCTCCTCTAGATATTATGTTGAGAACCACTTCTTTGATTTGTTGAATATGTGTACAGTGGATACCATGTGGCTTTATTATGAGAAGCCACTTATGTGGCTGAATTACAATTCACAAAACCTTGTCAAAGGGAAAATATTAGGACAAATTTACAAGTCACATGCCAAGAAAAAAATCTTTCTAAATGCTTATAAGAAATACCTTAATTAATGGGAGCCCTTCAAATTATATAAAACGTCATAAGTAGGATTTGCAACACAACCAGCAATTTGCTGATTGAAATATGTTCATTCATACTGACTTCACCTGCTGAATGGAATATTGTGCTGCACCGTCCTTAACTTTGGAGAATTAAGGAATATTCCCTTCTGGTGTTCAACAACAACAACAAAAGAGCAAGAAAGATATATTCTTAATTTTTGAAGAAGAATGTAGAGATACTTAAAAGAGACACTGAAGGTAGCAGAAAGAAGATTATTACCATCCCCAAAGTGTTTGCTCATTAAAACATTTTGTGACTTTCTTTGCCAATATCATACCTATTTGGATAATTATTTTACTATCCACACAGTTATGAGAGTGAGAAGAGGGAATATAAAAGATGGAACAAGAGGGTATCTGTGTGGCAATCACAGTAATCACAGGCTGGTTGAGATCCTAAACTTGGCCACATCACAAAATCATGTTCAAGTTTAAAGTCATGAGAGAGGCCAGGCATAGTGGCTCACACCTATAATCCCTGCACTTTGGGAGGCCAAGGTGGGAGGATTGCTTAGGGCAAAGAGTTCAAGACCAGCCTGGGCAACATAGTGAGATCCCATCTAAAAAAATTGTTCTTTAAGTTAGCCTTATGTCGTGGCATGTGCCTGTAGTACCAGCTACTCGGGTGGCTGAAGTGGGAGGGTCGCTTGAGCCTAGAGGTTGAGCCGTAATCATGCCACTGCACTTCAGCCTTGGTGACAGAACAAGACTCTGTCTCCAAAAGTAAAAAACAAAACAACAAAAAAAGTAAAGTCACAAGAAACTGAGATGTTATTAAGGTTGTTTTATGTTGATTTTCCACTAGACCAGCATTTAGCCTATACAAAGGCATATACAAAATAAACCCTAAACCTAAATGGAATTCAGCAGCAGCAGTGCGGGTTAAAGAAGCCACCAGTTCCCTGGAGGCCAGAACCACAGGCCTGTGGCCTTTTTTATTGTTTTGACAGGGAGGTGGAAAGCAGGAATATATCTGTATTCAAGTGCCTGCTCTGTTGCTGTCTGAGAAAATCCGCGCTGTAGCACATCAAAGTTTTTTCAAACTGCATTTCTTCGGACATCTTTGGGGTTTACGTAAACATTTAATAGAGCTGCCCTAGCCCCTGCTTACACACAACACAAAGTCATATGTCTAGTCTCATATGTATGTATGCTTGAATTGTAGCAGAAAGTTTGCTAAAATTTAAGTGAAGTAATGTTGAAGGTTGAATCATTTGAAACAAATTACCTGCACCAAAATATTCTTTGCTATACTGATTTCTGTCCCACCCCTAATGGGACTGAATTTTAATCTTAACTCTGCTTGTAATTAGGTATTTATATGTGTCTATTCATTTTTTGTAAGATGTCTCTTCAGAGATAAAATGGGGGTAGCAAAAAATAATTTTTACAGACATTTATATGGCTTTGATAACAATTGTCTGTTCTACTTATTTGACTGATTCTAAATTCTAAAGGTTATTTTACAGTTAGTAAATTATATAATTTTTATGCAACAATTTGCCTGCCCGGATTCCTATAATACTTGTCAGCTATCAGTAGGTATAAGCCTGTTAGCCTCTACTGTGAAGATAATATCCCTTTAAGTTATAATGCATTTACAATTGTTAGAGTTTCTAAAGTCTTTTTAAGTTACAGATGCTTCTGAGGATGATGGTTTTCAAGGAGATAGTTCTTTGACAAAAAAAAAGACAATATGGGACTTAGTGTTATATTAATTTACAAATTATGTTTTTGTTATAAAGAGATAAAAGGTGTGCTGTACTAGCTATAAATTACTGTATGCCACATTTTGTATGATTGTTTTCCATAATATTATAGAACGTGGCACTTAAATAGTATCATGAAAAAAGTTTATTCAAGAAATAATAAGACATTAATGAAATATGATTAATATATATTAAGACTATATTTAAAAATAATTATGTATTTCTAATCCTAAGCTTTTTAATGTGACATTATTTTTTTCTGTGATATAATTTCAGTTTAGAAGAACTTTAAATTTTAATAAGATTTTAAGGTGATTCAGTAATGTTAACATACTTTTCTTTGATAAATTTTGTTTGTTAACATTTTAGCTGCATTAATTAAATATTTATATAGCTAATTTTAATACTGATATTTTAATACAATTCTTAATTTTACTCCTGGCTTTCAATCATTCATATATGTTTTTAAAAATTGCTTTTTTCATTGCTTTACTTTTTAATTACTTAGTCTTAATCGTATATGGTTGATTTTAAAAGTTAAATATTTCTATAAGATTTATAAAGACAAGCTGGGCGCAGTGGCTCATGCCTGTAATCCCATCACTTTGGGAGGCTGAGAAGGGCAGATCAGTTAAGGTCAGAAGTTCAAGACCAGCCTGGTCAACATGGTGAAACCCGTCTCTACTGAAAATACAAAAATTAGCCTGGTGTGGTGGCAGGCCCCTGTAATTCCAGATACTTAGGAGGCTGAGGCAGGAGAATCACTTGAACCTTGGAAGCGGAGGTTGTAGTGAGCTGAAACCATGCCATTGCACTCCAGCCTGGGCAACAAGAGTGAAACTCTGTCTCAAAAAAAAAAAAAAAAAAAAAAAATTATGAAGACAATAGAAATATCCTGGCTATGTCTGTATCAATAGGTTTTTCACATTAAACCAAAGTCACAAATATGGTTTGATTCTAATTAATTCTAATGCATTTGCAGGTTACAAACTGTATTGTATTATCTAATTATCTGTTGATCCACTCTGTGTACTGTTGTATAAGTTGGGGTGATTAACCTCCACCTTTATTATGTAATTCAAATGTAGCATATAGACCTCAATGATAAGATTGATCATGGTGCATTTAATCATTAATTTATTATTAATCTCTTTTATCCTAGTACTTAGAGAGCAGATTTTTCTCAACAAATATTTAAGCAATAATTAAATAAAATAGGCCGGGCCCGGTGGCTCACGCCTGTAATCCCAGCACTTTGGAAGGCCGAGGCAGGCGGCTCACCTGAGATCGGGAGTTCAAGATCAGCCTGACCAACATGGAGAAACCCTGTCTCTACTAAAAATACAAAAAATTATCCGGGCATGGTGGTGCATGCCTGTAATTCCAGCTGCTGGGGAGGCTGAGGCAGGAGAATCCCTTGAACTCGGGAGTTGGAGGTTGCGGTGAGCCAAGATCATGCCATTGCACTCCAGCCTGGGCAACAGGGGCGAAACTCCATCTCAAAAAAATAATAATAATAAATAAATAAAATATAGCCTTGTGTCAATTAGCAATGAGGATATGTTCGGAGAAGCGTGTGGTTAGGTGATTTTGTTACTGTGCAAACAACAGAGTGAGCCATCTGTAATGGTGATAGAAATTTTTCAACCCTATAATAATCTTAATGGGCCATTGTTTTACATGCTGTCTCTTACTGATGTAAACATTGTAATGTGGCACATGATTATATAAAAAATATGAATCCATTCATTATTTATGCATTCATCCATTTGACCTATGGTAGTGTCCTATTGAAAATGAGTCATTGTAATATAGAAATCCACTATTAGTTGTTTTCACTTTCTCTTTTTCTTGGGGAAGTGTGGGTATTGATTTTAAGTCTAAAGAATAGGGTATACACACAATCAATTATCAAGCAGTGACACCTTGTGCGAAATAATAAACCCATCTAAGATCCTAGCAATTCATTCAGAAAATAAACCTGTAAATATATCTTGGATATGTCAAACGTT
The DNA here is from genome assembly GCF_049350105.2 of Macaca mulatta. Classification (NCBI taxonomy): domain Eukaryota; kingdom Metazoa; phylum Chordata; class Mammalia; order Primates; family Cercopithecidae; genus Macaca; species Macaca mulatta. Next base: position 22,750,280 of record NC_133411.1, read on the forward strand.
ATTGTAAAAATTAATGAAACTAAGCAATGGGAATGTGAGTAGTAAATTACTGGAGAAAATATTATAAAATTTACTTTTTTAAATTTCAAAACTTTATATTTCCTTCTTTAAAACTGAAAATTTTTCTGTACATATCTAAAACTAATTGTGTCACTTTTCATTTTGTTACAATATAGAGTAATGCTTCAAAATACAAACATAATAGATAGATTCAATTACTTAGGGGAGTTTAAACCTGGAGGTAACATTAGAAATAGAAATAATAAAACTCAGTGTTTTTGGATTTGTCTGTTAAGATGATTTTAATCCAGATCATATTTAATGGTTTACATAGTTGTATATCAAATTTGGTTTCACAAATTATATAGTAAATTTAAAAATGCAAAAAATGTGTATTAAGTTATAATATACATTCTATAACCTATGAATCCATATAACTCGGGCAAGAAAATTATATAATTAAAAATAAAACCTTTTTGTTCTGAATTACATTTTACAGACAGCTATATAATTCACACTCACAAAGGAATCATAAAAACTCTAGGTATAATCTTGTCAGTAAAAATATTTGTTGTATCATATGTATGAAGTATACAATTGATTAAAAAATGACAAGGTCTGCCTTCTATCCAATGGCAGTAACAGAAGATAATGGCATCTAAGTAGCCCTGTCTCCTTTCTTTTTGGCATTGATTTATATATCTTCACCAGCTTTGCTGTTTTCACTCCAATAACAGATTATTTAGTAAGCCAAAGCAAAACAAACAAACAAACAAATCCTGTGAGCAGCCACAAACTGAAGGACTATGATTTTTAGTCAATGTAAGTAACACAATAATTTTAGGTTAACCAATGTGTCAAAGAGAATGAAGAAAAATTATTACAAAAATGAAAAAATAAACTGGTCTAGGTCAAAATGTACTCCTTTTAAAGAGAGTAGTCAACTGATATTAAAGCCTACGACATAGAATGTGCCATATGGAGTATGCCATATCAAAATATTTCTGCTTTTTCTTTCTCCAACTACTGCAGACCCTAATTATCTCCTTAACCGATCACTTTAAAGTTATTCAACAAATCATAATTATGCCATTGTTAGCATCAGAAACTGAAAGCCTACTGTCAAAAGTGATCTAAACTATCACTATTTGGATTTATTATCAATTTAATTTACTTATAAAAAGATGGACTTTCAATTTGAGAATGACATAAAAATCAATTCATTCCTCTGTGCATCCGTATTGTGTCATTGGTAGTTTAAGCTTTTCATCTAATATTAGATTGCATGCAGGATTTTATATCTAATTCCTCTGGTGGATGTACTTTAGAAAATGCAAAAATAAAATGCAGCAATTCATATTGGCAGATTTACTATTGAGACCAATGCTTTCTTAAAGGTTTTGTTTAAAATCCTTACTTTAGCAAAACTGATAAAGATTTTTGAGTATCAGAGCATGTAAAAGAGATTCTTACATTAAATCTGGCATATTTCTTATATTACATATTACAATTTACTTGAACATGGCTATCTGTAAAACCATATATATGATCCAGAAGAGACTCAAACTAAATTAAGTTTTAACAGCCATCAATTTATTTTAAAATGACACAGTCATGAAAAATGATCTATCAGGGTTTGTAAATCTTATTCTGTTAGCTATTGCTAGAGATAGTCTAAACATATTCCACTTGGAATATGAGATCAAGACAGAGATTTTCTATTAGTAATAATATTCAGATTATCTTTATTTTAATGTATAAATTTAAAATTCTTAGACTATTTTCAACAATATTTTCCATTTCTTTTTTTTTTTTTTTAGATGGAGTCTCGCTCTGTTGCCCAGGCTGGAGTGCAGTGGCCAGATCTCAGCTCACTGCAAGCTCCACCCCCGGGTTCACGCCATTCTCCTGCCTCAGCCTCCCGAGTAGCTGGGACTATAGGCGCCCGCCACCTCGCCCGGCTAGTTTTTTGTATTTTTTAGTAGAGATGGGGTTTCACCGTGTTAGCCAGGATGGTCTCGATCTCCTGACCTCGTGATCCGCCTGTCTCGGCCTCCCAAAGTGCTGGGATTATAGGCTTGAGCCACCGCGCCCGGCCTCCATTTCTATATGTATTTAATTTGTAAACAAATGTAATTACTTTATTTATTTATTAACTTTTATTTTCAGTTCGGGGGTATATGTGCAGGTTTGTTGTTTGTGATATAGGTAAACCTATAGGTAAATAGGTATACAAATTATTTTGACACCCAGGTATTAAGCTTATGTGTGTTAGTGAAAAATGTTATTACTTTAAATATCCAAGTTATTCAGCTGCATTTGATCTCATTCTTTAGTCCAATATAAATAAGAGTAAAACAATGACATTTAAGGCCACCAGGCTATTCTCATTTTCGGAAAAAATGCTGGATTACATTACCAGCATATTAAATGAGAATATCAAGGTATAATATCTCCCTAGAAATTGTCTCACCTTCAATACTATTGACATTTTTGAAACTGATAATTTTGTTGTGGGCTGTAGCCTTGTATTATAGGAGGTTTAACAGTTTTCCTGGACTGAACTTACTGGATGTGAATAGCACACTCCACTACCCACGGTAATAAGAACTAAAATTGTCTCTAAACATTGACAAATGGTCCCTGGTAGTCAAACTCACCCCTGGTTGAGACCGTGTTGTTGAAAATAAAACAAAAACTTTCACATCAATAACTATGTCAGGCCGTGTATATTAAGGATTAACATTAAGACAATATGGAGCAGGCACTACATGAAAGCAGTGACGATTTGGAATTAGTGGCACATTATCCTAATAATTATCTTAATATAGTGACTTTAATATCTAAATATCATCATATAGAGTTTTTCATAGATTTTTTCATTAGTATAACTTATGATGTTGTGTATATTACACTGTGTATACCATTATTTTGAGAGAAAATTTTGGGAGATTTTGCCAAGGTATTTTCAATTATAGGTGTTTAATTAATACATTCTAAGCAAGTGGGTCTCAAAAAAAAGGAATTTAACACCCCACATTCTTCTTCCCATCCAGTGGACATTTGTCAATGTGTACAGATATTTCTGATAAAAAAAACTGTGAAAGAGAGGGTGTGCTACTGGCATCTGGTGGTCGAGGCTAGGGATGCTGCTAATCATCTTAGATGTACATGATAGCTCCCCACAATGACTTTGAGAAGCCCTGCTCTAACACTACTGCAGGATGAATTTTAAGCACAATTATGAGAGAGGACCTAGAGATTGAATTTTAAAGGAGAAAATATAATTGCAAAAGAAGAATGAAGATTGTTATAACAGGGGCAAGTAGAAGTTAGAAGAAAATGTGATAAAGTAAATCTACATTTTAGAATAGTACTGGAAGTTATTATAAGGTGTTACAGACAAATCTGAGAGTTCCATAAGTGACCTAAGAAATTATGGACACTGCAAGACTAAATAATCCTTCATTTAGGAAGGAGCTTAAAAATACTTTCTCAAGCATGCCAAGTCACAAAAATATGAGTTATCCTGAGCTTTTTTTAACTGTAAGCTTTCAAGTCATTGTTTGGAATCTTCAGAACCTCTCTAGGGTTTGGGATTTAAGAAGCAGTATGTAGATAGTGAGCTTAAGATGCCAAGCACAACATATAAAACTATAAAAATCCATATGATCTTGAAAGCTTAAATGGAGGCCCAGCACAAAACAATTGCTGAGTATATTATTCACATTATCTGAAAGTATGTCAAAGAAACACATTATTTGTTAATAAAGATATGAGAAAGAAAATTCCAAGGAGTTTCTAAAAAGTGAACAACCACAAAATTTCAATGGCTTACAACAAAAATTTTCTTCTTCTCATTCATGTTACTTGATGGAAAATCAAATGGCTGCCTAGAGACAGCGTGGAGGGAGAGATTGATTACTGAGGTGCACAAGAAAACTTTTCATAATGATGGTTGTGAGTGTAGTGGTATTTCCAAAAGTATATACATACATATTAAATTTGACCACATCACACATTTCAAGTATACTCAATTTACTATGCATCTCTTATTATACCCCAGGAAAGTTGAAGATATGACAATGAAAAAAAATTCTTCCACCAACTACCCATCAATTTTCTTCTTCCATTAGCCTCACAGATTTCACAGTTCATTAAAGGAAAGATGCAAATATGTTCAAAGTGTACATATTCTGAGACCCATACCTTGTCATTAGCTCAATAAAGAGAAACATTGTCCATGGCATGAAATGAAAACCTGCACACTCCCCATATGGCTTCTGGACACTCTAAGACATGAACACACTTTGGAGGCTCACCCCGTTGTCATTCATTGCTCTTAGAGCTTAGATGAGAAAAACACAAAAATAAGATCAAAAGATGACATTTAGATGCCCATCAAGAAAGATGTGTTGCAAACTGGAGAGGTCAGGGCTTTAAGTACTGTAACTTACTGTATGTTAAAGTACTGTATGTTACTGTAGAAACTTACTCATTTTCCCCTCAGAACAACTCTATCTCAGGAGGTGAGTCTGAGAGCTACTGTTTCTTTGTAAAGGTTTTATCTGATCAGACCCACTGTCATCATGTCAGTCCCACTGCCCCTAAATGGTTTGACTCCTGATGTTTTGATTTCAAAGACTTCTGATTCTAGCTTCATAGCTGTGTCCATTTCCCACCTTACCACTATTTACTTTGAATTTTGTTGCATGCCGAGACCAGTGACTGCCACAAATGTGACTGTTCCTAGAACATGCTTTCTGCTCTGATCTTTAGTCAGTGTGCAGACTCTAACATAAACTCCTTTCTATCGTATTTTCTTGAGTCCAAGAGCCCATAGGTTTTATAATGCACTATCTTATGTCCCATTAAGCAAGTAAGTAGCATTATGGCTAATTAAACTAAGACATACCACTGAATTGTAAAATGCCTCATATTTTCAGGAGATATGAAAATATGAAATGTATGGGTCTTGGAATACATGAACGGTGACAGTATCTTTGGAAAGTGCATTCAGTGTGTAGCATTGCTGAAGATGTTTTTCAGAGCTGAGCTGCTTCCTTTAGTTTGGAATACGTATGTAAATTATTTGCAGAGGATATTTGTCTCTTCTATCTCATCATTTATTTATTCAATCATTCGTTGATATCAGTGTGGACTAAGGAAAATTATATTTTTTTTTATAATCCAAATATAATACTAATTAATTTATTGTGTTGCTAAAATTATTCCAGTAATTGAAAGGTCATTCACTTGGCCCCTGTGCTTGTTTGACAATTAGGTTTTTGTTCGTATTTTCATAATTTCTGGCACTACAGGATGTTCCAGGCTCATCTTGTGTATTTTATTCCTCATTCTTAAAATCAGCCACTTTCAAAGATGCCCTTCTTTCTATATAAGAAATCAATATTTAAGTGCTAGGTGTACTTATAGCTAAGGGAGTATCATTTTTTTCATAGCTCTCTAACATGAGAGAGCAAAGAAATATATGTGTATATTCTTACACATGTATAGGCAGATATCTTTACATATTTCTATATGTAACCATCTATATTAGTCCATTGTCTCATTGCTATGAAGAACTACCTGAGACTAGGTCATTCATGAGGAAAAAAGATTTAATTGCCTCTCAGTTCCACAGGCCATACAGGAAGCATGGATGGGGAAGCCTCAGAAAACGTACAATCATAGCAGGAGGCAAAGGGGGAGTGGGCATATCTTACGTGGCTGGAGAAGGAGGGAGAGAACTAAGGGGAAGATGCTACACACTTTTAAACAACCAGATTGTGTGAGAACTCACTCATTATCACAAGAACAGCAAGGAGGAAATCTGCCCCATGATCCAATCCCCTCCCATTGAACCCCTCCTTCAACACTGGGGATTAAAACTGGACAAGAGATTTGGGCATGGACAAAAATGTAAACCATATCACCATCTATGTCTACATTAAGCTAAACATGGGTTCTTACTGATGTCGCTACCTCTAACCTAGTCCCACAAGCATCACTACCTTCCCGTATCTCTAAACCCCCACTCCAACAATAAAAATCCTGACTCTCACCATCTGACATCTATTTAGTTAATTGTTCACTTCCAGTATATGTGTATAGCTATACCAGATTGATAACCTGCCCTTGGTAGAAGAACATATTTATCAACTAGATTAAATGCCTTGTACAAGTTTCTTTTGCCTTTCATCTTAAGAGAGTGCACTCATTTTCAATATCACTTTGACCAGCATCCTTTCCCTTAAGTCCCTCACTGAAGTTATTTTGTATGGTTCCTAACCGAGCTAGATAAATTTGTAACAGTCTGCATTCCATCCTGAGATTCTAGTTGTAGAATTAATTTTTTATTAAAAATATAACTATTATTTTGGTAAATATTAGCATTTCTGTGCCACACTACTATATATAAATATCAAAGAAAGGTCCAGGAAGCTATACAAAATTTAAGTAAAGTGCTGAATGTTGAACCTAATAATAACTTGGCTAAAGTAAGTACAGAAAGCAATTTTTATTTGTGTAAATTTATGGAATATAAATATCATTTTGTTACCTTCATAAAGTACATGGTGTTGAAGTCAGGGTTTTAGAATATACATCACCTGAAAAATGTACATTGTACTCATTACATAATTTCTCATCATCCCCTCCTCCCACCCTCCTGAAATTTCCAAGTCTCTTTTGCCTATCATTCCACATTCTCTGTCCATGTGTATACATTATTTAGCTTCCAGTTATAAGTGAGAACGTGCAGTATTTGTCTTTCTGTGTCTGATTTGTTTCACTTAAAATAATGACTAGTTACATCCATGTCATTGCAAAAGACATGATTTTATTCTTTTTTATAGCTGAATAGTATTCTAGAGTGCATATATGCTAGTTTTATTAATCTGATCATCCATTGACGGACACATTGCTATTGTGAATAGTGCTGCGAAAAAATATGGGTGCAGGTATCTTTTTCATATAATTATCTGTCCTCCTTTGGGTAGATATCCAGTAGTGGGATTGTTGGGTGAAACTGCAGTTTTATTAAGAATGTATATTCTGTAGTTGCTGTGTAAAATTTTTCTGTAAATGTCAGTTAGGTCTGTTTTGTCTAAAGTTGAATTTAAGTCTTATGCTTGTTTGTTTTCTGTCTTGACGATATGTTTAATGCTGTGAGTGAGATGGTAAAGTCCCCCATTATTAATGTATTGCTGTCTATTCCTTTTTTACGTCTAGTAATATCTATTTTATGAATCTTGGTGCTCTAGAGTTGGAGGCATATGTGATTAGAACTGCTATATCCTCTTACTGAATTGATCCCTTTATCATTATGTAATGGCCTCCTTTGTCATTGTTATACTGTTTTAGGTTTAAGTTCTGTTTTACTTGATATAAGTATAGCTGTTCCTGCTTGCTTTTAGTTTCCATTACATGGAGTATCTTTTTTCATCCATTTACTTTAAATCTATATGTGTCTTTACTTTCAGTCTGTATGTGTCTATACATTTCTTGTAAGCAGCACATTTTTGGATTTTTTTTAGTTTGTTCCATCAATCTACCTTTTTTTTTTTTTTTTCCCAGAGGGAGTTTCACTCTGTCATCCAGACTGGAGTGTAGTGGCGCAATCTCAGTTCACTGCAACCTTTGCCTCACAGGTTCAAGTGATTCTCCTGCTTCAGCCTCCCGAGTAGCTGGGATTACAGGTGCCAGCCACCATGCCCAGCTAATTTTTGTATTTTTAGTAGAGACAGGGTTTCACTATGTTGGCCAGGCTGGTCTCAAACTCCTGACCTCGTGATCCACCCACCTCAGCCTCCCAAAGTGCTGGGATTACAGGCGCAAGCAACTGCACCTGGCCCAACATCAATCTGTATCTTTTAAGTGAAATGTTTAATCCATTTATATTCAAGGTTAATATTAATACATGAGGTTTTCTTTCTGCCATATTGCTGTTTGTTTTCTGCTTGTTTTATAAGTTCTTTGGGGTTATTTTATTGTTGTTTTTTGCTTTTCTTTCTGTCTGTCTTTTTGTCTTTGTGGTTTGGCGGAAATCTGTTGTGTTGCTATTTGATTTCTCTCCCTACTTTGTGTGACTGTTTTACAAGACCTGTGAGTTTGCTACTTTCATGTGTTTTGATGATGATGAATGTTGACCTTTCATTTTTGTGTTTGGGACACCTTTGAGTATTTCTCATAGGACTCATTCAGTGGCAATGAATTCCCTCAGTGTGTACTTGTCTGGAAAATACTTTGAGTCATTTCAAGAAGATTAGCAATGAGTTATGTCAATCAGGCCATTGGTGTGTATTTGGTGGCACATTTACTCTGTATTGTTTCACATCAGAACCATCTGAGTTAAGTTTTATTATTTGCTCTATGTTGCAGATGAAGAAACTGAAGCTGAGAGACGTTTAGTGAATGACTAAAGAGGTTGTCAGGCTGCAGGGGGAAAAAAACCTGTATCACTAGCCTGCAATGCTTCCCAAAGTATGCAGCTTATTATTATCAGTCACTTTATGAGCACAAAATGCTGTGCTATATAACAAAATAATACAATGTACATATGTATAAAAGTTAACATATACATATCAAATTAACATAAGCATAACTTCAATCACATATATTGATAAACAAAAATATAAAGTAATATATGGTAATGACCCAACCACTTGCCTAAGTTACATGTATTACACAAGTTTTGAGGAGGGACTTCAGCTGTGTGTGAATCAGCAATTTGGATTGTACGGTTGATTACCCATTAGTTCAGAATTTTAATAATTTAAAATACATTTATTCTATATTTAATAATTTAAAATACAATTATTAAAATGTATTTTAATAATTTAAAATACAATTATTAAAATGTATTTTAATAATTTAAAATACATTTAAAATACATTTATTAACAACTGGAAGACCTTATAATAGACGGGGAAATTTGATAGATGAATAATGCTCAGGAGATATCAGCACGTTTTGGAAGGATATTCCCATGAAGAGCAAAAGTATTGTGGGAAGTGTGGGAAGTGTTATGGTGTGAGAGTAATATAGGTTCTAGAATGTGTTTATATTGTTTTATTGGAGGTGTTGGGGAACCTTTCATGGAAGGTGTGTGGTAGACTGTGTGGACAGGTTTCCTCAACCTTCATTCCACTCTTCTTAAAGTTGAAGAGGTTAGAAAATTAAAACAAAACAAAACAAGCAATGCAGCTTCCTTTGAGCCAGTTTTATGAATGCAGCTTAGACCACTTACCCATTCTTTGCATGTGAATTAGACTTAGAAAAATGGAAAAGATCAAAGCCTGTCTTGCTATTGTTGATTCTGGCAAGTGAAATCATGGAGACAATAGTTCGGCAGTGGAAGTGGTAGGATTCAATATCCTTGTGCCTAATCACCAGTTTCATGGGCATAAGAAGCTTAAAGTTTTAATAGTAAGAGCATCTTTTTGACCCAGGATTGCAGAAATGATTGCGTGCCTTTGAATTCAATAACTCAAAACCTTCCTCCATGCCACAGTTACAACCATACTTTAGTTATTTTAGCTCTTCCTATTGTATATGTATGAAATGCACTTTCTGCTTAAGATACCTATTGTGGTTTTTATTTCCCTATTAAAACTCTGGAAAAATGTAGCACTTAAATTATGTTTTGTGGAAATTTACTAAGCCAATAAAGCTAAAGGGGGAGAGAGTTAACCTTCTCTGCCCCCTTTTTATCAGAAGTTAGTTGTAGAAGAAATACACAATTTTTACAGAATTTTAGCACCATCTAAGTTTTGTAGACAAAGAATACACAATTTTTGCACCATCTAAGTTTTATAGGTCTGGAACACAGAGTGGTTAGATGAGCATTTCAGGGGCACTACAGTTGCAAAATAAAGCAGTCACCACAATTTTATGTGTCATACAAAGATTTTTAACTTTATGTTTAACCAATGAGCCTAGAAGCAAATGGTATTTCCATCAATAATTGTCTCATATAGAGTGTTTTGGAAAATGAAGTTATTAATACATAAAAACATGTTTATACATTTGGTTTCTAGGTATGACAAACCTATTTCTTGGTAAATTGCAAGTCCATTGCACCTGTGTTCATAGGCTCATTTGCCTAAAAATCTTGGGTTTTCTTCTGATGATCTATTAAATTTTCTTTCTGATTATCTTTTCTAAAGCTGTAATAGCATTTCTAACACTTTAATGAAAGAGAACAAAAGTACATGCTTGCTCATCATTTACTAATTCAAACCATATATATTGAATACATCTATGTAGCAGGTACTGTGGTAGATGTGGAAGATAGTTGAGACAGATAACAAGCCCAACATAATGGAGCTTAGCATCACCACATAAAAGAGTTTTTTAAAAATCATAGATAAATGAATAATAATTATAAAGACAAAGAAATTCTTGCAATATAATTACATATAAGCAAATTTAGGTTGTGATTAAAGATTTTGATATTGGTCTTCTGATTCGGCTGTAGGGGGAAGTGTTTATAAGTCATCCCAAGGAAGAAGCAATTCTGATGAGAACTACTTAATGGCTTTGCAATAACAATCCAAAGATGGAAGAAAATACTTCTAAGTGTAGACAAAATGGTAAGTATAGAGAATCTAAATTAAGAGAGAGCTTAGCTTTCAGATGAATTAAAAGATCATGGTGATCAGAATGTAGAGATTGAGGAGAAACAAATGAAATAAAACTACAAGGACAAGTAGAGATTTGTGGGTCAATTTTTAAAATTTTATTATAAATGCACTGATACTGTTCTGAACATTTTCTTAAGCATGGAAATTCAATGATTACAGCTATTGAAAAATATAACTCTTAATTTTGAGAATGAAATCGGTGGAATTGCTGGGATGAAAATGTCCAATGCAAAACAGGAGGCTAATTTAAGAAGATACTGCAAAATTGGTCATGATGGCTCAAAATGCTGTTCGTAAGAGAGAGAAGAAAATGAATAGAGTTACATATGGATGAGAGTAAACTGACAAGGCTAAATGCTAAAATGTGGGCAGTGACAGAACGTAGGTGTCAAAATAGACTTCCAGGAAAAGAAAAAATGGGTCTACAAATGAGCCAAATGCTGATCTGGGTTACATGATCCTGAGCAGTTGCGGATGTAATTGGTTAAATAAAGTAAGTTCTTAAGATAGATTTGGCCTGGCACTATACATTCTAGAGCCCGTGAATATAAGTAGGATATAAAACCATGGGAGTGACTAAGGAGAGAATTTGGCAGAAGAAAAGGAGATATAAGATGAAAGGCAGAGGAAATTCAAACTTAATTGGCAGGTGTAGGAAGACAAGGATGACAAGGGAACTGGAAATGAGTAATCAGAGAGAAAAAAGTAAAAGTAAGAGTAGAATGTCATGGAAGAGTAGATGATCATAAAGCTTTTCAATAACTGGAATGTTTCAAGAACAGGGAAATGAGCAATAAAGAGAAGAAAAAAATAGTGACCAGAGGGTATAGCAATGTGTAAATATTCATCTTGTGTTAGGTTTGATTGTTTAGACATTTTATAATAAAAATCTTTCCCAGAGAGTAATAAAATAGAAGTGAGGTTAGAGAAAGAACATTCGATTTAGCCAAAAAGTGGGAAAAGTTAGGAAATGAAGAATAAATATGTTTAAAGATAAAGTTATGGCTACTCATAGTGCAACCTCTATTTTTTTATTATTTTTAATTTTCATATTTAAAAATAGTAATTACCACTTTTAAAAATCATCCTCTTATTTGTTACATAAGAAAATGCACTAATTCAAGCCACATAGAATCATTTATATTATGACTGTCGAAACATTAATAGAATTACTGGAACTATTAACCTAATGGCCTGAAAATGTCAACTCACTTCTCTATCCTGATGATCATTAGTGAAAGGAAAGACTCCATTAAATAATGCTTACTTATAGAGAACTGGTTATATCTGTCTCATTCGCATACATATATCTATATAAGTTAATTTGATTAATAAAACAAACACAAGGAACAAACAACAAAATAAAATTTATAAATGTCATTGAAATATACATGCCTCTACCATTTGGGTATTTGTAATTATAAATTGATACACTTCATTTTGTATCCAGGAGTTAGTTAGATTGAAACTTTACCTAATGTATGATAAAATAATATGTGATTAAATTTAAAAACATGATGAATTTATTTAAAACTGGCTTACTTCAATAATGTCAGAAAGTAGTAAAATAAAATGTTTTCTTCAAAGAAATCTGTTTATTGCCTGAGATCATCTCTCTTGGCCACAAATCAATACTACTTTCTTTCATTCATCAGTGATCATAAAGCTTTTCAATAATTCTAATTTTAAAGGATGATTACAGCAAGTATATAGTCATTGATTCCTTAAAGGTTGTAGCTAAAATGAACACAAAGGTAATTTTATTTTTAATAAATGAGCCCTTTTGAAAAGTCAACCATTTTTCCTCTCACAAAACTTTGTGTAATAAGGTTATAGATTTGATCATGTATGAGTTTGCACTGTGTGTGTGTGTGTATATATATGCGTGTGATTGCAGCAATGAAGTGTACTGTTCCACAACTGGGAATTTATTCTGCTTAATTGAAAATTCCATTTTAAAATATTTCTTTAAAGTTCTAAAATGGGTTTAAATGGGTTCATGAGCTGTAATACCATTAAAAAAATATATCCACGTATTTGTTGATTCTCCTCAGTTTAAGAAGTGGAGTTTCATACTCCTTCCCTGAGGGCAGGCTAAGCTGAGTGACTCCCTTCTAAGAAATAAAACACCACAGGACTGGAATGTTACCTTCTGAGACAAGGTCACGAAGGCTAGAGTTTTAATTTTGAGTGAACTATTTTGCTCCTTACTAGTGTTTCCCTCTCTTTCTCTCCTTCAACTGTCTATGAGCCCAGCCACCATGCAAATAATTCCAAACTATCTTTCCTAGAAAGCTCACATAAAGAACAGAGGCATCCTATGTGATATCCAGTCAAATGATTAAACATTTTAGAAGCAGACTACGATGCACTGAATTTGTGAAATCCTACCCCCCAGTGTAATGATATTAGGAGGTGGAGCTTTTGGTAGATGATAGTCTGTCTTCATGTTGGGGATTAGTGCCTTGATTTTTTTTTTAATTTTAATTTTTTTTTTTTTTTGAGACAGAGTCACGCTCTGTCACCCAGGCTGGAGTGGAGTGGATCCATGTCAGCTCACTGCAACCTCTGCCTCCTGGGTTCAAGTGATTCTTCTGCCTCAGCCTCCTGAGTAGCTGAGACTACAGGTGCGTGCCACCACACCTAGCTAATTTTTGTGTTTTTAATAGAGGGTTTCACCATACTTTCAGGCTGTTCTCAAACTCCTGACCACATGATCTGCCTGCCTCGGCCTCCCAGAGTACTGGGATTACAGACGTGAGCCACCGCGCCCAGCCGGGGATTAGTGCCCTTATAAAAGAGACCCCAAAAAGCATCCTTGCCCCTTCTGCCATGTGAGCTAGAGGACGGCAATCTATGAACTAAAACACGGGCTCTGACCAGACACTAAATCTGCAAGCACCTTGATTTTGCACCGTCCAGCCTCCAGGACTATGAGAAACATTTCTGTTGTTTACAAGCTACCCTGTCTATGGTATTCTGTAGTGACAGTGCAAACAAACTAAGACATGGACCTTCCAAAACGAGTTAAAGGCTTCAGGGGATGCAGCCTGGGTCAACAACATGACAACAACCTTTACTCGTGAAAGACCTCAAGTCAGAACCACCTACCCAAATCCATCATTTTCCTGACTTCTATAATTGTGTGGTACATATTTGTTATTTTAAGCCATTAAGTTTTAGGGTAATTTTTAAATGGAGATGATACACGATCATAGGTAAAACTATAATAACAGAAAAATCTAATGGTAATAATATTTACCATTGATTGACCATAAAAACTCTATTAAAATATTGCCTCTACAAATTTAGTGAGAGCTTCAAGAATCAGTTTTTTCAGTCTAAAAGATGCCTCTTAGTTGATTTCACTATTTAAGTCCTGAGTAAAACAAGACGCTTTCTGTACATATGACATTATATTATATTCATAGGCTTAAACAAATACAGCTCAAATATTGGAAAGGTAGAAGTAATTCACATAATATATTAAAAAACATTGACTCTTTTTATTTTACTTCCTGAAAATTCGGTTTATTTTGTCCTTTATATTACCATATTTCCAGGAGAATGAAAGTCTGTGTAAATTAAAGATGGAGGAATAAATGTTCTCATGTAAGTATCTTGAAGAAAAGTAAAGAAAGTAATTAGTTTGGGGAGACAGAAAGTGAATGAGGTAAAGAGCAGTAAGAGGTGATATATCAGAGCCACTGGCTTTCTTCCTGTCACTATGGACAAAAACTTTTAAACCACAGTCTGTAAAGAAAATGCGGTTTGTGTTTTTCTTCTGCTTTAGGGTGTGTGGGAAGAGCCAGTCTCATGTAATGTTCCAAACCCCACATGGGGTCATTAGGGCAGAACAGAAATAATTGCATCTTGATATTAGGTAGCTTAGCCCGAGTTTAAAATGAAGCTAGCAGGGTAGGTCTCTACCAGGCTTTATTAAGAATCATGATCTTTTCCTTAGGGCAAAGAGAGGTCATTGAAATGATATAATACTTAGGTGAAGGGCAGACTTGAATTTCATAATTATTACCCTGGTTACAGCGTGTAATTTAAAATGGAAAAGTTCAATGAGGAATTGGGAGATAAGTTATAAAGATAATGAAATATTAATGGTTCATGTACAAATGTAGCTTTGACATGAAGGGTGAATGGAGGAGATGACAAATGGACATATTTGTATAATACATGGGAAAAAATCAGCAAGCAATGAGGGTAGATTGAATATGGAATAAAAGGGAAGGAGATAGGTATCAAGAATAATCTGAAATATTGCTTTTCATGAAGGGATATGTAGGATGCCACCTGGTGGAATAAGAAACACTGAAAAGGGACTTGTTACAAATGGGAGCACTGTGGATTTAATTATCCCCTCGTGAGCTTAAGATGATTTGCAGATTTCTAAGGGAAACTGTCGCAAAATAAATTGTATATGTGGGCCTGAGGTTTTAAAGAGAGGCCTAAGATATACAGGAAATTTAATTTTGTGAGTCACATAATATAGATTAACAGTGAAGGTCTGTGTTTGAGATTGTCCGTTGGTTACATAGCGTGGCAAGGGAGAGGGCAAAGAAGTGAGCATTCAATGACTGTGCATAGAATAAGAGTGACTCTACAAAGGAGACAGAGAGGGAATGATCTAAGGAGTAGGAGGGACACATGATGAAGATGACATCTTAGCAACAAAGAAAAAAGAAAAGGAAAAGAATGTTTCATGTTAGAGTTTATGCTGAATATTAATGAATAATGGCAAAAGTCAAATAAGAAAAAAACATGGAAACAAAACACCACCCCTTCCCACATCCATTTATTTTATAATTATTACTCTCCACAAAATTTGTTATGATGACCCAATATCTATGGACACTAGATAAGAATGGAATTGTGGAAATGGAATCAATAAATGTAAAGAACTCTTGGTAAGTTTTGTTGTTGAGATGAGGTGAGAAATAAAAATACAGTAACAGCTTTGTCCTTGCCACCTGAACATGCTTAAAAACAGATGGTTAGTCTCTGTGTCAGAGGAAGAGGTTAACCATCTAAAAGTGATAAGGAGCAATAGACTGTGTGGTCTCTGAGAAGGTGGTAGGGAAAGGAATCCATTAGGGAAAGGATTGTATCACATACTGGGGTGGTTATGATGTGGGATCATAGGTTATGGGTTTCTGATATGTGAAGAGAGACAATTAGGAAGACAACTCAAGTTGCTTTGAAACAGCTTAACTCTAGGAGAACATGATAGAACATACTGGAACTACCATAAATCTATGAATAGCAAATTCACAGAGGATTTTAACAGGAGTTAGCAAGAGAAGAGTCAGATAGTGTTAAAATCCTCTGTGAATTTGCTATTCATAGATTTATGGTAGTTCCAGTATGTTCTATCATGTTCTCCTAGAGTTAAGCTGTTTCAAAGCAAGTGAGATACAGGATATGGACAAATGAGCTTAGAGCATTGGCAAAAATGTAACTGAAATTATTGATGAAATGAAGAACAAATCTAGAAATGTCCTAACATATTAGAATGAGAGACTGTAGGGACAAAGAGGAGAACACTTTAATTAATCTAGTAGTCACTTGAAATGAAAAGGGAAAATGTATGACTGTAGGCATGTATGGTTAAAGTTGGCATAGGAGAAGCTCAATAGATTGGAGGCAGTGAAGACACTAAAAGACTATGATCTTGCACAAGTCATTCTCACTGACCTTGAAACTGACTCCAGGGTTAGAAAGTCTTGAAGTGGGCCAAGCATGGTGGCTCATGCCTATAATCCCAGCACTTTGCGGGGGTGAGGCGGGTGGATCACCTGAGGTAGGGAGTTCAAGACCAGCCTGGCCAACATGGTGAAACCCTGTCTCTACTAAAAATACAAAAATTACCCAGGTGTGGTGGCACATGCCTGTAGTCCCAGCTACTCGGGAGGCTGAGGCAGGAGAATTGCTTGAATCCAGGAGGCGAAGGTTGCAGTGAGCAAGATTACACCACTGCACTCCATCCGGGGTGACAGAGCAAGACTCCGTCTCAACAAAAAAAGAAAGAAAAATAAAAGAGAAAAAAGAAAAAGAGTTGAAGTGTAGAACAAGGCCTGGAGACAGGAGCCAAAGTCTCCTACGAAGTGGAGAGATTAACTCAGATTTCCTTGGACTGCAGAAATGAAGGTGAAGGTGATGATAATAGTTGACTGTTCTGAGCTTTCCAGATTTTTCTTCTTGTATATTTTGTTTCTTTGTGTTATTATTTGTTTTTAAAGAGGTTATGAGAACCAATGACATGAAAATAAAAATAATAATAATAATAAAGGACAGAGGGCATGGTCCATCTTTCCTAAATTGAGGGATACTATACTACTGGTACATCTCTGGGTGAACAGGAAGACTCTTCAGTCCTGGAGGCAGAGAAAATGCCTGGGCCAAGTTTCACAGCATATAGGAATGCTCTAAATACGAAATTCTCAGGAAGCACAATGAGAATTATGGAATTTGGGATTGATGAGCAGCCAGGTGTTGAGGTTCAGTAAAAATTGACTAGCTGGGATGAACTCACTGGGCCATGAGGAACGAAACTATGTAAGAGAGAGATACTGGTCAGTGTAAGAAAAGTTGCACATTTGTATTTTGGGACTATAAAGGATATATGAGACAAAACACAAGAAGTATCTGAGTCTGCTTCTTATTAGGTAACTAGAGAGTTGGAGTGCAAATATTTAGTTCCTAGAAAAGATTGTCTTAAGGAATGCAAGACAGGAAAATATCATAGTAGAATTGTATTGTATGTTTATAGAGAAATTAAAACAGAGAAATGATCAGGATCAGCCAGTGTAAAATATTATTTTTCTAAGCCAGGTGTTCATTAGCTTTTTAGATAAATACCAACTTCATGAAGGATTATGTTGCTTTACCTTAACTGCAACCCTCAAACACTGGTATTTGCATTTTCATGGAAATCTGATGAAGAAAAAATTTTAGGGGAAAAAATGTAGAAATAAAAAACAGATAAAGGAGAGGAAAACCTAAAGTAGAATTTTAGGCACTAAAATATTCAAAAATTTAAAAAATAATGAATGAAGTGATCCACAAATAGGTAGCTAGATATCATGTCTAAGAAAATCACTGAGACAAAACAGGCCAGATTTTTATGAACTCTGGATGATTTACTAGCTCAGTATAACTTGATTTAGTTACTATTTCATTTTTTGTGTTTCCCAAACAATATTACATATTTCACTGTAATTTATAAGAATGGGAACTGGGCATTTTTTTAAGAAATATGGTGTGTTTGCATAGTTTGACAAGCAACACAGAAACACATAAATCATAAACTTCTGTTCATCAGGGTACATGTTCCCTCCTCTGAAGATTTCCCTAGCCTCTTTCAAACAATTGCTTCTCTAGTTCTCTATACTCCTCTTGTTCATTCTCAAGGCTGATAAAATAAATTTTAGGGTAAAATAAATTATTGGAGAGGTTATAAAAGAGGGTCAAAAATTCTCCTCGTCCCCTTTCTGTGACATTTTCCGGTTGATAAAGTCGAAGTAACAAATTCTGGGTTTCTACACAGGAATTAAATCTCAGAGTTCAATGCAAATGAAAGCAGACTTCTCTTTTTGACATTCTATAGGTCAAGCTACAAAGGGTAACCCAAGACTCTTCTATCCATCTAGTATTCCAATTCCTCATCTTTTCTAACACTAATCACCTCTGATATCATATTTTGGTTGTTTCATGATCAGCATCCCCTGCTGAAGGCAACACTGTCACTGAAGACTGCTCAAAGCATCTACCTGCCTCCTTTTTCAATCTAAACTTTATATGTTAAATAGTCACACCACATCCTACTTTGTTTTGGCAACTGACAAATAAAGAGGGAATACTACACCAAAAAAAAAAAAAAAAAAAAAAAAAAAAAAAAAAAAAAAAGAGAGAGAGAGAGACAGAGAGAGAAAAATGCAACTGGCAACTAATCTGAAGAAGTACACCTATTTCCTGGAAGCTTAAGACAATGAAAACTACAGGTGCTTTCTTGTCACAAATTTTCTGATCCTCAGTTTGCAATATCAACTGACTTTTCTCTGAAACAAGAAATGAGCTACCAGGATCTACCTACATATGCTTACATCTGATTCAGTGTTTCTTACCATTGTGATTTGCAATTTACCCAGTGAGAGAAATGAAGCTGATTCTGAGTATTCTGGGGATGATGCATGTACAAATAGTTATTTAATAACAGATTGTATATTGCTTGAGAAATATAATTAAAAAGTCTTCTGCAAGCTCAAAAAAGCTCCCAACTAAGGAAGAAAAAGAAAGAAAATGGTTTTATTAGTGAATAAGCCTTAAACAAATACGTGATGTGGATCACAGACAATGCACTTACGAGACAGCAAAGACAGAAAAAAACTCACTCTTTATATAATCGAGCAGATGTAACCTACTGCATCTATGTTCTTACGATAAACCATAATTAGTCCTCAAGTGGAGAAATTGTCATTGTTGGAACTCAGAAATCCATCCTCCAAAATATGGTACCTGGACATGCTGTACGCAAGCAGCAGCCTCAGGGTCTTTGACCTCTTTCCCTCCTGTCTCTCAATCCTCTGTCTCTTTCCAAGCACAGGTTGAAGTTATTTTCTGAAATTCCCTGATCTCGCTTGAGTCCAGAGCCACCAAAGGAAAGAAAACCTCTTGTCTCTTTCCTGATTTTTCATAAATTTATCTCACACAGCAGGAAGAAAGACTAAAGTCTTTCAACAAACTTGGACAGATTTTTGTCACAAACCATTGACATTTCTGTGGGTCCAACAGACTTTGTCCCGAACCACTGCATGTTCTGTAAGTCCACTCATTTTCCCTAAAAATTATTTACTATCCCCCAAATTGCTACATTTCCCCCTCTCCCATCCCCTAAGAAGAAGGGCATTAAGCATCTGTACCCTATTGTGTTATTGAATAATCACTCTCAAGTGATCCCTCTGTGCTATGCACATTAAAATAAAATTTCGTAGGCTCTTTCTCATGCTAGTCTTCCTTTTACCAGTTGATTTTCAGAGGACAAGTGGAAAGTTTTGCCTTTGCCCCTAAAGCAGTACCATTTGCCACACTATAGTTCATCAAAATGTACTAGGTAATAGAGGTAACCATCTGTGTTAGCTAATTGACTTTATCCAAAGGAAACATAAACCTCTCATATCTTTATTTCAGGAGATAGCTTGACAACTCAGTGGAGTTATCCCACAGAAGGTAGGCTCCTATCCTCCCACAAATACTGGGAAATAGGGGCATTATCTCCCTTGATATTTCCATTCCAAAGAGAGGCTCCAAAATCCTTCAGAAAGACAGCCCTGGATTATAAAGCTGGCAAGAGTCTTATTTTGCCTTTAAGAAAAGTACATACATTTCAAACAGACAAGTAATCGACCATTACAAATTGCCTAAAGTAAATGTTTTAAGTAAAAGAAGATTGTCTCTTCTCTTTTCAATGAGAATTAAACTCCTAATTTTTAATTTGTATTTGCCCTTACAACATACATATCATTTACTCCTCTAATAAAACAAGCTTCAAAAAATTGTATTTTATTTATTTAATTTTTTAGTTTTAAATTTACAAGTAAAAATTATATATGCTTATGATATGCCACATGATATTATGATGTATGTATATATTGTGGAAAGACTAAAACAAGCTACTTGACATATGTATACCCTTACATACATTTTTGTGAGGACATTTAAAATTTTTTCTCTTACTGATCATTACTCTTTAGAGCTGTCAAGGTCATGAAAGACAAGGAAAGATTGAGGAACTGTTATAGACTGAAGGTGACTAAGGAGAAATAACAACTAGATGCAATGTAGGATCTTGAATTGGTATGTTTAAAAAAAAAATTTACCAGGAGCAGTGGCTCACACCTGTAATCCCAGCTACTCCAGAGGCTGAAGCAAGAAGATTGAGCCCAGGAGTTTGAAACTAAAGTGAGCTATAATCATGCCATTACACTCCAGCCTGTTCGACAGAACAAGACCTTGTCTTGAAGAGGAAAAAGCAGAAGAAGGAAGATGAGGAGGCAGAGAAGAAGACAAGAATTGCTGAATTTTGAAAGAACTATAATTTAGTTAATAATATTTCACCAATATAAATTTTCTGGTTTTGATAATTGCACTACAGTCAGTAAGATGTTAATATTGTTAACTTTAGGGGAAATGAGATAAGGAATATAAAATAACAGTTTATACTCTTTTTATAATTTTTCTGTAAGTCTAAAATTAGTTTAAAATAGAACATTCATTTAAGAAGAAGAAAGAATGAACGAAAAGAGAAAGAAAGAAAGGAAAAGAAAGAAAGAAAGGAAGGAAGGAAGGAAGGGAGGGGAGGGGAGGGAAGGGAGGGAGGGAGGGAGGGAGGGAGGAAGGAAGGAAGGAAGGAAGGAAGGAAGGAAGGAAGGAAGGAAGGAAGGAAGGAAGGAAGGAAGGAAGGAAGGAAAAAGAAAGAAAGAAAGAAAGAAAGAAAGAAAGAAAGAAAGAAAGAAAGAAAGAAAGAAAGAAAGAAAGAAAGAAAGAAAGAAAGAAAGAAAAGAAAGAAAGAAAGAAAACATGCTGCTATGATTTCACCTCCACTCTTGTGCCTTGCATGTGTTTTCCAGAAGTAGAACTAACCTGGTCAAGGTACTAATAAAACAACAACCACACTCAAAAAAAAAAAAAAAATTCTCTTAGCAATTTTCAAATTTACAATATATTGCTGTTAACTGCAGTCACAATGATGGAAACAGACTACCTGAATTTATTCCTCTTCAATTTTGTGTCCATGCTCAGCTTCACTAATGATCAGGGAAATGCAAATCAAAACCATAATGAGATGTCAACTCAGACCTGTTAGAACTGCTATTACCAAGAATTGCTAATACCAAGAAGATGAAAGATAAACAAGTGTTGGAGAGGATGTGGACAAAAAGCAGTCCTTGTGTACTGTTGGTGGGAATGTAAATTAGTACCACCACTATAAAAGTGTGTATGGAGTTTGTGATGGTTAATATTGAGCGTCAACTTAATTGGATTGAAGGATGCAAAGTATTGTTCCTGGGTGTGTCTGTGAGGGTGTTGCCAAAGGAGATTAACATTTGAGTTAGTGAGCCAGGAGAAGCAGACCCACCCTTAATCTGGATGGGCACCATGCTGCCAGCATGGCTAGAATAAAGCTGGCAGAAGAAGGTGGAAGGAGCTGACTTGCTGAGTCTTCCAGCCTTCATCTTTCTCCTGCGCTGGATGCTTCCCACCCTTGAACATTAGACTCCAAGTTCTTCAGCTTTTGGACTTTTGGACTTACGCCAGTGTTTTGCCAGGGGCTCTCCGGCCTTCAGCCACAGATTGAAGGCTGCACTGCCGGCCTCCCCGCTTTTGAGGTTTTGGGACTCGGACTGCCTTCCTTGCTCCTCAGCTTGCAGATTGCTTACTGTGGGACTTCACCTTGTAATCATGAGAGTCAATACTCCTTAATAAACTCCCCTTCATACATACATCTACCCTGTTAGTTCTGCCCCTCTAGAGAACCCTAACTAATATACAGTTTCCTCAGATAATTACATTTTTGACATCTCTACCACTTTGAGCCTTCCAAGCACATGTCTAGAGCATTAGGTCATGATCTTTCTTTAGAATATGCCTCTAGTGCCCAGTACTTCCCCTCAACTGTTTGCTGCATGCGCTTGAAGTGCAACAAGCAGACAGTTCTATGTAACTTGAGACTCATAACACAAGGATACTTTCCCACCTCCAGGGCATCCAAGCTGTCTATTCCAGAGAGCTCTCTCTTGCAGCAAGCACTCACTCAGTCTCATTCTAGCATAATCTAAAAGAAAGAAAGTTATGACAATGTCTGCATATCAGAAAACAATGAATTTTCCAAATGGCAAGATGTATAGACTCAAAGTCTTAAGTGATTCTAAATTGAATAAAGTAAGACCAATATTTAGAAAAATTACAAGATAATTCCAAAGTGGAGATTGGTTACCTTTATTTCAGCATTTTCTCCCATTATCAAAGCTTGGCTTTTTTCTATTTTTCTCGTTTTGTCACCCAGACTGGAGTGCAGTGGTGTGATCTTGGCTCCCTACAACCTCCGCCTCCCAGGTTAAATCAATTCTCCTACCTCAGCCTCCTGAGTAACTGGGATTACAGGTGCACACCACCACTCCCAACTAATTTTTGTACTTTTAATGAAGACAGGGTTTTAACCATGTTGGCCAGGCTTGTCTTGAACTCCTGGCCTCAAATGACCTGCCCACCGTGGCCTCCCAAAATGCTGGGATTACAGACATGAGTCACTGTGCCTGGCCAGGGTACTTTTATTGTATTTTATTTTCTTAACTTTTTAAAATGTATTTTTCAATTGAGAAATAATAATTGTTCTTTACAATATCCTATGTATTTATATTGTACAATATTTTGTTTTAAAATATGTATACATTGTTGATGGTTGCATAGCATATATTAATATGTGCATTACTTCACATACGTATTTTTTGTGGTTAAAACACTTAAAAATCTACTCTCAACAATTTTCAAGAATATGATATAACATAATTAACTATAGTCATTATTTTGTACCATAGGTCTCTTGAACATATTTCTATAAATGGAATTTTCTAGGCTTTGATAGACGTCTTCCATATCATTTCAAATATATGTAAATATGTAACTTTGAAAGAAAATAATTTGTTGAACATCATTACACTTTATACAAATTTTGAATAAAATACATTTTATTTTTGATTCTATGAGAATAATAATGTGCAAATAAATCCTGAAGGTATATACTGACTCATTGAGAGATCATTTTTGTCATTGATCAAACAAATGAGCTTGAGGAGTTACAAAGGTACAATCTAGCCCAATATTAAAATTTAAACTTATAAGAATTACTTAATAATTATTACAAAAATATAAACATCCATAAATATTGATTCATTATGTGAGATAAATATATTTTTTCAACTATATAAGTAGCTCTGTGTCTTAACCTTATGTTCGAAAACGCTAAATATATTTTGACCTATGATTTATAAGAAAATTCAGGGAATTTATAAGTTCATATTTACTAAACCTATACACAAGGATACCTTATCCTTACAACACAAGGATAGCCTTCCACCTCCGGGGCATCCTGTTAGCTATCTATTCCAGAGACCTCTCTCTTGTAGCAAGCACTCATTCAGCCTCATTCTAGCATAACTTAAAAGGAAGAAAATTATGACAAGGTCTGCACATCAGAAAACACTGACTCTAATTCCATTAATTATTTTAGGCATCAGAAGATTGTGTCTAATAAATGTAACCATGTATATTACTCAATAATCTAATTTTATCACTTGCTGCTACAAAGGATGAATTATTCAACCCAAAAATCACATTCTTTTTCTCTTCTAGAAAGAAAAAATATGCCATTTTTATTTCCATTCCTGAAATTTGATCGTTGTTTTATTCAGAATAAAAAAAGTATTATCTTAAGTGTCATGGAAGGTGAAAGCTAAACTCTGTTTCTAGTCTATCGCCAAAGAATAGAAAATAAACTAAAATCTTAGCAAAAGCTTTTAGAGATACAGTGCCGTCTTTAAAGCAGACCAGTGCTCTTATTCAAAGGAAAAAGAAGAAAAGCGAGTGAACCAGAAGCAGAGCATTTGACATCCTATTTCATTCTAAAAGCTCAACCCAAAAAGGAGTCAACTTTTCAGAAAAATAGGATAGTTAAGCAATGAGAAGACATAAAACCACAGAAAAATGTAAGTTTTATGGAAAATTATTTTTCTACCTTGATGCATTACATTCAAAAGCTTTTAGATGAATATTTATTAACTTGTTTTAGTCGTGGGAACAGCTTGAAAATTGGATTTAAAAGAAGGAAACAAATATGGAGTTTCATGTAAAATACACGTAAATAACTAGAAAAAAATTATGAACAACTGATACTGTTTCATATTAAAAATATCTGCTTTTCATAGTTTAATCAAAAGATTGCAAGAGATTTTATATTTTGTTGCTTTTAATTTAAAATTGTATTATATTTGCAGCCTTCATATTCATTTCTAAGTTGATGCTCTGTCCCGATAGAAAAGGAGATCGTATGGCTTTTGTATGGTGCAGTATAAACACGTGAACTCTGAAACTAGATTTGATCTAGTTTGAAACTAGATGTGATCATTCCCTTTTCTGTCAATTTTTCAAGGCCGTACACAAGTTAATAAGCCTTTTTTTAAATCAGTATTTTTGTAATACAAAAATGATGGCTTATTCCCAAGGTAGTGGGCATTACAGAGAAAATGAAATAATATACACATAAAACTCTTAGTACAATGAAAGAGACATAGCTGGTACCAAATAATGATGACCTATGTGGTGTGCAAGAACTGAGGAATCAATATTTCAACCTTCATCTTTCAGAGGAACAACTGAGAGTAGCATCTGACACTTAGATAAAAAAAAAAATTAAAATATCCTAGGTATAAATAAGTCATCTATCAAACAAATTTGTTTACCATGCTGGTATTAATTACTGACAAATGGCTAAAGACTTCTTGCCAAGACGTATCATCTATCATCACAGTAACTGAAACATCACCTAGGACTTTTGATAAAAAGCTAAGGTAGGCCCGACGCGGTGGTTCACGCTTGTAATCCCAGCACTTTGGGAGGCCGAGGCAGGCAGATCCTGAGGTCAAGAGATCGAGATCATGCTGGTAAAACCTTGTCTCTATTAAAAATTAAAAAATTAGCTGGGCGTGGTGGCACATGCCTGTAATCTTAGCTACTCGGGAGGCTGAGGCAGGAGAATTGCTTGAACCTGGGAGGTGGAGGTTGTAATGAGCCAAGGTCGCACCACTGCACACCAGCCTGGTGACAAAGCAAGACTCCATCTCGAAAATAAATAAATAAATAAATAAATAAATAAATAAATAAATAAGCTAAGGGAACCAGATCAAGTTGTGCAATCTGGAGTTCCCCATATCCACAAAAGTTTTATAAAAGGAAATATGTTTAAAATAAAGAAAGGTAATTTTGGAGAAAAAAAAGAAAAAGGAGAGGAAAGTACAATTGTGAGAAAATGAGGAGAATTACTGTTTTTAAATAGGCAGAAATTTTACAGAGGATTTATGATTCCATTATCCTAAACACTTTTTGATTTTACTGTGTGTCATGCTGTGGGGTATATACAATTTAGATAAGTATAAAACTATGAAACTATACCTGGGGTATCTTCTTATTCTCTTCTTCAAGTCATTTCCTAGTGCTTTCCAATTTTTGGAATATCCTCAGATCATTTAGTTTTACCCTCATACATGCTTAAATTAAATATGAAATGAAGGAAAGGCACGGAATTTTTATATGTGTCATGCTCTTCTGTCATACAAATTCAGAAATCTCAAAAAGATGTTTGTCATCAACTTGTATTTTCTTGAGTCAGAAAATTGATCAATCAGGAAGGTAAACTGCCATTACTGTTCACTCCTACTTAACCTCATGTTAAATTCACAATTCAATACACTAATTACTACTACCACCCCTAAAGATAGCCCTGTCATCGCTCTATTTTCTGCTTTCTAACAAATCATACTAATGTCCTTAAGATTGTATTTTAAGTTTCTCATGTACTTCTATTAGACTCTAAAGGCCAAAGTAAAGATTTTTGAGAGCATGCTCCAATATATAAGCAAATGTCCATTTTGGCATCTGTAGCCACCATGAAAGTCAAAGAGTAACAGATCGGTTTTTCTGTCCTATCAGTGACAGCCCTGCCTCTGTTAACTGGAGAGCAGTATTTCAGCTAAAGCTCTCCAGACTAACCCCCAACACTGTTTGAAAATGTGACCTTTTTCATGATAGATGTGTCACTAACACCAACATTTTACCAACTTTTAAAAGAATTGTCTGTGTCAGAGCTTGAGAATGGGGATTGTTTCTATGCAATATTTGAAATAGATTTATAATATTAAAATATGATGGATGAGAATGGTGAAAAATAATAAATTCCTATGTGACTGAGCTTTCAATAACCTAGAAATGCAGGCTCATCAGAGAACTCCAACTAGAAAGTTTAAATCTCATAAATCAGAGGTTTAATACCTTGAACTTACAGAATCACATGATAAACTTATAAAACTGTAGATTATTAGATTCTGCACCAAAATATTCAAGGAGAATAATCAAGAATGTGTATGTTTAACATTTTTCCCATCATCAGTCTACTGAGTGAGAGTATTGGCAAGTAGTTAGAAGTTAGTTTTCTGCAGTCAGAATAGCAGCATTTCAACCCCCAACTCCACCTGTTTCTAACCACCTAAGTTCGTTAAATTCCCTAAATCGTAATCATTACTTTTCATAGCTATAGATTATGGAAAATAACTGTATCTTTCACATAGTATTAAATAAAATAATGCATGCAAAAAGCATACAGTCAACCCTTAAAAACATTGTCTATTGTCATTGTCATTCATTGCCAGTAGAGTTAAAAAACAAACAAACAAAAAAAAACCGTTCTTTGAAAACATATTATCTCTACATAAGCAAGCAATTTCCAAATAGATCTTTTCTAAATATTAAGGAGACCATTAAAAATATTGTAAGAAATTTTTATGAAGGGGTCAGTGTATATTCCAGAGAAGCTTACAGAGGAAATGTTACACATTCTATAAAATATATCTAACAAATTATTTATTTATTTGTTTATTTTTTAAAGAGACAGGGTAGTGCTCTATTGTCCAGGCTGGAGTTGCAGTGGCATAATCATTGCTCACAGCAGCCTCCACTTCCTGGGCCCAAGGACTCCTCCTGCCTCAGCCTCCTGAGGAGATGGGACTACAGACATGCACTACCACACCTAGCTAATTTTTTTTTTTTTTTCTGTAGAGACTGAATCTCATTTTGTTGCCCTGGTTTGTCTCAAACTCCCAGCCTCAAGTGGTCCTCCTGCCTTGGCCTCCCAAAGTGCTGTGATTACAGGCATAAGCTACTGCATCCAGCCTCAATTTTCTTCTTGTAAATGAATTTTTTTTTTTTTTTCCCCAAAGAACAGCCTTTAGCTTGATTCCCTTACTGGCATCAAATAACACTCACAACTCATTATCTTAGACAAAGAGAAAAAGAAAACCTTCATACCATCACCATTTCTGGGTTTTCTTGCCAGGCTAGGAGAGGACACACGAATTATCATTTTCCTACTGCTTTAAAGAACTGTTCGAGACCGGGTAATTTATAAAAGAAAGGGATTTGATTCACATTTCAGTTTGGGCTGAGGAGGTCTCAGAAAACTCACAATCATGGCAGAAGGTGAAGGGAAAGCCAGCCATTTCCTTCATAAGGTGGCCAGAAGAAGTGCTGAGCGAAACGGGAAGAGCCCCTTATAAAATGCTCAGATCTCGTGAGAACTCACTCACTATCATGAGAACAGCATGGGGAAAACTGGTCCCATGATTCAATTACCTCCACCTGGACTCTCCCTTGACACCTGGGGTTTATGGGGATTACAATTCAAGATGAGATTTGGGTGGGGACACACAGCCTAACCATATCAACGTATTTGTGATAAAATTCCATATTAAAGAACTGGCACACATTCTAGGGGCGGTGGCTCACTCCTGTAATCCCAGCGCTTTGGGAGGCCCAGACGGGCCGATCACTTGAGGTCAGGAGTTCAAGACCAGCCTGGCCAACATATTAAAACCCTGTCTCTCTAAAAATACAAAAATTAGCCAGGCATGGTGGCACATGCCTGTAATCCCAACTACTTGGGAGGTTGAGGCAGGAAAAATCGCTTCAACCCAGGAGGCGGAGGTTGCAGTGAGCTGAGATCACGCCACTGCACTCCAGCCTGATGACAGAGTGAGTCTTTGTCTCAAAAAAATAAAATAAAATAAAATAAAAAAAGGAAAAGGAAAAGCTTCCTGAACTATAGGCATTAAGTGAACAAGAAGCAAGATGACTTCTGAATTTGTACTGGAAGTCTAGACTGTTGATTGGATTAGGCTCAGTATAAGTTTTGTGCTGTGTTAGGACCTGATAGACATTATCAGCTTGGTTCTATAACTGCAATCCCTGAGAGGTCATTTCTGAGAACCCTGTGTGAACAACTGTGGAATAATAATCAGAACATCCTGGATGAAATTCTGGTGAAGGTGACCAAGCTGCCCTTGTCTACAAAAAGAGTCAAACTGTAAAATACTTGAAAAGATAAATTCTGAGCCAAATATGAGTGACCATGGCCTGTGACACAGCCGTCTGAAGATCCTGAGAACATATGCCCAAGGTGTTCAGAGTGCAACTTGGTTTTATACACTTTAGGGAGACGTGAGACATCACGTAAATACATTTAAGATCTGCATTGGTCCAGTCCAGAAAGACAGAGCAAGTTGAGGTGGGAGATGAGGCAGGGTGTTTCCAGGTAATAAGTAGATTTAAAATTTTTCTAATTGGTAATTAGTTGGAAGAATTATCAGTAGAAAGGAATGTCTGGGTTGTGATAAGAGGTTGTAGAGACCAAAGTTCACACAGATGAGACCTCCAGGCAGCAGGCTTCAGAGAAAATAGATGATACATGTTTCTTATCAGACTTCAGGTCTGTGTTGATGTTAATGCTAGACGGTATAATGAGGCATGTCCAACCCCCTCTTTCTTCATGGCCTGAATCAGTCTTTCGGGTTAAATTTCAGAGCACCCTAGTGAAGAAGGAAATCCATTCAGATGGTTGGAAGGCCTTAAAATTTGATTTTTAGTTTACACTTAATGAAGTTTGAAGTGCTGCAATAACACTGCTAGGAGACGACACATGGTAGATGAGGCTTGAACAATTTTAGGATGAGAGCATCTCCAGGATCCTGCTGGGTTTCCAGATAAAAAGCACTCCAATGCGAGTCATAAGCACCCTACCATGCCACCTGACCTTTAACTTGGGCCTTCTCAGAAGAGACCATCAGTGACCTTCCCACATTTCTGGCACATTGAAAGTCCAGGAATTGGAGTTGGTCTAGGTTTACCATCTTCTGGGTGGTATTAGACTCTAGCCATGAAGACGTATGCTAGCTCTTCAAACTCTATTGGAAGTATTATGATGTTAGCATTGCCATAGTTAGAGGTGAAATCAGGGTACATATATTTATGGAGAGTTTCTAAAAAGTGATGCTAAGGTAGTAACAAGAAAAGCAGAGTGATACGAACCACTAGAAAGCAGATAATGGAGCACAGCCACTAGATGTCTTGGGTAAAATCTTTACTCGGTCACTGACTTGTATAACAAGTTACTTAACTACCGTTTGCCCAGATGATCTTGTTCCCAGTGGAAGGTATCCAAGTTCCCAGCACAGTATCCGTACCTGTCTGCAGTAACCTCAATCCTTGTCTCCTCAGAAGAAAGAATTTGACTGAGGACCATAAGGCAGAAGAAGAGACCAAGGTAAGTTTCAGAGCAAGAGTGGCCTTTTTTTTTTTTTTCTTTTTTGAGACAGGGTCTCACTCTGTCACCCAGGCTGAAGAGGAGTGATCTCAGCTCACTGCAACCTCCGCCTCCCAGGTTCAAGTGATTCTCCTGCCTCAGCCTCCTGAGTAACTGCGACTGCATGCGCCCACCACCACGCCCAGCTAATTTTTGTATTTTTAGTAGAGATGAGGTTTCACTATATTGGCCAGACTGGTCTCGAACTCCTGACCTCAGGTGATCCCCCCACCTCAGCCTCCCAAAGTGCTGGGATTACAGGCATGAGCCACTGCATCTGGCTAGGAGTGGACATTTATTTTAAAAGGCTTTAGAACAGGAAAGAAAGGGAACTTCACGTGGAAGAGACACAAGTGGGCACCTGAAAGTCAAGTGCCACATTTAGCCTTGGTTATGGGACTTTATAGGCTCATCTCTTTCCCATGGTTTTCTCTTAGGGTGAGCTGCCCGCATGTGCAGTGCCCTCTTTGCCCTTGGGGATTGAGCATGTTCTGCATGTTTAGGAAATTATACACAAGCCTATCTGAGGCTTTCTTCTCTCTTCCAGTGGAGTGGCCCCAGAAGCTCATACTTTGCCATTTTTTTCTTTTAATGAGCATGCCCAGGAAGTTGCTTCTCCCTGGTGTCTGTATTCAATGCACACTTTAATGTTAACAGCTATGGATCATAGGAGATTGTCTCTCCCTGGCATCCTGGCTCCAGCTTCCCAACTATCAATTTTAGAAAGGTATGTGATAACTGTCAAACCATCACCTGACATTCATAGTGGGTAGGGGAGAAGAGCCCTCTCCTGTCCTGGTCATGCCTAACTACCTACCTATAATAATCTCATTTGTTTAAATAGATAGGGCATGCCATAAGGTTGTTTTTAGGATGAAATGAGATAATACACATAAAGTACTTAGCTTAGTGCCTGGCATATTGCATTTGATAAACAAATATTGGCTAGTAATATTGACTTGAGATTTAGAGATGGAACCTTAGGTGGAGGAGGCCTGGTGATGTCCCATATGTTGGTAAGGTACGTCAGCAAGATGCAGAAGATTTCAGGGAGAATATACACTTTCACATTAGCAATGCTCTTCTGAATGTCCAGTGTCACATCTCCCAAGGGTTGACTGGTGTCAACTGAGGCCTTTGTCAAAGGGGATGTTATAATGAGATAAACTGGCTGAGGATAAGGCAAAGTCTTAGATCTCCAAGACTCATTACTGTTGCTAGACAGTCAACATTTGTTGATATCTGTCAAATGGAAATTTTTACAAAATGCATATGAAAAAGTGGATTGATTTGTTATCTGTGTAATTTACAAAGGCTGTTCATCTGTGTTTATCTGTTAAATATGAAGGAGTTTTAATTTATAGAAACTTACTGAAAAAAAATCGTAAGCACTTAACACTGAAATCTATCAACTCCTTATGCTCTTCTGTAATTAATATAGATATTTTTTCAATTAAATTGAATAGATGCCATTAACAGTCCCATGTGGCATTCTCCTAGCCTATCCTCCCTCTGAGGTAACTACTATTCAAATATGCTGTTTATCCTCTCTATAATTTTCTTTTTATGCTTGACTATGTATCTGTGTATTTATAACAATGTATAGTAATGTTTTTCATTTTTATGACTTTTATATAAACAATATTTGTTAGCCAGCCTCAAAGATGGACCTCAATAATCTTTGCCTCCTAGAACTCCTGCCTCTGAGTAGTCTCCTTCATTATTGACTCAGAGCTGGTCTGTGTGAGCAGTAGACTCTGGTGGAGGTGACACGGTCTGACTTCCTTTGTTATAAAGGAAGTATGTCTGTTGGCTTGATCTTGAATCTCTCCTTTTTGGGTGAGTGTGGACATAGGCTGCCATTTGGAGAAGTCCATGTAGGCAGGAACCAAGGTCTCCCATCAACAAATTGTGTTACCTTGCCAGCTATGTGCGTGAGCCACCTGGGAAGAAGATGCTCTCCCCCTAAAAGCCAATAAATGATGATAGACCCAGCAAACGTCAGGCTGCCATGTCATTCAGACCCTAAGGCAGAACAACAAAATTATGTCACTCTCATGTTCCTGACCCAAAGAAACTTTGAGGAATAATAAAGACATAGTGTTGTTTTAGGTCACTAAATTTTGGAGTAACTGGTTGTACAGAAATAGGTTTGTATTACAAGTACATGGTGTAAACCAAAAATAAAATTCTAAGCCCCACCACCAACCATCTGAATGGGCTTCCTCCTCAGCTAGCCTTCTTTTAAAATTTAACTGAAAGACTGGTTCAGGCCATGAAGGGAAGTGGGTGTCGAATATGCCTCATTATACTTCTCTGGCATTAAGGTCAACACAGACTTTAAGTCTAATAAGAATCATTTTACAACTTCCTCTCTCTGAAGCCTGCCCCCTGGAGGTTTCACCTGCATGATAACTTTGGTCTCCACAACCTTTTATTGCAACCCAGGCATTTCCTTCTGTTGATCCAAGTTTTGGATAAACTCAACCAATGATCAACCAGAAAATTTTTAAATCTACCTATAAGCTGGAAACCCCCCACACCCTCCTGTTCAAGTTGTCCCATCTTTCTGGACCAAACCAATATATTTATTAAATATATTTGATTGAAGTCTCATGCCTCCCTAAAATGTACAAAACCAACCTCCACCTCAGCCACCTTGGGCACATGTTCTTAGGATCTCCTGAGGGCTGTGTCACAGCCCATAGCCACTCATATTTGACTCAGAATAAATCTCTTCAAATATTTTCACAGTTTGACTCTTTTATCAACAATGGTATCATGTTGTATATATCCTATTGCAAACTGATTTCTTTTCACTCAACATTATCTCTCCTTTAGATTTACTTTGGTTGATGCATGTAGCTCTATTCTTCATTTTAATTGTTTTATTGTATTAGAGTACTCTATAATTTATATACGTATTATTTTAAAGTATAGAGTGTGAATTGCTTTTAATTTTCCACTTTAGAATGTATGTCCAACAAAACACTTGAAATATCTTTTTCTTTAGCGTATGTGCAAAATTACATATAAGTTATTGATTTAGTAGTGGATGTATAGATGGCCAGATCCATGTGTCTTTAAATTGATATTGTCAAGTTACTCTCCAAAAATATTTGTACAAGTATATAGCCTCCAAAACAATGTATGAGTATTCCCAGACATCCACTTTCCCACCAACAATTGGTGATATTAGACTTTAATATTTTCTAATCTGATATGCTTTTACCGTTGCTTCTTATAAAATATGCTTTTATTTATTAACGTGTTTAAACCCCTGCTTTACAATAATACAGCATTGCTAAATATCAGACATTCTGTGTAAAAATGCTAACCAGAATCCTACTTCCCATTATATTAAAAAGAAAAAAAAAATGGTAAGGTCATATGTATCATTGCAAAAACACCAATCACATTCTTAATTCACCTACATATTTAATATGTTATTGCATTGCATTGTAAAATATAAACATTGCTTACTGATCATCAAGAAGATGTCTTTTTTTGGCACACGCTGTTTTTCCAACGTCTATATATAACTCAGATCTTCTACCATGAGAGTGAGAGAATCTCCCAATATTGTCAAATGAACTCACTGGAAAGCTTAGCTGGACAATCTAAAAACAACAGCTAAAATGGAGGAGGATTTTTTCATGCTTTAATTCCCATGTAATTGCTAGGTGACTGTGGTAAAATTTAATGGAGCTAGAATGATATGATTCCTGTAAATCAATCTAACTCAAAAGTAACCAATCTAAGTTCCCATCCAGAAAGGACCAGAAAGAGGAGAAATTTGGGGGATAATATGAACAATGGAGACAGAAAATATCAGATAAAGGCGGGGAAAGACAGAAGACTAGCAGGAAGCTCTAGAGCCGTGGGACTAGAAATGATGTTGGGTCCACTCTCTACCTCTTAATGTCTGATAAGGTAAATGTAAAACCAAAAGTCAATAAAATAGGTACAGAAGAAAATTTGCAGTGTGAAAGTCTACAATAAACAATGGGACATAATTGCTATTATATTTTTGTACCTGAGAGTATAAGAGCAACTTCTGTAAAGTAGAGACTACTTGATATGAAAGTTGAAATAACAACACACTTGTATCAGTTTAAAGCAGAAAAAGTCTCCAGAAACTAGTAAAGATATTATGAAGTTACATCAACTAGTTCTATATCAAATTTTGTACTCCAAGAAGAGAATACATATTTGTACTTAAGGAACACAGATTACTAACAAAAATTAAAATACATCTCAGTAAATTTAAAATGAGAGCTAAAATTTACAAATACTGAATTTTGTGAATAAAAACATAAATATATGAAAATACACTTCACTGACTGAAAAATATTTTAGTGAAATACATGTAGGGTCTGTGACCCTGGGTACTGAAACTGAGCGAGGTCCACCAGGAAAGTCTGAGTATTTTCCTATGGTTTTACATATTGATGAGCCCCTTGAGCTTGCTCTTCTGTGCATAGTTTGTTCATACTTAGATTGGATTTTTATATTAATTTGCTAATTTAAAAAAGCTTTGGGTGTTCTTTATAATACTGTGGATTCTAATAAGCATTAAAATGGATTAAATTATGTTATGATAAAAAAATAAAAGCAGAAATAAACCAACAAGTTTATATATCTCCCTCATGATACAAATTCACTGTGAGGCAGCTGGGTCTAGGTTTTACCTCATCCTCACTTGGGGTCCCAACAGTTAGAGCAGCTGTTCTCTGGTCTAGGACACTTCTAGTCATCAAAGGCAAGAAAAGAAAAAAGAAAACAAACTGCAAATTCGCTTTTAAAGTTCTGACCCTGAAATTGCACTCACACACATGCCACTTTGATTCAGATTTCTTTGATAAAAGCAAGAAAAGCAAGTCCAATTTCTTTGATAAAAGCTTTTTCTTTGATAAAAGCAACTCTCACAAGTTCTAAGTAGGCAATAGGCAAGGAAAGTGAATCCTATCACCCGTCTGATAGAAGTGCAAATATTTACTAAATAGAACAATACAAATATAATCACAGTTAATTTGCAAATATTTTCTCTCTGTTGCTTTTATCACTGTTGGTGGTGGTGATTTTTAGACTAATGATTTTCATAATATTGTCAAATTTATTAAATATTTTTGTCAGTGTTTCCTTGAGTGTTTTTAAAGAAATATATTTTTTTTCCACATTGAGTTTATAAAGGCATCTTACTATGTATTTAAAATGTCCATACAGTATTGTTCCAGCTAGTTAGACAGATACGACCGGGGCGGAAGCGGGATCTTCCTCCACCCACTAGGAATACCAGGTGATGGTTTGACAATTATCACACGGCCTCTCTAAAAATGATGATAATTCAGCAGCCCACCCAGGACAACAGGGAGAAGCCATTTCCTGGTGATCCACAGCTATTAACACTAAATTGTTAATTGAATGCAAATGCCAGGAAGAAAAAACTTCCTGGACATGCGCACTAAGAGACAAAATGGCAGACTATGACCTGCCAGGTTTACTCCACCGGAAAAGAAAGCAAGCCTCACATGGGCATGCGTACAACTTCCGAAAAAGCCTGCATTGCACGTACTCAATTCCCAGCGTAAGGAGAGCACCTGCATGTGGGAAGCCCACCCAAAGGGAAGAATCATGGGAAAGAGGTGAGCCTATAAAACCCTAGGGTCAAGATTAAACACTCTCTTCTCTTTTTGACCTTCAGACGCCCTCTTGAATCTCTTCCAAGTGAACTTTCCTTTCTTTCGTGGTCTAAAGCCTTTTAAATAAAACTTCCACTCCTGCTCCGAACGTTTTCTCAGTCTCTTTTCCTGCTTTATGCTCTTCTGTTGAATTCTGTCTTCTGAGGAGGCAGGGACTGAAGTTGC
Source organism: Macaca mulatta (assembly GCF_049350105.2). Lineage (NCBI taxonomy): Eukaryota > Metazoa > Chordata > Mammalia > Primates > Cercopithecidae > Macaca > Macaca mulatta. The sequence goes on from NC_133411.1 coordinate 22,786,264, forward strand.
TGCAGACCCACATGAATAGAGTCACCAGCAACTCCAGGTAACACTCTCTTCCACCAGTAACAGTATGATGATTCACATGCATACCTTTACATTATCTGAAATCTTTTCCAATCATAAAATCACTAAAACTTCATGATTATTTTTCCACTCACACGATGTTAAATCTACATACTTAATTGTAGATTTTTTCAACAAAGTCAAAATTAATCTCATCGCGAACACAAAAATGGTCCTTCGCAATCTTTAAAATTAAACACTCACCTCACACCCATCCTTCTAACATTGTCTAAAATGCCAATTTTACGTCTTTTAAAAATTTAAGAGATATATTGTTGTAATATTTTCTGGTAATTGTAAAATCCACTAGCATATTTTATTGATGTTTTCCAGTCCCTGTTTTTTCTTTTACCACATGATTTTCTTATGATTTAATTTTTTTCTTTGGGTGAAATAACTGATCATTTATTTAGCAAAGACTTTTACGTGCTAATGTGTGAAAGGTTTTATGCCTGATAATATCTTCATCATTCTCTCTTTACTTATAGCTTAGCTGGTATAATGTTCTTGTTTGAATCTTCATATTCCCTTTGAAGATAGTGTTACTCCATTTTGTTGTAACATTTCTTATTTGTGATGAGATATCTGTTAATATTCTAAATGTCATTTTGTTGTAGGTAATCTTCATGTTTTCTTTGGTAATGTTTAAGAAATGTATCTTTATATTCTGGTGAATACAAAATAGGTTTAGTTACGATAACAAAAAATTGAATAATAAAAGTAAACTAAGAAAGAGAGAAACCAACATAGGAACAAAATTCTGGAGTAACAATCAGGGCTGTTATGAGGGTCCCCAATCATCAGAGATCAAGGCTGTTCCTATTATATATTTCGCTACCATCTGAAATATATAATTTCTATCTGGTAATTCAATATGGCTACCTATTTTTCTTCCTGTCTTCCTGTCTGCTTTATGCGCCTCAGTTGAATTGTCTCTTTCATTTCAACAAGAGGAAAGAATAAGTAGGTGAAGAAAGGCATTCTTTCCCCATATTATGACAATTCCTGAGACATGCTCACAGCATTTTCACTATAATCTCATTATACAGGGGAATGTGTTTCCCATCTTTCTTTATATAGACATAGTATTATTTTTCTTTTTATGGAAAATTGTTAACTTCATTCCTCTTCCAAATATTATTATTCCTGTAATAATAAAGAACTGAGCAAGGTCTCAGATTTTACGCAACTTTCAAGCTAAGGATGAACCTGCTACAGTTTTATAAATGCAATTTTGTGTAAGAATCAAAAAAACTTCTATTACTCACACAACAACAGGCAGCATAAACTCTGGGTTTAGATTCATTCTCTGTGCCCCCCAATTCCATGGGGACCATGCTAAACCGCCAGGTTGATGCTGTGAACACAGTGGACTTGTGACACAGCTGAGCAACCCTGCATTTGGAAAATCCTTAATCTTATAAAGAAGGCTATAAGCAAATCTGTCCAACTATAGCTCCAGAAAGAACATTATCTTTACTATCAGCATGAGAAAAGAAATGTGCCTTCTTTCCCAGAAAGAGACTCTATCTTTACCTTAAAAGGCTTTTTGCTATACAACATCCTTAAAAATAGAGTCTGAAACAAATACTGATAAAAGACATCCAGAAATTCCATGGAGAATTGTCTTCCAAAAACCAATTTCTTTATTATCTCCTTCTGAAATTGCTATCAGACACATGAGAGCCTCTCAATCACTCCTCCTAATTCTTATATTTGTAGTTCGTATTTTAATTCTGTTTGCTTGAAAAGGTATACTGATGAAACCTTTTCTATTCCCTTCTTTTCACTATTGCATTTTGAATTGTGCATAATACAGTATTTCTCTAAATTTAATAAATTTAATTTTTGAAATTTGAATTAAATTTTAGTTAGATTTTACATGTCATGTTTTCTTATTTCGCATGGGCATCTATTTTATAATTTTGTTTTTATTTGTAACTTTAATAATGTCTTTTTCTTCCTTGAGCATTCCAAATGTGCTTATTTTAAAATCATGTTATTTCATCTACCTGACTTCAAACTATACTACAAGGCTATAGTAACCAAAACAGCATGGTACTGGCACAAAAACAGACATATAGAACAATGGAATGGAACAGATACCTCAGAAATAACACCGCACATCTACAACCATCAGATCTTTGACAAACCTCAGAAACAGAAGCAATGAAGAAAGGATTCCGTATTTAATAAATGTTGCTGGGAAAACTGGCTAGCCATATGCAGAAAACTGAAACTGGACTCCTTCCTTACACATTATACAAAAATTAACTCAAGATGGATTAAAGACTTAAATGTAAAACCCCAAACCATAAAAATCCAAGAATAAAACCTAAGCAACACCATTCAGGATATAGGCATGGGCAAAGACTTCATGATGAAAATGCCAAAAGCAATGGCAACAAAAGCCAAAATTGACAAATGGGATCTAATTAAACTAAAGAGCTTCTGTACAGCTAAAGAAACCATCATCAAAGTGAACAGGCAACCTACAGAATGGGAAAAAGTTTTTGCAATCTACATGTCTGACAAAAGTCTAATATCCAGACTCTATAAGGAACTTAAAAAAATTTACAAAAACAAACAAACAAAAAACAGAATAACCCATCAAAAAGTGGGCAAAGGATATGAACAGACACTTCTCAGAAGAATACATTTTTGTGGCCAAAAAACATATGATAAAAAACTCAACATCACTGATCATCAGAGAAATGTGAAGCACAACCACAATGAGATACCATCTCACGCCAGTCAGAATGGTGATTATTAAAAAGTCAAGAAACAACAGATGCTGGAGAGGATGTGGAGAAATAGGAACACTTTTACACTGTTGGTTAGAGAGTAAATTGCTTCAAACATTGTAGAAGAAAGGTGGTGATTTCTCAAGGATCTAGAACCAGACATACCATTTAACACAGCAATCTCATTACTGCGTATATACTCACATTCTGCTCTAAAGACACATTCACACATGTTTATTGTAGCACTATTTGCAATAGCAAAGACATGGGACCAACCCAAATGCCCATCATTGATAGATTGGATAAAGAAAATGTGGTATATATACACAATAGAGTACTATGCAGCCATAAAAAGGAATGTGATAATGTCCTTTGCAGGGACATCAATGAAGCTGAAAGCCATCATCCTCAGCAAACTAATACAGGAACAGAAAAACAAACACTGCATGTTCTCACTCATAACTGGGAGTTGAACAATGAGAACACATGGACACAGTGAGGGGAACAATATACACTGGGGTCAGTTGGGGGGGTGGCGGTGTGAGGGTAGGGAGAGCATTAGGACACATAGCTAATGCATGTGGGACTTAAAACCTAAATGACAGGTTGATAGGTGCAGCAAACCATCATGGCACATTTATACTTATGTAACAAACCTGCATATTTGGCACTTGTATTCTGAAACTAAACTAAAATAAATTAAATAAAACAAAATAAAAGCAAATTCAACTAGTGTAAGTTCACAATCCTCTTGTTGATGCTGGTGGTTATTTTCTGTAGTCCATTTTCACACTGAAGAATGTACATGTGTAGGCTCATTTGGAGTGGAAACTGTGTGTGTTTAGGGTTTTCTTCTTTCTCACTCTGTTTCTATCCCTTCTGCCAGGTCTGTTCCGCAGACCCTGGCTCAGTGACGGAGTACTCAGGCACAGGTATGCAGTGTAAGAGCAGTTGGGGGACTGCCCAGCACTTAGCGGCCACAGAGTGAGCAGTCTCAAACAGCTGGAGCTGCTTGGTTTTATTCAGTACAGACATAATGCTGAAAGCCTGGAGATAACACAATCTGTGGGTAATTAACATTACTGTTCTCCCTTTCAGGGAGAAGTCACGCACACGGATGATCAAAGGTCGGTTTCTGGTCAACATAAATAAACAAGCCTGTTTATCATAAATTCCCCTACCCTTCCTTGTACCTACTCCTTGCCCTCTGCCTCAGGGTCAGAGAAGAGATGCCTTCAGCTATTGTCTCCTGAAGCTATGCAGAGCCTTCTGACCTTTCAGAAGATCACAACTGCTTAGAACACAACATCTGGTAGTGTACTTCAGATTTCCTCTCCCTGAACACAGGTGGGATTATTAGAGATATGTTCACTGAGTACAAGTTTTTATGGCTCAAGTCTTAAACCAAGTTCTTCAGAAATTCTGTACTTACCTCAAGTAATAACCCTAGTTCCAAGTAGTGACTGATGTGGAGAAATTTTAGTCCCTGTTCTATTGTAGAAGGCAACTTAATGTCCATCACTGATGGCCTTGGTAGTAGAAGTCCTGGATTCCATATCTTAAGATACAGTCTAAACTCTATGTTTGTGTGTGTGTGTGTATTTGTGTATGTATTTTTAAGGCATTTCATCTTATTTTTCATTTTCACTATGTAATTATGATTTTCCCTTTTCACAATATTCTAAAATTGTCCTGTATTTGCAGAAGTTAAATGCCAACTCTGATCATACTCCAACATCTTCATAAAAGTACAGTGTTTCATTTTTATTTATTTGAAGTAAGCCAAGCTTAGGTATATTTCACATCTCACAGACTATCCAAACTTTAATTATTTAATTAGAATTAAACAGAGATAGCAGGTCACAAAATGACGAAGACCAGTTAGAGATTTTAACTCAATTCCTTATTATTTTCTGATTCCCTGTTGATTTTTATGACAAGCTAGAGCTGGTCACCCATAATACCGTCAAGTGTTGCCAAAAGTAGGCTTCTTTGGTGTTGCAAATAATTGTGCATAGCAATGCTTGAGTTGTTTGCTATTTTAATAGTAGTCAATCCCCTTTAGGAATATAAACAAGCTAAGGAAATGTATTTGATTACTCAACTGATCTTGAGAAAAACAAATTGTCAAAAAAGCTGTATTTTTTCTTAAAGTGATATTCTTCAAAGTATAAAATGAATATTAGTAATAGAGAGTGAAAGCTCAAGATATATGTTGTTTATAAAATGTTGAGTTTGCTCAGAATTTGGAAACGTGTACTTAGAGAGTTACGGCAGTTTAAGAAAGCTTCCCTAGCACAGCAAGGCATAAGAAAGTATGGTATAATAAGATAAATTAGATGAGTGATGATTCTTGTAAAATAATATTTTTGACCCAGTACATCTACATCTCTTTTTATCTTCTACAGTTTATTTCCAGATTTTGAGTTTCTGATATTTCTTCATATCACCCACGATAGTTTAAAAACAAATCAACCAACAAACAGTGATTGATTTGCTCTTCAGTGTCTGTGTTTTCAGTCCTGAACTGGGATTAAGCATATCTCACTTCAGAATAATTTTGTAACAAGTTCCTTTTTTGTGTTCCAGACTTTCTCCCATATTTTAAGAGAAGAGCTCATTACCGGTAAGAGAAACTTTTGAGTTATGGAATGTAGAAAGGGAAATTCAGGTTAAACTGAAGAAGAAGCATTTAAATCATGATATACAGCTAAAGGTTTTTAAGGCTAATTTTGGACATAGTGAGTTTTCTGCTACCCCAAGACTTTAGCCATGGGGTGGACTAAGGGTAGAATATGTTTGATTATGGAAAAAATTCCAATTTAAGGTGAATCATTTTCTGAACCTTTATCTGATATCAACATTTTCATATGTTTAGAATAATTTATACTATAATTTAATATGTGTATATTTTCAAGGTAGAATATAAATAAACATGCAATAAAATGTTTCCTGTTTAGTTGTTCTTCCTAGTTACTAAATGGTATATTCAAGAAAATGTTATTAGTTCAAAGAATCCATAGAATAAGCTTTAAACAGAAAACAAGTCTTTGTAAACTATTTACTTTTATAATTGTATGAGTCATACGTTAGAAGTATTTTTCTTTTCCAGTCTGTCACTTAACAATTTGTAAATAACCTTAAAGTAAACTCAGATTCTTAATATAATCTTCTTTAACTATTTCGATACCATATGAACTAATATAAAGAAATTTTTCTCTTATTTTAATAACCCTATAAATGTTTGGTGAATGATACAGTTTTAACCATCTTTCTTTATGAGAGAAAAAAATACCTTATCTTAAATTTAGCATTAGTAAAATAAACAATTAACCTTAGTCTTCTAATTCAAAACTATAACATATTACCTACTATAGATATGCATCTAAAAAATTTTATAATTCAGAGTTTTTAAAAAATAGAGTTTATTTCCAAATTACCTGACTTTATTTTCTTCTTGTCCTCTTTAGTTACTTCTCTCTTGCTTGCCTTTATCCTTCTCCTTTTTACCCATTCTTTTTCCATTCTCTCTTCTTTAACTCCCTTCTTTCCACACTTTCATTTTTTATTTTTTATTTTTGCGATGGAGTCTTGCTGTGTCATCCAGGCTGGGAGGCAGTGGTGCAATCTCAGCTCACTGCAACCTCCACCTACCAGGTTCAAACGATTCTCCATCCTCAGCTTCCTGAGTAGCTGGTGTAATGTAATGGGGAGCCGAGCAAGAAGACATCAGGCAGATGAAAACAGAGGTAGCCTTTATTGGGCTCGCCGGCGAGGTTCACCGGTCCCCTAGGAGGAAGGCCGAGGAAGTCTCGCTCAGGACGGGTATCGGGGGGCCTTTTATAGGGTGAGGTAGGCGGGGTTTGTAGGCTTAGGTTTTCCTGAGTTAGGTTTTGATCTCTGAGGAATGACGTGTCCAGGAGCTTGCGCAGAGCGGGGGTTTTTTGGCGGGCGCGGGCTTTTTTCCCCGCACTGAGAGTCTTAGCAGGAAGTGAAGGATGGGAGGTCCTAACAAAGTGCCTGCCAAGCCGGGTGATACCGCCATGTTGGGTCTAGATTCCTGCCTAACAGCTGGGATTACAGGTGCCCACCACCACACCCAGCTGATTTTTGTATATTTACTTTAGTAGAGACGGAGTTTCACTATGTTGGCCAGGCTTGTCTCAAACTCCTGACCTCAGGTGATCTGCCTGCCTTGGTCTCCCAAAGTGCTGGGATTACAGACGTGAGCCACTGTGCCTGGCCTTTCCACACATTTTTATTGAATACTTTTGAATGACAGACACTGTGTCTATTCAGCAAATACAACAATGAAATTCTAGACACCTACCTTCATTCTATTGGGAAACTTACCATCAGATAAATACCTGCAGCGTAATGTGAATATTGTTCTGCTTCATTTTTCACACTTTTATATTTTTAGTCCATTAGCTTTCTTTTTGACTAGGAAGGTTTAAGATGTCACCTTTGTAAACTGTAATTATGTAACATTTATTTCTAGTAATGGATGAAGCATTTATCATAAGCTGTGTGTACTGCTTCATTATTAAACCTGAAGCAAAACCTTTTTTTTCTTTTCCTTGAATTTTTTCCATCTTTTATGGGGAAAATAAATTAGGCTGAATCTATATCTTTATTATATGCAACACATAGCCCACAAATAAAAGCTTGCCATTGTAGACGCTAATAATGTCAAACTACATTTGGTTTCATTTAATGAGGGAATACCAACTTCCCATTAAAAAGCAAACCTTGTATTTCATAAGGTTAAATGGATGATATTTAAATAGAATTCTTGGAGGTTAAATTTAGAATGCAGAATATGTTCAATAGAAGATTAATCTCTGGCCCTGTTGAATTGTACTTAAAAAAAATTGACACATTTTCAGTTACTTTAAGTTCCTGAGTTACTGTAACATTGCGGTTTGTGAATTTTACAGAACCGTTTCATTAAAAACGTTTAAAAAGGCATACTGATAAAGAATTCAACTCAGGCATTAAAAATGAAACAGAAATATAGTAGGATATATTGGCATGGAAAATGGTAAATAAAAAAATGCATGTTTTAAAACAGTGACTACACTATGAAGCATATATGCATATGGTAATACATGAACGCATATTTGCCAGTTTGCAGATAAAAATCAAGTTACACGAAATGAAATATTCAAATTTTATTGAATTGCTTTGCCTGTTGTATAATATGAAAATTCATCTTCCACCTCTTCGATGAGAAACTCTTCTAGCGTCTTTCATTATTGTCACTCTCTTTGATGTCCGCTTCTTGCAACCATTCGGTGTAAATTTTAGACTCAAGTTTATTATTCCTAGCAGAAAAATGACAACATGCAACTTTTGTCATGCTGTCTTCAGCTCACACCTTGTCTTAATCTGCTGTAAACTAACTAGTGGACATAAATGACTGCCCCACCACATACCAACTTATTTTTCATGTTCATAAATGTTTAAAAACTTAAGGTCAAAAGGAAATCTGCTCTTTACATGTAAGCTTATAAATAGATAAATAATTGAAGGACCATATACCAGGATATTAACAGCAATTAATTCTGAGGACTAATAATACAATTCATTCTTTTTTACTTAATTTGTTTTTCTACTGTGAACATATATTGTTTTTTGAAGAAAAGCATAACAATAACATTAAGAAGTATAAGTATATACAACTCAGAAAATGTGTACTAATAAAATAATAAATTGCTTAGTTAAATTAACATTGCCCAAAGACTCACTGCACTTAACCAAATTCTAATACTGATTGAAAGTAAAAAAGAATCTAGGCCAGGCATAGTGGCTCATTCCTGTAATCCCAGCGCTTTGGAAGGCCAAGGTGGGTAGATTGCCTGAGCCCAGGAGTTTAAGACCAGCCTGGTCAACATGGTGAAACCGCCGTCTCTACTAAAATACAAAAAAATGAGCTGGCGTAGCACTGTGTGCCTATAGTCCCAGCTACTAGGGAGGCTGAGGCAGGAGAACTGCTTGAACCCAGGAGGCGGAGGTTGCAGTGAGTCAAGATGGTGCCACTGCACTCCAGCCTGGGTGACAGAGAGAGACTTCGTCTCAAAAAAAAAAAAAAAAAGAAAAAAGAATCTAAATAAAATCAATTTGTTATTCTTAAAACATTGGATAGTTCACTAATTCTTCTGCTTTTTTGTCATAAGGTTACTACTCTAAGGCATGGCTTGTTATGAATATTTAAATTATCCAACTTTATAATGCCAATAAACAGTAGTGATTATTTGTTAGCATTTGTTTCCATATAGATCACAGGGTGATCAGGGTGGAAATATATTACTAAACACATATTCACCCTAAAGTATTGTTAAGTTTTATAATTGATTGGAATTAGGGGAAATAAAAGAAGAACCTAATTAGTTTAGGGGCATAGAAAGACCTCTTTCTTTAAGAAAATAAACTTTAAACTGAGATATAAAATATTAAAAAGAGTTATTCTAGACTAAGGAGAAAGAGGGCATTTTGGAAAGGAAAATGATACTTTCACATTTACCTTTAAAAAAAGAATACTGAAAGTGGAAAATATTCTTCCATCAATAAATGTATATAAGAAACACACTAAACTGAAACAGTTTTAGAAGTTCTTGAATGTATTACTCATCATTCAGAACATCTAACTAAATTTATACAACAATATTCAAGAATATATATGTACTATACATCTTTGCAAGGTAGTATAATAATTTAATAGCCCTACTGTTTATAGTAAATAATATCATATTATGTTTCTGCTTCTTTCCTAGTGGCCGTAATATCTGTAACATATATGCATGCAACTCTTTTCAAAGAGTTTGTGTGTGTGTATGTGTGTGTGTATGAATAGGCTATAAGTAGGAGGGTTTACTTGTTTATTTCTTCACTCTTCATTTCCTAAGCTTCATTAAATATTGTGTGAATAAATATTTCTTATCCAAGTAAAGTATATTAGAGATACCAAATGTGTCATTTATTTTTTACATGTGTAACAATGTTAAACAGTATACAATTTAAGGCAAGGTGAAACTAGTTTCTATTGCTTCTGTTTTCTAATAGGGCAAAATTATGTGAATATAAGCAACAAACAGCATTATTTACTATTAACTGTCTGTCTCACCAATTGACAGTGTTTACAAATAGGAACTACTGGGGAGGCCGGACACAAAACACAGTAGCTGATGCCTGTGATCCTAGAATTTCCGAGGTGGGTGGATCGCTTGAGTTCAGGAGTTCGAGACCAGCCTTGCCAACATGGTGAAACCCCGTCTCTACTAAAAATACAAAAGTTAGTGCAGCATGGTGGTGAGTGCCAGTAGTCCTAGCTACTTGGGAGGCTGAGGCAGAAGAATCTGTTGAACCCGGGAGCTGGAGGAGGTTACAATGAGCAGAGATTACACCTTTGCACTCCAGCCTGGGTGACAAGAGCAAAACACTGTCTCAAAAAAAAAAAAAAAAAAAAGAAAAGGAAAAAATAAACACAGCTTTTGGCTTACTTGAGGCCAGTAGTTTGAGACCAGCCTGGGCAATATAGCAATACCCCACCTCTAAAAATGCTTATCTTATTTTAAAAAGACTAAGGGATCTATGAGGATCCATTCAGAAAATGGAAAAATCTAACCTAGATACCACTCCCTCAAAACCACCTCACAATATATCTTTCTTTGGAAGCAAACTAAAACTAACCTAAACCGACCCAAAGGAAAACATAAGCCATTCCATTCCCTTCCTTTGCTCCAAAGTTATGCAGCAGCACTTCTTCACTATCTAACACAAAGTTGTCCAACCTGCAGCCAAGGATAGCTTTGAATGCAGCCCAACACAGATGGTAAATTTTCTTAAAACATTATGAGTTTTCTGCTGGACACTGTGGCTCACACCTCTAATCCAGCAATTTGGAAGACTGAGGTGGGCGGATCGCTTGAGCTCAGTTTGAGACCAGCCTGGCCAACATGGTAAAACCCCGTCTCTACCAAAAATACAAAAATTAGCCGGGCATGGTGGCAGGCACCTGTAGTCCCAGCCACTGCGGAGGCTGAGGCACAAGAATTGCTTGAACCCGGGAGGTGGAGGTTGCAATGAGCCAAGATTGTGGCACTGCACTGCAGCCTGGGTGACAGAGAGAGACTCTAACACACACACACACACACACACACACACACAAAGGAAAGAAACTACTTGGGAGTCACCACCCTTTAACTTACCCTGCATTTCCAGGAAACAATTAGAACTTAGTCTTAATTTTGCATTCATCTGATTCTACAATTCTACTGGTGGCAACATTAGCCTAATAATAGCAAGGATGGAAATAAAATAGGGAATAATGTTTGTTAAGAGGCTACTTAATGAATGATAGAACAAAAACAAGTCACCTATTTTGGTTGCCTGAAAATACTGCTATGTCCCTTATTACAGAATGATACTATAATAGAGCAAGTAGAGTACTATTTGAATTTTTTTCAAAAAATGATATGCTGCTATTTTTTATGTTACCCTTATGTACTTCCCCAGTGTAGGATATGTTAACTCTTTGAAACACCAGGGAAGCATTTACTCTACTGAAGAACTGAATTTAATAGGACCCTAGGAGCTTGACAAGCAACTTAACTCAGTGGGAGAATTTGGCTCATTACGTTCAGTGATGCAGCACCCAAAGGTATTGAATTTTAAATGAATCCATGAACCTAATAAATCATCCCAGCTGTCAAGTGAAATCTAATTTGTGAAAAATTTATTACCCATGATTATCATGTATTAAACATAAGATTTAAAATCTAAGCAAATGTTATATTCCTAGTTGGATAAATAGTCTAGATTGCAAGGAGTCTTTAATGCATTTTGACATCAAGTTGGCCAAGGCAGAGTTGCTATTTCTAATGAATATCATCTCAGTCTTTGATAGCTCATGCTTTTCATGTCATTCATAGTACTGAACCCATCTCTAATCATATCATATATATCTTTGTGCTTTGACTTCTAAATCCATTCATTCATTGCTTTCTGAATGCCCATATGTCTCCTTAACTGGATCCAGTGTCCTCATTGTCATTTTGGAGGTGATAAAAGACAACACAGACTCTGAAGGAAGGGTGTATAGTGACAAAATGCACCTTGAAATCACTAAAATTGGATTTGTGGTTTATGGCTGCCTTTCACTGCAGCAGTACAACTCAATGAAACATTTATGTTTTTAACTTCTGTCTTGACCAAATGTGCCATTCCATATATAAAAGCAAACATTATCTATATCTTCATTAACATTTATGCATGGCAGAGGATGACAAAATTTATAAAAATCTAACCCTAACATTTTGGCCTTATCATTAAATCAAGGCCTGATAAAATTCATCCAGTGATTATTGAAATTTGTAATTGATTGATATAAAAGTTGCCAAGCATTTATTGTGCAGTAGTCTATAAGACCATAGTGCCAGGTGTGGTGGCTCACGCCTGTAATCCCAGCACTTTGGGAGGCCAAGGAGGGCAGATCACGAGGTCAGGAGATTGAGACCATCCTGGCTAACACAGAGAAACTCAATCTCTACTAAAACTACAAAAAATTAACCAGGCATGGTGGCGGGTGCCTGTAGTCCCAGCTACTTGGGAGGCTGAGGCAGGAGAATGGTGTGAACCCAGGAGGTGGAGCTTGCAGTGAACCGAGATCGCACCACTGCACTCCAGCCTGGGCGACAGAGAGAGACTCCGTCTCAAAAAAAAAAAAAAAAAAGTAAATATAATTCACATCTTGGCTATGGCAAATCACACAGCAGAGATCCATTTCTATATATGGAACACCAAAAGCTAAAATGTCTAGGAAACTGTTCATTATCTGTTCAATTTACAATTATCAACAGTCTCTAGATCATTGTTTAGAACAATTAAGATGTTCAAACACATTTTTAAATGTTTATATCTATTTGTAAAATTTACTATGAGAGAAATATCAAGCTGTTTTGGGGGAAATATGCAATTCATCATTGACTTTATGAATGATAAATATGTTTACATCACATATTTACATTATAAATGATACATAAATTAGCAGATATACATTTATGCAAATACATTTGTACTTTCGAAAGTATACACATATACTTCTAAAGGGTTTTCTTTTAGTTCTGTACTTTATTTAAGTGATAATTAATATTGCATTTATTTGCCCATTTACAAGCATATGCAATACGTAAGCTCCTTTTTATGCACCAGGTGTAGAGTAGTAAAAAATGAAAGCCTTTCTTAGAACCCCTTCTTTTTAGGATCCAGTAGGAGGGCTATAGATTATATATATAATCATATAGATTATATATCGATCTGTATTATATATGTTGTATAATTATGTAATTAATATCTATTTATTAATTATATAATATATAATACAGATATATAATATAGAATAGTCTATATATAGATATATAATATATATGGACTATATTATCTATAATATATAGACTATATTATATATATGTAGACTATATTACATATATAATATATAGACTATATATATTTATATAGTCTATAGATATCTACCCCATTATCTATATGGTCTATATATAGACTATAGATTATAGATCTAGATATAAATTTACATCTCAGATGGCAATATGTTCAATGAAAAGAAAAGCACAGTTAGGGACACAGAAGCTTGAAAATATGTTGAAAGAGAGCTTTGTAAACGGGGAAGAGCGTGGTGTGGTGAGAGTGTCTTTGGTCAGTTTAAGGGCAGCAAAGAAACTGATGCAGACAGTCTGAGGGGCTTTATAGGGCTTGTTACAACTTTATCTTTTATTGTGAGTGAAATGTGAAACCTTTTGAAAATGTATGTCAAGTGCCAATTTCTAGTTTACTCTTTTTGAAGACTAAACTACAGGAAATATGAGGAAATAAAGGGGAATTCCATGTGATCTCTCTGATGGTTGTATCAGTATAGTTTGAAGGTAGAGCTAATAGATTTGCTGATGAATTGGGGATAGGATGTGACAGAAAATAGATAAAAGGTGAATATTTGGTAACTAGAAAAATGTCACTGCATTTCCTGAAATGAGAGAATGTTCAGAAGGTACATTTAGGAGCACAGTGGAGAAATGAGTTTTGAAACTGATCAGTTTGGGTTGCTTAACAGATTTCCAGATAGAAATATTAAACAGGCAGTTGGGTATATAAAAATGATTATAGTCCGGGTGCAGTGGCTCACACCTGTAATCCCAACACTTTGGGAGGCTGAGGCGGGTGGATCATGGGGTCAGGAGATCAAGATCAGGAGCCAAGATCTCACCACTGCACTCCAGCCTGGGGGACAGAGTGAGACTCCCTCTCAAAAAAAGAAACAAACAAACAAAAGATTATATGTGAGAATTATCTGTTTATTGTTTCATTGATCACAATGCAACAATTTCACAGTGACTTTATTTCTTGCCATGGCCTTAGGTTAAGTTTTTGTTTTCCGTGATAAAGCTAGCGTAAAACAGAAAAAAAAAAAAATACCTGTTTAAATGCCAGGTAGGGTATCAGCATATTGTTTTATCACTGTGTTTAATGCAAGGTTAGGAAAGGTTTATGGGAGAAAACCACATTTTGTGACCACTAGGGGAAGATAACTTAGAAGATATATGGACAAACTAGTCATTGATGACAAAGTATGAACAAGAAACTCTACTTTATTGGAGTTTCAGCTTGTATTGTCATATATAAGAGCATTGGAAGCCTCATAACCCTTTAGCCTAATATTATAAGTGGGGTATTGGTTGACAATGAATTTAGTCAAATTAGTGCCCTAATTTATTTTCAATATTTAAAAAAATGAAATGGAAAATTGAGAGGATAAATGTGTGCATAAAACTAAACAGATATATTTTTGGTGATTCATTTCAAAAATCTCATGGTGTAAAACTCAAACAATGAGAATTTAGTTAAACTTCAATTTGATATTTATTCTATCTATAGCTACTACCTAAATTGAAAATCATGCTGAACATGTCTCAAGCTTCTCCATAATTGTTTGTTCTCTGTTCATTTTTTTTTAATCAACACAGATATTTCTAGCGAATATCTCCCTATTTGTGTAGGTTACAATAAAATGAAGCTAAAACTATACTAAACACTACACTTAAAATAACCTGTTATTATAGACTAATAATTTATTTTACACTATCAACACTAAAAGTTATTTTCATTTATATTCTTATATTAATATATATTATTTTAGAGCTTATAACTGCATTCCACAATAACTATTAAAAAGGACTTGAGCTAACATAATATTATTCTTATGTAATCACTTCATAAATTTTGTGATACATGGTATGCTTTTTATTAGATTTTTATACTGCATATTTAAAGCTACCATTTGCCAAGTTAAAAACAATGGATTAGATGTCATGAACAACCATCTGAAATCCAGAAAGACTTTAATAGTAAGGAGCCCTTTGCTGGGAAATAACAATTCATTCAGTTCATCTACTTAGCATATAAATTTAAAAACATGGATTAAAGTGATTACACTTAATTGATTAGCTCTTTACTGAGTGCTAATTTTAGTTTGTCAGGCTAACAGTAGCATCTGTTATACATACATATCTCATAAAATCCAAATATTTATTCAACATTATTTTAGTTGAGTTCATATCTAACTGCATTTTCAATATATATTTCATTTTCAACAATAATAATTATAATATTGTCATCAAAAGTAAAAAGCCAGAGTGAAATTCCTTCTAAGATATTCACAAAATCACAGGGTATAGTTACATTTACTTTGCATAATTTAAATTAAAACATAATTGAAATATATGTGCTTATTACAAATCCTTAAAAAGGTGAACTTTAGTTAACTGCAGAAATCAGGAATTTATTATTAAATGCATCACTTTTTTGTGAATATGTGTCAATCTATTTTGTAACTTCTAACTTTCACTTTGCATTATTTAGTCCCTTTAATTCTACTGTCTCCAGTAAGAAAATCATTCCTTTTGTTGCCGTACGTGATGATTTAAGACTAAATTAACACGTATGTGTATCTTCCTAAATAGTTTCATGGAGATCACAATTTATTTTAAAGGAAGTAAGAACACAGTGCGCCTCTGATTTAGCATGCGATGGCAAGTTATACAAGTCAATTAAAGTGAACTGGTGAAGACCCCAGCCTATAACAGGTTCGAGTGAATATTGGCAAGTTATATTTTATGATTCTTCGGTATTACCATATGAGAGGAAAGAAGAGTTTACATGAAGGCAACTTTTGTAAATTTTGTAAATATTTACAGAATAGTTTCTATGCATCCTGCTGTCCACGTGATGTAGGCAGTACCAAAATAATAAAGAAAACCCCTCGCTTCAAAGAACTTACACTCTGTTTCTGGAGATATAAAAGTAAGTAAACAATATTATGATATGATAAATGCAATAATAGAAGAAGCACAAAGTACAGAGAAGGAATCGCCAAACTCTTCCTGTATGTATGAGGAAATATACACACCAGTCTGCACAAACAGTAGCACTTTCTTTATTGGTTAATAGGCACCAGATCTAAGTGACAGCTCACTTTGCTTCCCAACCTTTGACTAAAAAGGAAATTGCTCAAACCATTATCAGTTTGCCTGAGCAGGAACAAAAAAAACATTTTGTGGATCAAATTTGCTATGGATGAGGCATAGGATTGTCATAGGAACTTAAAGGGCAGAAGAATGTGGAGAATTAAAGAGAAACTACATCATACATTTTTTTTATAACCCCTTACAGAGTTATAATGGGATGGGCAAAAATATACACCTTTCATTAAATTGATTTTTATTGAACACCTAATTAGTGCTTCTTGGTTTGAACTGCTATAATAAAATAGCACAAATTGAGTGTCTTAAAGAGAAAACACTTATTTCACACAGTTCTGAAGGCTGGGAAGTCCAAGACCAAGGTACCAGAGGATTCAGTGTCTGGTGACAGGCATAGATGGTGTCTGGTGACAGGCATAGACAGGTTCATAGATGGTGCCTTCTTGCTAAGTTCACACATGGTGAAGAGAAGAGGAAAACTCTCTCATAACTTTTATAAGGACATTAATCTCATTCAGCAGGGCTTCACCCTCATGTCCTTATTTCCTAATTAACTCCAAAGGCCCCACCTCCTAATATCATTGCATTAGGAGGTAGATTTTCAACATCTGGTGAAGAGCAGTGGTGCTCTTTGCACAAACATTAGCAAACTAGCATTGGCACAAGCATGCAATCCATAGTGGTGTTCTTCTAGGTTTATACCAGAAGAAAAATAAGAAGACAAAGCTCTGCATCCTCATGGGACTTTCATTTATGGGCAAATATACAATAATCATTAAGATAATAAATGAGTAAAAATCTACTATACTAGGAAATAAGCGCTATATAAAAGAAAATATATAATAGGGTAAAGGAGATTTAATGTGTGAATGACATAGTGAAGGCAAGTGGCAGTATTGAATATGATGTCCAAGAGTGGTCATATTTATTTTAAAAAAAATTTTTTGGAGATAGGATCACACTCTGTTGCCCAGGCTAGAGTGTAGTGGTGTGACCATATCTCACTGTGGCCTCGACCTCCTGGGCTCAAGTGAGCTTCCTGCCTCAGTTTCACAAGCTGCTCAAACTACAGGCACACACCGCAACACCCGGTTGTTTTTTTTTAATTTCGTAGAGACTAAAAACTTAAAATTAAATATATTAAACTATTTAAGGTAAACATTATATCAGGGTTAACATTTGTATACAAATATATTATTCACTCATTCTTATGTGATCTGTGTGCAGAGAGAAGCACTTTTTTTTAACAAGGAAGAGAATATGCATCTAAAGATAATGTTTTGAAGGCTTGTATATCAATCATTTACTAACAAAATCAAACTCCATTTATTCCATTGTGCCACATGATATATTTAGAACAGATCTCGGCAAGAAAATCACTCCAAACAATTATTCGAAATATATTGATACCTTTACAAGATGAGGAAAGATATATATATTAGATTATATTATATAAATTATATATATAATATATATAATATATATATAATATATAATCTAATATATATATCTGAATATTGGTTGGGTGTGGTTGCTCATGCCTGTAATCCCAGCACTTTGGGAGGATGAGGCGAGTGGATTACTTGAGGCAGGGGAATCTCTTGAACCCAGGAGGTGGAGATTGCAGTGAGTTGAGATTGCGCCACTGCACTCCAGCCCAGCAACAGAGAGAGACTCTGAAAAACAAAACAAAACAAAACAAAAACCCTGAATATTTACATATTTGGAAAAATATATTAATATATTCTTTATTTATATGTAATCTATTAGTATATTTCTGTTATCCTGCATAGCACATGGTCAATGAGTTGTTCTAGTTTGTAAAAGTAATACAGATTAAATTGCTATTTGGAACTAAAAGAAAGGTAGATAACATCATATATGGATCTCTGATATGATCTGTATGGAGCACTATGGTCATGTTTACTTACATAAATCTGTTACTTTTCCTAGAATACTATAAAAAGCATAATTATTCAAAATTGTGAATATTATTTTCAGTATTCTAAATCACTAAAATAAGAAAAAAAATGCAAAAAAGACTTCATAACTTCTAATTGGTGTTTACTGCAGCGACTTCCGGTTGCCTACCAAAATCTCTATTCTCCATTGCTTTTTCAGTAAGAGAAACTCAATGTTCATGTGTATGCATTGCTAACAAGTGAAATGACTGTACTTCTCAGCATTCTGTGGCAATGATTATGTCCATATCACTAAATTATAACAAATGAGATGTAAGTTTCATTAAAGGGAGAGAGTAAAACCCTTCTTATCTTTTTCTAAAGATTTACCTAGAATGCAAATACCATAGTTAGATTGTCAATTGCCATCTTGGCCCCTGAAGGTAGAGTTTACCCTTCAAGGAGGAAAGTGAGGAGAGGCAGAAGCTGCAAAAACACCTCATGGATTTTTGGAGCTTCCATACATGTCCTAGACTGACTCCCTCCAGATGGATTGTATTAAAAAGAATAAAATTATAAGCCTATAAATGCCTGGGGCTTTAGGTTTTCAGTCAAAACAGCTGAGCCTACTCCTAAATGATAGCATCACATGTTTAGTTTAGTCACATCCAAGTAGCAAGTGAATCTAGAATGTGTAGAGCCTGGCGTGGTGGTTGATGCCTGTAATCCCAGCACTTTGGGAGGCCAAGGCAGGAGGATTACTTGAGTCCAGGAGTTCAAGACCAGCCTGAGAAATATAGTGAGACCTCATCTCTACATGTAACTTAAAAAAAAAATAGCCAAGTGTGGTGGTACATACTTGTAGTTTCAGCTACTCAGGAGGCTGCGGCAGGAGGATTGCTTGAGCCTGGGAAGTGGAGGCTGCAGTGAGTTGACATCCACCACTGCACTCTAGCCTGAGCAATAGACCAACACCCTGTCTCAAAAAAATAAAAATATTGAATGTGTAGAAAACTCTTTCATACTAGGATTTCAAAGGCACATGACTGTTTAAATTAAGCTAAAATATTGATACTGGTTTAGAATTTTGCATAGAAGGTAGAGGTAGTGGACTAAAGTAGGAAAATTCTCAAAACAGTTCATAACAATAAAAGACATTATAGTAATCGGGAATTTCCTACCACCCTATTCGGTTCCCAGTACATAGTTATCACCAGTAACAGTCACTAAACAAGTGAGCCTTTCTTACTGAGAAAAGACATGTGATAATAGTTTACTTCCTTCGGGCCCAAGTATTTTTCTGATCAACTCTCTATATGGATATAATTAGAAACACACCTTTCTGATGATTCATTAATCTGTGACATGTGACACAGTATAGTAGAATGATTTATTCTAAGCTAAAAAATACAGATATACAGCTTTGAAAGTGAATAAAGGGGTCTTCAACAGTATCCATTTTATCAAATTCTGGAGGAAAGATGCTTAGACAGCTGCAGTTTCAAAGTTATGTAATTTGTTTAATCTACAGAATTTCACTGAGCTTGTTCATGTTAAACAGGAAATAGCAACTTGAAAAATTTGGTGAGAAAAGAGCTTCAGTTGCTCACCTATATCTTGTTCTCCTCTCCTTCTGAGCAGACAAGAGAATAACATTTTCTTATGGCTTGCAGTTGAGTAGGGCCATGTTGCTAATTCTCACTGAGTAGCTGTGCCTGTATAAAGTCCCTTTATCAGGGACGAAAGAATAAAGGATCGAGAAAGACCATCCAAATTTCTCTACTTGCACTGTGGTAACTGCAGAAGATTTATTGTGTTGTGATGATACAGCCTCAAAATCACAACAGCATGGGTCACTAAGTCATTGGTTCTGGGAAAGTTGGTCTGGAGAGTCAATATTAAACTTTTTAGCATTAAATATATATTACATCATGTGAAACCACTGAGATTTGGAGGTAGATTTTAAAGAACTTAAAAAAATCTACATGTACAAGTCTCAAACTGGAAATATCATTCATTTGCTTTCCAAATCCTTATACCTCTTAGTTGTCTTACACCACATAAGTCTAAGGCAATAACACACACACACACACACAGAGAGAGAGAAGCATTTTTAAAGTTGATGTTTTGCAGAGGTAAGAGGTACAGTAATGTTTTGGTCACCACAAATGTGGTGTGTTCTTATAAATAAGGTTTAAATACTAGAGTTTTAGAACTTATTTTTAAAAATAATTAAATTAGATTTATTGATTTCTTTTGTATTGTCCTTGACATTTTTTAACTTTTAGTTTAGCTTCAAAGGTACGTGTGCAGTTCTGCTACATTGATAAATTGTGTGTCATGGAGGTTTGATGTACAAATGATTTTGTCACCCAGGTAATTAGCATAGTACCCTATAGGAAGTTACTGACCCTCACTTTCCTCCCACCCTCCCGACTCAAGTGGGCCCTTGAGTCTATAGTTTCCATCTTTGTGTCCATGTGTATCAATGCTTAGCTCCCACTTAAAAATGAGATGTGGTATTTTGTTTTCTGTTCTTGTGTTAATTCACTAATTCACTTAGAATTCATTTTTAATAATGCTTTAGATAGAAAACCTGAGAGTTATTTTCAATGACCATATTCCCATTTGTTAAACCCATTGTTAAAGTGTTTGAAAGGGACACAAATAAATAATAGAAGTTGCCTGGTCGGGCTGTGATAACAGAATCCTACAGCCTGGGTAATTTAAATAACAGAAATTTATTATTTCCTAGAGAAATAGAGAAATCCAAGACTGGAGATCCAAGATCAAGGAGCCATCAGAGTTGATTTCTGAGGCCCCTCTCCTTGGGTGCGTGTTTTCCTGTGTCCTCGCATGACCTTTTTTCCATGTGTGTAGTGAGAGATGGAGATATCTGATGTCTCTTCCTCTTCCTATAGAGACACCAATTCTTTCACATTAGGGCCCCACCCTTATGACCTAATTTAACCTCGATTATTTCCCTAAAGGCCCTGTCTCCACATACAGTCAAAATGAGGGTAAGGGCTTAAACATATAAATTTTGGGAGAACACAATTCCATCCATAACAGTAGTATTACACTATTCGAATTATCTGCTTCAGGAGACAAAAATATATGAGAAGTGGGCAAGAACCATCTCCTTTTATCACACAAACAGAAGAAGCCAAATTTTTCAGTCATTGTTTTCAACCAAAAGGACTTACCCATTAAGATTTTTGTCAAGTAGGCTGTGACTATCCCTTGGGGATAATATGCATTCATCATAAGAGTTCTGCTTTTACTTTCTGCTTCTGCTCGTTTAATACCAGTCACTTCTGCTTCGGAAATCCTCCTGACACCCTGAAGACTAAGTAGGTTTTCTTTTCTTTTTCTTTCCCTTTTGTTTTTGTTTTTGTTTGTTTGTTTGTTTGTTTGTTTGTTTGAGACAGATCCTTGCTCTGTTGACCAGGCTGGAGTGCAGAGGTGTGATCTCGGCTCACTACAACTCTGACCTCCTGGGTTCAAATGATTCTCCTGCCCCAGCTCCCTGAGTAGCTGGAATTACAGACATGTGACACCGCGCCTCACTAATTTTTGTATTTCTGGTACATACTGGGTTTCACTGTGCTAGCCAGGCTGGCCTCAAACTCCTGACCTCAAGTGATCCTCCCACCTCAGCCTCCCAAAGTGCTGTGATTACAAACATGAGTGCACTGGGCCCTAAGTAGGTTTCTACCACAAGATTTTGAAATGGTTAGGAAAAGTATAATGATTACAATAATTCTAATGCATCTCTATAGTCAAGGTTATATCCTTGTCTCTCCTCATTGTGAGTTATTCTCAGCTACGTTGTCTAAAGATCTGCAATGAAATCAAATGCAAACATTAACATAGTTCAATAATGAAATGCCAGCATTTATGTATCCTAAGTTAGATTTAAAATTCCTTACTATCATAAAATACCTAAACAGAAATTCAATATTAAATTCCCCTTCAGAATTCTCCATCACCTCAATGTTATTTCATTGGGAGAAGCACCCTCATAAGCTGACTTTACTGTTCATGCTTCTGGGTAAGGTGAAGACCTGTGCCAGGGCCTTGTCATACTCCAAAGAAGCCTCTCCTCACATTTGAATGCTCCACACTTTCAATAATATTGTCTTCTACTGTATTTTCTTTGCTGTAACTCTCCATTCATTTGTTTATTTGTTCTGTCATTCTTCATCGCCTACCTTCTATTGAAGGGGTGGCCTGCCCCTCCACACCTGTGGGCGTTTCTCGTCAGGTGGAAGGAGAGACTTGAGAAAAGAAAGAGACACAGAGATAAAGTATAGAGAAAGAAAAGTGGGCCCAGGGGACCGGGCTCAGTGGTCTCTGAGTTCCCTCAGGATTTATTGATCATTATCTTTACCATCTCAGAGAGGGGGATGTGGCAGGACAATAGGGTAATAGTGGGGAGAGGATCAGCCGGAAAATATGTGAACAAAGGTCTCTGTGTCTTAAATAAGTTTAAGGAAAGGTGCTATGCCTTGATGTGCATGTATACAAACATCGCCACAAACATTTCCGTGCACTAAAGAGCAGCGTTGCCGCTAGCACATCTCACCTCCAGCCCTAAGATGATTTTCTCCTATCTCAGTAAATAGAACATACAGTCGGGTTTTACACTGCATTCCATTGCCCAGGGAAGAGCAGGAGACAGATGCCTTCCTCTATCTCAACTGCAAAGAGGCCTTCTTTCCTCTTCTACTAATCCTCCTCAGTACAGACCCTTTACAGGTGTTGGGCTGGGGGACAGTCAGGTCTTTCCCTTCCCACGAGGCCATATTTCAGACTATCACATGGGGAGAAACCTTGGACAATACCTGGCTCTCCTAGGCAGTGGTCCCTGCGGCCTTCTGGCCTTCTGCAGTGTTTGTGTCCCTGGGTACTTGAGATTAGAGAATGGTGATGACTTTTAACAAGCATACTGCCTTCAAGCACTTGTTTAACAAAGTACATCCTGCATAGCCCTAAATCCATTAAACCTTGAGTCAACACAGCACATGTCTCTGCAAGCACAGGGTTGGGGGTAGGGTTACGGATTAACAGCATCTCAAGGCAGAAAAATTTTTCTTAGTACAGAACAAAATGGAGTCTCTTATGTCTACTTCTTTCTACATAGACACAGTAACAGTCTGATCTCTCTTTCTTTCCCCCACATTACTTTAAATAATATTGTACTCTACTATATTTTCTTTGCTGTAACTTTCCATTCATTTGTTTATTTGTTCTGTCATTCTTCCTCCCCTACCTTCTACTACTTCTCTTACCTTTAGAAAGGGCTCAGCCCAGGTAGTATAATTTACCCTGCTTAAATCGGCTCCTATCATCCTCTGACACATGTGATTTGCGCTGAAATCATCTGCTTAATTGCGATGCTTTTCTTTCCCCCCACCCCCTGCACTTTCCCTTTTCTCCTTGGCCCAAACATTGATCTATTTAAATGTTTCTTAATCAGTGATTTCTGAGTCTGCAGAATTATCCACTGTTTAAACAAATGTATTGACCACATTTTCCTGAATCAGATAAACCGAGTCAGTAAGTATTCTCCCAGCAAACCAACTTCCTAAGCACATTGGGACAGCATTTGCTACCATCCTGTCCAGAATGCCTTTAGTAAGTAGCTAAATCATTCCCGTATGCCACATAATAATAGCTATTACAGATACAGATGTGTACGTACATACCCACATGTATACCTTTGTGAGCCCAGGCAAATATACTTAAAGCAGCATACACATGCACACTCACAAACACACACACACCATCAGTAATAACGATGAAATAATTTACATAATTAAATTAAATATTAAATGTCTGAATCATTTCTAAACTCTTATCAGAGCACACCCTGCCCATTTTATTTTGCCTAGAAGAAACAGAATATCTATGATCTAATGATTTGACAAGACTACCTTGAAATCAATGTTTCTCAATAACTTTAAAAATCCTGTTTGTGACAAATAGTAATTGTGGGTAGTACTGTTGCATGACCGAGAAAACCTTAGAATTCAATCCGAACAAAGGAAAA
The DNA here is from genome assembly GCF_049350105.2 of Macaca mulatta. Classification (NCBI taxonomy): domain Eukaryota; kingdom Metazoa; phylum Chordata; class Mammalia; order Primates; family Cercopithecidae; genus Macaca; species Macaca mulatta. The sequence goes on from NC_133411.1 coordinate 22,810,571, forward strand.
TATAGCCAAGAGTGCCTGCTGTTTCCTACTGCTGCTTCTATTTGCAGTTCTGCTACATTGATAAATTGTGTGTCATGGAGGTTTGGTGTACAAATGATTTTGTCACCCAGGTAATTTGCATAGTACCCTATAGGAAGTTACTGACCCTCACCTTCCTCCCACCCTCCCCACTCAAGTGGGCCCTAGTGTCTATAGTTTCCATCTTTGTGCCCATGTGTATCAGTGTAGCAGAACTGCACATGTACCCCTGAACCTAAACTAAGGAGCAGTTGAGGAGGGCAGAGTTATAGCACATTTTATTTTGCTTTTATCTGTAGGATATGAGGGAGGATGGCAAGGCCAGGTGTGAGAAGTGAGTGGCTCTAGAAGTGAGTAGTTCTAGAAGTCAGAAAATTAATTAGAAAAAGATTAAAAAGTAGTTACAGAAGTTAGGTATACATTGTAAATTAGGTGATCTTTAGTGTCGTTAAGAGATGAAAGTAAAAGCTGTGATTAATTTTATTTAACTAGACTCTTCCAATTGAAGTTTACATGATATTCATTTTGTAGCCCACCATTTAAGAGTTTGAGTCTGTGGTGCATTTTATGAATGATCCATTGTACCTTTGATAAAATCATCATCCTAGACTTGAGTGAGAGGTTAAATTTCACCATAACAGTAAGCTAATTGAATTCAAATATTAAAGAAGTGACAATTAGACATAACATTTGAAATCAGTTACCAAGTCAGCATGGTATTATAGCAATACACTGATGTTGAAACTACATTTGGAGAGAGACTATGCACTTTCTAACTGATATTTCAAGTAGAAAATCAGACCTTTGTGGTCTCATAGGGGGTCAATAAATTAGGAAGTCTGAAAACACTCAGAACTTTTCAAATTAGGAATGTATATTGAACGAGGTTTTCATAGGCTTCCCCCACTAATCTAAGTTGTTTCGTTTTGTTTTTGTTTGTATTAAATGTCTATGCCTTTATCTATCATTACAAGATCTACAAGGTAACCATATGGCTAGAGTGCAGGTCACATCTGACCAAATCCCACAACGACCATAACATTTTTGCTTTCCAGAGGCCAGAAAATGTTTTATTTGTCCATCACTCCAGACATAATCACTTTGGTGATTATTCACCATAATCACGTAGTTACTTTGGTGGAGGAAATGTGTTACGGTTATTGACTAGCTAACTGGGATTCAACTCTGACAGGAATAATTATTCAAAGAAACCTGGTACTTTAGTTATCACCAGGAGAAGGTGTAATTAGCAAATGGCAGCTGTCTTCCAAGATGATGGTAATACTCAAGGCTGCTGTCCTGTATAGTAAATGGAGACCAGGTTTTTTTTTTGTTTTTTGGAAATAAGTTTTCTTTTTTAATTATACAGATTTCAGAAGATTGATATGGGTACAGACTGATCATTACTGGCATCTTGAAAAATGTATAGGCCAGCAAACGTCAGGGATTGAGATAAAGAACATTATCATAGTTATAGTATGTTACAGAAATGCATCAGAGTATGGCATCTTCACCAAGGTGATGAGTCAAGGCAGTTGGAAGGTCTTGTAGGATGCTCTGTGATATATGCAAGGTAGTTAAGGCAGATGATAAAACTGTGAGAAATAGAGACCAACCATTTCTAGAATAATTTAGTTCAGCAAGTACCTGGAAGAAAAGGAAACTTTAAAAAGTAAGACTGAGTGCCACAGATTGCATTTATTTTCATTTTCTTCAAGAGATTAAAATACTTTTTTGCATCTACTTTAGTTTCTGGATTGACATTTCTATGAATGTGACAAAATGGTGATAAGGAACTACAAGTTTCTTGTAGAATATGTGATTTATTCATTAATTAGATGCTCAAAATATGTACTTGAGTTAATTCGGATAATCACAGAACTATCAATTTTAGCCTTACTTGGTCTAGAATTGTTTTTATTGAACTAAAATTAGTTTAACACCATGTGCCAAATTTGAAGGACTTTAAAAGATCTAGTTCTAAGATGCTGTGTTATGAAATGGCGTTGACCTTATTGTTTACTAAGTTGCACCGTTTTATCTTTATGAGAATTTATGGGAGGTTATTTTCAGTGACTCTGTAATAGGAGTTATTGTATCTCTTCCTCATCCAAAAAGGTTTTTGTATTATAAACAATTGGAATCATGTCCCTAATTTTCTTCCATTTTCCATGAGCAACCAGAAACCCCAGAGTGAAACTAGTGATGGACATGTCTGGTATGTATACCACTCTGTCTAACATAAGCTACATAGTACGAAAATCATTATTATCATTTTTATTATCACTATAAAAAAACAGTATATTTTTCTGGTCTCAGCTTTTTAAAAAAATTATCGTTAGTAGGCTATTAATTATTGCCTCAATTTCAGAACTTGTTATTGGTCTGTTCAGGGCTTTGACTTCCTCCTGGTTTAGTCTTGGGAAGGTTTATGTATCCAGGAATGTATCCATTTCTTTCTTTCTTTCTTTCTTTCTTTCCTTCTTTCTTTCTTTCTTTCTTTCTTTCTTTCTTTCTTTCTTTCTTTCTTTCTTTCTTTCTTTCCTTCTTTCTTTCTTTCTTTCTCTTTCTTTTTCTTTCTTTCTTTCTTTTCTTTCTTTTTCTTTCTTTCTTTTCTTTCTCTCTCTCTCTCTCTCTCTCTTTCTTTCTTTCCTTTTTTGTTTTTTTGAGATGGATTCTTGCTTTGTCACTCATGCTGGAGTGCAGTGGCAAGAACTCATCTCACTGCAACCTCTGCCACCCAGGTTCAAGCGATTCTCCTGCCTCAGCCTCCTGAGTAGCTGGGATTACAGGCACCTGCCACCACGTCCAGCTAATTTGTGTGTGGGTGTGTGTGTACTTTTAGTAGAGACGGGGTTTTGCCATTATGGCCAGACTAGTCTTGAACTCCTGACCTCATGATCCACTGGCCGTGGCCTCCCAAAGTGCTAGGATTAAAGGCGTGAGCCACCACTCCCAGACCATTTCTTCTAGATTTTCTAGTTTATTTGCATAGAGGTGTTTATAATATTCTCTGATAGTGGTTTGTATTTCTGTAGAATCAGTGGTGATATCCCCTTTATCATTTTTTATTGTGTCTATTTGAATCTTCTCTCTTTTACTTTTTATTAGTCTAGCTAGTGGTCTATATATTTCATTAATCTTTGCAAAAACATTGTGGAAGACAGTGTGGCAATTCTTCAAGGAATTGAAACCAGAAATACCATTTGACCCAGCAATCCCATTACTAAGTATGAATCCAAAGGATTATAAATCATTCTACTATAAAGACACATGAACATGTAAGCTTATTGCAGCATTATTTACAATAGCAAAGACTTGGAAATGACCCAAATGCCCATCAATGATAAATTGAATGAAGAAAATATGGCACATATACACCATGGAATACTATGCAGCCATAAAAAAGAATGAGTTCGTGTCCTTTGCAGGGAGATGGATGAAACTGGAAACAGCCGTCCTCAGCAAACTAACACAGGAACAGAAAACCAAACACTGCATGTTCTCACTCATATGTGGGAGTTGAACAATGAGAACACATGGACACAGGGAGGGGAACGTCACACAGTGGGGCCTCTCTGGGGTTGGGAAGCAAGGGAAGGGACAGCATTAGGACAAATACCTAATACATGCAGGACTTAAAACCTAAATGATGGATTGATAAGTGCAGCAAACCATCATAGCACATGTATACCTATGTAACAAACCTACACATTCAGCACGTGTATTTTAGAACTTAAAGTAAAATTTAAAAAAAAATTTAAAAAGAGTACAAAATGAATGATGATGATACTATTAGCTGGACTGGTAGCAATTGATATTAATAAGTCACTTACTATGCTGGACCCAGTGGCTTATACCTGTAATCCCAGCACTTTGGGAGACTGAAGCAGAAGAATTTCTTGGGGCCTGGAGTTCAAGACCATCCTGGGCAACATAGCAAGACCTAATCTCTTTAAAAATGTCACTTACTACATATGAAGCAATGTACTAAGCTGCTACCTTATTTTTAGTTTTCATTCTAGGTATAGATTACTCGATCATATCACTAACATACTTTATTCTTTTATTGTATCGGTAGTTTATAAGTAACGGGAAAATGTCTGAAAAGAAAAGCAAAAGAAATTAGAAAGGCATTTTATTATTCTCAAATATGAATAGTTGTATTTTTAAAATATCATCCTTATCTAATCAATATAAATACAAATTTACCTATATGTAGGCACTATTATTATTTCTCATATAATGACTAATGGCTAATCATTGCAAAGGTAAATTCTAACTGAAGATTTTATAAACCACTGCTTATATGTTTATTTAAAAGACTATAAGCTCATTAAGGGCAGTTTATTTTTGTCTCCACATTACTATCACTGTGCAAATAATGGGCTGGCAATCTTTTGATAAGGAAATAAATGGATCATGAAATTTTTAAGGCATCAGTAGAAATTGCTAAATGAGAAAGCAGAAAGTCATCTAAAATGAAACTGTATTCATAAGGTTAGTTTACTGATGAAATGGGGCAATGAAAAACCAACAAGAAAAATCCGTTTTCTCCAAATGAAAACTCAAGAGTCCATAGAAAGCATGATCACATTAATTCAACTGAAGTCCCTTTTAGGCAGAAATAATTTCAGTTGAAAATGTTGAGAAATGTTTTATTTAACTGCCTCCAGTAGAGTTCTTTTGATCAAAACTCAAAGTGCCTGAAGTCCTCAGCAGTTCTTTCGGCTGTGCTGGTGCCACAGAGGTCACACAATGACATGGTAGACCCCTGTCATATACTCCTGTCTCTTGCCATAAACATCTAACTTGCAGTGGAGGAAGGTAATTAAAATATTTCTATGGTGAGGATGTAGGTGCTTAGAGAAGAGGTCTGAGGCTGCACTGATGAAGGATTTATGAACTAAATTTGTCTGCTGTGCTGCAGCAAAAGTGACAGCATCTCCAGTTTACAACCATGTTTTTAATTTAGACATGTTATGCATGATCAGAAACAACAACAGCCATTTCCTTTGCAGAGGACTTATTACTTATAAATCATGACAGTGGCATCACTGCATTAATTTGAAAGATTCAATAGATAACACTATCAAAACTACTTAGTTTTTAAAATTTCTCATACCCCAAAGAAACAGAAGTAAACAAAATAGTATTTTCTATATTTTCATGTAAAAATTATATGGTGATGCAGAAGTTTTTAAGGGAAAGGATATTTAGATAGCGATTTACTTTAAAAGGTACCATAATTAAAAAGTGATGATTGATGGACAGAGAGTGGAAAGATGGACAGAGAGTGGAAAGATGGACAGATAAAACAAATATTGTACGGTAACAATTCTGATATCTAGGTGTCAAGTAAACTGATGTTCGCTGTAAAATTTTGTTAAATTTTTGGTATTTTTGAAAATTGTCATAGTAAAATGTTGCAAAGTATAAGCTGAAGTAGTTTATTACAGTTTTAAGATATATATATTTATATATAGTTGCAAACTATAGGTTGAAATAGTTTATTACAGTTTTAAGATGTTTCACGATACCAAGCAATGTTTCACGATACTGAGAAATACCAAGCAATATTTCATGATAACCAATTATATTTGGAAAACTGCGAGCAAACTCAGTTCATTGCCAGTATGCTCTCTGTATGTCCCTAGGTATCTGAACAAACTCTTTCTGTGTTTGACTAAAACGTTAGCTCTTTGCTCTTTGTAGTGCTAACTGACTCTATTCATCAAAGGTAAGGTGGATGCCAGGAGGCATTACAGATCCATTTATTTTAATGAGCTTCCAAGTTGATGACTGCATTTTATATTAATGTATTAAGTACTAATCAATCCAAGTGATGATCAAATATAAAACTTGTTTTCTTTGGGTACTAACTGGTTACTAAAGTTAGTGATGACCATATATTGCCTTTGCATTTTGTGCCTACATTTCACTCTCTTGTGATAATATACGTAGTCATTCTAAAGGATATCACTATAGGGTTTTCAACAATTCTAAATAGTATAATATAGCAAAAAGATGAATCAAATGTCTGGGAGATGGGTTGGGGTTTCATTAACAGATAATACATGAACATTACTAAGATTATATTCTGCTTAGGACTGAAATATTGATTAGAAATGTCTTGGAAGCTCAGAACTCTAAACAAGTACTTGCTTTAGACAAGGATGATACTTTTATTAACATAAAATAGTGATTTATAAATAAAAATTGTATCAAAATTTTTAGGAAAAAATGGTGAGGGTTGCAGAAGTTTGGGTAATATAATCCTAAAAGCCTGTGGAGATTGGAATCAGGAAGGTGATAGCTCCCCCTCACAACTCAGATCTGTGACTAGCAACAAGACCTGTACCATCTCTAAGCCTCAGATTTCTCATCAATGATATTGAGGTCATAGTATCATTCTACTTTTCAGGCTTATTGTGAATTATCAAATGAAATCATAGATATTAAACACATTCCATAATGCCTGGAGAATAGGAAGTAATAAAAAAATGATGATCATTAAAAAATAAAACTAAATTAAAATAAGCAATGATCATTATCATTAATACCACCTTTCAGTAATTAGGATTAGTGAGTATTTAAAACTAGACATAGTTTTCTTTAAAAGTAAGTATGATTTTGAATTTGTAGTGAAGTAACACTATATGAATTCAGATGAGTTATTAAAAACTATTTTCATAGCTGAAGAAAAGACTAGGAAACTTAATGGTTTTATACAGAGTTGTAAGAATAATAGTTACCACAAATAATAAGGCATCTTATTCTTCTAAGAGATAGTATTCTCTGAGAAAAATTGTTAACTACAAAATACACAGGCGGATGAATTTGTGATTTAAAATAAGCAATTTTAGAAATTATATTGGGTTAAAAAGAAGATACTACTTTTATAGAAAAAAATAAGAGGCCGGGCACAGTGGCTCACGTCTGTAATCCTAGCACTTTGGGAGGCGGAGGCAGGCGGATCACGAGGTCAGGAGATTGAGACCATCCTGGCTAACATGGTGAAACCCTGTCTCTACTAAAAAATAAAAATAAAAATAAAAAATAAGTAAATAAATAATGGTGTAGAGATACTGTATGTTTCTGAGGCTATTAGTATAAAAATATAAATGAATTTTTTAAAATCAATAAGATTTCACATATATAATCCCAGTTTCTTGGGAAGCTGATGTGGGAAAGGAGAGTTTCTGGGGTGCCAGTTGAGTTGGTCGAATGACTCATGAGTTTTCCTTCACTGATTAATCCTTTCCTCATCCCTTCCTCCCCCTCCCATCTGCGCTAAGAACAAAGAGCTTGTAAATCAATAAATTGGGCAGAGCCCGGGAGCTCAGGGCCGTGAGCAAACCCCTGATGCTCCGGTCCCCTGATCCCTCCTTTTAAATGCTCGCTCTGTCTCTTTCTAACTCCTTTTTCTCCGCCGGACTTGCGGTACCCACTGGGTGGTGTGAAGCTGGTTTCCCCAACATCTGACACCCAATGTGGGCCTCCCCGCTAATCTCTACAAATAATCTGGTGAAGAAATGCCAGAGCGTGGAAAGTGGAGGATGACTGAAGAAGGACACATGAGTACGTTTTCACTTCAGGCTCTACCGGTAAGTAGGGCGCTCGGAGAATTCCAGGGTAACCTCGGGAAAATATGGGTCAGGCTCAAAGTAAGTGTATTAATTACTTAAGCCTGGTGCGGCAGTTATTGCACCGCGGGGGGAGGGGGGGGGCGGTTCATTGTGAGTACCCAAAATCTCCCATCTTTGTTCTATGTTGTAGAAAAGTATTCTCCTTTGTTCCCAGAATATGACTATGCATGTAAAAGATTGGGACAAGGTCGGATCAGACTTAAAATGCGCACAAGACGGCCACGATATTCCCTTCTCCGCTTGGTCTGTGTGGTCGGCAATTAAAACAGCACTGGAGCCCTTCCACACTGAGGAGGAAGAAGAGTTTCAGGATGTCATAGAAAAGTTTACCAATCAGGAGTCTGATGATCAGCAAAGTGAACCATCACAGTTTAGTTTTAGAAAGGGGGAGAAACGGGAAGCTATATATGCTAACCTCCAAAAACTTATGAAAGAAACAGTTCCCTCTACTACAGAAACAGTGCCACCTACTGTGCCTTTAGGGGAAGGTCCAGAACGGCCACCCCCGCCTCAGCCTTACGAATTTTTGGAACACGAGCCTGAGACAAGGCTTGCTGCTCCCGTTGTTGCATGCTCCGTCATTAACTACAGCAAAGGGAAGCTTCAGGCTCGCCCGACAGCCGGTTATGGTGAGGGAATGACCTAGGCTTGTCCACTTGTTAATTATGGTACAGGAATGCTGCAAGCTGGCCCAAATGCAAATTATGGTGCAGGGTCACTCCAGATATCCGTTCATCAGGCATGAGAAATGGGGGATTTGGATGCTTGGCAGTTTCTGGTAATTATTTCATCAGCGGAGGATCCCGGAGAACATGCTCAAGCATGCTGGGAGCCATTTCCTTTTAAAATATTAAAAGACTTAAAGCAAGCAATTGGACAATATGGGCCAAATTCTTCTTGTGTTCATTCCTTGTTACAATCTGTGCCTTATAACCGGCATTTAATACCTATGGATTGGGAGTCATTAGCCCGATCCACCCTGTCCCCCTCTCAATTTCTCCGATTTAAGACCTGGTGGATGGATGAAGCAACAAATCAGGCATGCGGAAATGCTCAAGCCCAACCTCCCATTAATATCACATGTGATCAATTGCTTGGAATCAGACAGGCATGGGGTACTCTAAATCAACAGATGGTAAGAGGGTGTTGATCAGCTCAGAACTATATGCCTAGGAGCCTGGGAAAAAATTCACGACCCTAGTACTACTTATCCTTCTTTTGACTCAATTCGACAAGGTCCAAGGAGCCTTATCCAGATTTTATCACCCGTCTGCAAGACGCGGCTCAAAAGACTATTTTGGATTCTCATGCCAGGAAAGTGATCGTTCAGCTGCTTGCTTATGAAAATGCTAATACAGAATGTCAGGCAGCAGTTAGCCCTATTAAGGGAAAGACAGATCTAAATGAGGAAAAAAAATTAAGTGAATACATTGAAACCTGCGATGGCATTGGGGGGCACTTATGTAAGGCCAGCCTCCTTGCTCAGGCAATGGCTAGACCAAGGGTAACAAAAAACACACGAGTGTTCCCTGAATCTTGCTGTAATTGTGGACAGATAGGACATACAAAAAGAGAGTGTGCAAAGAGCCAAAAAAGGCAAAACTCAGGAGGAAAAAGCAGGGGACCAGGTACGTGTCCTAGATGTAAAAAAGGAAAACAAAACAGTGGGCCAATCAATGTCATTCAAAATTTGATAACAACGGACAGCCCTTGCTGGGAAATGGACAGAGGGGCCAGTCCCAGGCCCCAGTTCAAAATGGGGCATTCCCAATTCAGGATGGGAAAACGCCGACTCCAAATGGGGTGTCCCTGGCCCAGTCTGTCCCCGTACAAATGTACAGCAATTGTCCCCCTCCACAGCTAAAAGCAGGGCAGTAGATTTATGCTGTACCGAAGCCATATCCCTCCTTCCTGGGGAGCTTCATAGGAAAAGTCCCAAAGGGAGTTTACTGCCTATTGCCAAACAGCATGGTGGGATTTAGACTGGAAAGGTCCAGCTTAAACTTAAAGGGAATTCAAGTACATACTGGAGTAGTGGACTCTGATTGCCAGGGAGAAATTCAAATTGTTATCTCCATCACTGTTCCCTGCAGTGCTAATCCAGGTGACAGAAGAGCTCAACTGTTGATTTTACCGTAGGTTAAGTTAGAAGAAAGCTTGGAAAAAAAGAACAGGAGGATTTGGAAGCACAAATTCAGTAGGCAAGGCTGCCTATTGGGTAAATCAAGTCTCTGACAATAGACCTATTTGTATGGTCACTATTCAAGGAAAACAATTTGAGGGTCTGGTTGACACAGGAGCAGATGTGTCAATCACAGCTCTTTATCAATGGCCAAAAAACTGGCCCAAACAAAAGGCCCCAGTGGGTCTTATTGGGGTCGGACTTGCTTCAAAAGTTTTCCTGTAATGCCAGAACTTTGGGAGACCAAGGTGGGTGCATCACAAGGTCAGGAGATCAAGACCAATCTGGCCAACATAGTGAAACCCCATCTCTACTAAAAATACAAAAACTTAGCCGGGAGTGGTGGTGCGTGCCTATAATCCCAGCTACTCATGAGGCTGAGGCAGGAGAATGGTGTGAACCCAGGAGGCGGAGGTTGCAGTGAGCTGAAATTGCACCACTCCACTCCAGCCTGGGCCACAGAGGGAGACTCTGTGTCAGAAAAAAAAAAAAAAAAAGGAAGTTTTCTAAAGTACTTTTATCTTATACCATACCTTGGTCCAGAAGAACAGAAATGCACAATGCAGCCTCTAATTACGCCCATTCCTGTTAACTTATGGGGAAGAGATCTGTCTCAGCAGTGGGGCACAGAAATTTCAATCCCTTCTCCCTGGTACGGTCAAGCTAGTCAAAAAATAATTTCAAACATGAGCCATGTTCCCAGAAAAGGCCTGAGAAAACAGGAGATGGCCATTATTGAACCCATACAGGTTACTGTAAAAAATGACCAAAAAGGATTAGGTTACCATTTTTAGGGACAGTCACTGCTGAGCCTCCAAGTCCTATTCCCTTAAAATGGAAGACCTAAAATCCTGTTTGGGTCAAGCAGTGACCGTTTTCTCAGGAAAAATCAGGGGCCTTACAGGAATTAGTCAAACAACAATTAAACAAAGGAAACATCGAGCCCACATTTTCTCAATGGAATTCACCAGTGTTTGTAATAAAGAAAAAATCCAGCAGTTGGCACGTGCTAACCGACTTACCAGCGGTCAATGCAGTCATCCAGCTGATGGGGGCGCTGCAGCTGGGGCTTCAATCACCCACCATGATTCCAGAGACTGGCCATTAATAATTATAGATTTGAAGGATTGCTTTTTCAATATTCCTCTAGCAGAGTCTGATTTTGAGACATTTGCTTTTACTATTCCTGCTGTGAAGAACAAGGAGCCAGCAGTCAGATAATTATTGGAAAATCCTGCTGCAGGTTTGTTGAATAGTCCTACTATTTGTTAAACTTTTGTGGGGAAGGCCATTCAGCCTGTGGGAGATCAGTTTTCCAATTTGTGTATCATTCATTATAGGGATGACATATCGTGTTTAGGGACAGTCACTGTCGATTGAAAATTGAGACTGACTTTTCCAGTGTTATTCATATTTATAGGAGGTGGTAGCCGATGCTGGATTGCTCATAGCACCAGATAAAATTCAAATGGCCACTCCTTTACAATATTTGGGAATGCAGGTTCAGGAAAGGGCAATTAAACCCTAAAAGGTTCGAATTTGAAAAGACTCTCTGAAAACTTTAAATGATTTCAAAAATTATTAGGGGATATCAAGTGGATTCAACCTACTTTGGGAATCCCTACCTATGCTATGTCTAATCTGTTCTCTATTTTAAGAGGAGACCCTGCTCTCAATAGAAAATAAAACTGACTACTGAGGCTGCCAAAGAATCATAAATGATGGAAGAAAAAAATACAACAGGTCCACGTTAATAGAATAGACTCAACTTTACCATTACAGTTCATTGTGTTCCCTACTCTCCATTCTCCTACAGGGGTTATAGTTCAGAATGAGGACTTAGATGAATGGTCTTTTCTGCCTCACAATACTGTTAGAACACTCACAGTATACTTGGATCAGACGGCAATCTTGGTTGCACAAGCTCACCTCAGAGTTGTTAAACTTTGTGGCTCAGATCCAGATAAGATTATAGTTCCAATGAATAAAAATCAGATTTGGCAAGCCTTTGTCAATTTAGTCAATCAGCAAATAAATTTAGTTGGTTTCATTGGAGTTCTTGACAATCATTATCCAAAAAACAATTTTTTTCAGTTTTTAAAGCTAACAACATGGGTCCTTCCAAAAATTACCCATAGTGCTCAATTGGAAGGAGCAGTGACTATGTTTATAGACAGCTCTAGCAATGGAAAATCAGCTTATGTAGGACCTATAAATAGAATTATTCAAACCGACTTTCAATTGGCACAGAGGGCTGAATTACAGCTGTGTTAGAAGACTTTAAGCAACCTGTAAATATTGTCTCTGATTCAGCTTATGTTGTTCAAGCCACTCAACACATAGAAACTGCACTCATTAAATATCTTGTGGATGAACAACTCTATCAGCTGTTTTCTTCTTTACAAAAGGCAGTGCATGATCGCTATTTTCCTTTCTGTATTACGCACATTTGAGCACACACTAATCTTCCTGGGCCCCTTGTTAAGGGCTAACGATCAAGCTGACTTACTAGTTTCCACTGTGCTTACTAATGCCCAAGATGTTCACTCCCTAACACATGTTAATGTAGCAGGACTTAAACAAAATATCAAATTACTTGGAGACAGGCAAAGGACATTGTGTAACATTGCCCTCAGTGCCAGGTACTACAACTGCCACATGGAGGGACTGGTGTTAACCCACGAGGGATTAGTCCCCAATATGTTGTGGCAAAGGGCTATAACCCATGTACCTTCATTTGGGAAACTTTCATATGTCCGTGTTACTATAGATACCTTTTCTCATTTAGTATGGGCAACTTGCCAAACAGGTAAGGCAGCTGCTCATATTAAAAGACATTTACTTTCCTGTTTTGCTGCCATGGGCATCCCACAAAAGATTAAAACAGACAATGGCCCAGGATACTGTAGTAAATCTTTGTAAGCATTCCTTCAACAATGACACACTGAGCACAGTACTGGAATACCCTATAATTCTCAAGGCCAAGCCATTGTTGAATGGGCTAATTGAACCTTAAAATCTCAATTACAAAAACAAAAGATAGAGGTGGGAATCAGAGAATACTCTACTCCCCATATGCTGCTACAATTGACTCTTACCACTGTAAATTTTTTGAATTTGTCTAGAGATCAGGTTACAACGGCAGCAGAGCAGCATTTGACAGGGCAAAAAATAAATCTTCATGAAGGAAACATGTGTGCTAGAAGGACGTCAGAACCAAAACCTGGGAAAAGGGCAAAATCATTACATGGGGCTGAGGGTTTGCTTGTATCTCACCAGGAGAGAATCAGCTTCCTCTCTGGGTACCCACAAGACATCTTATGCTGAGCCAGAATCCAAGGAAGAGGAAAAGACTTCAGAACGTCCCTGCACCCCCAGTTCATCAGATGGCTCAGATGAACGTCTCTGTTGAGCAGATGGAAACCAGTAAACTCACCAAGCAACTCCACCAACCTGGGGGCAGGTGAAGAGTCTAGCTCACATTGCAGAAGAGAAACTGAGGTCTCAAAACAAGCCAGTGGTCAGTAATTACTGACCACCAGTAATAGTAATCTAATGGTAGCTATGATGGCAGTAGTTTACCTGGCAGTGAGTCTCCCTGTAGATGAGGCAGATCAAAATTACACTTATTGGACCTATATTCCATTCCCACCACTGATTAGGCCTGTTACATGGTTAGACCCCCTGGTGGAGGTTTATGTTAATGGTAGTGTCTGGATGCCAGGACCAAGAGATAACTGAGGTCCTACTCATCCAGAGGAGGAAGGAATGTTAATAAAGGTTTCCATTGGTTATCGCTTTCCTCGCATCTGCCTGCCACAATAGGATGTTTAAATTACGATAAACAAAGTTGGATGGTTTATGTCCCTGCACATAATGGATCAAAAGCCTCTATTCATGCAATCAGTGGAAGAACATTTCAATCTTTGGACACTATTAAATACCTTGAGCATGGCTATGTTATGACACATCACCAGATTAATAAATTTAAACCTAATAAGAAGCCATGCCCTAGGCAGGCCACTAAATGGTCTGGAAAGCTAGAGGCACTAACCTGGGAAGATGGTATTGCAAACAGCACTGCTGTACTGCAAAATAATTCCTATGGAATCGTCATTGATTGGGCCCCTAGGGCACACTTTGCAGTAGATTGTACTAGACAGTATGAAGATTGTAGAGAGGCTCCTTTTGCAAATGACTACCCAGATAATGCACCAAAATTATATAGAAGAATTTAAACAAATTACCCTATTGAGTGGGAAGAGAACAGCATGGCTCCTCCAAGCTCAAAAATGATTGATCCAATTGTAAGTCCAGAACATCCAGAATTGTGGAAACTAATGATGGCTCAAACCCCATTTCGGATTTGGAAAGGAGAGTATAAAACAGAGACCCATAGTAAAAAACTTCTATTTGTTGAAGCCATCACTTCTAATTGGATGGTCCCATTGCAGAGTTGTGTTAAACCTCCTTTTATGTTGGCAGTGGGAAAAATTAATGTCCTACCTGACTCTCAAACCATATCATTCCTCAACTGTCATCTTTTTACCTGCATTAATTTTACCTTTAATAAAGATAATAGCATTTTATTGGTTAGGGCCCAAGAAGGAGTCTGGATACCTGTTTCCCTCAATAGATGTTGGAAGGCCTTTCACTCTATACATATTATCACTGAAGTACTAAAAGGAGTACTTATTTGATCAAAGAGATTCATATTTACTTTAATAGCTGTGATCATGGGCCTTATAGCTGTCACAGCTACTGCTGCTGGTGGTGGTGTTGCTTTGCACTCTTCTATTCAAACTGCAGGCTTTGTGGATAGTTGGCAGAAAAATTCTTCTAAGCATTGGAATTCCCAAAGCTAAATAGATCAAAAATCGGCAAATCAAATTAATGATCTCCGTCAAACAGTAATTTGGATGGGAGATTGAATTATAAGCTTGGAGCATAGAATTCAAATGCAAGGTGATTGAAATACTTCTGATTTTTGTATTTCTCCTGGCTCTTATAATGCCACTGAACACCATTGGGAGACAATTAAAACAAAGTTTTTGAGGCATCTCAGGCTCATCTCACCCTATTGCCTGGAGCTGATATTCTTGCTGGAGCCGTTGATGGCTTTTCTAATACCAATCCTTTAAAGTGGATTAAAACCATAGGTGGATCAAAAATTGCAAATTTTGTTTTGGTTTATGTCTGTTTATGCTGTTTGTTTTTAGTTTACAGATGTGGATGGTGCCTTGGGAGAGAAGCCAGACACCGTGAACAAGCCATGATAGCAATGATGGTTATTAATCAAGAAAATGTTAATAAAGACAAAAAAGGGGTACATGTGGTAAAGAGAGTTTCTGGGGTGCCAGCTGAGTTGGTCTCCCCTGTGTGAGACACCCATGGGAAGCCATGAGTGGCCTCTGAGGAGAAAAGTCTCTTTATTGCCTTCATGTCTTTATGCCCCAAGAGGGTAACTGCTCAGCAGCATTCCACAGATTGCTCAGGGAGATAACTAACACTCCCTTGAAGCAGTGGAGTATAATCAAACATCTTGGCTCTTCGTGAAACCCGCTCCCACCCATTTCAGTCCTGATAAGTGAAAGATCTTAAGTAGTTTAGACACACGCCTTTGCTCAAGGAAATTCACAGAAACTGCCACTGCTATACATCTTGTCAAATGATCAGGGGTTCTCCTTCACTGATTAATCCTTTTCCTCATCCCTTCCTCCCCCTCCCATCTTCCCTAAGAACAAAGAGCTTGTAAACCAATAAATTGGGCAGATTCTGAGAACTATGGGCTGTGAGCAAGCCTCCGAAGCTCCGGTCACCTGGACCCACTTTTTAAATGCTTATTCTGTCTCTTTCTACCTCCTTTGTCTCTGTTGGAGTTGGGGTACCTGCTGGGTGGTAAGGGTCTGGTTTCCCCTACAGGCTGAGGCAGGAGAATCGTTTGAACCCAGGAGGCAGCAGTTGCAGTAAGCTGAGCTCTCACCACTGCATTCCAGCCTGGGTGACAGACTGAGACTCTGTTAAAAAAAAAAAAAAAAAAAAAAAAAAAACAAAAAAAAAAACCTTACAATTACAAATACTTCAGTGAATGTGAGTGGAATAAAGAATAGTATAATAAAGGTAGTGTAGACTGATATCTAATATCCAAAGAGAGGAACATTTTTAACCAAAATATTTGTTGCCCCTGGAGATGGAACAAATTAACTGTAGTGTTTGTCTTTTAAGAAGACTAACTTAAGGATTGAGTCTTTTAAATATACATCTTCTCACATGTTTGCAATTAGTTTGTAATGATGTATTTATGTATAGCAGTAGTAAGCAGTAAAATACAATAGAATTTCATAAAATATGACTTGCCACAGCATCAAAATTTATAGGACATTTATTCATATTGTATAGGACATTTATTCATATTGGATTATTCTTGGGGATTTTTTAATGATTAATGATATATAATTGTATCATGAACCAAAATAAAATAAATGCCTGGAAAATATTATGAACACAAATATATGCATTAGAATAAATTATGTGTTTTTAAAGTTAGTATAAGTTGGATACTAGAAAATTATAATCTCATTCTTAAATGTTAGCAAAGAAATATAAAGGAAACAAAAAGCATGTCATAAGAGTTTTTTCTCATAATTAGAATCTATATGAATTCTATTATATGGAATAGAATTACCACTTTATATGAAAATTCTATAGTCTATATGAATTCTAATTTATATGAATTAAATTATTATATCACACTTTCTATGTAATAATAAAAGTTTACATCATAAAGGTATACATAATGAAAGCTGAGGTCTTGAATTAAGTGAAATACATTGTAAAATGAGAAAAATAATATTCAAAATACTTTTATTTGAAGATTGTTAATTTAAAAGAAATGTTTTACATTATGCAAGTGATGCTGCTCGTCATCGACCCTTCGTCTCTCCTTCTACTCATTCAAGTAATCACTAATTGCACAGGCATATACTGAGGACTTACTTCAAGTTTGGTCTTATGTCCTGCCTGCCCGAATAAACCCAGCCTTCATTTCTGGTTTTTGATCATTTCTGTTTTTCTACAAATATTATCCATTGCACCATCCTTTCAAAACTTTCATCATAGAGTTTTTGCGATGTTATGATGCATCATCGTAAGAGATTCTCCAGTGTTTAATGTATCCTGTATTACCTCAAAAAAGAAAAACTGATCACGTTTCAACATTTTTTGAATAAACAAAAACATTTTAAATAATATAATTTTTATTTTGAACTGTTACACATATATTTCTAATGAATGTTAAGCTGACATCATTTGTTGCATTAATTTGATTGACCTTGGATCATGTAGTTATTCAAGATTTAATAAGATTTAATTCAAGATTATTAAATCTTGAGTAACTTGAATCAAGATTATTAAATAAAATGAAAAACATTTCAATTTTTTGTCTGTTCTCTGTAATTGTGCATAATAATATGATGTGATGGTCAATACTGAGTGTCAGCTTGATTGGACTGAAGGATTCAAAGGGATCCTGGGTGTGTCTGTGAGGGTGTTACCAAAGGAGATTAACATTTGAGTCAGTGGGCTGGGAAAAGCAGACCCACCCTTAATCTGGATGGGCACCACGTACTCAGGTGCCAGTGGGGCTAGAATAAAGTAGACAGCAGAAGGTGGAAACATCTGACTTGCGGAGTCTTCTGGCCTTCATCTTTCTTCTGTGCTGGATGCTTCATGCCCTCGAATCTCAGACTCCAAGTTCTTCAGTTTTGGGACCTGAACTGGCTCTCCTTGCTCCTATATGTATATATGTGTGTGTGTATATATGTGTATGTATATCCATCCTATTAGTTCTGTCCCTCTAGAGAACCCTGACTAATACATATGATTTTATATATGTAAAGATTTCAGCTCTAGACTCTAGCAGTCTTAGGTCCTGATGATACTTCTGAGGTTACTATTTCAGTTTCAAAACTTTTCCCATGGATGATGGCTTGCCTTCATTTCCTAAGAAAATGTACATTTTCCTAAATGATTTTTCATTTAATCTATACTTTAAAAACTTTTATATAAAATATTACTATTCTTTATTATACTTAAAATCTACACAATTGTGTTTACGTTGGCAATCTCCTTTTTTTTTTTTTTTTTTTTTTTTTTTTTTGGATACCGAATCTCACTCTGTCACTCAGGCTGGAGTGCAGTGGAGCAATCTTGGCTCACTGTAACCTCCGCCTCTGAGGGTAAAGTGATCTTCAATCTTCCTGAGTAGCTGGGACCATAGGTACATGTCACCATGTCCAGCTAATGTTTTGTATTTTTGGTAGAGATGGAGTTTCACCGTCTTTCCAAGGTTGGTCTTGAACTCCTGAGCTCAGGCAATCCACGCACCTCAGGCTCCAAAAGTGCTGGGATTACAGGCATGTGCCACTACAACCAGCTGCAGTCTACATTTTTATGTTATGTTTCAGATTTCTCTTTTTTATTGGAGCAAATTTTTTAAATATTATGCTTTTAAAAATAACTCATTTTATTTATTATTAATTTGTTCTTAATATTGTTTCCTGTATTTATTTAATAATTAGTATTTTCTAAGTGTATACTGTGTCTTCTGGGATTATTTAACTATTTTTTTGTTTAGAACTATCTTATTTCAGGTAGGAGTGTAGTGGATTTTAGCCTAATTTGTTTTCTCTTCATTTTATAAATTTATTTTGTAGGGCTCAACAATAACAAAATAAAAATATACACTTACATACAAAATGCATATACATATTGTGTCCACATATAAGGGTGTGTTTTGTGGAGATACAAAAGAAAGCAGAGTCTATACAACCCAAGGAAATGGAAAAGAAGAAAAGACTTGCTTTACCAGATATCAAGACTCATTTTAATGTTACAAAAATTAGAAAAATTTGATATTGATTCACAGAGAATCAAATACACCACTCACAAATAATGAGTCCAGAAATGGATATACCCATAATGCACCCATATATAAATCAATCACAAGGATGGCATTTCAAAGCAGGGAAAATTATGCTTTGTGTAAATAAGTCATATTTTGACAGCTAGCTAGGTATAGGGAGAAAAAACAAGGAAACGAAATTTACCTTATCTAATTCATACACATAAATACACACATAAATGACTCCAAGTATACTGAAAGCAAAATAAATAAGATTTAGAAATAGTATGGGAGAATACATATGTGACTTTGGTAGGAAAATATTTTATAATGAGACACAAACACTAAATACAGAGAAACATGATTAATTAGACTGTATTATAAATGAGAACTTAGATTTTCAGAATATACAGAGGAATAGAACTAGATTACTTCAAATACCAACATAGAATGTGTATCAAGAATTTATAACAGATATCTAAAGTCAATAATAAAATGAAGGCTAAGCCTATATCTGGGCCAAAGACTCAAATAGGGACTTCACAAAGAGAGATAGTTAAATGGAGACCTTGAAGAATAGACAATTTTTCAACCTGGCCTTTCTCTGATTTTAGGCCTCATATTTTTTCCTCACCATCCCACTTGTTAAAGCCAAAATTGCCTACTCAGTATGTTCGAACTTTTTATGAGGCCAGTATTATTCTGATAACAAAGCCAGACAAGGACATTATGAAAAAAGAAAAAAAAAATCCCTGATAAACACAGATACAAAAATCCTCAACAAAATAATTCCAAACAGAATTCAACTGCACACTGAAAGGATCACTCAGTATGATTCAGTGGGATTTATCCCAGGGATGCAAGGATGGTGTAACATGCAAACCTATAAACGTGAGACACCATAACAACAGAAAGAAGAGAAATGATTCTCTTCCCAGTCATCATTTCCATACAGAATTTCTTTACTGTCATCTCTCAATTCAGTTTTATCTCTACTATTTGTTACAAATTCTAAAAAGTATGCAGCATGTTAATGACACTGTTACTTATTTTTCAGTAGTACAACTTTTTCTTAATTTTTACTTTTTTGTTTGCTTGTTTTTTCATGGGGATTCTGTAAGGGGGAATTTAATCATTGATTTGTATAACTAGCTTATGCAGAAAACAGTTATTTAGTCATTCAATAAATATTTATTGGGCAACCACTGTGTGCTAACAAAATAAGTGGAAATGCCTTGAGGAAAATGCTAAATGACTAAAGCACACTTCCAGGTAGCTTTGCATATTCACAACATCTCGTACTTACCATGCTTCCCTGTCCCTTTTTATTTTATCTTCCTCCACACAGGCTGATGTTGCTTTGGCTCTTATTTTATTTCCCAAATGAAAAAATATAAAAGATGTATCTGCTTCTCTACTATGTGATACTCTTGAAGAATATGTGTCTTAATAGGGCCTTCGATATGTGTATACACACTATATGTATATATATGTAAGGTAGAGTTATCATATATCTGAACTGAAACAGCAGTATGCTTATATATGGGGAGACCTTGAATTTTAAAGTCTGGCTGACTCTTGGCCCCAAAAAAGGAAAAGATAGACTTGATACATAACATACTGCAAAGTTCTATACTTCTCTGTTATTAGCATGTTTACATGGTTTAAGTTGATGGATTACACCATGTTTAAGCAGTTACACAGAGTGACTTGCCTACAAGATATAAAAAATAATCAAGAAAAATATATAGCTTCAAATAGCTAGAAGAAGAATGTTAAACGTTCCCAGTACAAAGAAATGATAAACATGTGAGATTATGAATATGTTTATTATCCTGATGTAATAATTATGCATTATATGTATCAAAATATCACTATGTATCCCATGAATATGTACAATAATTATCTGTGAATTTAAAAAAATAAAATTTTACAAATAAAATGAATAAAAATAAAATAACATGAGACATCAAACAAACCAAGAAAAATCTCCCTAGAAATTTTGCTCAGGTTATCCTGAAAACAAGATTCTTCATACAAGTTTTGATGGTCTCTAGTCCAAAGATGAAGTGTGTCCTATAGGGTTGAGGAAGCAGCCTGGGGAGCCATGCGTGACTGTTTCCTAAGGACTCAATGTGTGCCTATAATTTTCTTCATGTCTATCTACCAAATCCTTCACCTTAATTAAGGTGCTATGTGAGTGCACCTTCATACAGCATACGGTGTCTGTACTTTTTCAATTACAGACTCTGGGTGGTTAACTGATAGAATATTATAATGGTAATTTTGAGCTGGTTGAGGAGCTATTTTCAGGTAGGAAGAAGGGCATAGCTCCCCTCAAATTGTAACCAGACAGCTTAACTTCTAAATGCATTTTAAACTTTTTTTTTTCTCTCTTTCTCTTGGGTTTCAAGATATAACCTTGAGGCAAACTGAAGAAGCCTTTTTCCTTAGCCTTAAAATAGACTGCACGTTCCTCCCTTTCTCACCATATATATATACTTCCTTCAAATTTATCTAACTGAACCCTACTATCAAATTATGTGTATTCCTAGAGGCTCCAGGGGCTAATCTTGAGACGGACAGACCAACTCTGAGACCCACTTGAAACATTTCAGAGATTACTTCAAGGTGGCTAATCAACAACCCAGCCATTGTTGAGGTGATGCCAGTCCAAGATCCAGGTGGACAGGGACCCAAGATAGCCACCAGAGCAAGACAGACATTGTACTATGCACAATTTTTGCATGCCTTTCTCATCAAGTTTCCCCTATTTAAACTCTTTTTCTCCCTACTACTGGAAGACTACTTTTCTTCTAAGTAGTCTTGACATACATCTGTGAGATCTACTAGCCACACTTAATTTCATTATTATATCCTCACATTTATCTACCCTTCTCTTGACCCACTATTCTTATTTCTCACACCTGTAAACTAAGATCTGCTTCCTTAATAAATTAACTCAAAAGGCCTCTGCCTCAGGGTTTACTTTGTGGAGGATCCAAGCTATAATTCCCAATATTAGAGCAATAAAATTAAATTATTCAAATCTAGATGGGTGGGGATTTTATGAAACAGTTACCTACTGGAGTCATTACAATGAAATACTGCTTTGGGTGTCTAATACCTAACATGATCATTTCCTGAGGTTAATCTCCCCATTCAGATGCACTAAACTGATTTTATTTAAAGCTTCCTTTTATTTTATATTCACTGCAAATATTGAGCTAACTTAATACGCAGAGTTTGAGCAGTGATTTCAGCAGATTAGGGTGGCTCTGTTATATTTTTAGTGAAGCATATTTAAGACACATTCAGTAGTGAATGTTGCCTCCCTTCACTAAGAGTTTGTAGCAGCATCTAATACAGCATATTAAATTATATAAATTACATTGCTACATAGTGTCACTTGGGTGCAAATTAATAAGAACACAATTAACATATGTGAGTCTCCAAAGTGAAAAGATTCCATTGAAGAGTTAACATATATAATCTTTGAATTCCAAAGATAATACAATGTGAAAAGGAGTTTTGAAAATTCCTAAACATTTTGAGGTTAAAGCAATGGATTTCTAGATCAACTTAGAGGTATTATGTTATAACCATATGTGAAATTAAACCATTTTAAAAACTGTGATGAATTTAACTGAGTAAAGATATTTTAACATGTCATGGATAAACACAATTTTTATTTGAATTTATTATTAACAAGATGAAATTACAAGATGTTTGCAAAAATTTACTCCCCTCTTCTTCTCAATGTTTGAAGTATGAAGTGTTGCTGGCTTGCCATGCTTATTTGATGCACTTAGGGTATGTCTTACTATTCTTTGGATGCTCAATTAACTTTGATAGAAAAGCAGATCATACTGCCATTACAGTTAAATCAATCTCAAAAAATCCTTCATATGCCTGCCACAGATGTTATGGAGTTATAAACAAACTGTTCTCCTAATAGCCCTCCACTAGAAGCTAATATTTAGAAAAATGATTTTTAATTGAGAGTATCAGGTAACACTCATATTGAAAGAATGTAAATTTATATTTATTTTGATTCATTTAATTAATTTGACTCCATAGACTAATATTAATCAGAGATAATCAGGGAAAATGGCAGATATAGGGCAAGACTAACTTGCAACTCCCACTGGAACAAACAGAGCAGTGTGTGGAGACTCACATCATAAACTTCTGTTCCAAGAAATAATGCAGAAACATACCGGGAAAGCAAAGAGAATCCACAGACCCCTTGAAGGAAGCCACTTGTGTCTGCAGACTCTGTGAGATAGCTGAAAAGCTGTGAGTGCCCAAAGTGCGAGGGGGAACATCCACCTCCAAATACACATTCTCACTGGGGAACCTGAAGGTCCAGATCATGGGAGAAGGAATAGTCCTTACTGGAGCTGAGAAGAATTTAAAGATACTGGTGAAATATAGGGGTAGAGGAAACAGCAAGAAGAGCCCTATGGGCATTTGTTCCCCAGGGAAGTCATTTCTGACTGTCTCACAGGGGTCCTTGGGGAGGGTTGCCAGTAGAATTGGAGAAAGACCACAGGGAGAAGAAAACTTCAAGCCGAACTTTGTAACAATTTTGACTGAACATGAAGTTTCCCAAACAGAATATGGGGAAGGGGGCAAAGCAGGAGTGCAAATACCAACACAAAAGCTATGGCAGTCAGGGAGACAAGAAACCTGAAAGCCCTGCTTGCTTTCTCAGGGGGAGGCTTGTAACCTGGAACAAGTTCTCAGCCCTGCTCACTGGTTACCTGCAAATAAACTCAGTGCTGTTGTGAGGGAACAGTGGGAGTGTGACTTTTCTTTTCAGGCTGCATGGGAGTTGGATGAGGCTTGTCACTATTGGCTTTCCCCCACTTCTCTGCTGACCTGTATGAAGCAGCAGAGGCAGCTATAATCCCCCTGTGAACATAACCTCATTGGCCTGAGAACCACTCCTCCATACTTCACAGTGACTGCAGTAAGCCCCACCAAAGGAGATTCTGAGCTCAGATACACTTAAGCCTGCCACCAACTTATGGTCTTTCTGTACCCACTCTGGTAACCAAAGACAAAGGTGATAATAACTTGAGAGCTCTATGGTCCTGCCCACCACCTGAGAAACCCAAATAATTATCCACGTGACCTTAGGGAAAGCTTGTATTCTCTGTACTACCATAACTGGAGCTCCCTTGAAAGTGCCACCTCCTGGCTGGAGGCCAACTGACAGAAAACTAGTGCACTAAACAAAACTTCAACCAAGTTCCATCACAGCGTCCACTTCACACTCCTGCTACATCCACCAGAACAGGTACTGTTATCCATGGCTGAGATACCTGAAGATGAATCACATCACAGGACTCTTTGTGGACACTCCCCTAGTACCAGCCTGGAGCCCAGTCGCTCTGCTGAGTAAGTAGACACAGAAGAGGAATAACAATCTCTGCAGTTTGACTCTCAGGAAGCCTCATCACCAGGAGAAGGTGAATAGTCCCACATCAAGGGAGCACGTCATTGGACAAAGGGATCTGATCAGCAGCCAGTGAGCCCCAGATCTTCCCTCTGAATAGACTACCCAAATGAGAAGGAACCAGATAAACAATTCTGGTAATACAACAAAACAAGGTTCTTTAACACCCCCAAAAGATCACACCAGCTCACCACCAATGGATCTAAACCAAGAAGAAATCTCTGCATTTCCAGAAAAAAAGCATCAAGAAGGTCAATTATTAAGTTAATAAAAAAGCCACCAGAGAAAGACATAGTCCAACTTAGAGAAATAAAATAAAATAAAAGATAGCAATGGAAAATCTTGTGAAATAGCATACATACCAAACAATCACAACTCCTGGAAAGGAAGGACACACTTAGAGAAATGCAAAATGCATTGGGAAGTCTCAGCAATAGAATTAAACAAGTACAGTAAAGAACTTCAGACCCCAAAGAAAAGGCTTTTGAGTTAACTCAATCTGATAAAGACAAAGAAAAAAAAACTTTGAAGAAATGAACAAAGCCTCCAAGAAGTTTGGGATTATGTTAACCAACCAAACTTGAGGATACTTGGTGTTCTCAAGAAGAAGAGAAATCTAAAAATTTGGAAAACATATTTGAGGTAATATTTGAGGAAAATTTCCCTGGCTTTGCTAGAAATCTAGACATCCGACATCCAAATACAAGAAGCTCAAAGAACACCTGGGAAATTGATTGCAAAAAGATAATTGCCTAGGCACATAGTTATCAGGTAAACCAAAATCAAAACAAAGGAAAGACTCTTAAGAACTGTGAGGCAAAAGCAACAGGTAACCTATAAAGCAAAACCTATAAGATTAACAGTAGTTTTCTCAGCAGAAACCCTATGGAATAGAAGGGATTGGGTCCTATATTAGCCTCTTAAACAAAACAATTAGCCAAGAATTTTGTATCCGGTGAAAACTTTATAAATGAAGAAAAGATAGTCTTTTTTTTTTTTTTTTTTTTTTTTTTTTTGAGACAGTCTCGCTCTGTCGCCCAGGCTGGAGTGCAGTGGCTGGATCTCAGCTCACTGCAAGCTCCGCCTTCTGGGTTTACGCCATTCTCCTGCCTCAGCCTCCCAAGTAGAAGATAGATAGTCTTTTTTTAAGACAAACAAATGCTGAGATAATTTTTCATTACCAAGCCAGCACTACAAGAACTGCTAAAACGAGTTCTAAATCTTGAAACAAATCCTTGAAAAGAAACTCCTTAAAGCATAAATCTCACAGGACCTATAAAACAATAACACAATGAAAAAAACCAACAATCACAAGGTCTTCAGGCAACAACTAGCACAATAAATGGAATAAAACAGTATCTCAAATCTCAATACTAATGTTGAATGTAAATGGCCTAAATGCTCCACTTCAAAGATGCAGAATGACAGAAGGATAAGGATTCACCAATCAAGTATAGGCTGTCTTCAAGAGACTCTCTTAACACATATGGATTCACAAAAACTCAAGGCAAATGGGGTGGGAAAAGGTATTCACTGTAAATAAACACCAAATGTGAGCAGGAGTAGCTATTCTTATATCAGACAAATCAGACTTTAAAGTAACAATAGTTACAAAAGACAAAGAGGGACATTATATAATGATAAAAGGACTAGTCCAACAGGAAAACATCACAATTCTAAATATATATGCATCAAACACTGGAGCTCCCAAATTTATAAAACAATTACTACTAGACCTAAGAAATGAGATAGACAGCAACACAATCATAGTGGCAGACTTCAATACTCCACTGACAGCACTAAACAGGTCATCAAGAAAGTCAACAAAGAAACAATATACTTAAACTATACTCTAGAACAAACAGACTTAACATAAATTTATGGAACATTCTACCCAGCAACTTCAGAATATAACTCCACTCAGCATGCGGAACATTCTCCAAGATAAACCATATGATAGACTACCAAACAAGTCTCAAGAAATGTAAGCAAATCAAAATTATGTCAAGTACTATTTCAGACTACAGTGGAATAAAATCAGAAATCAACTCCAAAAGGAACCCTCAAGACCATGCAAATACATGGAATTAAATAATCTGCTCCTGAATAATTGTTGGATCAACAATGAAATCAAGATAGAAAATTAAAAAGTTATTTGAACTGAACTATAATAGTGATACAACGTATCCAAACATATGGGAGACAGCAAAAGTGATGTAAGAGGAAAATCCCTATCATTAAATTCCTACATCAAAAAGTCTGAAAGAGCACAAATAGACAATCTAAGGTCACACCTCAAGAAACTAGAGAAACAAGAACAAACCACACCCGACCCCAGCAGAAGAAAAGAAATAACGAAGATCAGAGCAGAAGTAAAGAACATTGAAATAAACAATACAAAAAATAAATAAAACAGAAAGCTTGTTCTTTGAAAAGATAAACAAAATTGATACACTATTTGTAAGATTAACCAAGAAAAAAAGATTACAAATGAAATGAGAGATATTATAACAGATACCACAGAAAAGATATAAAAGAGCATTCAGGGTTACTATGAATACCTTTATGCATACAAACTAGAAAACCTAAAGGAGATGGATATTTTCCTGGAAATATACAACCCTCCTATATTAAACCAGGAAGAAATTGAAACTCTGAACAGACCAATAACAAGCAGCAGGATTGAAATGGTAATTTTAAAAAATGAACAACAACAAAAAAAGTCCAGAACAAGATGGATTTGCAGCTGAATTTTATCAGACATTCAAAGAAGAATTGGTACCAATCCTATAGACACTATTCAAAAAGATAGAGAAAGGAGTCCTCCCTAAGTTATTATTTGAAGCCAGCATCACCCTAATAGTAAAATCAGAAAAGAACCTAACAAAAAAAGAAAACTATAGACTAATATCCTTGATGAACATAGATGCAAAAATCCACAACAAAATACTAGATAACCAAATCTAACAGTATCTCCAATAGAGTTTGGCTGTGTCCCCACCCAAATGTCATCTTGAATTGTAGCTTCCACAATTTCCACATGTTGTGGGAGGGACTCAGTGGGAGATGATTGAATCATGGGAGTGGTTTTCCTCATACTGTTCTTACGGTAGTGAATAAGTCTCATGAGATCTGATGATTTTACAAGGGGCCTACCCTTTCATTTGGCTCTCATTCTGTCCTGCCTGCCACCATGTAAGACTTGACTTTCGCCTTCTGCCGTACTTGTGAGTTCCCCCAGCCACGTGGAACTGTGAGTTCATTAAACCACTTTTTCTTTATGTATTTCCCAGTCTCAAGTATGTCTTTATCAGCAGTGTGAAAATGGATTACTACAATATCAAGAAAATAATCCAGCATCATAAAGAGGGTTTCATACCAAGGATGCAGAAACCCACAACCAACATTATACTGAAAAGGGAAAAGTTGAAAGCATTTCCCTTGAGAAATGAAACAAGACAAGGATGCCCATGTTCACCACTTGCATTCAACATAGTACTTGAAGTCCTAACAAGAGCTATCAAACAAAAGAAAGAAATAAAGGGCATCCAAATTGGTAAAGAGAAAGTCACACTGTTACTGTTCACTGATGATATGATTATTGTATTAATCCATTCTCATGCTGCTAATAAAGATATACCAGAGACTGGACTCGGTAATTTACAATGGAAAGAGGTTTAATTGACTGTCAGTTCAGCATGACTAGGGGGGGCTAAGAAAACTTGCAATTATGGTGGAAGGGGAAGCACACACATCCTTCTTTACATGGCAGCAGAAGAGAGAAGTGCTGAGCAAAAGTGGGGAAAGCCCCTTATAACACCATCAGATCTTATGAGAACTCACTCACTATCATGAGAACAGTATGAGAGTAACCACCCCCATGATTAAATTACCTCCCACTGTTTCTCCTGACAGGTGGGAATTATGGGAACTGCAAATCAAGATGAAATTTGGGTGGGAAAAGAACCAAACCATATTATTCTTCCCTGGTCCCTTCCAAATCTCATGTTCTCACTTTTCAAAACACAATCATGCCCTTCTCAACAATTCCCCAAAGTCTTAACTTAGTTCAGCATTAACCCAAAAGTCCAAGTCCATAGTGTTTTCTGAGACAGGGAAAGTCCCTTCCACCTATAAGGCTGTAAAACCAAAAGCAAGTTAGTTACTTTCTAGACACAATGGAGGTAAAGGCACTGGGTAAATACACCCAATCCAAATGGGACAAATTGGCCAAAACGTGGCCCTACAGACCTGATGTGAGTCCAAAATTCAATAGGACAGTCATTAAATCTTACAGTTTTAAAATGATCTCCTTTGACTCCATGTCTCACATCCAGGGCTCTTTGATGCAAGAGATGGGTTCCAATGGCCTGGGGCAGCTCCAACCCTTGTGGCTTTGGAGCTCCCCAGGCTGCTTTCACAGGCTGGTGTTTAGTGTCTGTGGCTTTTTCAGGCACACAGTGCAAGCTGTGAGTGTATCTATCATTCTGGGGTCTGAAGTGTGGTGGCCCTCTTCCTTCAGCACCACTAGTCAGTGCCCCAGTGGAGATTCTGTGTGTGGACTTTAACCCACCATTTCCCTTCTGGTAGGGCACTGCCTTACCAGAAGTTCTCCAAGAGGGCAGCAAACTTCTGCTTGGGCATACCAGACTTTCCGTACATCCTCTAAAATCCAGGCAGAGATTCCCAAACCTCAGTTCTTTACTTCCACACACCCTCAGGTCCAATCCCACATGGAAGCTGCCAAGGCTTGGGGCTTGCACCCTCTGAAGCAATGGGTTGAGCTCTATGCTGGCCTCTTTAAGCCATGGCTGGAGCAGCTGGGAGGCAGAGCACCATGTCCTCAGTCTGCACAGAGTAGGGGAGCCCTTGGTCCCACCCAGGAAATTATTTTTACCTCCTCTGAGCCTGTGATGGGAGCAGAAGCCATGAAGGTCTCTGACATGCTCTGGAGACATATTCCCCATTATATTGGTGATTAACATTTGGCTTCTTATTATTTATACAAATTTCTGCAGTTGGCTTGAATCTCTCTACAGAATTTTTTTTTTCTGTCACATTGTCAGGCTGGAAATATTCCAAACTTTTATGCTCTGCTTCCTCTTGAACATTTTGACACTTAAAAATTTCTTCTGCCAGATATACTCTAAATTTTCTCTATCAAATTCAAAGTTCCACAGCAGAGGAGCAGGCGCAAAGTTCTGCAGGTCTCTTTGCATAGCAAGAGTGACCTTTACTCCAGGTTCCAACAGGTTTCTCATCTCCATCTGAGACCACCTCAGCCTGGACCTCATGGTCCATAGATGATATATATGTGTGTATATATATCATATATAGACTTACATACCATGATATACTACTCAGTCATAAAAAGGAATGAAATTATGGCATTCACAGCAACCTGGATGGAGTTGGAGATCATTATCCTAAATGAAGTAACTCAGGAATGGATAAACAAACATTTCATGTTCTAACTTATAAGTGGGAACTAAGGTATGAGGATGCAAATACCTAAGACTTTGGGGACTTGGTGGGAAAGGGCAGGAGGGTAGATGAGGTTTAACAACACATTAGGCTGGGCGTGGTGGCTCACAACTGTAATCCCAGCACATTGGGAGGTCAAGGAGGGCGGATCATGAGGTCAGGAGTTCAAGACCAGCCTGGCCAACATAGTGAAATCCCATGTCCACTATAAATACAAAAATTAGCCAAGTGTGGTGGCAGGTGCCTGTAGTCCCAGTTACTTAAGATGCTGAGACAGGAGAATCCTTGATCTGGGAGGCAAAGGTTGCAGTGAACCGAGATCACGCCACTGTATTCCAGCCTGGGCAACACAGCGAGACTGTCTCAAGAAAAAATAAATTAAAAAAAAAAAAGTCTACACAATGTGTGCAGTCTACACTGCTCAGGTCATGAGTGCACCAAAACCCCAGAAATGACCACTAAAGAACATTTTTTTTTTTTTTTTTTTTTGAGTCGGAGTCTCACTCTGTCGTCCAGGCTGGAGTGCAGTGGCATGATGTTGGCTCACTGCAAGCTCTGCCTCCTGGGTTCACGCCATTCTCCTGCCTCAACCTCCCGGGTAGCTGGGACTACAGGTGCCCGCCACCACACCCGGCTAATTTTTTTGTGAGTTTTTAACAGAGACGGGGTTTCACCATGTTAGCCAGGAAGGTCTCGGTCTGCTGACCTCGTGATCCGCCCGCCTCGGCCTCCCAAAGTGTTGGGATTACAGGCTTGAGCCACCACACCTGGCCAGAACGTTTTCATGTAACCAAATACCACCTGTTTCCTCAAAAACTATTGAAATAAAAATAATTTAATAATATATTAACAAACTGTTGTCTCTTTTCACATAAAGGGTTTTCATTCAATCTCAGACCTTAAGTATCAATTTTTGCTAAAATATATATAGGAATTTAATAATAATATTTTTAAAAGTTTGTTGTTAATTCTTATTGTCAAAAAACTAATATCTTGAAGACATATTTTATACATGATCCTAAACAATATTCATTTTTATCAAACATTGATGGTCTCTAATTTCCAGGTCTCAAGCCATTTGCTGACTTATCCTAGTTGATTTTTATATTCTCTAATAATCTACAGATTTCAAATAACATCTTTACAATTATATATCCTAAACATGTCTCTATCTCCCCCCAACACACACATCTTCATTCATTCACAAATAGCATGTTATTTGATTTTCCATTAGACTTTATTATATATATATATATTTCAATGAAAATACTTAAGGGAAATCATATTGCATTTTACAAACCAAAGAATCCTTCAATAACGTTCTGTAACATAACCTAAAACAACCCTAATCTTCTCAATGAAGCAGGAAACTTTATCAGTTTGGTTACAGTGTTATTCTTCAGAGCAATTTCCTTATATCTTACGCTAGGCTAACTCTAATACATCGTTTACTCTGACTTCATGTGTCCCCTCTGACAGGAAGCAGTTCCTGACTCTTCCCACTCTCCTCACACTGGGTTAACTGCACTTTTTCTGGCTTCCATGATACTCTGCCCTTAAGTTACAACGATGTTTAACATGTTGGACTTTTGCCTCTCTTGGCTCTTAATTTTACAAAAGCAGTTTCTTTGAATATCAACGTACTCCCCTGAAATACTGAATAAATGTTTCACTTCTCTTGTTTTAAAATACATACTAAATACATTCATCCACAAGGCAAATTTAGCAATTAAAAATAAATTGTCCTAACTCTATAGGACCTTGTAATAGAATAAGTACATTTTTGAGTGGATGGTCCATAGACGGCTATAGCCACTGAATAAATAAGGCATTTCATTATGTATTGTAATGTAATTTGCAATTTACACTATATAAAAATGTGTGGGAGTTTGCATGTGTGCAATTGTTGTGCTATATCTTTGACAATGGTAATGGAAAAACTGATCAAGTGTTATAATTTACCATTGACATGAATTGTACCAGATACATCATCTAATCTGATCTCTAATGATTTTGATAGAATAAGATTTAATTAAAAATATTTGAGGTTAGCCTGTAAATGTATTATGCTCTAGTTACAATTTATTGCAAAAGACAGGGAAATTATTTGGTTTACCAGAAACATCATGTAGAATGTCAGATTTAGTTTCTCTTATTTTCATTAGGTTAATCAGTCTTAAAGTTTGTACTTAATCACATGCTTATTTCATGATTGTACTTTTAAACAGCACATTTCTAAAATTCCACATCATTAAACTATTTACTTTCTACAATGTCTTCCATTCTTGTAATATTGGGGGGAGTTATTCTGCTTAAACTTGAACATCCTTATATAATGTCTTTGAGGTCTATTTTTCAAAATACTTGAAGCCCTTGAAAAATGTAATGTGGGCATTTCATAATCCAAATTTAATATCAGTAACTTTTTTTATTGTAAGGTAAGTGCAAATGGTGTATTCCATAAGCAATAGAGATTAGTTGGCATAGAAACAATGATCAATTTAACAATTGAAATAATTTCATTAGCTTTACAGTTGTAGCAAAGCAAAAGTCATTGACAGAATCTATAATAATTGTTTCAATACTAGAATGTTGCAGTAGATTTTCAGCATCAACCAGATATGTATTTAGGTTACATAAATTGCTATTCAAGTTAGGGTTGCCAGAATTAGCACATAAAAGTATATATTGTCCAGTATTTTTCAACATACTATGTAACACATAATTGTTTAGTATGTCTCACACAATATTTGGGATATACTTATGCATTTTAATGCAAATAATTATATTCACAATTTAAACAAAAATAACTGTGTCTTCACTAATCATTTTTAATTATTCTGCTCAATATATATTTGCATTTTTAAACTTCTTATCTTTTATCTTTCCATAAAAACAATGTATTTGTAAACTGTTGTCTTAAAATGTAAAACATTTTATGTAAAAAGTTGCTTTGAATATTACAAAGACTTTAAACATGTGACCTATATAAAACTCTCAGACTGCATTATTTGGAAATGTGAATTCCTCAAAATACTGCTTTTGAGATCACAGAATTAACTTAAAATGGCACAAGCATCAGGTATATTTTCATTTTTTAAAATTATGTATCTCATTTTGTTAAGTAGCTTTCACAGGTTAGCCAGTTGCACAGATACAGATAGCTGTGTTATTTACATTGTTAACATTATTTACTTGTTATCATATATTTTGTAATTAGATCAACAAGTTATGCAAAGTTGATAATTATTTGCTTTTTTATGTTTCCTGTTCTCCTATAAAAACAACGAGTTAGAGGAGTTACAGTTTTCTATATTTTCTATAATTAGTATTGTTATACTGTTATTTCTCTCACATGTGAAATTTAAATATCCTCAATAGTGACTTCTATTTCAAGAAATATTGAAATAGAGTGTTGGTAAAAAGCAAGAATGGTTACAAAGTGTACAGTCAGCCTTGGAATTCCAATAATTTCCAACAGTGGAAACAAATGATTTGCTAGCACCAGCAAACTGGATAGTTGATGGCAAAGACACAGACTAGAAAAAATTTAGTTGAGAAAACAGAGGTTCAAATTAAGTAAAAAAAATTACTAACAATCACACAGTACACACACAGCATAGTGATCCTTGATTTACAAATGTATCCGCACTTGATAAAGCTACACTGTTCTCCACTGTATCCACCTATGAGGTCTGATTCCCTAGAAAAGTAGTCAGACCCATATGTCAAAGAAGGAGGCAATTGCTATTTTTGACACAATCCTTGTAAAGTATAGAATGTTATTCTTGACAGCATTTGTAATATTTAATTATTTCACAAACATAAGGTCTTCTTTATGCCTCAAAAATCATGAGTTTTTCAAACTTTTTTTACCATATATATTTTTTTATTTTTCCATAAGTTATTGGGATACAGGTGGTATTTGGTTACATGAGTAAGTTATTTAGCAGTGATTTGTGAGATTTTTGGGCGCCCATCACCTGGGCCATATACACTGCACCATATTTGTAGTCTTTTATCCCTCGCCCCCCTCCCACTCATCCCCTCAAGTCCCCAAAGTCCACTGTATCATGGACTTATGCCTTTGTGTCCTCATAGCTTGGCTCCCACATATCAGTGAGGACATACCATGTTTGGTTTTTCATTCCATAGTTACTTCACTTAGAGTAAGAATCTCCATTCTCATCCAGGTCACTGAAAATGCTGTTAATTCATTTCTTTTTATGTCTGCATAGTATTCCATCATATATATATATAATGTGTATACCTATATGATATATATGATGGATATCTATATGTACAACATATGTATGATTATTTATATATGTCATATATATGATTTCTTTATTTGCTTGTTGAGTGATGGGCATTTGGTTTGGTTCCACGATTTTGCTATTGTGAATTGTGCCACTCTAAACATGCGTATGCAAGTATATTTTTTGAAGAACGCCTTCTTTTCTTCTGGGTAGATACCCAGTAGTGGGATTGCTGGATCAAATGGTAGTTCTATTTTTAGTTATTTAAGGAATCTCCACACTGTTTTCCATAGTGGCTGTACTAATTTACATGCCCACCAGAAGTGTAGAAGTGTTCCCTGTTCACCGTATCCATGCCAACATCTACTGTTTCTTGATTCATTGATTATGTGCATTCTTGCAGGAGTAAGGTGGCATCACATTGTGGTTTTGAATTGCATTTCCCTGATCATTAGTGATTTTGGTCATTTTTCCACATTTTTGTTGGCCATTTGTTTATCTTCTTTTGAGAGTTGTCTATTCACCTCCTTAGCCCACTTTTTGATGGGATTGTTTGTTGTTTGCTTGTTTGTTTTCTCTTACTGATTTGTTTGAGTTCATTGTAGATTGTGGATGTTAGTCCTGTGTCAGCTGTAGAATTTATGAATATTTTCCCCCACTTTATGGGTTGTCTGTTTACTTTGCTGACTGTTCCTTTTGCCATGCAAATGGTCTTTAGTTTAATTAGGTGCCAGCTATTCATCTTTGTTTTATTGCATTTGCTTGTAGATTGCTTTTAGCAGTATGGTGATTTGAAGTCAGGTATTGTGATGCCTCCAGGTCTGTCCTTTGTGCTTCGTTTTGCTTTGGCTATGCAGGATCTTTTTTGGTTCCATATGAATTACAGAATTGTTTTTTCTAATTCTGTGAAGAATGCTGGTGGTATTTTGATGAGGATTGTGTTTAATTTATAGATTGCTTTGGTAGTATGGCCGTTTTCACAATATCGACTCTACCCATCCATGAGCATGAGATTTGTTTCCATTTGTTTGTGTTGTCTATGATTCCTTTCAAAAGCATTTTGTAGTTTTCTTTTTTTTTTTTTTTTTTCCAGTTACTCTAAAAGAGGTTGAATTCTTGTTTTGATTCCCTGATTCGTTGCTGTTGGTGTATAGAAGAGCTACTGATTTGTGTACCTTAATCTTATATCCGGAAACTTTGCTGAATTCTTTTATGAGTTCTAGGAGACTTCTGGAGGAGTCCATAGGGTTTTCAAAATAAACGACCATATCATCAGCAAGCAGTTGACAGTTTGGCTTCCTCTATACCAATTTGGATGCCCTCTATTTCTTTTTCTTGTCTGATTGCTCTAGCTAGGACTTACAGTATTATGTTGAAGAGGAGTGGTGAGAGTGGGCATCCTTGTCTTGTTCCAGTTCTCAGAGAGAATGCTTTCAACTATTCCCCACTCAGTATTATTTTGGCTGTGGGTTTGTCATAGACAGCTTTTATTATATTAAGGTAAGCCCTTTGTGTGATGATTTTGCTGAGAATTTTAATCATAAAGGGATGCTGGATTTTGTCAAATACTTTTTCTGCATCTATTGAGATGATCATATGATTTTTGTTTTGAATTCTATTTATGTGGTGTATCACATTTGTAGACTTCCATATGTTAAACCATCCCTGCATCCCTGGTATGAAACCCACTTGATCGTGGTGGAGTATCTTTTTTCTTTTTCTGAGACAGAGTTTCACTCTGTCACCCAGGCTGGAGTGCAGTGGCATCATCTTTGCTCACTGCAAGCTCTGCCTCCCAGGTTCACACCATTCTCCTGCCTCAGCCTCCTGAATAGCTGGGACTACAGGTGTCCGCCACCACGCCTGGCTAATTTTTTGTACTTTTAGTAGAGACAGGGTTTCACTGTGTTAGCCAGGATGTCTTGATCTCCTGACCTTGTGATCTGCCCACCTCGGCCTCCCAAAGTGCTGGGATTACAGGCATGAGCCACCACACCTGGCCTGGAGTAGCTCTTTGATATGTTGTTAGATTTGGTTAGCTAGTATTTTAGGGATTTTAGTATCAATGTTCATCAAGGATATCAGTTGGTAGTTTTCTTTTCGGTTATGTCCTTTCCTGATTTTGGTATTAGGGTGATGCTGGCCTCATAAAATGAGTTAGGGAGGATTCCTTCTTTATCTGTGGAATAGTGTCAAAATGATTGGTACCAATTCTTCTTTCAATGTCTGTTAGAATTCTGCTGTGAATCCATCTAGCCTTAGACTTTTGTGTTGGTAATTTTTAAATTACCATTTCAATCTCGCTGCTTATTATTGGTCTGTTCATGTTATCTAATTCTTCTTGACTTACGCTATGAAGATTGTATTTTTCAAGGAAATTATCCATCTCTTCTAGTCTTCCTAGTGCCTAAAGGTATTCATAGTAGCCTCGAATGAACTTTAGTATTTCAGCAACGTCAGTTGTGATATCTCCTGTTTCATTTCTCAGTGAAGTTATTTGGATTTTCTCTCTTCTTTTCTTGGTTAATCTTGCTAATGATCTATCGATTTTATGTATCTTTCCAACAAACCAGCTTTTTGTTTTATTTATCTTTTGTATATTTTTGTTTCAATTTCATTTAGTTCTGTTCTGATCTTGGTAATTTCCTTTCTTCTGCTGGGTTTGGGTTTGGTTTGTTCTTGTTTCTCTAGTTCCTTGAGGTGTGACCTTAGAATGTTAGTTTATGCTCTTTGTTTTTTCTTTAAGCTGCCTAGTCCCTTGAATATTTCTCGCATCACTTCTTGTATCATTTTTTGGATGTCCTTGCATTGGGTTTCTCCTTTCTCTGGTCCCTTCCTGATTAACTTAATAACTAACCTCCTAAATTCCTTTGCATCTAAATAGGGATTTCTTCTTGGTTTGGCTCCATTGCTAGTGAACTAGTGTGATTTTTCCGAGCTGTCAAAGAGCCTTGTTTTGTCATATTACCAGGGCTGGTTTAATGGTTCCTTCTCATTTGTGTAGGCCCTGTCAGAGGGAAGGCCGAGGGCTGAAGGCTGTTGTTTAGATTCTTTTGTCTCATGGGGTGTTCCCTCTATGAAGTACTGTCTCCCTTTTTTATGGATATGGCATCCTGTGAGCCAAACTGCAGTGATTGTTGTCTCTCTTCTGGGTCTCGCCACCCAGAGAATCTACCTGGCTCCAGGCTGGTACTGGGGTTTGTCTGCACAGAGTCCTGTGATGTGAACCACCTAAGGATCTCTCAGCCGTGGATAACAGCACCTGTTCTGGTGGGAGTGGAGTATTTAGGGTGTCTCCCAGGTCCTGTGGGAGCAGTCCACTTCCTTCACAGGGTCTGTGGGTCCTCTCAGGATTGCTGGTTTGTTTTTGCAGTGATCTGGAGCTAAAATTCACAATGCGAGCTTCTGTAAGCTGCTCTGTCCAGAGTCGCAATCTAGTCCTGCCTCCCATCTGCCATGATGATCCCCTCCCAAACTCAGTTTTCTAAAAAATGACGTTAATCAGTTGAGTCAGTGACAAGCAAATGATCTTAATCGCCAACATCCCACACAACAAACAGTGAGAAAGTGAAGAGAAGGTAAGAGGAATGAAGGGGAGGTAAGGTAAGATAAGATAGTGTAAAGTAAAAAGTAAGGTTAAAGAACAGAAAAGTGATTTTTCCTTTATTTTTTAGAGGTAGTCAACAGAAAATGGAATACTTTGCTTTACTTTGCATTTTCATGAAGGGATAGTCACATATTTTTGATTAAAAATTGATTTTTTTAAGACTTTGTTAGCTTGCATGTATTTCCTGTAGTTGAGAAATTAGAGCACATTCAATCAAACAAAACAATGAATAGAAAAGTAGTAAAATCACGAAATACTAAATTAGCAAACTGAATAGTGAAATGGTAGATCACCCTTTACCCTCTAGTACAACCTTCTTACAGATAAATATTTTTAAAATAAATGCTAGAGACTTTTAAATAGCCTTTAAACTGGTAAATATTATAACATTTAACACAACAAAATTAATAAGCAGGAGTAGGATCCTATAATATTACAAAATGTTATTATAAACAGTAATAATTAAAGATTAAATAACAAATGCTGTAGATGTGGTCAGAATTTATAATTAAAATTATAATTAACTGGACATGATGA
Organism: Macaca mulatta; assembly: GCF_049350105.2. Taxonomy (NCBI): domain Eukaryota; kingdom Metazoa; phylum Chordata; class Mammalia; order Primates; family Cercopithecidae; genus Macaca; species Macaca mulatta. The sequence goes on from NC_133411.1 coordinate 22,848,673, forward strand.
CATTGTTAGTCTTCTCAACTCTATATATTAACCATGAAGAAAACAGTGTGAATGTTACTGGATTCATTTAAAAAAAAAATGGACTGCATTTTAAAAGCAGTTTTAGGTACACAAAAAAAATGAAGTAAGAAATATAGAGTTTTCCTGTGTCTCCTTTGTTTACCTTGCCCTCACCCTGCAGTGTTCTCCATTAATAACATTCTGTGTTAGGATGGTGTATTTTGTTATACAATTGATAAGTCAATACTGATACATTATTATCCACTATAGTCCATAGTTTACATTATGGTTCACTGTTTGTGTGAAGTAAACAATAGTGCAAACTATGTGCATATATTCTATGGGTTTTAACAAATATAGAATGACATGTACCCACTATTCCAGTATCATATAGGATAGTTTCACCTCCCTCAACCTGGAACCTTTAGCAACCACTGATCATTTCACTGTCTTCATACTTTTGCCTCTTCCAAAAAGTCATATAGTTAAAAGTATACAGTGCGTAGCCCTTACAGATCAGTTTATATCACTTAGCAATGTGCATTTAAGGTTTTTCCATGTTTTTCAGGTCTAGTGAACTTATTATTATTATTTATTTATTATACTTTAAGTTCTGGGCTACATGTGCAAAATGTGCAGTTTTGGAACATAGGTACACACGTGCCATGGTGGTTTGCTATACCCATCAACCCGTCATCTACATTTGGTATTTCTCCTAATGCTATCTCTCCTCCAGGCCCCCACCCCCCAACAGGCCATGGTGTGTGATGCCCCCCCCGCTCGTGTCCATGTGTTCTCATTGTTCAACTCTCACTTATGAGTGAGAACATGCAGTGTTTGGTTTTCTGTTCTTGTGTTAGTTTGCTGAGAATCGTGGTTTCCAGCTGCATCCATGTCCCTGCAAAGGACATGAACTCATCCATTTTTATGGCCACATAGTATTCCATGGTGTATATGTGCCACATTTTCTTTATCCAGTCTATCACTGATGGGGATTTGGGTTGGTTGCAAGTCTTTGCTATTGTGAATAGTGCCGCAATAAACATACTTGTGCATGTGTCTTTATGGTAGAATGGTTTATAATCCTTTGTGTATATACCCTGTAATGTGATCACTGGGTCAAATGCTATTTCTAATTCTGGATACTTGAGGAATTGCCACACTGTCTTCCACAATGGTTGAACTAATTTACACTCCCACCAACAGTGTAAAAGTGTTCTTATTTCTCCACATACTCTCCAGCATCTGTTGTTTCCTGACTTTTGAATGATCGTCATTCTAACTGGCGTGAGATGGTATCTCATTGTGGTTTTGATTTGCATTTCTCTGATGGCCAGTGATAAAGAGGTTTTCTTCATATGTTTGTTGGCTGCATAAATGTCTTCTTTTGAGAAGTGTCTGTTTATATCCTTTGCCCACCTTTTGATGGGATTGTTTGTTTTTTTTCTTGTACATTTGTTTAAGTTATTTTTAGATTCTGGATATTAGCCCTTTGTCAGATGGGTAGATTGCAAAAATTGTCTCCCATTCTGTAGGTTGCCTGTTCACTCTGATGATAGTCTATTTTACTGTGCAGAAGCTCATTTGTTTAATTAGAACTCATTTGTCAATTTTGGCTTTTGTTGCCATTGCTTTTGGTGTTTTAGTCATGAAGTCTTTGCCCATGCCTATGTCCTGAATGTTATTGCCTAGGTTTTCTTCTAGGGTTTTTATGATTTTAGGTCTTACGTTTAAGTCTTTAATCCACCTTGAGTTAATTTTTATATAAGGTGTAAGGAAGGGGTTCAATTTCAGTTTTCTGCATACGGCTAGCCAGTTTTCTCAAAACCATTTATTAAATAGGGAATCCTTTCCCCATTGCTTGTTTTTGTCAGGTTTGTCAACCCTTAGATGGTTTTAGACGTGTGGTGTTATTTCTGAGACCTCTGTTTTGTTTCATTGGTCTATATATCTGTTTTGGTACCAGTACCAGTACCAGTACCCTGCTGTTTTGGTTATAGCCTTGTAGTATAGTTTAAAGTCAGGTAGCATGATGCCTCCAGTTTTATTCTTTTTGTTTCAGATTGTCTTGGCTATGCAGGCTCTGGTATCTACCCAGAGGAACAGAAGTCATTATATGAAAAAGATGCTTGCACAGGCATGTTTATCGCAGCATAATTTGCAATTGCAAAAATATAGAACCAACCCAAATGCCCATCAACCAAAGAAAATGTTATATATATGTGTATATAAATGTTATATATATATTTGTTCTGAGGGAGACATCTAATATTAAGTTACCTACACCTCAATTTTATAGATAGATGTGTATATTATGGAATACTACTCAGCCATAAAAAGAAACAAAATAATGGCATTCACAGCAACCTGGACGGAGTTGGAGGCAATTATTTTAAATGAAGTATTTCAGCAATGGAAAACTAAACATCGTATGTTCTTACTTATAAGTGGGAACTAAGCTATGAGGATGCAAAGGCATTAGAATGATAAAATGAACTCTGAGTACTCAAGGGGAAGGGTGGGAGAGAAGTGAGGGATAAAAAGATTACACACTGGGTACAGTGTACACTGCTTAGGTGATTGGTATATCAAACACTTAGAAATCACCACCAAACACCACCTATTCCCTGAAACTATTGAGTTATTTTTTCTTTAAGAAAAGAAACAAACATCAAATAGAAAAATAAAAAATAAGTTATTTTCTTAACATGAATTGGATTGAAAAATCTGAACAAAGAGAAACAAGAAGAGATAGTGAAAATGCTCAGGGAATTAGCTAAATGACAAAATTTTAGGGTTAATACCCACAGTTCACTAGCTGTGTTACCAGAGTAAGATTACTAAACTTTTCAGAGTCTCTGTTTTCTCTCTCATAAAGCAGTAACATTAAAGCCTACTAAATTACTTGGTTGAAGTACTTTTACCAGGGCCACCCCTAATTCCCCCTTCACCCAATGAATAGTGAATCTTAAGTAACAAAATATTCTGTCCACAGTATCTGAATAAGGAACACAAGGTCATTGATTTTATCATTAATTTATAGTTAAGTTTATTCAAAATGATTCCGTTTGAAAAAAAAAATAAGTATACTAACAGCTTCATAACTTTTATACTAAATATATAAGGCTTTGGCTTTAAACTGACATATCCTACACTGCTGTAATACATTGTCATGATTGATGTATGTATTATTACCTATAAGAGATTATGACTAGCTAAAACATCTTTTATTCCTCCATCAATTTTAAGATTTTTCAGGATATATAGAATTTAAATATTTGGTAAATATTATAAAATATATGGCTAAATTTAAGTTTAAACTTTGTGTCTGATCCATTTATTTTCCATTGTCAACCCAAAACACAAATATTAAGAATGTGAACACAAATGATAACTCAACTCACTGTCATTGGTCTTGGTCACCTTCAGGCATGTACCTCTGCTATTCTACTTTTTAAAAAATTTCGGCATTTCATAGGCTGCCTTCATTATTAGCACATTTTTCTCTGTATGTCAGATCATAATGCTTTCTTGTTCCTCTCTAATTAATGATTAATGGAGATGTCTCAAGTTAGATGAGACTCCTGCCTCCCTCGCTAACTGGAGTTTCTTAGGAATATAGCAAAACCAGCTTAAGAAGGACTCAAATCAAACCTTGCTACTCCCATATAAGCAGTTTCCATCCAAACTCCCCAATTTGAAGAAGGATTGAGCACTAAAAAAAGTAAATGTAGGTACTGAGAATTCCTATATGACCCTCATCTCTAATCCACATCCCCCTCAGAATTGAACATTGACATTTTATGCCTTCCTGGACTGTGCATGAGACCTTCTACACCATACCATCTGTCTTTCCCAATGCTCTGTTGAATATTTGGCCTAAATATATTGTATAAGGAAGCAAAATAGAAAATAACATACTCAAGTTTTTTTCCTATTTTCTCGAAACTATGTACCATGCAGTAATTTCTGACTGCCCATTCATTCCCTCTCCTCACAGCTCCAGATTCTACTAAAGACTTGCAAAATCTTCAGTGGAGAAAGCTTCAGAATCTTCAGAATCCCCACTGAAGATTCTGCAAGTCTTTAGTAGAATCTGTTTTTCTTTTGGAAGGTGGCATAACTTTTCCTCTACACACACATATATAATAGTTGTATATCTATTATAATTAATATACCATATAGGACCTCTGAGCTTTTCAAAGATTTATAAAATGTGGTCAGAAAAATTCCAGGATCTGGGCCAATTCAAATTGTTTCCTGTGACTTGCACAGCTTGTTTACTTTCTTTTGGTCGCTGCTTCTTATTCTTCGTGTGCTCATGGTTTATTCTGAGAAAGACATCTAACATGAAATTACAGGTAACTCTATTTTTTTCTAAGAAGTCTACTCCTAACTATATATCTTGGTAACATTGGTAAATATTTCAGGAGTGTTCAGCATAGGAATGTTTTCATGCATCCATAGGTCTTTGTTATCTCTTCAGTGCTCTGACACTCAGATTCATCTTCTCCACGACCATCTTCACTGTTACGACCTTGTAGTCATTGCACAATCATTTGGCAATCTGAGTGCAAGTCTCCTCCCAAGGGCATAGTTGGTTGCCTGCCAAAAATCAATTTCCTAGTCCACGTTGGTTCACAGACACTGATGATGTCCAAGCATCCTCCTCTCTTCCTTGTAACCTTGAAATTGGTTCCGAGATGAGCATCCTTAAGCTCATTTAATGAAGGAGCAGATTGCTGAGAGCATCTGGGAAAGGAGCTGTCTGGCTCTCAACCAAGAGTCAAAAGAAATCAAATTTTGTTCAGTTGAGCATAAATTTCCCACCATAAGTAGACAGCAGAACCATAAGACAAATAGGATCTAGCTTGAGGGAAATATGGAGGAAAATGACGAGCTAAATGTAAAGCTTAACCTACTTTTGGACTTCTTTTTTTTAAGAGCCATTTTTTCCCCTGAGTTTTGAGCCCACTTGAGTTTAGAAACCTAAACTATCCCAATATGTGTGTCTGCCTTAAATATTTAGTATATATTAACTTATTTTTTCCAGAATTAATTTTATGTCTTTTAATATTTTATGGAAAAAATATCGGGCTCACAGCTTTCATTATAATGTGCTTTATGAGCTTTTTAAATAAAATACGAGAATTACTCATCTTTCAAAAGTCCACACAAAAACTGCACACAGATGTGTGTAGAAACTGTATTAACAATTTCCCAAACATAAAAGTAAACCATTATGTCTTTCAATAGATAAGTGGCTAAATAAACTGTGATTCGGCCATTTGTTCAATGTGTTCAGCAACTTAAAAAAAAAAATTCTCAAGCCATGAAAAGACATGGAGAACTCTTAAACGCATATTACTAAGTGAAAGAAGCCAGTCTGAAAAGGCCACATACTATAGAATTCCTAATATATGACATTCTGATAAAGGAAAAATTACAGAGACAGTAAAAAAGTCAGCAGTTGACAGAGACTAGAGCATGGGAGGGATGAACAGGTGAAACACAGGGGATCTTTAGGATAGTAAAACTACCCTGTCTGATACAATATGCTGGATACATGTAATCATACAGTTGTCTAAGCCCCAGATGATGTACAATAGCAAGAGTGAATTGTAATATAAACTATTGACTTAAGATCATTATTAAGTGTCAACGTGCGGAATATGTTGACAATGGAGAAGCTCTTAGTGAGTGGGAGCAGATGGTACTTGAGAAATCTGCACTTTCCACTAAATTTTTCTGTGAACATAAAACTACTTCAAAAATAAAGTCTATTAAAGAAAGTCGATACCCAAGCTTTATTTAACTAAAAAGAGATTTCTTTTTTTTTTTTTTTTTTTTTTTTGAGATGGAGTCTCGCTCTGTCGCCCAGACTGGAGTGCAGTGGCCGGATCTCAGCTCACTGCAAGCTCCGCCTCCCGGGTTCACGCCATTCTCCTGCCTCAGCCTCCCAAGTAGCTGGGACTACAGGCGCCCGCCACCTCGCCTGGCTAGTTTTTTGTATTTTTTTAGTAGAGACGGGGTTTCACGGTGTTAGCCAGGATGGTCTCGATCTCCTGACCTCGTGATCCGCCCGTCTCGGCCTCCCAAAGTGCTGGGATTACAGGCTTGAGCCACCGCGCCCGGCCCAAAAAAGAGATTTCTCTGTTTGCAAGGAAACTATTATTCAGCAATAAAAATATGCCATCATCAGGAGAAAATGATTTGGGAGAGACGCTACATGGAAAACCATTCACAGATTTTGAAGTTGAAGAATTCATAAAAATAGAGAGTAGATTGGTGGTTACCAGAGGTCAGGAAAGATGAGGAGATGAAAGGATTAAAAAAAGGTTGATTAATGGGTACAAATACACAGTTTGATATAAGAAATAAGACTCAGTGTTTCATACATTAGTAGGGTGGCTATAGTTTACATTAATCTGTTGTACGTTTCAAAGTAGCTAGAAGGTATAGCTATAGTTTGTGTCTACCATAAGAAAAAGAAATTTATTTGAGGTGATTGGCTACCCCAATTATACTGATTTCATCTTTACAAATTATATCATTGTATTAAATTATCATATATACCCTCAAAATATGTACATCTATTATTATGTATTAATGAAATAAATTAAAAAGTTGAGAAATAATAGAAAATAAATCTTATGTAGCAAACATCTTTATTAAAAGATATAGTTGTTAATATTTTTAAAATTTTAGTTTATACAAATCTAAAATTTTATGCATTAGACATAGAGTAGAAAATCAGTCAGGTTAATAAAATTTAATATAGAAATTTTTGCACATATATTGCTGCTTTAGCTTATGTAAATTTTATGATGGCCACCAAAAGAGCAAGATGGATGAGACACATCAGATTTAATTGCTTTAACTGAAAATGACAAATATTGTTTTCACTCACAGTCCATTAGCCAAACCTAGTCACATGGCCAACATCAGTGCAAGGAAAATTACAGGGTCAAAATCCCTTGGTTCAGCAATGAGAGTAGAAAAGGTGAGTCTTTCCGAGAGACAAATGAGATGACATATTGAAACATTTAGTAACATCTGTTTTTATCTAATTCTTACTGTTAATTGCACTTATTTTAGGTGTGTCTCTCTCAGTTCTTTTTACTGTTAGTATATCTGGAGTTGGAACGTGTGGCTTCTACAATATCCTAGTCATTTAAATAAAAATGATTGGAAAGAAAAACTATGGCATTATTTCAATTTTGTTCTTCTTTAGTAAGAAAGAACCATTGTAACTCTACTTCCACACCTATGATATCTGAAATAGAGACTTTCTGTGTACTACCTGCCATGATATGTGTACTATCAATATGTTCACTTTCAGATGTAGCAAAAATAAAGTTAGGTAAGTTCCAAAAGCTGAGAGTTCCCTTTATTGGTAATAAATTAGCACCTATGGACATTTTTCAAACATGTATTCTACTAAATTCCGCACAAGAAATTGTGCTTGGTATAGAGGCAGGACTATCCTCAAGGAAACCTTGAGTTATCCACAATTAATTCAGAATAAATATCAATGGATTGCGAAGTCCTTTGCTAAAGCTCTGAATTTGCACCTTTAAAGAAATCAGTCTTTCATATTTATTAGAGGTACAAACTGTTAATATAATTAATTTTTGCCTTTTATTAAATCAAGATGGTGGCAATACTAAAACGAATTCTGATAGAAACTAGGTTATAGAATACTGCATTCTGATGAAAAAAAATCAAGTCAAAAACTACTAGCAAATTCTGCTAATAAACATTTTAGATAAAATATAGTTACACTTTTGTTTTGAGATCATCTGAAACAATTGTGTTAGAGTTCTGATTATTAGTTTTTCTCATTGCTATTTCATAATAAAAAGGCTATGCAAATGAGTTTCATTAACTATAGTTTTAAATCATTTACTTATCTACATCTGCAACACTCTTTTACAACTTTCAATAAATTTTTGAGTGTTTACTTATAACCAGAATGGTCTTGAGGGGATTCCCATAGAATTATAAATAATTTGGTAAAGCAATATAAACATCATAAAATTATTCCTATTGTCATTTAATTTTGAAATACATAACATAATACAAATTAAGCAACTTACCTAGTTAATGTCAAAATCACATCTCAAAAGCACACTATACTTTAAATATATTAAATTACTCATTAAAAATAGCATTACCTACTTCCCAAAATGAATTCTTTTAAATTATTTTTAATTCAGCAGCAAATATTTAAACAGAAGTAAGAGCTTGACTGAATATTATATTTTTGGATTACATCACAAATAAAAATATATTTTATGGAAATTTCTCTATTCATTGTTTAATTGCAATATATCTTAGCTGAGTTACATTTATTAAATGAAGACAGTTAACTACTAAACATTAAAACAATTTTCACTTAAAAGCCTAATTTTCCTCTCTTTTCTGTCAGATGAAGACAATATTCCAGCACCAGAAATAATAAGGGTGTATTATATATATGTGTATGTGTGTATATATATGTATGTGTATATATGTATATATATAAACATATGGCAAATACTCTTGAAATCATACTTCAAGTTATTTATTAGTAATGATTACACATAATTATTTTTGAAATGTGTTGGTTCCATGTGTTTCTTCTGTGTTCTATAAATGCATTGTAAAACTCTCATTTAGATAAAAATCCCATAATCTTGTCTTTTCAAAAATTATTATAAATTATTAGTATCATGTGTGCATATACTACCATGTGCATATTTCCTCAGCTGTAAACATACTTCAATTATTTATGACTTTGGACTGCAAAAAAGACAATCATAAATATAACATATATATTACATTTTTTTTCTAATATTAGCTACCTTTTTATAATTTAGACAGTATCAATGATGAGACTCTACTAAAACACCTGAGGAATAATTTCCGCAATTATATATTTGTATAAATATAAATAAATATCTCAGCTTCCTTGGATGTGTTTCTTGATTTTTTTCTATCAAATAAATATAAAACATCACTATGAAATAAGTGCCCCAAAATGATAATAATCATGTATTGCTGAACTAAATTGTTGAATGCCATACAATTAGTGTAACTATATAAAGCAATTAGAAAATATCTAACATTTTCTACGTAAACTATTAGATGTTTTAAATTTAAATACCTTATCATGTTAGCATACGCCCTTCCCATGTTGGGGTTAATGAATAAATAGGAAGATTACACTTTTCCAATATCAATATTGCTCACAACAAATCATTTTTTCATTCAATCAGAGTCACTGCTGTCAATGAACTGCATTTAATTTGCAAGGGCAACTGTTGCATTTGGCTTGTATTAAATTATTTCATGTTGCTGATTTTAGCTCATCATTTTTCTTAGATGATAAACTCCCTGATGACAGTTACTGTGTGCTCACTATATTACCGCAAATGGAAGAAGTATATGAGACATTAGTCTTCATTGAATGGAGCTCATAAAGAAATCTAAACTCTGACTCAAGGGGTGGAGAATTAATACTTTGACATAGTTAATTGGGTAATTGCTTTAATTACTGAGGCCCATGAACAAAATGAATAATGTGAATTTATTCACATTTTATATTTAGTAAGAAAAACTTCTTAACTATCAACTGAAATTACCTTAAATGTCCTTTTCTGGTGATAAGAAACATAGTGAACTTATTCTAATTTTCTCAAGTCATTATTTACAGAGCGGAAAAAATTCTAACCAAAGAGTGTATTAAAAGTGGACCAGGATCCTCCTGAGCTTACTAGATACAAATGCTTATAGCTACCTTGTTAAAATGAAGATATTTTAAAGAAAATAATCCATTTGCTTGAGAAACAATAATCTTTTATTTTTATTATCTATTGCTTGACTATCTATTGAACATTCAAATCCCTAGAAAGAAAAATATATTCAGGCGTCAACAATAAAAGTATCATTGCCAAATTAAAATTTCAAATACAAGGCAAGCAACTCTATATCTCATCCATTGATTTCCATCTGTCTCTTGTTTCATTTATTTCCTCAGAATTAATTATTCTTTGTAGACTTACAACCATTAATACATATCCATACTTGTTATATGATAGTTGAAAAATAAGGTAAGTGGTTATTATTGTTAATAATAATTAAATGACAATGTAGACTTAGGTGCTATGTCTATTTATATGTAAGGTAGTTCAAAAGCATAAATCTATCAGATAGCTCTTCTATCAATGAACAAACAAGTTTATTTTCTCAATATTTCCAATTTGGTAAAGTTGCCTATAAATGTGAAAAGTGAGCTTTATTTTTTATAAAGATATTCTTTTATATTCATAGAAAATATGTCAGGTAATGTCTGAAGACCTCATCCCAACGAAGTCTAAAAATTTTCTTAAATTACCAAAATTAACTAAAATAAGCCATAAAATGTTACCATCTATTGCCAGTTTTCAAGTAAACTTTAAATAAATATATTTAGAATAACTTTTAAATGTTTATTACTCAAAATATAGTCTAGATAGAACATTAAATCTCCACATTTTAGAGTATTGTAAACATACCAGAAAGTACAGGAAATATTTTATCAATGACCTACACCAAATTTGACACCAAATCATGGACATCAACGTCTCTCTTCTTTAGTATTGCTATTTTTTTCTATGCTAAAGTCTTTTATATCTGGGGTAAATTTCTTTAAGGCCAAATTTATTTGTTTAGTTTTGTTTTTTAGTAGATTAGCAAGGTTGTTTAATATATTGCTATTATTGCCAAAATTTTCTTATATTTATTCTAGCGATATAAAACAATTTCAGATAAAACTTTATTGAAAAATATTTTACTATATAAATAAGAAATGTTTGCACAACTGTAAATAAAAATATAATCATTAATAACCACATATATTCACTCCATCAGTGAAGCTAAAATAATCTTTGGTCTTTTCCCACCATTTCTCATACAGTAAGAGCACATCTTGTGTTACATGTTAGTTAACTGACTTAAACTGTGATTACTGCGTGTGACGATTAATATGATCTATCAAGTTGACTTGGCTGAAGGATGCCAATATAACTGAAAGAAAACATTATTTGTGTGTGTGTCTATGAGGGTTTCAAATATTAGACTGATTAAAGATATGTAAGTGGGCATCATTCAACCTCCTGAGAGCCTGAATAGAACAAAATAGTAGAAAACAGGTGAATTCACGCTGTTTGTCCTCAGATGTCAGAGCTCCTGGTTCTTGGGGCTTTGAACTTGGACTGTATCATACCATCGATTTCCTGTTTCTCCAGACTGCAGTTGGCAGAGTGTTGAACTTCGTGGCCTTAACTATGAGCCAAGGGCTATGATCTCTGTTTCTGTTTCAATATCAATATCCCATTGGTTCTGTTTCCGTAGGGAACTCTGACTAATACATTGGTTTATTTTTTCATGGAAATGTTAATAACATACTTATATAGACTTGGCAGAAGACGTAGCATGCTGAAGTCTTGTTTACTCAAAGCAGATACTAAGAAAATAATTTCAATATAAGAAAACACTTTTAGACATTGATTAGCAGTATAATAGAAAAATAGAGACAGAAGTTAACATTGTTTTAAAAATTATTTAAAAATTGAATTTTTTAGAAACCAATATTAAAGTTATACTTTATACTTCATTTTGCTATTAAAATATAGTATTTGATTAAATGTATAAACACATTTAAATATAATAAAGTTCATAAATTCTATGTGTAATTCCATACCATTATGAGTGGACTATAAGTAGTGTTTATTTTGTCTTCCTTCTTATTTCTGTAAATCACAGCGTCTGTGTGAAAAAACCAGCTACTTACTCATTGTTCTTGAAGAAATTGTAAGAATTACCATAAATCTATGTGTTGATATTAGATTACAAGTTAAATGTTCTGGTGATGTAATATGGCATGTTTATTCATAGAGCTCTTAGGGGATGGAGCTTCCTAAAGAACACTTGTGGTTTCATGACCCATTATTTTTTCCTGTGGCTGTTTGGGGAAAAGAGACTTAAAATGCTTGAGTTAGCACCCTCTTCTCTTCTCTTTTGGAAATCTGTTAGCTGCTAAGAGAATATGTTCTGGTTTGCTCTTGGCGTACACTCTCTCAATGGCATTGACTCTATCTACACATTGGGTAATATTGATTTGGCCTTTAATTTGCGAAAACTAAGCCATATTCTCCAATATTAATTTTATCGGTGAAATTAACTTTTTTTTGTCTATTAGTGTGACTCTTACATCTCTGACTCAGGCATACAGTATTATTATCGGGCCCTTAAACAGGACCCAAAAGCTTATAGCCCTGGCTTCTTTTGTGTCTGTAAGTTGAGCAGTTTGCCTTGGATAGCTCTTACCTTAGCCTCATCTCTTGGGTCTTTCCTTAAACGTCATTTTTGTTTTTTCAGTGCAGTCTTAGCCACTCTACTTAAATTCTGGAGTCCAACCTCATATTAGACATTTCTATTTCCTTCCCATGACTTTTTTAGTGCAGTTATTGTCATCAAGTGTATTCTATTTTTTATTGTTTGAGCCATTTATTCTCTGTTTATTTCACTGGAATTCACGTTCCATGGAGGCAAACACATTTGTTGACATGACTGCATGCGGAACAGCAGTCCCTGGCACAGCGTACATATTCAGTGAACATGTGAATTTTGTTATTAAGAAAATCACTAAAACCAAAGCATACAAAGTTGATGCAATGTAGAGAATAAGTGTGTTTTTGCAAAGGAAATAGATTTTGAAAAAGTCAGCCTCTCAGAGTTTCTATTCCTACATTGGCCATGAACAAAATTGAAGCAAAATAGTAATACAATTAATAACTTACTATTAAAATAATTTAAAATACAGCATTCGTAAACTTGTATGTGCATCTAACAGTATCCAAATCAACAAATCAGAACTTTTTAGAACTGTTAGAAAGCAAGCATACTCACAGTAAAAAAATTATGATCTGATAGACCAAGAATCAATTGGTAATGAATAAGGAATATCTAAAAAAAAAAAATGCATTAAAAGCTTAATTACATGGGTGTATAAATAAACTGTCACACAGAAAAGATAAAAAATACACTATTTAATAAAGTAACTCTTTTACATTTTAAAAAATGCAAAAATTCTCATTTTTGAAAGTAAATACCGTATAAATCATTCTCTAAGAAATAAAAATTAGTAAATTTATAAATTAATTTTTCAAATAGTGATAGAATCATTTTTAGGTCCCTTCAATCATCAAAATAATGGATTAAATACACATAGACTTATTAAAAATAATAGGCAAACAGATTATTATTTTTGTTATTTTGAGATAGAGTCTTACTCTGTCACCCAAGCTGGAGTGCACTGGCACAATCTTGGCTCTCTGCAACCTCCACCTCCTGGGTTCAAGCTATTCTCCTGCCTCAGCCTCCTGAGTAGCTGGGACTACAGGCACAAGCCACCATGCGTGGCTAATTTTTGTATTCTTACTAACAATGAGGTTTCACCATGTTGGCCAGGCTGGTCTCGAACTCCTGACCTCAAGTGATCTGCCTGCCTCGGCCTCCCAAAGTGCTGGGAATACGGGGGTTAGCCACCACGCCTGGCCCAGATAGATTATTTTTATACAATATAAAGACAAACTAGAGCACATTATTGAATATATTTCATGTATAGTTGCTTTATTTCAGGAATTAAGTCTGAACAATAATACTGTGAGGTGTAGTGCCAATTTTATTGCCTCATTTAGAACACCTGCTGTATTTCAGAGACTTAATAACTGAAAAACAAAAACAGCATACTTAGTTTCATCTTTAGTAATAATATTCTACTAGTATATTTTATTAATAAAATAATTTTTACTTAATTGAAAAGATAGTATTACCTTGTTAGAATTTATCTTCAAAAAGTACACTATATCTCAGATTTCTTTCAAACATTTGTAGAGAACTAAAGAGCACAAATACTTGATATTTCATAGACTCATATAATAGGTATGCAAAAGGATAGATTTTAGCACAACGCCTTTTGAATACGTGAAGAAATGAAGATTGAATTTTTGCCTCTGGCTTTATTCCTGATTATCAGGTCAATCCCTTTTTCTTCAAAATAAATAAATAGTTTCTTTCAGTCTGGAACTTGTGAAAACATGTGAATTCTTAATTTCTCCTAAATATATGTTAAATATAGTGTTGTTTATTTTGAAGTGATTTAGTGTTTCTAAATATAGATGCCCTTCAGTTCTTTAAATATTATAAAAAATAAATTTTCAACATACAGACTATCAAATAATTTATCCAAGTTATTTTTATAACTCAAGTAGAAGTCACTAAGAGGTTACCAAAAGTAATCTCAGGAGTGCAGACCAGTTACCATCAGTAAGGGAAACTGTGTGTGTAAGCTAGACTCCAGTAAATCACCATGTAATGCCAGTTGTCTTTACTTTTGAAACTTTTTTTTTCCTTTCTAACAGATTCTACTACATCATAGATGCAAGGTCTGGGAGTCTTTGGATGGGAAACTAGAGTCAATAAAATTGATCATTTTCCCCCCTGCAATCTTTCAACCCACAAAGGGAGGAAAATATTTTGTTTTATTTTTAATTCTATTTGTATGAACACCCAATTGCTCTTCTCTGCTTTTCCCAATGAAGATATCTTACAGTAGCAGCAAACTCTACAAGATTTGAACTTCAATAGTCTTACAAAAATGAGAAAACACATACCATCAAGTTAGCAACAAACTTCATTATTTATTACTATTTTTTTCAAACTCTGCAGACTCATGTTTTTGACTCATGAGGATTTTTCTGGACTGCTAAGGTGAACTTTAGAAACAGAAGGCCTGCATGACTTCAAGGAACATTTTAAACATAAAATAATATTAAACTACAGAATTTATTTGGTCAACATACATTTAGTTACATACACGATGTGTGTTTGTTAATACATTTATTGAATGAATCAATAATTTAAAAACATTGACATGTTAACAAACGAAGTCAATGAAGTTTTTTTAATCAATTTCTATCAATAATCTTTTATATATATATTTAAAGGTTTTACAGAATTTGGTTGTTTTCAAGGTTAATAGTTCAGAAGATACATGTTTCTTTGGTTTAAATGTGCCCCCACCGCGAAATTCAAGTGTTGGAAATTTAATCCCCAATGCAACATTGTTGGGAGATGGGGCTTAATAAGAGGTTATTGGGTCATGAGGGCTCTGTCCTCATGAATGGATTAATGAATAATAGTTATTGCAGGAATAGTTTAGTTATCACAAAAGCACATTGTTATAAAAGAGCCTGGGACAGGCGCAATGGCTCAAGCCTGTAATCCCAGGACTTTGGGAGGCCAAGGCGGGCAGATCACCTGAGGTCAGGAATTCGAGACCAGTCTGACTAACATGGTGAAACCCCATCTCTACTAAAAAAAAAAAAAAAAAAAAAAAAAAAAAAATTACAAAAGTAGCCAGGTGTGGTGATGCATGACTGTAATCCCAGCTACTCAGGAGGTTGAGACAGGAGAATCGTTTAAACCCAGGAGGCGGACACTGCAGTGAGCCATAATCACACCATTGCACTCCAACCTGGGCAACAAGAGCGAAACTCCTTCTCAACAACAACAACAAAAAAGAGAGAGAGAGAGAGAGAGAGAGAGAGAGAGAGAGAGGCTGTTCTCTCTTGGTTTCTCTGTCAATTGAGCTTGTTTCTGCCTTCTCTTTCACCTTTCACCATGGCATGAGGTTCACACCAGAGGCCAGCACCATGTTCTTAAAATTGGTAGCCTCCAGAACTGTGGGCCAAATAACTTTCTATTGTTTACAATGTTACAGTTTGTGGTATTCTGTTATAGCAACAGAAAACAAACTAAGATATGTGTCTTCAGAGGCATAAAGGAGAAATAACCTTTTTCTTTTCCTTTTTCTTTTCTTTTCTTTTGTATTCTATCTTCTCTGACCAGGTTTGAGGTGAACTAATTGAAACTTATAGACTTCAAACTACAGTTCCACCGGTAGTAATGAAAGTTGGGTCATATGAAAGCAAGAAAAACAAACAAACAAACAAACAAACATATATTTTCCTTTTTTAGAGGAACCAATTGTGTGCCTGCAACAGAAACCTTTCTAACTGATTTTCCCTCACTCTACTTCTTCTAAAATATGTAATACTTAATATATAGTGATACATGATACACCTACACATAATCTTGCTGGTCGAGAGTTGTTTCTTACTTTAGACATTATAACATAACAATATTGAGTGTTAATAGCTGATAGCAAAACTGACCCTTCCATATTGGGCCATAAAGAAGAAAATCAACATATATTTATATATAAATACACATATGTACATGTATATATACACATACACACAACATATTTTTATATATATTTTTATATATAAGCACAGAAATGATCACTGAGGAGATTGTCATACCTGAGATATATGGAGATCCCTGGGAACAAAGAAGTGTGCAAGCTGACAGCTTCAGTCACACAATGGTGGCCACCACAGTCCCTAGAGCTCCCCTCTGCAGAAGACACTGCCTGCTTTCATCACTGAGACAACCATCTCCATCACAGAGTCCCCTGAGAAGGAAACAGTGCTGTGTTCTCTCCACTGAAAAAAGAACTGCTGTGGTGGCAGCTCAGGGCAGAAACTCGTACCCCTCTCAACCCTGCATGAACCCCAGTCCCGGGACTATATTCACCCACCCCAGACACTTGTCCCTAGATGTTCTGTGCTTGCTTGCTTTCAAAACCACAGGTCTGTGGCCACATTGCATGTACTCATACTACAAATAAAGAAGCCACCACTGATAGGGCTAACACTTTGCCAGACCTTGGGGCCCCAGTTGCTCTGTGCCACCACACTGTGGAGAGCAGTTTTATAACCTTTCTGTGAGTGCCTGCACAGCTAACAATTGAGCTATCACCACAAGAAGCTAGTCCCTGGAGCCACTGTAGCTCCTCATGTGCCTGCACTGCATATACTGGCTCTAGAGATGGACTGTGAGCACCATACCTCAGATGCCAGAGTCATTGTTGCTATGGGCTAGTTCACCTTCCTGGCTTCAAGTCACTGTAACTCAGCACATGCTCACATTTTCGATTCTGGCTTCCCAGATGCTCCCCAAGCACTTGTGCTTCACACATTGTTACCAGTGTTGCAGCAGGGTTGTCTGTGTCGCAAACACTAGTGTCACCACCAACCTGGACCTAGCAACTTGGTCTCCTCAGGCCTTTTAGGTCTCTTCAGACCTGTGCTTCAGGCCTCAGGTCTGTGGCCACTCCAAGGATGGTGTGCATTAGACACTTTGCCAGTGCTACTGGGAACACAACCACAAGCTAGACCCAATGCCAAGAGAGACTCCTTTACCCATGACTTCCCAGTGGAAGAAAAAAAGATTCCAAAGCCCTTGTTATTGCTGCAGACAGCCACAGCCTTGGCTGTTAAAGATCCATGGGGTTTTTGCTGACACCAACATTAGCTGATAAGCTTCACAGAGACTATGACCTCTATATTCTCACCAGAGCCAGAACTTCTGCACCCATCCTAGACAGTGCCATCACTTTTACCAGTAGGAAAGGTCTTTCCAGTGTAAAATCAATCCATAAAGTTGGCAAGGAGTGAAACATACATCCATTAATGAAAGGTAACAAGAACTATAGAAGACCAAGGAAACAACATCATAAAAAGAACACAATAATTTTCCTGTGATTTACACCAAAGAAATTAAGATATGTGAATTGTCAGACAAATAATTCAAAATAATTGCTTTAAGGAGTTCAGCACACTACAAGTGAACACAAATTGACAATTAAACAACATCAGGAAAACGTTTAACAGAGAGATTGGCATTATAAAAAAGAACCAAACAGTAATTATGAAGCTGAAGAATACAATGAATAAAATGAAAAAGAGTCAGTCAGCAGCAGAATTGATCAAGTGGGAGAAAGAACCTGTTAACTTAAAGACAGGTATTTAAAAGAATACAGTCAGAGGGAAGAAAGAATGGAAAGTGAAGAAAGCCTATGAGATGTATGGGACAGCAAGAGAGCTACCATTTACATTACAGAATTTTAGAAAGAAGGATAGAATAGACGGAATGGATGGAATGCGTATTTAAGGAGATATTGACTTAAAGCATTTCAGGTCTGCAGAAAGATATAACTACCTAGCCACAGGAGGCTTAAATGTCACAATCATGTACAATCCAAAGAATGCTATACCAAGACATATTACAGCCAAACCATCAAAAATCAAAGACAAAGATATAATATTGAAATCAGCAAGAGAAAAACAGTTATTCACATATAAGAGATCCTCTATAAAGCAACCAGTGGATTTCTCAGCAGAAACTTTGCAGGTCGGAAAAGAGTGGGATTATCTAATCGAAGTGATGAAAGGGAACCAGAATGTGGTTATTTTGCCAATGAAGAATATTTTAACTCCAAAGATGTCCTTCTGATATGAAGGAGAAAAAAGTATTTCCCAGACAAATAAAACTGAGGAAGGTCATTATCACTGGATATGCCTTTCAAGAAATGCTAGTGGGACTTTTTCAAGGTGAAAAAAATGGATACTAATTAGTAACATGAAAGTACAATACTCACTATTAAGAACAACAAAAGACATACAGTGACTGAATGGATATATAAAAAAGAAAAATAAGACCCAAATATATGCTGCTTACAAAACTCTCACTTTACCCATAAGGAACACATAGACTGGAAATGAAGGGATGGAAAAAGATATTTCATGCAAATGGAAGCCAAAATATTGTAGGGGAAGTTATACTTACATCTGACAAAGCAGACTTTAGATTAAAAACTGTAAAGAAACAAGGAAAATAATTATGTAAAAATAAAGAGGTTAATTCATGAAGAGGATATAACAAATGCACATATGTATGCACCCAATATTGGAGCAACTAAATATATAAAACAAATATTAACAGATACAACGGGAGAGAGAAGCTGAAATACAATTTTAGTAGGAATTTTCATATCCCATTTTAAAGAGCAATAGATCATCCAGACAGAAAATCAATAAGAAAGTAGTGGACTCAAATTACACTTTAGAACAAACAGACCTAACAGAGATATACAAAACATTCTATCCAAAAGAAGTAGAATACACATTCTTCTCAAATGTAATGGAATATTCTCCAGGATAGATTGAATATTAGACTACAGAATCAGTCAACAAATTTAAGAAGACTGAAATCATATCAAGTATTTTTTCTGACACAGATGTATGAAAGTAGAAATAAACAAAAGGAGATAATTTTAGAAAATTTACAAATATGTGGAAATTAAACTCTAAACTCCCGAACAACCAGTAGGTCAAAGAAGAAAGTAAAAGAAAAAGTTTTAAGTTTCTTGACGTCAACAAAAAAGGAAACGAACATATCGAAACATGGGATGCAGCAGAAGCCATTCTAAAGGGGAGGTTTATAACAATAAGCCGGATGCAGTGGCTCACGCCTGTAATCCCATTACTTTGAGAAGCCAAGACAGGCAGATAACCTGAGGTCAGGAGTTCAAGACCAGCCTTGCCAACATGACAAAACACCATCTCTACTAAAAATACAAAAATTAGTCGGGCGTGGTGGTGAGCAACTGTAGTCCCAGCTACTAGGGAGGCTGAGCCAGGAGAATCTCTTGAACCTCGGAGGTGGAGGTTGCAGTGAGACGAGATTATGCCACTGCACTCCAGCCTGGGTGGCCAAGTGAGACTCCATCTCAAAATAAATAAATAAGTAAATACCCAATAAATTAAATGCTTACATTTAAAAAGTAGAGAGCTCTCAAACAACCTGATGGTACAATTCAAGGAACTAGAAAAGGAAGAACAAAGTAAACACAGAGTTAGTAGAAGGAAAAAAATAACAATGATCAGAGCAAAAATAAGTGAAATAGAGGCTAGAAAGACAATAAAATAAAATTAAAAGTTGATTTTTTGAAAAAATAAACAATACTGGAAAACCTTCAGCTAGACTATTAAGAAATAGAAAGAGAAGACCCAAAGAAATAAAATCAGAAATGAAAAGGGTGACACTACAATTGATACCACAAAAATATAAAGAGCTATAAAAGACTTGTATGAACCATTATATACCAACAAATTGGATAATATAGAAGATACGCATAAAATTGTAGAAAGATATAACTTACCAAGACTGAATCATTACGAAATTTAAAAAAGATGAGCAGAGCAATAACAAGTAACTAGACTAAATCAGCAATAAAAATCTTCCATCAAAGTAAAGTCTAGGACCCTGATGCCTTCACTACTGAATTCTATGAAACAATTAAGGAATAATTAATATCAGTCCTTCTCAAACTCTTCCAAAAAATTGAAGATGAGGGACCACTTTCTAACTCATCTTATGAGATCAGACTTTCCCTAATGTGAAAGCCAGACAAGGACATTACAAGAAAAAAAGTAAACTATTATAGGCCAATCAATATCCATGATGAACATAGACCTAAAACTCGCCCACAAAATACTAACAAACTGAATTCAAAAGCAAATTTAAACATCTTTCGACATCAAGTGGGATTTATCACTAGAATGCAAGGATGTTCCCATGTATGCAAATCAGTAAATTTGATACATCATATTAAGAGAACAAAGAACAAAACCAAAATGATCATCTTACTACATGCAGAAAAAGCATTTGACAACATTTAGCATTTTTTCATGATAAAAAACTCTCACCAAATTAGGTATAGAAGTAATCTATCTCGACATAATAAAGGCCGTATATCATAAACCCAAAGTTAACATCACACTCAAAGGTGAAAAGTTGAAAGCTTTTTCTAAAATTAGAAACTAGACAAGAGTACTCGCTCATGCCAATTATACTGAGCGTATTACTGAATGTCCTAGCCAGAGCAATCAAGCAAGAAAAGGAAATAAAGGACATCCAGGTTGGAAAGGTAGCAGTTAAATTGTCCTTGTTTGCAGATAACATGATCTTATATAGAAAACCCTAAAGACACCACCAAAAAACTGTTAGAACTAATAAATTCAGTAAAGTTAGAGGATATAAAATTAACATAAAAGTTTTAGTAGTGTTTCCATGCACTAACAATGAACTATCTGAAAAAGATATCAAGAAAGCAATCCCATTTATAGTAGTTTTAGAAAAGTCTTAGGAACAAATTTTAACCAAGGAGGTCAAAGTTCTGTACACTGAAAACTACAAAACATTGATAGAAGAAAATGAAGAAAACACAAATAAATGGAAAGAGATCTAATGTTCATGAGTTGGAAAATTAATATTGTTAAAATGCCATAAGGACTCAAAGTAATCTACAGAATCAATGTAATCATTATTAAAATTCCATTTTTTCACAGAAATGGAAAAAACCTAAATTCTAAAATTGTATGAAACCACTAAACACTCTAAATAGCAAAATCACTGTTGAATAAATAGAAAAAAGCTAAAGGCATCACACTACCTGATCTCAAAATTTACTACAAAACTATAGTAATGTAAGTAGCATTATACCAGCAAAATGCAGATATATAGACCAATATGACAGAAGAAGCCTCTTAAATAAATCCACTTTTTTATGGTGAAGTGGATCTTTGATAAAGTTACCAAAAATCTACAGTAGGGAAAGGACAGTCCCTTATCTCACACCATTTACAAAAATCAACCCCAAATGGACAAGACCTAAGACCTGAAACTGTGAAATCACTAATGGAATACAGGAAGACTTCCAGAACGTTGGTCTGAGTAATATTTTGGGGGGAGGCATGACCCAAAAAGCACAGGTAACAAAAACAAAAATAGTCCAATGGAATTAAATAAAACTTAAAACTCAAAAGCTCTGTACAGCAAAGGAAACAGCAGAGTGAGGAGACAATCTAGGGAACTGAGGAATGTATTTGCAAATCACACTCTAATAGCAAATAAAACTCCCAAATGCCCTTATTAAAAAATGGCTAAAGAATCAGAATAGACATTTCTCAAAAGAAAACACACAGATGGCCAACAGATATATAAAAATATATTTGACATCATTATTTACCAGAGAAACTCAAATTAAAACCACAATGAGATATAACCTCACACCTGTTAGAATGGCTATTATCAAAAAGATGAAAGAAAACAAGTATTGATGTAGAAGTGAAGAAAAGAGAAACCTTGTATACTGTTGGTGGGATTGCAAATTAGTACATAGAAAGCGGTATACGACTTCTTCAAAACATTAAAACTGGAACTACACTATGATCCAGAAATCCTACTGCTGAGTATATGTTCAAAGGAAAATAAATCCATTTGCCAAAGAGATATCTTCATTTCCATGTTCACTGCAACATTATTCACAACAGCCAATTTATAAAACCAACCTAAGTGTCCATCAACAATTGAATGTAAAAAGAATATGTGATACACACAGATACACACACACACACACACACACACTCAATGGAATTAAAAGAGAAAGAAACCTTGTTATTTGCAGCAGCATGGAGAAACCTGAAGGACATTATGCTATGTAAATAAATCAGGCACAGAAAGATTAATACTGCCTGATCTCACTTATATGTGGAATATAAAAATGTTGAATTCATACAGGTGGCAGACACAATGGTGCTAAATGATGAAAACACATGGATACAGAATGGTGGTTGTTGGATTTTGGGAATGGGAGTGGAAATACAGAGATTTTGGTCAAAGGGTTAACATCTTCAGTCATATAGGAGGAATACGTTCTGGATATCCACCATGTGTAGCATGGTGACTAGATTTAATAACAATGCATTGTATTCTTGAAAATTGGTAAGTAAGTAGATCTTAAATGTTCTCACAACAAAAAAGATAAATATATAAGATTATGGTTATGTTACTTAGCTTGATTTTTCATATGTATACATATACCAAAGCATCACCCTGTACACCAAAAATGTATGCATTTTTACATTTATTAATTGTCTTAATAAAGGAAAAAAGTTAAACATGGATGTATAAAAAATAAGGAATATATAAGAGAGTTAAATTCCGAATAGGTACTAGGAGCTCTTATTAGGAAAAGCTTGATTCTTGAACTTACAGAATCAGAGATAAAATAAAAACAGAAGGTAAAGATTGAAATTAATCATTGCTCTGTGAGTTCTTAATATATCAAGACTTCTCATTCACAGCAGTATATTTCTCAGATTTCAATCTGTTACATTTTCTTTGTCACCCTCCATGAAACATTTTACATTAAAGTAATACTAGACCATTTTAAACAGAAGAGAAGTTCCTTTTATGTTGCACCTGAATTGTGCCTGTGAAAAAGAAAAAAAATATATAGAAATAAGGATCCTTTCTTTTCAGTGTGTAATATTAGAAAAAGTTGGCTTTTGAGCCAGAGTATGAGATATGTCTATAATAGACATTGTTGTATCCCTAAGCCTTTTGGCCACACACAGTTGCACTCTTTTGAGCAAACATTAGAAAATTTAGAATAAAGTATTATCACCTGTGTTTATTTCTACCCTATCTTTTTCAAAAACAGAATGTATTCACTTTTAACAAAAATAGAAGCCTGTCACTTGTAGAAAGCTTACTGTTCTGACTGATGAGAACTGTCTCTCACCAAAGGACACCTGCAACTTACTTGAAAGAGTAAAACATTTTTGATAATCTCCTATCACACTTTATGTCATAACTTGAAGACTCAATCTTTTTGCAAACTTGTGACATAGCGATCCGTGGTCATTGTGTTCATCCTCTGCAATATATTGTTCTTATTTTGCTCTTTTTAATTTCGGGTGTTCAAAATCAAGCTCACTGAAAAATTGCACATATTTGCCACTCCACTTTTTTTCTTCAGACTTTTCTCTTTCTTGGATTTCCCCCTAATGTTCTGTCTTCTTTGCAGATGTTTCTTTCTGCATTTTAAATGTTGAGGTTTCCCAGAGCTAATTTTATCTTTTCATGTCTTCCTGCTACTAAATGTGATCAGTATATCACAGGGGGCACTCACACAGAATTTGCATAAGATGGCCCTGAACTTGAAGTTCTGCCATTTACCACTCCACTTTGCAACTTTGGGAAACACACTTTATATCCATGTCCATCTGAGAATTCATTCCTCAAGTGGGAAAATAGAGTTTAACATCTGAATCCATTTGGAAGATTAAAAGAAACAATAATTATAAAATAATTAGCACAGCATGGTACCTGTAAAACAATATTAATGACCACCATAACTCCCAATTCTCTATCCCAAGCTTGACTTCCTACACACACATTTGTCAATTACAACATGACGTCTCATAGAATCTCTAACTCAACAAGTTCAGAGCTAAATTCATAATAATTCATCTATTTCTAGCTCTTTCTCCTCCCTTCCTTCTACAATGATACAGGGTCTTCTCTAAACATTCTTAGTCATGGGTTGAGTGGGTGAGTGAGAATACAATAAGCCCAGTTAACGAAGCAAAAATGCAAGACATTCTAGACTCTTTCTCCCTAAAGCTATATCTAGTCATTACTGTAATATTAAAGGTGCTGCCTTCTTACAATGTTATATATTGAATCATCATTTTCTAGCCCCATCGTCACAGTAGTGTCATAATTCAGGCTTATATTTTACCTGGTTTCAAAAATTACAATACATTCTTATCTATCTAGAGACTCATTCACACATGCACTAAGATAGATTTTTCTAACATACAAATAATTACATTTTCTAATTTCACTTATAGCAAAAATTTCCTGATTTTTGGTAGATTATAGTAATGTGAAATCTTACCAAATTTGGAAAGATTTTTTATATATCTTTACCACTTTAACATGATGTTAATTTTAAAGTCAGTATTTTATATGAGCATGTTACAAAATACTATTATATGGCTTCTTAATTCTACATTGTAATACTATTATAATATGTAATAACATTTAAATTTTTTTTAACACTTGATGTATACTATTTAATTTTCTTTAATGTTTTTAATGTAAGTAAAAGCAAACTTTTTATACTCAGTATGTAAACCAAATGCAAATAAAAATGGAGATCATATTTCAGATATATGACTCGGAAAAATTGATTATAAACCCTGCTTTTCAGAACTGAAATTGAAAATTACAACTGTCACTTAAAATCAGTCTGTTTCTTTATTAAAATGATATGACAAAATATCTAAATAGATAAAGTTTCAGGCCATTCTTGGAAAGCATATTTCCCATAAACCACATCTAAAACTAATTATTTTGAAATGTTAATTATCCCAATAAATGAAAGTTAAATGGTTTATAATATCATTATATTCCTCTTACAAACATGTTATAAGCAATATGGAAAACAATGTACTACATGAGATCTTTTTCAAAAACAGAATGCACATTTTGAATGTACAGAAGCATACTGAGGATACTTTGAAAAAATATTTTAAATAATTATTTTAATTTGTCATTCAAATTTTCATTTTAAGATATATGGATTTAGAATTTATTTTATTTTACTTTTCAGCATTAATCGGTGCATTTTATGCATTTATGTATTTTTAACCTTTGAGTTCAGGGTTGTATGTGCAGGTTTGTTATATAGGTAAACTTGTGTAATGGGGGCTTGTTGCACAGATTATTTCATCACCCAGATATTAAACCTAGTACCCATTAGTTATTTTTCCTGACTCTCTCTGTCCTCCCAACCTCCACCTTCCAACAGACCCCAATGTGTGTTGTTCCCCTCTACGTAACCATGTGTTTTCATTATTTAGCTCCCACTTATCAGTGAGAACATGTGGTATTTGGTTTTTGCTTCCTACATTAGTTTGCTAAGGATAATGGCCTCAATCTCCATCCACGTCCCTGCAAAGGACGTGACCTCATTGCTTTTTTATGACTGGATAGTATTTCATGGTTTATATGTATCCCATTGTCTTTATCTACTGGTCACTGATGGGCATTATGTTGATTCCCTGTCTTTGCTATTGTGATTAGGGCTGCAATGAACATACAACTGCATGTGTCTTTATAATGGAATCATTTATACTCCTTTGGGTATATACCTAGTAATGGGACTGCTGGGTCGAATGATATTTCTGCCTTTAGGTCTTTGAGGAATTGCCACAGTGTTTTCCACAATGGTTGACCTAATTTACACTCCCACCAAAAGTGTGTAAGTGGTCCTTTTTCTCCACAACCTCGACAGCATCTGTTATTTTTTGACTTTTTAACAATAGCCATTCTGACTGATGTGAGATTTGCATTCCTCTAATGATCTTGAGCTTTTTTTTCATATGATTGTTGGCTGCATGCACGTCTTCTTTTGAAAAGTATCTCTTCATGTCCTCTGCCTACTTTTTAATGGAGTTGTTTGTCTTTTCTTGTAAATTTCTTTAAGTTCCTTGTAGATGCTGGATATTAGACCTTTGTTAGATGCATAGTTTGCAACAATTTCCCCCCATTCTGTAGGTTGGCTCTGTTGATAGTTTCTTTTGCTATGCAGAACCTCTTTAATTAGATCCCATTTGTCAATTTTTTATTTTGTTGCAATTGCTTTCTGCATCTCATAGAGAAATGTATTATATTTGCCAAATGGGCAATTAGAAATATAGTATTGGACTTCAGGACAATGATTACTGGAGACAAAGTTTGAGGTTTCTCTGCTAAGAGATAAGAAGGGAAGTCACAGGAAAATAAAACAAAGCAATGTACTACACAAGGAAAGAGAAGACAATGGATGCGATCATTAATTAATTGTTTCTTCTAGCCATGCATTCAGCAAATGTTTACTAAAAGCCTTGTTAGGTCTAAGAGAAATAACCATGAATAAAGACATACAGTTGAGTTAAAATAATTTTAATTTACCAGCAAAAACTGTATATATTTATGATGTGTGACATGACGCCTTGACATATGTGTATATTATGGTGTGATGAAATTAAGGTATTTAACATTTGTGCAACACCACACATGCTTATTTAAACTTTGAGAAGTAGCAGCAACCTGTCTGAAAATAAAGATCTAAATTATAATAGGAAAATCAACCAGATTATTTTATATATTTATCTAATATTAATACCGTTCCTAAAATGCCCCTATAAAGGCATGGGTCCCAGGCACTAAACCAACTATAGACCCATAGAAGACAATCAACTCTGTTGCCATCTTTGGTCCCTTGAAACTGTTTTTCTGATACCTGCAGAAACTTCTAAATTGGATTTTAAAGATATTGAATAGCAGTTCTTCATCCATGGGCAACCCACTCATGCATATTTTGGACTGTATCTGTGGATAGAATGTTCATAAAAAGCTTTTGGCTTTCTCAGAGCATCAGGTGTTGATTTAATATGAAATTTCACCCACAAAATCTACCCAGGAACCAAGAGTTTCAACTTTGTCACACATCTCAGCCAAGTGAACCTAGAAGGAGCTGTTCACAGAGATTTAGGTTGATAATTCCAGTTTCTGAAAGGCCAATGACCAGAACAATAGGACAATCCATTGGCTACTGACTAGGGATATATTTCAATAATTTTAACACTTTAGGATGCCTATACATGCTATGAAAACTATTTTCAATTCTATGTTCCCCTACAAGGCTGATTCGTTATCTGCAAAGATCTGGTAAGCAATGCTAGTAAAGCAATCCATGAGCTTGGCAACATTTCTGAGGATGACTACAAAGTTCCTAGCATATCAAGAGGTAGCAATTAATGATCTCTGCCAGTGCCGTGCTGGGAGACTAGCCAATATCAAGAGAAGTAATGGCAAGTTGTGGATGCACGCTTTGTCCTATCCTGTGTGTTCCGCATCTATTCATATTGAAGTTTTCATTTTCTGGTCACCCCATTCTTTCCATTCCGCTGTAGCCTTTCTGGCCACAGTGATATCTCCACTTAAATACCACTTGTAAGTGCAACCATTCCTGACAATTCTCTATTAGTAAGCAATATATCTTTCTTATTACACCCTAATTCTATACTTTGCTTTATTTTTATCTTTGGTGATCATTATCCTATGATATGTAATGCATTTATACTTTTAAAAATGTATTGTCTGTCTTCAACTAGAATATAATCTCCTTGAGGATACCTTTTAAATTTTTCATTATTATGATCCTTGTTTCTAGACCAGCTCTTGCATTAAGTAAGTGCTTTATACTTGTTGAATGCATGAATAAATGAATGCAAAAGTTGGGAGGCATCTTGTTATCTTAAGACCCCACATAGCTCATACCTGAAAAGATTTTGACACATTTTATTAATTTTATGAAAAGGCCTGTAATCCCAGCTCTTTGGGAGGCAAGGGGATCACTGGAGCCCAGGAGTTCAAGACTAGCCTGTGCAACATAGGAAGACCTCAACTCTATAAAAAATCTAAATAATTAGCTGGGCATGGTGGTATGTGCCTGTAGTCCCGGCAACTCAGGAGGCTGAGGTGGGAGGATCGCACAAGTCCAGGAGGTTGTGGCTTCAGTGAGCCATGATTGCACCACTGCAGACCAACCTGGGTGATGGAATGAGATCCTATCTCAAAAAATTTTTAAAAAATTTAAAGCAATCTTATTAAGAGGCACTATCATACTAGATGCGATAAATGCTGCTCCTAGAAATATATTAGAAGGTTTCTTTCTGAGTATTCGTTTTGGTATTTAGGGGGTTCAAGAATACTAGTTTCTGTCTCGTCTTGAGCATATTTGTCCCTGATAACTGGGATTATATTGTCTGGGAAGTCCTCTATGTGATTTTCTGTGTAATAACACAAACTTTTCTGCAATAAAATCAATAAAAACAGAGCATTGCACACTTTTTTCACAATTACTGCAGTTAAAATGGCACCAATGTGATGAGTAACTTTAGCATTTGAGTTAGGTTGAGGCCATGTTTAAAGCTCATCTTAGTGGATTATGATATCACGCCAGATAATTTAAATATCCAGGTGGCTGGGAAAACAGTAAATCAAACTTCTGGCCCTAAAAGAGAAAAACAAATTGCTCTTGATATCCAGCATTAACAGTGACTCATAAGATCACACAAGCCAAATCAGTGGCTGCATACCAATCAGAGAAATTAAAAATCATCTTTCAATGTAGAAATATGGTCACAGTTTCCATCTAATTGCTGTAACCTTTTTTAAAATCTATAAATAATTATATTTATATTCTACAAATAATTGCCAGAACCCATCTGACTTTTTTACCAGCCAAACTGAGACCATAATTGCAATGATTATTGACATTGTATGTAACCTACCCCTCTAATTTCCATATTAGAATTAAAACATTACATGTCTTCCTTAAAATATCACATTATAATTTCATGATTATGATTTATAATGAAGTTCCTGAACTGCTTCTTTTTGTCCTTTTAAGAATCCTTTCCCTAGAATTACAAAAAAAAATTATCAGTAGGAGTTGAAAGAACGGGGAAAACTTCATTGGCTTAGTTATTTGTGTCTATCCTGGACACTTGGTAAAATTCTGCAGCTTCAACTTTGGTCTCCTCAAGATTCTTTATTATTTATATCATCACTACTTTCAAAAACTCCTCAATTTTTGGTATATTAATGTTTCTTAGGATCATTTGGACTTGGACATAGAGTTACAGCTTCTGTGAACATATTTTTACGTGATTGTTCTGGAGGAATAGACATGAGGATAAATCAAAAGAAGGTACATTTCATTTTTGTTGTTGTTGCTACTGTTCTTGTTCTGTAGGGTGTGTGTGTGTGTGTGTGTGTGTGTGTGTGTGTGTGTGTATTGGGGGCTGGGGATTGTCATTATTCTTGTTTATGTTGTACAGGCAGAGACTGACCTTTGTATTAAGTTCTCTAGGGCTGCTGTAACCAAGTACTACAAACTAGGTGGCTTAAAAAAAAATTATTGTCTAGCAGTTCAGGATACTGGAAGTCCGAAATCAAAGTATCTGCAGGGCTATGCTCACGCTGAAACATAAGGGAGTCTTTTCCTCGCTCTACCTGGCTTCTGGTAATTGGCTGGCAATATTTGACATTCCACAATTTGTAAAGATATCACTCCAATCCTCAGTCTTCACAGACCCTGTGTGTCTCTGCCTTCTTTAAAGACACCAGGCTTCTAGAATTAGGATACTAGCCTACTTCAATATGACCTCATTCTAATTTAACTCATTGCATCTGCAAAGATCTTATTTCCAAGTATGTTCACATTTTGAGGTACTTAGGGTTAGGACTGGAAAGTATCTTTTTCTTACAGACACAGTTAAACACATAGTAACCTCATTTGTTTTCTTCCATCTGACCTCTTGCTTTTAGGAGGAGTAATTGCCAATGTGGCTGTTGTCCCTGCAGGCTACTCCACTATAGCTGCTGTTGTAAGCAGAAGTGATCACATGTGCCAATCA
This sequence comes from Macaca mulatta, assembly GCF_049350105.2. Lineage (NCBI taxonomy): Eukaryota > Metazoa > Chordata > Mammalia > Primates > Cercopithecidae > Macaca > Macaca mulatta. The sequence goes on from NC_133411.1 coordinate 22,878,990, forward strand.
AGACCTGATGCCTGGAGCTCCTAAACTAATGAGTCCTGAGCAGACACTTATCTCCATCTAGACTATGTGACTGTCATGCTAGCTGAGCAAATTCTTCATTGCCCAATTCCTGTGAACTTTCCCAGCTTTAGCTTTGCCTTCTTTAAAAGGTGCCAGGAAGGTATATGTAAGAAAACAAATTTATTTCAATTTCAGTGAGAAGTGAATCATCTTGAGCATTTAATAATCGAATCAAGGTGATGAATATAGCATGGGGATTTCTTTCATTAACTTTTTAGAACATTAAAGGTTTTCCATGGGTGTGGCATCATTACATTTACAGATTGGGGCATTGTGCTCTTGCTGTTTCACTACTCATTATAACCAGCCTTGGACATTTAATCTCTTAATGAGCTGTATTGCCATGGTGGGAGCATCCTTACTGAGGTCTTTCAAAGCCCCTAATTCACCTTTTCAGTTTGTCTGTGTATCTTGTTTAATTTTATAACCAGAAGATTAGCATGCCACCTGTCATGCCTACAGGAAACTGGCAATATATTTTAACTAATTATTGGTGTACCAGGTGAGTAATAGAAATTATTGTAGGATCTTGGGTGTTTAAATAAGACTTTTACACATTTCCTGCCTAAGATAGATATTTCCTGAAGAAGAAAGAAGGGTGCGGGTCTGGTCTGTGAGAAGGCTGGTTGACCTGTTCCTGCCTACTCAGGTATCTGAGAATAGGAATATCCACATTTACCCATGATATCTAGGTTACTGTTTGAGTAATTTGTTTCTATTTTACAAAACACTTCAGTGTAATAACTTACCATTAATTATGATTCTTCGAGTTACCCAGGGTCAGTTTTGAAGTTCTGCTGGTCTCACTTGGAGTCTTTTGCATAATTCCACCAGGCTGAAAGACTGTGTGGGAGGTGGTTTTTCACTCTCTGTCTCTCTCCATATAGTCTTTAATTGTTCAATAGTTTAGCCTGGCTTCCAAACGGCTTGTCTTCTGGGTTCCATGAGAGTGCACTCTTCTGTCATATTCTATCTATCAAATCCAGACATAATTTCTTCCAAAATAAAGGGTAATATAAATAAACTCATCTCTTATCTGAGGAAGGGCATGAGTGTACCAGAATGGAAGGAATTGTCGGTTGCCATATTTAGAAACTACTTACCTCAGTATCAAATACCTGCTAGCCAATATTGTTACTGATTCTAGTTCTTCCTTTCAATAAATTATGATGTTCCACTCTGTCAATAAAGGCCCTATCCGCAGAGTGAAACCATAAAATAGTTTGCACAGGGAGAATTTGATATTTAAAATCATATTAACTCTAACAGAGGATTGGGGTAACAAGGGATTGACTAGGTAAAAAAACAACCCTAAAAACTAGAACTAGCAGATAAGGAACATCTTATATCCTTAGAATTGAGTTAAGGTGCCCAGTAAAAAGGCATCTGCCTCCCCGACCCAGTGAAGCAAAATATGATGACAGCTTCAAAGGAAAGAAGTATTCTATTTTTAATCACTTACACTGGGACAGACATTATGGACAGTGATGCTATATAATTATAACACATTTTCTTTATTCAAGTCACTGCGATTTTTTTGCTATTAAAAATTAGAAACATCAAAGTATGAAGTATGATTACTCGGGTCAGAACGAAGATATTGTAAGAACGTCACCAAGATTTATACATTTTCATTCACTCTGCTATACCGAAAAATGTACAAATTATCTCTCCAGGGTTGAATTGTCTAGAGATATTTGCAGCATCTTGTATCAGAAAAAAGAGTGACAAGTTTCATTCCATTTTTCCTAGAAGGAAGGATTATCACAAAGCCAATGCCCCAAAGCCCTTTGGTTCAGAGACAGTATTTTCCAATCATGTTCTGAACAAGTTTCGAACATGTTAATTAATGTTTGTCTTGAAGAGTTGTTGAATAAAATCTAGTGGATAGCGTTCTCATATGAATTTGAAAGATTTTAAGATAGCATCTTCAACAAATCCAAAAACTATAAGATGTCTTTTGAGTCACACCTTTTGCTTCAGAATACTCCTATTAAAGCACATAAATGGACAAACTTCACTGTTAGTAGAAAGTTTTATGACTTCAGATCACAATTAATATTTTAACATTCATATTTTCACCCAAACGACGTTTAGCCATCAAGCTTTGACACTGACAATTTTATCTTTCTTCTGCTGGTAGTTGTATGACTCATTAAAACAAAGTATATGAAATAATCACATCTATACTGATGACTTAAATGGGCACTGAAATAAGTGAATTAAAAAAATTCTGTCTTATAAGAAAAATTTAAAATAGTTCTCATGTAATATTTAAGAAGTAATAATTAACTTATTGAATTCATAGTGAAAAGTACTGCTGGACTACATCATCACAAATAGCATTATCCATTACTAAAATATAGACATAATAATAATAACTCTGACCATAATAAACTACTTGAGGAAGCACATGTGGCTTGAAAATGTCAAAAAGGATATAATATAAATGCAACTGAGCAGTATAGGAAAGGAGTACTCTTAAAACTCAGCACATTGTGGTGGGTATATGGCAACATGTTGAAGATAAAGGATGTAGTTGTCATCTGGTTATCCGAGAAAACAGAGATGATCGTATCCAAAGAATAAATACAAATGAAAAGGTTTAATATTGCATTTGGAATTCTTTTAGTATTCAAAACTGATGATAGAATAAAATAATTTTACAAAATATAAATCTGCAAATGTTTTTACCTGGGACAATGAGCCTTGACAGGATAACATCTAGAAGAGCAAATCCACAATAACTTATGTAAAATTGTCAAAATGTTATATTGAGTAAAATTAATAGAAGAGTCAAGTATTATATTTTTATTTTCAATATCCTGATGAAAATGATTATGTGTAAAATATAAATGAAATAGAGAAAGGAAATAAGAATGTTTTAAATATATATATATATACCCAAATGGAAAACTGACTTAACAGATTTTGATTTAAAAATACATTTTCTATGAAGATTCATCAATTCTACAGAAAGTGATAGACCTCTAATAGAAGTATTTGGTTTTAAACACCACATGTTCTCACTCATAGGTGGGAATTGAACGTTGAGAACACTTGGACACAGGGTGGGGAACATCATACTAGGGGGCCTCTTGGGGGATGGGAGGTAGGGGGAGGGATAGCATTAGGAGAAATACCTAATATAAATGACGAGTTGATGGGTGCAGCAAACCAATATGGCGTGTGTATACCTATGTGTCAAACCTGCACATTGTGCACATGTACTCTAGAACTTAAAGTATAATTAAAAAAAAAAAGAAATATTTGGTTTCATAAGGAAAGCATCAAAATAAACATAAAAAATTATTAAAATTAAAATATTATTGCATGGCAGTGCTATTCCGATGGAGTTGAAATGGCAAAGTCTACATTTCCTGGTTACAGCTAGAAAGACACTGTTCAGGGAACAGTTAGATTGCAACCAGCTAAAGAGAAATCAGGATGTTAAATTTGGCTATGCTAGCAAAGAAGCATTCAGGAAAATAAAGCAGCAATTATCCGTGAGCTGAGTTCCAGGCTTTTTTTTTTTTTTTTTTTTGTACAGTTTTTGTATTCGCATAAAGAATGAATAGCATTGTCGAGAGCATTTTTAAGTGCCTTAGGATAGGACTGGCATTCTGCCAGGAAATCTTGCAAGTTCAATTCTGAGGAGAATAAAAAAGAAATACAGGAATCTAGAGTGGGAGTTGTATTTTGTATTTCCTTTGTCCCCTTTGCATAGTTTCAGAATGCATTGACAAATCAGTTTCTGTAGCAATGGGATTCAGATTCTGGATTTTTTTTGGAAAAGAACATAAGCTTCTGAGACTAGAGGTAGAGAATGACCTCCAGTGGCTGGTGTCAAAAGAACAGAACAGCCAATAAATTATATTTGCCCTAGATCTGACAACCTATGTAGAATTACACTGGTACAGAACTAACCAGTACCCTGTTCATGTTGAAGATGTTTCTTATTCCCCAAATATGTGAACTTAATTATGGCTGTATTATAATTTAGCAGATCTCACTAAGTACACTCCAATAGCTATATGCAGTCTTAGAATTGAACACACAGAGCACAACATTGTGTTGCCGATAGCATGAAAGATTGAAGAAACTCCAAGACGACCAGAACTCAGAAGTCTGCAGTTATAGTAAGTGATATGACAAAATAAAGTAGGGAACAGTGAGATTTCTCGGGTCAAGGCTGAACGAAATACTGAGGCAAGAAACAGAGGAGAAGTTTCCTCCTAGAATTTGAGAAGATGCATTGATAGAAAAGGACTCCTCTGTAAAAATGAGCAGATAGTATTTGATATACAGCAATGATTTGACTGCATGATGGGTGCCTTGATCAGGTTCAGAGGTAATAATCTGCATGGAAACCTAATATATACCCTCAGGTAAAACTTCCTGAAATGTACATGAATAATACCAGATAGCACATGTGTCCTATTTTGATACATACCCTGGTCCTGCTGAGATTGTGCCTTTGCTATGAAGCAAGGCCTCTTTGAAGTACATTATTGTACTTAGATAAGGCCTTGCATTCTAGAGAGAGAGACAAGCTGGGAAAAAGTATTTCGTTATATAATATATATATATAATATATATATTATATAATATATATAATATATTTATATAATATATGTATTATATATATTATATAATAAATATATATATAATAAATATGAGTTTATTAAAAATATGAATTTTTGTCAAGGTCTAGAAAGAGGATTATAGTACATAAGAAATTGGAAGAAAAACATCCAAGGTCAAAGGTTCTTAAACAGTGGCAGCCAAATGTAACTTTCCATTTATACAGGAAAGATAACACATGACATTTTTATATACATTTCATTTTCAAACCATAAAGAAAAATCTGGTAGATTCTTCTGGCCAGAGAAATAAAATCAAATGAATCAAATGAAGTAAATTATTTATCGTACCATGTAGCTAGTACAAGAAAGAGAAAAATAAGTAACACCTTCAAATATAGCAAAAACCCAAAGCAACAAGTACGTAGAGAAAAAAAAGGCCATTCTGATAAGAAATAACTACAAAAGTGTTTGAAGAAAGGAAAAAACAGAATCTTAATTTAGATTAAAAATAGTAAACACAGTTGTATTAGTCCTTTTTCATGCTGCTATAAAGAACTGGCTGAGATTAGGTAATTTATAAAGGAAAGAGGTTTAATTGACTCAGAATTCAGCATGGCTGAGGAGGCCTCAGGAAACATAATCATGGCAGAAGGCAAAGCCGGCACCTTCTTCACAAGGCGGCAGAAGTAATTTCTCCATCTCCTCTCAGTTGCTCAATGTGGTTGATCCAGATATCTGCTTTATACAACTATCTGGTGGTAACTACTTCCCTATGGGTCAGCTATTATCTCTTGTTTAAGAGAGAAGCTCTAGAGTTAAAACCATAAGATCCTGTGAGAGCTCACTCACTATCACAAGAACAGCATGGGAGAAACCACCCCCATGATTCAGTTATCACCACCTGATCTCTCCCTGACACGTGGGAATTATGGTGATTATAATTCAAGATGAGATTTGGATGGTGACACAAAACCTAACAATATCAACAGTGCGTAAAGTTTGAACGGAAACGTCTTTTAATTCTGAAAGCAATTCGGAATATAAAAGAGGGACGGGATCTGGCGCAGTTTCTCTATGTTGCCTGCCTAGAACCATTTCCTATAGTCCAAGCTTAAAAACAAGGTAAAATATTCAAAATAGTCCCGTCTTCTAAGGTCTGAAAGAGCTGCATGTGAAAATTGTCTTCTCTAGTGCTAAGTCTGAAGACACAACTTAGTTTGTGAACTAAATTGGTCTTTCTAACTCTTTATCTCCGCATTTGACAGTCTAGATTCTCAAAGAGTATTACCTGTTACTGCTGACTCACTTATCCAGGTTGAAAGGTAGGACTGCTAGAAGAAAGGAGGCACCCTGACTCAGATCATTTAATAGATTGGCTTTCTTGATGTCTGCAGTCCACAGGAACTTCTTGGGCAGGAGTACAGAGTGAGACAAGTGCTCAGGGGTGTTTAGGAAAACTCTCTACTCATAGAAATGAAGGAAATGAAGGAAAAGGAATTCTTCTGTGATGAGTGCATAAAGTTGACTAAGCTGATTCAAAAAATAGGCTAAAAGGTATAATTTAGATAAGTCTGTTCAAATCTTTTGTAGCAGTCTAACCTAGGTATTAAATGTCTAATGTTTTTGTATATTCATTTCATTTCTGCCATCCATGATTTTAAAATAGCATGTGTCTTTTTTAAGAGAGATGCTCTAGAGTCAGGCTGCCTGGTGCTTTTCTATCGCTAACTTGCTATGGGCTCTTAGGAAATAGTAAATAATCATATGAATTGTTTACTGTGGGAAATGAAATATTGCATAAATATAACATTCTATTGGAGGACATATACCAAGCACATTGCAATAATTGGTTATTATTATTACTTAATAATATCAAATGATAGAACACACCTTATATCTGTAGAACAATGAAAGATATAAGTAAAATGTTTACACAAATTAAAAGTGAAATTCAAGTTTCTTAACAGGAATTATTGTGATTTCCTATAATGTTATGTTGGCTCAGCATCTATTTTGAATATAAGTTTAACTTTCTCATAACAGAGACAGGGTTTAGTCATGCTTAACCCAGTTTCCCTTTCTCCATCTCCTTTCATTTGCTCAATGTGGTTGATCCAGGCATCTACTTTATACAACTACCCCATGGTAACTACCTCCCTATGGGTCAGCTGCATAGAAACTACTTGACTCAGCCCATGACCCCTATACCCCAGGTAGACTGAACAGACATGCAGCAGTGCCCATCTCAGTCACAGAGCGACTTCAGGGAACTCACGCCAACTTTCTCTAAACTCACCAATTCGAGCTCCCCGAGGAAAACCTGCTGGGGTATCACGCTGGTCCCCAATAAAGGCTTTGGTCCACAGTTCCTGAAATCTTTCTCGTTCCCTATCCACTGGATGAGTGTGTGGGTTTCGGACAGCTTCCTCCTTCCTTTTGGCCCTGTGAGGTTCTCTCATCTCTGGGATCTGTAAGTAATAAACTGCTTTTGTTATTTCATATGTTTTGTTGATTTGCCTTCTCTGTATCTCCCTTAGCCAATAAACCTGAATTTAACTTCTTTCTTGGTCAGGGCTCTTCTAGAGAGTGGCTATCTTGGCAGAAATTAAACTGGACAGAGGTCAGACAAGAGCCACAAGAGCATCCACTAGTATCAACAGGTTTCCTGTGAGAGAGACATTCTGGTTACCAGTTGGTCAGTTAGGTATTAGGTCATCTACCAGGATAAAGAAATATCCCATGAAAGGAGAACTCTAAATATCCATGGCCATATTTCCTAAATCCCCATCAGGACAGGACTAGAGTTTATAGTACTCTTTGGACAGAGATCTCAAGATCAAATCAGAAAAAAATACTACAGTGTTATTTTAAATATTTGAGATTATCATTAACGTTTTAGCATATTTTTATCTGAGCTGTTCTCTGAATTTCTACATGTAACCACACATTTAACAAAATATATTAAATGTTTATGAATAGAAAAACATTTATTAAGATGTAAAATATTAATATTCATAGCTGTTTTCAATTATATGAATTTTTTCTTTACATTGTATCAGTGTGAAATGTAATTTTTGTCAGACTTTAGCAAATATTTTAGAAATTCTGTGTTTATTTGTGTTCCTGACATTTGTTTGAAAATTTTCTATGGGGGAAAAATGCTTCTTCACCTTAAACAAGTAACTAAAAATGCTATTAATATTTGTGTCAGGTAGCCCCCAGATTTAACATAATTAAATTTAGAAAACAAGATGGGGATCTCTCCAACCTATTGATATTTCGTTTAAATCCAGTCAAGTGCATTTTGAAATAGTTCTCATTTCCACACAATGTTACACACATAGATTTATGCTTTGCTGATACTATGACATCTGTGTCACTATCTTCTGTCACTATTTAAAGAGAATTGATAAACATGAGAACCAAAAACAAATGGTTCCTACAGATAACAATGGATGAATTTAGTTGATAAATTAGTTGCATAAACCAAGAGATTCCAAGTCCAATTTACTTATCTCAGTATTTGGAAATGCCGTTATAAAAATGCAATTTTAGCTAAGCAAAGAAAGTCTTTCTCTCACATCTAACTTTGCAGTGAAGTAGAAGGAAAATGAGTCACTATATATCCATGTGCTGATGAACGTGAAATTGACTTTATGAACAGTGTGTGGCCCATGAATTGGATTCAGATTGCCATTAATGAATATAAGTGGATGTCCGAAAAGTGGAAGCCTGTGGAGATTTTCTTTAACATATTTTCCAGTGAATACACACCTGCAAAAAAAACTCACTATTCTGATTTCTACCAATGTATAATAAATCCTTTGATGCCTGTGTCATGCTACTTCTCACAGTGATATAAAAGGGAGAGAAGATTGACTAATCCACTTCATCTCCAAGATTTTTAAAATTAGAAATAAAATATCCATATATATTAAGATTACCTAACTGAGATCCAATTGCAAACTCCCATACCACTTGTTGCTGTTTATAAATAATTTGCCCACTATTCACAATTCTTACCAATTTTTTTTTGTTGTTGTGGCTTGAAATATTCATTTAGATCCAAAATAACATAAAGAGGCTGGGTGCTGTGGCTCACACTTGTAATCCCAGCACTTTGGTAGGCCAAGGTGAGTGGATCATCTGAGGTCAGGAGTTCGAGACCAGCCTGGCCAACATGGCAAAACCCAGTCTCTACTAAAAACACAAAAATTAGCCAGGCGTGGTGGTGCGGGCCTGTAATCCCAGCTACTTGGGAGGCTGAAGCAGGAGAATCGCTTGAATCTGGGAGGCGGAGGTTGCAGTGAGCCAAGATTGAACCACTGCACTCCAGCCAGGGCAACAAGAGTGAGACTGTCTCAAAAATAAATAAATAAATAAATAAATAAATAAATAAATAAATAACATAGGCCAGGCGTGGTGGCTCACACCTGTAATCCCAGCATTTTGGGAGGCCAAGGAGGGTGGATCACCTGAGGTTGGGAGTTTGAGACTAGCCTGACCAACAGGGAGAAACCCCATCTCTACTAAAAATACAAAATTAGCCCATTGTGTTGGTGCATGCCTGTAATCCCAGCTGCTTGGGAGGCTGAGGCAGGAGAATCACTTACACCGGAAAGGGAGAGGTTGCACTGAGCCGAGATTATGCCATTGAATTCCTGCCTGGACAACAAGAGTGAAATTCTTAAATAAATAAATAAAAAAAATAATAAATCAATAAATAACGTAAAGAAAACAGTAGTTTCCTATTGGTACCTCGACCTTCTCTTTGGAAGATCTTGCCCCTCAAAGTATGACCAAATAGTTCTTCAAATCCAAAGAAAAAATGTCCATTTTAGAGTACAAACTAGTTGCAATGTCTACCAATTGTCAACCACCACCATATCCTTAGAAACCACGCTATTACCGTGTTTCAGTGTACACCAAAATAAATCTAGACTAGGAACTGGCTTCCTGCCTCACTTGTGCATTTGTCCATTGCACATTCTATCAAGTAGATTTAACAGTGCTTTAGTAACTTACAGATAAATTGTGGTAAAACTGGCCTGTTATTTTTGTTAATCAAAACTTAAAGCTTTCCCTCTAGGAGAGTCACGCATGAGCCCATGGGCCATGAACAGTAACAGATTTTGAGTTATAAGCATAATGCTGAACTAAAAATGATTAATCAGCTGTAGAACTAACCCATTTTGTGTAGAGAAAGTTTGCTTTGTTCAAACTATTGCTTTAGGGAAAGTTCTTAACAAGAACATGCCTTGCTTTTCCACAAGAAACATTTCTTGATGGGTCTGTTACACAAATTATTCAGATATGCAAGTTTTGTTTTGCTTTGTTTTTAAAAAATACAGTTCAAAATTTTTGCTCAGGCTAAACCCTTGTTCCACATTTTTTATCTCATGCATTTTTAAAAGCTATTTTAAATTTCTGCCTCCAATCTCGTTTTATTTTATTTTTTCAACTGGCTAATTGTCTTTGTAGTTTATGTTTTCTTTCAGATATTCTCACAGGGAAACTTCATCATTTCTCTATTAGGGTATTCTCAGTCATATTACGTATTTCTTTTTCTCTCATAATTTGCAGTACTACCACTGGATTAATTTTTTAAATCACCTTTACACAAGTATAATTTCCATGCAAGTCTGATAAAGTTCAATTTTTTTCTTCTATTTTTCATGTTTCTAATAATTGTGTAAGAAATCTTTGCCTATTCAAAATTCACAAAAAATAATTTTTAGACATTTTACAGCTTAACACTTGATAGATATTTTTATGAATTGATTTAAGTAATTTTGTATATGTCATGACTTTAATTTTAAGGTTTCTTTTTTTCCACATCCACTTGTCCCAGCACCATTTGTTGAAAAGATTTTATTTTCCCCCATCGAATTGACTTGACACCTTTTTTGAAAGTCAGCTTAACAAATATGCATGGCCGGATTTCTGGAATCTCTATGCTGTTTCATTTATTTTTATGTCTGCCCTCACACTAATACCACCCTGTACCTGTAACTTTATACTAAGGCTTGAAATCACATGGCAAAAGACCTTAAAGTCTGTTCTTCCTGTGCAAGCATTTTGGCTCTCCCAGGTTCTTTGAAAGTCTACATGCATTTTAGAATCAGCTTGACAATCTACAAAAAAAGCCTCCGAGGACTCTGATTCAAATTTCATTTAATGTATAGTCTTGTGACATCTTACAATGAGTCTTACAGTCAATGAATATGATATATCACTCCATTTTATGTTTTGTTTCATTTTTCTCAGATCTGTATTATAGTTTTTGGTTTAGAGCTTTCACAAATATTACATTAAATGTGTCTCCAAGTATTTTCTGTATTAGATCCTACCGTAAACTGTAGTTTACTCTGTATTTTAATTGTAATTGCAGGACATGGAAAGACAGAGATTTTTGTATGATGACCAGGTTTCCTATGAACCCACTACATTATTTAAATATTAATAACATTTTTTGTAGACTCCTTATAATTTCTACAAAATCAATAATATCAAATGCAAATAGTGTTTTGCAGTTTTACTCTTCATTTACATATTTTCCCCTTGCTCTAATGCACATCCTAGAATCTCTAGTGTAATGGTGAATTACAACCATAAATGTTCCAATATTAAACCACCATTTATTATTTCAATTAGCTAATATTTTGCTAAAGTTTTTCTGGTTCTACAATTTTGCATCTATGTATGCATCAACTTTTACATCTGTGTTCTCTTTTATAATTTTTTCTGATTGTGGTATTATGGTAATCATAATTAAATAAGTGAAATATTGCAGAATCAGGAGGACCAGAGAGAGACCTTGGGGTGTATACAGGAAGATATCTTTATTGAGTGCACTCAGACCCAGTAGACTCAACATCCAAAGACTGGGTCCAGAAAAAAGACAGCACTTGACTTTTATACACACTTCACAAAGCGGGGGGACTGCCTTGAAGCAGGCTTACAGTTACAGTGGCATGAAAGCAAGGATATAGAGGCAGAACAATTAATTAAATTGTGACAGGTTCGTAACTCCAGATTACACGTGACCATTATCAAGCAACCCATTTGTCTGTTTTCCAGGTTTCGCTCTAAAGAGTCTTGCACTGGTTTATCTCATAACCTTCTCTGTGGTGCCCAGACAGCTGTAGTCCAGGCCTGCTCAGGCTTCTCATGACCTTCGCTGTACTTCTTAGATAAAACAGAATACTTGAAGTTACTAGTTACAGAAAACAAGAATCTATAAACTAATACCATAAAGCAAAGGAAAATTTGTTTTTCTTCTCCGTATGTTGAGGGAGTGCTGGGAGAGTCTCCAGAGCACATTCCTTTGTGTCCTAGCTTCTTAGATAGTGTTTACCAAGACTTTTCCTGGGTCTGGGTTGTGCCCGTTGCTGCTTCTGGGAGCTGTCAGCCTAATACAGGAAAGCTTATTTCTTTCTCTTTTTAATTTTATTTTCCTTTATTTCTTTAATTTCCCACCTCAAAACACCTACTCTATTTCATCAGCGAAGATTTATATGATTCATCCATTAAATATGTATTTGAATTTCTAATTTTGGTATTATGGTAATCATAATTGAATAAGTAAACATTTCCTACTGTATTTTATCAACTAAGAGTTATATGCTTCATTCATTAAATATTTAATAAAATTTACCAGTACATTTACATAAGGCTGTTTAGTTTTTGTTTTTTTTTCTTTCTTTGTATAAAGGATTTTAATTATCAGTTATATATCTTTACCAGAAATAGGACTATTTAGCTTTTCTGTTACTTTTTAAATAACTTTTCATAACTTGTGTTTTTCAAGATATTTGCCACTTTTATTTAGGTTTCCAGACTTGGTAGCATAAAGTTGTTAGATAATATATCTTAGTCATTGTGTATTACAAATATAGTGCAATCTTCTCTTTCGTTACTTTTGTTTGAGAAATCTAGTTTTTTTAATTGATTTTAATAATTTATTTAAAATAATATTTGTTTATCATCAGTTTGTTTTTTCTTTCAGAAATGTCTTTTCTGTTTATTTACCTTTTTTTTACTTTGACTTAATAAGCAAGCTCCTCTTTCCCTAGCTTCTTTTGGTAGGAGCTGAAATCATTAATTTATAAATTTTTTTCTACTTTTTTATTATAAGCATTTGCAGTTGTAATTCTTCATCAAGCCACTCCTTTACCTTTACTTGACAAATGTCAAAGTTTTTATTTCCATTTAGTTAAATATTTTCCAGTGTTTCTTTGGAAGCCTGCATTAAGGGTCCTAGCCAATAAAACAATGGAGTGATGGCTATATGTATATATATTTAATTATATACATTTAATTATACACTTATATATTTAATTATATATTTAAATATAGTATTGATTATATAAAATGAAATATATGATTATATATTTGATTATATATAATCAAATATATTTATTTCATCAAATATATTTGATTATATATATAATTAAATAGGAAATAGAACTTGAGAACTGTGACTGTTTATAAATAAATGACTGCATATGTAGAAAATTCAAAATTAAGCATAACTTATGATTATTATTGAGTAAATTACTGGCTAAAAGGTCAAGATAAAACTAAATTTTGGAAGGCTTCTGGATACAATTCCAGCATGTAAGTTTTTGTATGTCATACCTCTCATCATCACAGCAAGAAACAGATGGAGAAACTGAGTATCATTAACTTTTCTTGGTCTATCAGAAACAGATTTCAAAGCATACCAACTGCTCTGCAATTTGGATACAGCGTATCCAGAGAAATACAGAACTGAAGTCTCCTTACCTAGAACAGAGGCTGCCAGTCCCACCATGAATTTGTAGGACCTCTTAAATAAGTTTAAGAGTGAACTACTCCAAGAGACTGGAAACCTAGGTGAAGGGACACACACATTCATTGACTTTACATACAATATTCTCATTAGATTCATAAAGGACCTGAAGAAGGTTCTCTGATTACTCTGGCAGGAAGAAGGCAAGAGTAATATTTGTGAAGTACACCTAGAGCTTTCTCCAAAGTAAAGACCTATTCTCTAAGGGTAATTACTTTGCCAGAGTCATATCCAGCTGAATAAGGGCATTTTTCCCTTTCTGGTCCTTCCTAGCTTTCTTGTCTATCATAAGAGGGAAAATTCTATAAGAAGACATCATTACCAAGGGTCAGGGTTTCAAGGAAATAGATGAGGAGCCTAGCAACAAGAAAAGAGAGAGTAGGAGGCAGGGGAATAAAAATGCTAGACCACTAATATTAGTGAAAATGGCAGAAGTGAGATACAGGCCCACTGAAACATTGAGATTTAATCTGAAGATAATAAAATATTCCCCCTTTATTACACCTTACCACCACACCAATAGAGCTTCAGTATAATAAGAATGAATTACATTTAAAGAGCTGCAAGATACAGGTTCTCTCTAAGGGAAAGTAGGGAAGCATAAAGTCAACAAGGAGGAGGAAATCAAGGACAATAGAGAAATCTGAAGACTCCAGAACAAGATTGTACAATCTTTTGGCATCCCTGGGACACACCAGAAGAACCGTCTCGGGCCACACATAAAATACACTAACAACAATGATAGCTGATGAGAGCTTATATGTATGTATATATATCCTAATGTTTTAAGAAAATTTACAAATTCGTGTTGGGCCGCATTCAAAGCCATCCTGGGCCACATGTGGCCCACAGGCCATGGGTTGAACAAGCTTGCTCTAGAATCTTACACAAGATCAAATAATAAACACAGGTCCACTGAAATCTTCACACTAAAGCTCAATTAACTTCAGTCTGTATTACCCAATACAACATGTTACAGCTTTCAACAACAACAACAACAAAATAAAGAAATTATGCCAAAATGCAATAAAATACTTAATCTGAAGAGACAAAACAAGAATCAGAACCATACCTAGGTACAACACAACTGTTAGGATCATCATTCAGATAAATTAAAATAATTGTGATTACTAAGTGGACACTTAACAGAAAAAAAATATAGAAATGTGTAATATAAACAGAGAAATGGAAAAAAAAAAAAGGCCTAAGAAAAACCAAAAGAAAATGCTAAAGGAAAAAAAAGAAGAGGCCCATTGATGCATTTATTAATCAACTTCCATGACTGAAGAAAGAACGAGTGAGCTGTAGGTAAGCCCATAGAAAATTTCCAAATTGAAATGTGAAGAGAAAAAAAAAAATGAAAAGAACAAAACAAAAGAGAACATTAAAGAGCTATAAGACAATTTCAAGAAATGTATCATACTTCAAATTGGCTTAATAGAAGAAAAAAAATGTAGCAAAAAACTTAACATTTGTAGTAATCATGGCTAAGATTCACAATATGAGAGACCTCTACCTCATCACAAGCTTTCAACATTCACAGACTAGTTATAGGTAAGCAGAAGAACAAGTTGTCTAAGTGGACGTGGATATATGATGATCTCTTAACAAGGCAACTAGTTCCCTCAAAGGGCAAACCCAGCTTCTCCTCATATTTGGTGGATAATTAACACATTCTAGTATTTTTTAAAATAATCATTATCATGGTGACTAGCTTCACTCGATTATCTAGCGTCATCGAATCTCTATCATTTATCATGACCGACAGGCAAGGCTCAGTTTAGCCAACCAAGCACTCGCACTCTACTTCTAAGATTTTGACTTGTGATTAATCCAATTATTTCCTCTGCTATAAGGAGAAAAGATTATATTGGATAGTTTTGTTTCCTGCAGCAAAGTAATTTTCTGCATGACCAGCAATAATGCAATGTGGGAGATTTTAATAAGAAGCAATTATTTTTAAATTTAAAACTTAAACAGAATGCAGATTGTAATAATATAGCAGAGATGTGCACAAAATTATGAGTCACTTTAAAAACTGTTAACCCTGCAATGTGTTCAGTGTGTTCTTGTATGGAACAGGGCAATAAAAGAAACATAACTAAAGCAGAAATATTTCTCAGTCTCCTGGAAACACATATGTATATTGAAACTGACAAGATAATACTCCCTTTTTATGGCATTCCATAATTTAATGTGTTACCTTGTTTTCATCTTTGAAATTAATAGTTTTATTTTACTGAAATAAACATTTATGAAAAGAACACATGATTTTTTTTGTGTGTGTGTGTGTGTGTGTGTATGCATATATATATATTATTTTTTGGCCAAAGAGAAAAAGTTAACATCTGATGTTGGAAAATGGTCAATGATAAGAGATGAAATTTTGCAAAATAAAGTCATTGAATATGTTATGGAAAATACAGCCTCTGGTCCTCATTATCATGGTATGTAAACTGAGGAGTTAAACAATTGGGATCTCTGTGATCTAGTACCCCCATCTTTGCCTTTTATTTCCAACTCTGAAGATGGAAAGCTATCATTAGATGAATGCAGTATATCTGTATCTATATCTGCCAATATTATCTATATCTATGTCTCTATCTATCTATCTATCATTTTTTGGTAGCTACTGAATCCTCTATTGAAACTAGATTTCATATTAAGACAGGATTATTCCCCTGACCTCCCTTAATGGGCGGGAACTGGAGTGGCTTGTTTTACTTAACCTGCTGCTGGCCACTCCTTGTAAGAGGGAGTGTGTGAGCAAGCAAGTGTACGAACCAGAAGAAAGGAACACTGGAATCAGCTAGCTGCTTCTCTCTGGTAGCAGCAGGCTCTATGCGTTCCACAGTAGCATCCAAGCCCCTGCCCTCTTGGCCAGAAAGAATCAGGTCACTAACATGGATTGAAGTGTATTGTATGCAGAGGATTTTATTGGGCAATGGATGTGGCTCTCAGTGGAATGGCGAGCTGGAAAGGGGATGGTGCAGGAAGAAGGTGATCTTTCCCTGAAGCCACACCTTCTGACGTTAGCTGCGTCTATCTGTAGCCTCAGCTGCTCAGCCACTTGTATCCTCAACACTCAGCTCCTTGTGTCTCCAACACTCAGCAGCCTGCATCCCCAACCTATTGCACCAGCTGCTTCTGTTGTGCTGCCAGCTGAAGTCTTTTTATACTCACAGGATAGGGAGTGGGACACGCGGAAAAGGCAATCATTTGGGGGGAAGAATGGGGTCAGCTGTTTTCACTGAGGGGTGAGGTTCTAGGCTAGAGGGTGGAGGTTAGCTGAGAGTCCAGCCATTCTGTATGAATATTTGATGATACTGAAGGTGAAATTGAGAGGTGACAATGTGCTAGCAACCCTCACTCTCACCGCCTCCTCAGCCTCCAGCCTCCATGTCCACTCTGGCTGAGCTTGAGGAGCCCTTTAGCCCGCCATGGCACCGTGGGAGCCCCTCTCTGGGCTAGCTGAGGCCAGAGCCTCCTCCCTCTGCTTGCGGGGAGGTGTGGAGGGAGAGGAGTGGGTGGGAACCAGGGCTACACATGGTGTTCCTGGGCCAGGGTGAGTTCCCGCGGGTGCAGGCAGGGGCGGGCTCCCCAGGTCCCACACACAGAGCAGCCAGCCGACGCCACCGTCCCAGGACAGTGAAGGGCTTAGCACCTGGGCCAGCAGCTGCGGAGGTTGCGCAGAGTCCCCCAGCAGTGCAGCCCCGCCGGGGCTGCACTCAAATTCTCGTGGGATTTAGCTGCCTCCTGGCGGGGCAGGGCTCGGGACCTGCAACACGCCATGTCTGAGCTCCTCCCCTGTGGTGGGCTCCCCCGTGGCCTGAGCCTCACCTACCAGTGCCACCCCCTGCTCCGTGGCATCCGGTCCCATAGACAGCCCAAGGACTGAGGAGTGCAGGTGGGGCTTGGGACTGGTGGGCAGCTTCACGTGCAGCCTGGTGCAGGATCCACTGGGTGAAGCCAGCTGGGCTCCTGAACTGGATGGGGACTTGGAGAACTTTTATATCTAGCCGGAAGATCGTATCAGCACTCTGTATCTAGCTAACCTGGTGGAGACTTGGAGGACTAGCCCTCTGTGACTCTGTGTCTAGCTCAAGGATTGTAAATGCACCAGTCAACACTCTGTGTCTAGCTCAGGGTTTGTAAATACAACAATCAGGACTCTGTGTCTAGCTCAGGGTTTGTGAATACACCAATTGGTACTCTGTATCTAGCTAACCTAGTGGCGATTTGGAGGACTACCACTCTATGACTCTGTGTCTAGCTCAAGGATTGCAAATGCACCAATCAGCACTCTGTATCTAGCTCAGGGTTTGTAAATACACCAATCAGGACTCTGTGTCTAGCTCAGGGTTTGTGAATACACCAATTGGTACTCTGTATCTAGCTAACCTAGTGGAAACTTGGAGGAATAGCACTCTGTGACTCTGTGTCTAGCTCAAGGATTGTAAATGCACCAATCAGCACTCTGTAGCTAACTCTGTATCTAGCTAACTAGCACGCTGTGACTCTGTGTCTGGCTCAAGGATTGTAAACGCACCAATCAGCACTCTATCAAAATGGACCAATCAGCTCTCTGTAAAGTGGACCAATCAGCAGGATGTGGGTGGGGCCAGATAAGGGAATAAAAGCAGGCTGCCGAGTCAACCAATGGCAACCTGCTGGGATCGTTTTCCACAGTGTGGAAGCTTATTCTTTAGTTCTTAGCAACAAATCTTGTTGCTGCTCACTCTTTGGGTCCACACTGCCTTTATGAGCTGTATGACCTGTGACACGCACTGCGAACGTCTGCAGGTTCACTCCTGAAGCCAGCGAGACCATGAACCCACTGGGAAGAATGAACAACTCCAGACTTGCTGCCTTTAAGAGCTGTGACACTCACCGCTAAGGTCTGCAGCTTCACTCCTGACAGTGAGAACGGGAACCCACCAGAAGGAAGAAGCTCCAGACACATCTGAACGTCTGAAGGAATAAACTCCGGACACACCATCTTTAAGAGCTGTGACTCTCACCGCGGGGGTCCGGGGCTTCATTCTTGAAGTCAGTGAGACCAAGAACTGACTAATTCCAGACACAAAATTATGAAAACAGACCAGAATAGCACTTAGAAAGAGTTGAGAGGGAGGTAGAACACGGCAAGTTTTTGGTCTGAGAGCAGACCTTATCTGATTACAGGTGAACCCTTTCCAGTAAGTCTGTTGGTTTACCTTATTCCCTTTCTGTTCTATCCTACAATTTCTTCCTTCCTTCTATTGTTTTCAAAGAGCCCTTCAAAGGAGTTAAAATAAATGTAATTTTTTAAAATGCTTCATTTTTAACCTGGAAATATACACACTGCAATTTCAAAACTTCCTTAAATGATTTTAGAATTGAATAATACCTTAAATAGTTACAAGACATTAACACTTACTGAATTCTTATAAAATGGCAGGACTTCTGCTGAGTGTTGTGTATGAAGGACCAGAGTGGCCTTTATGTATTTTGTATTTCATATAAAATAAATCCCAGCCAAGGTATCTGAAATTGTCACCTTCCACTTAGATGAGACTTCAAATTTTCTTACCCAGCCCTTTTTTCCCAATAGCCCGTGCTGACATTTGTGATCATTTGATTTAAAACTAAAAGTGTCTAAAGGATCAATAAAGATTTATGTTAATGTTAAGAGAATATCACTGATCACATAAATTGGTAAAGACTTCACTACCAACTATTTGATTTTAATTTTTAGTCCCTATTAGTATTTAGGAAGAAAGAAAAGTTTTGAAGGATCATGGTTTCTAAACACAATGGTCATATTTGTTTCCTACCATAGTTTTATGATCATTAAAATGATCAGAGTGACCATGAGTTCTACTGACAGGAGACTCACTAGCATGTTGCTTCTAACTTTACTTAACATTTATACATTATTGAGTTCTAGACCAGGTTATACCAGCACAACTGCAGCAGCCGTCTATCTTCTTCCTCCCCTGATACAATTATTTTATCCCATAAAACAATAAAAGAAAATGAAAATCTGTGTCTCACCTCAACACAGTTTTATAATTTAACTTTTTACAGTATCAGTGAGTTTTGCATTTGGGGGATAATTTTTTCAAGGAAGCTTTGTTTCTCACTAGTTTAACCGAAGAGTTTTATGCAAAGCAGATGTGGATGAGAAAGAGGAAGGAGATGAAGTTGAAGATGAACAGTAAAAAGAAGACAGAAAAAAGAAGGAAGAAGGGAGTGAGGGAGGAGGAGGAGGCATGGCATAGAAGCACTGTCATTCCTGGCCCCAGGGCCTGAAGTTCATAACCAATCTAGAGAAAGATTGAGCCTCAAAGTTGAAAAACTTTTTATGTAAACTATGTGGCACTTGTTATGTGCAGTTTATTTAAATAGACTGTAGAGTATGTTCAATGTTGATAGGTGCTGTGGGGTACATTTTTCTTTTAAATCGGAATGTGATGAGCAGCTGAGGGAAAGTTTTCTATTTTAAATTGTGTTAAGCTTTGTTATCTGTTCCCAAGATTTTCTGTCTTTGCTAATCATTTACTTGTTAAAATAACTATATTTTACTATAGTTTTTATTTGCATCTATTTTATTAGGAATGATTATAAATATCATTTTTTATTTGCTAAAGGCCCACTTATTTTTTTCCCTTCACCAATTCTGTAATTGGCAAATTTATTCTTTTTCTCAATAATGTATAACATTTTTAAAAATCTGTATTATGGAAAGTTGCCCTGTGGTCTCTGAGATAATTGCAAATATTTTTCCAGACCATCATTTATACTTTATTCTAGTTATTTATATTTTTTTCTGAATGAGGGATTTAAAAATGTTATATAGACAGAATTATGAATCTTCATGACTTCTGTGATTTTCTAATACTGAAAAATAATTTTCCTGTTTCAACATTATTTAAAATCACCCATAATGTATTCTTATACTTCTATTTTACTATAGTATTTCTGTAATACTTCTATTTTAAGAAGTATATTTTTATGTTTTATATTAGACACAACAGAGATTCTTAAATAATATTTACCTAGGCCGGGCGCGGTGGCTCAAGCCTGTAATCCCAGTACTTTGGGAGGCCGAGGCGGGTGGATCACGAAGTCAGGAGATCGAGACCATCCTGGCTAACACGGTGAAACCCCGTCTCTACTAAAAATACAAAAAAGTAGCCGGGCGAGGTGGCGGGCGCCTGTAGTCCCAGCTACTCGGAGGCTGAGGCAGGAGAATGGCGTAAACCCGGGAGGCGGAGCTTGCAGTGAGCCGAGATCGGGCCACTGCACTCCCGCCTGGGTGACACAGCGAGACTCCGTCTCAAAAAAAAATAATAAAAAAATAATATTTACCTAAGTCAGTGTCTTCAAATAGTTGGGAATATAATTGGAGGACTGCAAAGAGGAAAAATTAAAAAATAATTTATAATTTCAGAGGCAAACTCTGTTACTTGGCACTACAAGTAAGGTGAAAATAGGGCCTAGAGTTATAGGTGAAGTCAGGCTTCAAATATTTCTTTAAAGGTGTGTATGATTTATAAAGAGAAAAGAAGAAGTAACATGACTGAAGTATTAATCTATAGCATTTCTCTTAAAAAGAATGTTTTTAGGCCAGGCACGATGGCTCACATCTGTAATCCCTGTACTTTGGGAGGCCAAGGCAGCACTTGAGTTTAGGAGTTGCAGACCAGCTTGGCCAACATGGTGAAACCCTGTCTCTACTAAAACTACAAAAACTAGCCAAGCAGGTGCCTGTAGCCCCAGCTACTCAGGAAGCTAGGGAAAGATAATTGCTTGAACACTGGGAGGTGGAGTGTTGGGAGCAAGCCCCCCAAAATCTGGCCATAAACTGGCCCCAAAACTGGCCATAAACAAAATCTCTGCAGCACTATAACATGTTCTTAATGGCCCTAACACCCAAGCTTTAGTGGAATGAGGGCAAGGAACACCTGGCCCGTCCAGAGAGGAAAACCGCCTAAAGGCATTATTAAGCCACAAACAATTAGCATGAGCGATCTGTGTCTTAAGGGCATGTTCCCGCTGCAATGAATTCGGCCCATCCCTTCGTTTCCCATAAGGGATACTTTTAGTTAATGTAATATCTGTAGAAACAATGCTAATGACTGGTTTGCTGTTAATAAATACGTGGGTAAACCTCTATTCAGGGCTCGCAGGTCTGAAGGCTGTGAGACCCCTGATTCCCCACTTCACACCTCTGTATTTCTGTGTGTGTGTCTTTAATTTCTCTAGCGCCACTGGGTTAGGGTCTCCCTGACTGAGCTGGTCTCAGGAGTGGAGGTTGCAGTGAGCCGAGACTGCACCACTGCACTCCAGCCTGGGCAATAGAGGGAGACTCCATCTCAAAAAAAAAGGGCCTTCAGTCTTTTTAGTCTTTTTTTTTCTAATTTTGAAACACAACTGAGACATCATACTGACACCTATTGTGGAAGGTATAATTTAGCTGACAAACCCTTAGACAGGTACAGCTTTTACAAGTCTTTGCTTTTAATTTTCATCAAGTATTTCACTTTAATGTGTTATTTATAGAGTTAATAAAGGAAAACATGAAATTTATGACAAACGGCAATACTTAAGGACATATGGGAATTGAACAAAAAATAAGATTAGTTTTCTTCTTTTAAAGCTATAGATTAGTTTAATTTATTATTACTTTTAATTTAGTTTGTGACTAAAAAGTTCAGGAGTGTAGTAGCTAAATGAAATACGTGTGATATTTTAAATGAGGAATTTAACAGATTTTTATCCGTGTGTTTTACAAGATGGATTACAGTAAGTTTCATTAACCACATCCAGTTTAATTCCTCAATCTTTTAAGAAGAAAATGCATTAATAGAGATATATTTAGTGAGATTTTATTATGGATGTAGTCAGACTAAAAAGGGAGACATTCATTACTCAAACATACTCCTGAAATTACTTTTAGCAATTGGAATAACTTTATATATGCAAGAATCAATTCACCTTCAATATATTCTTTCTTGGACTTGATTTCGTTTCCAGCAAGCAGAAAGAAAATGAATATACATGCAGACGTAATTGTATTTTACTTGCTATGGAAATATTTTTATGTTATAAATGAGAGATTACACCAATATCAATCTTAAATTGGGTTCATAATACAGTTTCTCAAGGATATGTTCTTGGTCATCATCTTGCCAATCATTATACTCTCTCCCTCTTGCACTCAACTAACAGAATGCTACTGGTGCTATGGAATATTGAGGTTTTCACTCATGGGCCTGGGGAAAATGTGGGAAACAAAACAGAATACTCATTACTGTAGCTGCTATTTCTCAAGAAGGCAAAATCTGTGTGCTCAGCCCCATTCTTCCTCTAGTTTTAAACTTTTATTTCTATTGGTATTGTCTCAATATTGGCTCTGGAAGGAACTTGATGCAAAGTTCGGCATCCAGGGAAAGGCATGGTTGACCATGCTTGAATCAGGCATGATCTGCCACAGGTGGGGCATTGCCCTATCCTCTGTGTTCACAGAAATGAGGAATGACAGTTAGTCAGGAGAAGACCATGTGCAATGGCAAAAGGGCCATTTCTCAAACAGAAAATAGAGTCTTTCAAATTAGAAAAGAGATGGTGAAGCCTGCAAACAAATGATAACTGCAGTCTACCAGAATTACAGTCTAACAGAAATTATAAAGGAGTTCACGGTGCCTCAAATTCCTGACAGATACTAATTTTCAGGATTCATGGAGGAGATATCAGAATTCCCAAATTATCAGAGAATCACAAAATCATCAATTATTCTTAAATATTTTCAATGTTCTTTATATTCTACTCATTAATATGGATATCAAGAATGCTTAATAAATTATATTTAATAGTAGCTACAAAAAATTATAGTCTAGAGGTAATACCCAAATTCTTGAAAGTGCCAGGAAACACTCAAGATAGTGTTTGATTATTGTAACATTGGCATCTTTTAGCAGCATTAGCCTCCTACACATGCTAATATGCAGAATTGCCTAATTAAGGTCATATTTTGCTTTCAAAACTTATTTCTTGGAACACCACTCATAGGTTTTTATAAAGAACGTTACATACACAAATCTATTACTCTTGGTTTTATTCACAAAAAAATGACTCACTTTTAGCAGTAAAGCAGACCTGGACACACTCTTGTAACAGTGCGAAGGCTGCAGGCAAAACTGACTGGATTCTGACTGCTTCTCCATTATGTGATCCTTTCCAGCTTCCCAGAAATGGTGAGCTTAGCCTGTTAGTTCTGCCTGTTAGACTTCCTGTTTTTGCTTTTTATTTGATGTCAGTGAATTTCTTGGACCATCAACCTCTCTATATTGACAGCTAAGCTTACAATAATTTTTCATACTTTTCAAATTTCTGGACTCGTATTTTCAGGATTAAAGATTTGGAAGAAGATTAGTTTCCTTGTAAATGCAAGAGAGGGCTTTCGTCATGGAAGCACTATATGAAGTTCTAAGATTTCATGGAATTTAATAGTAACGGAACTTTTTAAGAAACTCTTTGGAGGCAGCGTGTTGGGGACATAGAATCAAAAATCACACCTTTAACCACAAGTACAAATGATGGTAAAAGGCAGGCACATGTATATGTTGGTCTCTATGAGTTCTGCTAGCTACTATAGCATTCGTCACAGATTGGATATGCAATAAATGCTTAACTCAAAAGAAATTTAAGTTCTATCTGCCAATAATCTCACTGTTTATAACATACCTTTATATTCTAAAGAACCACAGAAAACTGTCAATTTACATTTACATATATTGAGAAATTATTTTTTATTTCTTACTGGGTAAAGAATAATTAAATTGTATATTAAACATTGTTTTTATCACTGTTTTCTTTGTTTTACATCACATCAGCAAAGATCTAGTTAAATAATTCAGTCTCCATTTGTTCATATAAAAATTCGTTTTTTTCAATCTATGTTACATCTGCCTTTAATATTTGCCAACTGAATAATCAAGACCATTTGTTTAATATTCTCCTTTTATTTGAGGTCAGACCCATGAAATATCATAAGAAACAGGGCATCATGATGGATAAAAGTTATAAAATAGAAATAAATTTCAAAAAGCACAAAGTCAGGCAGGTCAAGTTCCTTTTACAGCCTCCTAATAGTATGTGAAGGTTATTTCATTAATTGTTAAAATGATTGTATAATACGGCAGATTTAAAGAACAATGAAGAAATCTGTGCAGAGACTGCCAGCTCTCTTCCCTATGGAATTTTCCTCCAAGCAACACCACTAATTTCTAATCGATGTCATGGCCAACTGAAATGAAAGATACATTTCTCATCTTTGCATTGAATAGTGGCATGTGACTAAAAGGATGAAAGCAGAACTATTACATAACAATTCCTCCTGAGAAATTTTCTACAGAGCTCCTGAAGTGTATTGCTGCATCATCTACACTGCTGTTTGCAATTAGCCAATGTGATGGCTGGAGTTTCATGTTGGATCTTGAGGGTGAGATCTATGATGGCCACGATAGAGAAGGAAGTGGGAAGTAGCTAGATTCATGTCTGACTTGATTGCTTACATGTGAATATTACTGTAAGAGTGAAATAAACTTCTAGATTTTAAGCCACTATTATTGTGTTTCTATTATTCACAGCCAAATATAACACATACAATTGTAGAATATGGTACCAGTAGAACTATTTTTCAAGAAAACTAAGCCATGTAATCGGCTTGTGTAATTAGTAGGGTGGTGAGAGGTGGGAGCATATATACCACAGATGGGAAAGCAGGTGACCTTTGTCAGGTTTTATTGAATAAGCTATCTTTTTACCTTGGAAAACAAATTACATATTAACTTAGGGTATAGTATTAGGAAAAATAATTGCTTATTTTTGAAATTTTATTGGTGCTATTCCTTGAACCTTTAGAAAAATCCTACAAATGATTGAGTGATTGATACCTAGGTTAGATGGAATACAAAGAGAGAAAGAAAACAGAGCTTTGCTAAAGGAGCCTTTCTCTGCCTGAAATCTACAATAGGAGATTTTAAAACTTTCAGGGTTGGAATATCTAAGTTCACTGTTATCTCAAATTGTAACCAAAGAGACAGTGTCTGCATAGCCACAAACTTAGTAGACTTGCATCCCCCTCTGTAAAGATTATGAGCTTGGTAATAAAGATGGCAACCACATTATGAGGAGGACGGGGAGAGCCGAGAGGCTAAAAGAAGCATTTAAGAAGAGTTCACACTTAAAAATAAACCTGTTTAGACAAAGACTTTGATTGTTATTATTTACATATATAATTGACTAGAAGCAAATAGAAATTTATTACATTTTTCAAGAAATTTTATTGAAAAATAAATCTGAATTGGACCCAATTATTGGACCCAATATTAAAAGCCTTAAGGAATCCCCATGGCAGTACATCCATGTTATAGCAAGTCCAAATTTCAACAGCATGAAATGGGCTACGAAATCTCTATGACCCTCAAGAATGTACCCCCAAAGGCAAATGTACAATGCATGACGAAGGGGTCACAATATACAATGGAGAAAGGATATCCTCCCAAAGAGAAGAATCAAAAGCTTAGAGTGCAGTCTAGACAGAAAACTTGCTCTACTGCCAAAATAGAGTCTCTATTTTTTATGCTGAACATTATTTGCTAATTCCAACTGTCTATCAGCTAATGTGTTTCCCAGCTTCTCTCAATGAAATTTGTATTCTTATATCATCATTTTATTAGGTGTGTATGGTGCAAGTAACTAGTGTCTCAATTTGCAGGTTTCAGGATACTGCAATCTCTTATCTGCATTTAGTAGAAAGAACTGCAAATAGATATGAGTAATGGATAGCATACTAGCTCTTCTCCTTGGGGAGTGGACAAATGTGTTCTATATACAGGAAAATGGATATCCATTGATATATTGGCAACCAAAGGAGCAGACTATGGGTAAAGGCTGCTGTTTGCCTATCCCAATGCCAATCCCCCTACATTTGGACATTGATTTCTTCCTAGGTACGTGGGCACACGTAATGATGACAATGACAAATAATAGGATTTCTTTGCAACTAGGTGTATTCATATGTCCACATAATGGCAAGTCAGATGTAAACAGTGACATTATGGGAAAACTTTTGGAAAATGTCCTGAAGTGATAACATTTACATCCTCTTTACCTTTACCTCTTCTTTCTTTATTGATGATGAGAGTAACAAGGAGTTGGCTTTAAGTCTATTTGTCTGATGATGAAGAGATGCACATCCTAGGGACAAAAAATTGAATTCCAGATAAAAAATTATCTTAATTTTGAAAATGACCATAAACGGGTAACAATACTTTCAAAACATAAGGCCTCTCACTAGCAAAATGTACAAAAAAACTCCAAGTAAATCATTCTAGAAGCTGCTTTGCAACATTATAGAAGAGTCCCTGGCATGAAGAAAACACAATTCTAACACTGATCCAGAATCAATTTTCATGTAATTCTAAGAGCACAAGTCACTTTACTTCCTGAATGTATTTTCTGATTGCGTGTGGTTGTGTAGAGCTCCTTTTCCCTCTTTTTTCTAAATTTTGAGAAGTATCGATTTTTTTAAAAATGAAATATGAATTTTGTTCCTGTGATAGTTTTTAATGAATTTATAAATATGAGTTTACACAGATTACTTTTCACAAACTATTTATTGTGTTTTAGCAGTTGGTTTTCCTTTGAGATTCAGAAGCAATATGTGAATAGAGATACTTCTCATTTATATTTTCCATTTTAAGTGAGTAATTCAGTGGCATTTGGTACATTTACAGTGTTGTGCAACCACCTCCTCTATCTAGTTCCAAAACAATTCCATCATGTCAAATTTTAAAACAACCATTAAGCAGTTTCTCTTCCTTCTGCTCCTACTCACTCCTTGACAGCCACCAATCTGAATACTTTCTCTTGGATTTTAGGATATGTTATGTAAATATATTCACATATGTCCTTTTTTCTGTAGCTGCTTTTAATTAACATAATATTTTGGCAGTACATCCATGTTATAGCATGTCTCAGTACTTCGTTTCTTTTTCATGGGTGAATAATATCCCAAGTACTATTCCATTTTATGTGTATATCACATTTTGTCCATCTATTTAACCATTGATGAGCATTTGGGCTGTTTTCACCATTGGCTATTGTGAATAGCACTATTGTGAATATGACTGTGCACATAGTTTTCTATTATAGGAGTGGAATTGTGAGGGTCATATGGTTACCTCTATGTTTATCTTTTTGAGGAATTTCAAACTGATTTTCACAGATACTGAATGATTTACATTACCACCAGCGATTAAGGAGGGCTCCAATTTCTTCAGATCTACATCAATAATTATTTTCCATGTTTTTAATTATAGCCACTTCTTGCAGGTTTGATAGTAGTAACTTTATGTGGTTTTGATTGGCATTTGCCTAATAAGTAATGACACTGAACATCTTTTCATGTGTTTATTGGCCATTTACATATCTTTGGAGAAATGTCTACCCATGTCCATGATTTATTTATTTAAATTGGGTTGTTTGTCTTTTTGTTGTTGATTGTACATATTCTTTGTATATTATGGGTATGAGGCATTTATTAGATATATGATTTGCAAACATTTTGTCCTCTTCTGTAGGTTATTTTTTTCTTGATAATGTGAAATGTGTTACTCCATATGTGTATGTTGAAACCCTAACCCACAATGTTACTGTATTTGAAGTTAGGAAATTTAAGGTTAAGTGAGATCATACCTGTGGGATCTTTAATAGGAATGGTGTCCTTTTAAGAAGAGGAAAAAGAGCCATGGATGTACTCATAGGGGAATACCTATAAAGACAATGAGAAGGTAACTATCTGCAAGCCAGAAAGAGAGGCCACAGGAGAAACTAAACCTGCAGACACCTTGATCTTGGACTTCCTGCCACCAAAAGTATAGGAAAATAATTTATATTGTTTAAGCTACCCAGTCTGTAGTATTTTGTCTTAGGAAACCTGGAAAAACAATATATGTTTTTTTTTTTTTTAATGCCCAATGGGTTTTAATTTTGATGAAATACAATTTGTTTTTTTTTTCTTTTATTTCTTAATTTTTTTGTCTTATAGCTAAAGAATTCATTGACAAATCTAAGGTCACTTGAATTTAATCATGTTTTCTTCTATGGCTTTCATGGTTTTAGTGCTTATATTTATGCCAATGATCCATGTTCAGTTAATTTTTTGTATGGTGTAAGGTAGGAGTACAGTTTTATTCTTTTGCATGTAGATATTCCGTTGTCTAAACATTGTTTTTAAAGAGACTTTCCTTTTCCCATGTAGTCATTTGGCCCTCTTGTTAAAAATCAACTGACCATAAATATATGGAATTATTCCTGGACTCCCAATTCTATTACATTGGTATATCTGTCCTTAGGCCAGGGCTACATTGCTTTCATTACTATAGTTTTATAGTAAGTTTTGATACAGGGAGGTGTGAGTCCTCCATTTTTTTAAAGAACATTTTGTTTATCTTGTGCCTCTTGCAATTCCAAATGAATTTGATATTTGATTTTTACATTTTCCAAAAATAAGCCACTGGAATTCTGATAGAGATTACGTTGCCTCTGTAGATCACTTTTGGTTGTAATGGCATCTTAATAAAATATGGAGTCCATGAACCCAAGATTTTTTTCCTACTTATTTTGATTTTCTTTAATTTCTTTTAGCAATTAAAAAAATTCAGTATACAATTCTTTAATCACCACCATCACACACCCTACTAGACATAACCAAATTTATTTCTATTTATTTCATTGTTTTGGATGCTACTATCATAGTTTATTTTTAATTTTAATTTTTAATTTTTAATTTCTGGTATATTTAGAAACCCTACTGATTTTTGCTTGTTGATCTTGTATCCTGCAATGCTGATGATTTTATTTATTAATTCTAGTAGCTTTTTGTGTATTTTTTAATATTTCCTGTATTTAGGATCATGTCATCTGACAGTAGAAAAAATTGTACTATATTCTTCCCAATTTGAATGACATTTATTTCTTTTTCTTTTTAAATTTCCCTGGATAGAAATTCTAGTACAGTGGTGAAAGTGTGCATCCCTGTCTTTTTCCTGATCTTAGGGGAAGCTTTCAGACTTTCACCACAACAATTGTATTAGCTGTGGATTTTTAAAATATGGGCTTGATCATGTTGAGGAAGTTACTTTCTCTTTCTGCTTATTTAATGTTTTTATTATGGAAGTGTATAGGATTTTTTGTTCAGGATAAGTTGAGATAATCAATTGTTGTTTTTATTATTCTATGAATGTGGTGTATTACACTGATTGGTTTTCTCATGTTGAATCAAATTTGCATTCCTGAGATAAATCCCAATTGGCTGCAGTATATAATCTATGTAATATGCTGTTATATTTGGTTTACTAGTATTTGAAAATGTTTATATCTACATTCATAAGTGATGCTGACCTGTTAGTTTTCCTTTCTTATGAAGTCTTCCATCTGGTCCTGAACTTTTATTTGTTAGGATGTTTTCTAACATTGATTCAATCTCTTTGCTTATTCTAAATGTGTTCAGATTTTCCACTTTTTTTTGAGTCAATTTGGTAATTTATTTGTTTCTAGGAATTTGTCCATTTCATCTAGGTTATCTAATTTTTGACATATAAAATTATGTATAGAATTATTTCTAAAATCTTTAAAAATTTTTGTAATGTCCTTTTTCTTTGTCAATCTAGCTAAAAATTTGTCAATTGTGTTGATCTCTTCAAAAAACTATGCTTTTGTTTTCACTGATTTTCCATATTGTTTTTCCATTTTATATTTCATTTGAATACACTTTTAAACTTTATCATTATTTCATTCCTTTTGGGAGCTTTGGGTCTCATTTTTTTTTCCTGATAATCTAGTTTTTTATTGTATAAGATTAAGTATTTATTTGAAATCTGTATGTTCTTTAATGTAGGTATTCACTACTATAAATTTACTTCTGAGGAGAATCTCTGCTGCATTCCATGTTTTAGTATGTTGTGTTTTAATTTGTATTCATAACTAGAGGGAAACACAGGTGATGGAGAAAAAGACGTAGAAATATCATCCACTTGCAAAGTGTAGATTTGTTTGTATTATAACATGAATAAATAAGTTAAATTATGAGACAGATAAGAAAATTTGAACACTGACCATTGATGCAGGTATAGTTAATTTTAAAATCAATTTTAATAACATTTTAGTTATTTTAAAGAGTTATAGTAATTTAGAGATGTATTCTGAAATATTTTAAAATGAAAAGACATGCCTGGGATTTCTTTCAAAATGAATCTTGTAGGTTGGGAAGCAAATGAGAACATAGTAGAAACAAGACTGACAATGAGTTGTTGAGGTTGGGCAATGTGTACACTACACCTTACTTTATCTTGTGTTACGGTATATACTGTTAAAACTTGCATTGTTTTCATAAATGCATTTACTAAATGCAACTGTTATCAAATAAAGTCTGTTGTGCTCCATTCATGCATTATTTTATTTGAATATTAGGTTTCCAGTTAAATGATTTCCAGTTAAATATGTGTGTGTATATATCTACCAATAAACTTGCTTATTGGTAGATATATCTTAATAGCCATGAGGCAGGTTGAGTGTACTCTGCTAGTTTCAACTTTTTTCTAGTCTCTTTTTCCTGTATATCAGCTTCTTGTGTAAAGGAAGAGATAAAGTTAGTCCCTAACATTTTTAACCACTACTGAGAAATTTCAGGTTCTTAATTCCTATTTTAGAACAACAAGCAATTATTAATGACACAAGCAGTAATTACTGGCTTTTCCCATTGCAAAGACCACTTGAGCAGATAGAATTGTATGATGGGGTTATAAAGATGCCCAGAAAATTATAGTACTTCAATTCTGTGCCTATAAACTATTATGTTGAGGACAGGCAAAGAAATATGACCATAATACTATTTTATAAAGTAAGTGGAAAAAGACAACAAAAATATACATTTCTTTCATTTTATTTGTTTCCAAGAGAGGCAAGAATAAGAAACTCAAAAGTTTGTTCAGTTTAGGGCATAGATAGACACAGATATGTAGATAAAAATATAGATATCTCAGGTAGAAATGTAAACGTCAAATAAAAATTCTGATGAAATTTATCTCACTTTTTATATATTACCAGAGAAAAACTGTTTCATAATAATTTTTGTTTAAAACTAAAACACAACTTTCAATTTAATTTACAAAGATTTTTACATTACATATAAAGTGACCAAAGAAGCAGAACTTTAAAAATTAAATTTAATTGCCTGGAAATACATGAGAATTAAAAGTGTAATTAGACTGACACTGAAATTACCCTTCAAAATTTCATATCTTTTAGGAACTTATATAATACAATTCATACCATTAAGACTTAATCTTCTGAAACACTAGTCGATAAAGATGAAGTTTTTAGATAACAAATAATGTCAGAGACCATTGGAAGCCCTCAGCAATTGCAAATCCATGAGCTTACAGTACAATTTGGCCAAGGCAAATTATAGTCATTCTGAATAAATTCTTGGGGGGAAAGAATGACCTTTTCTAGAACTGAAAGCCCTCAACATCAAGGACCTTTTGGTAAATGGGCCTAATGTGTTGCCCTCAACAGAGAGAATAGCAGAAATAATTTTATGGCCATTTTAGATAATGCACAGTATTGGTTTGCCTCGATTTTTCATATGTGCAGGAATGTTTACCACCAGCACAAAAGTTCTGTTCAGAGATACTTGGTAATGCTGCAGCATCTTCACCGGCCCTATCATCTTCTGATTTAGGTTGCTGCCTATAGATCATGGACTATTGGTATAAGAATACATAGTAGATTCCATTCTAGACACAGGTATATCCCATTTTATTGTGTTTCACTTTATTGCACTTTGCAGATATGTTTTATTTCTTTTTTATTTTCTTACAAATGAAACGTCTGTAGTATCCTTGCATCAAACAAGCCTATCAGGGACATTTTCCCAATAATATGTACCTACCTTGTGTCTTTTTGTCACATTTTGGTAATTCTCACAATATTTCAAACTTTTACATTATTATTATGTTAGTTTGGGTGACGTTTCATCAGTGATCTTTGCTATTTCTGTTGCAATTATTTTGAGGCATCAGAAACCACACCCATATAACACAGTGAACGTATCGATAAAAGTTGTCTGGGTTTTGACTGCTCCACCAACCAGCTCATCCCCTGTCTCTTTCCCTCTCATGGAGCCCTCCTATTCCCTAAGACACAACAATATTGAAATTAGGCCAATAAATAGCCTTACAAAGGCCTCTAAATATTCAAATAAAAGGAAGTCACATCTTTCTTACTTTAAATCAAAAGCCAGGAATGATTAAGTTTGGTGAGGATGCCTTATTGAAAGCCAAGATAGACTGAAAGCTAGGCCTCTTGAACAAAACAGTTAACCAAAATGTAAATGCAAAGGATAAGTTCTTGAAAAAATTAAAACTACTACTGTGGTGAACACATCAATGATAAGAAAGTGAAGCAGCATCGTTGCTCATATGGAGAAAGTTTCAGTAGTCTGGGGAAAAAAGCAAACCACCACAACATTCTTTTAAGACAAAGCCCAATCCAGAGCAAGGCCCAAACTCTCTCCAATTCTGTGAGGGCTGAGAGAGGTAAGGAACCTGCAGAAGACACGTGGGAAGCTGGCAGAGATTGGTATATGAAGTTTAAGGCAAGAAGTCACATCCGTAACATAAAAATGCAAGAGGTTTAAGGCAAGAAGTCACATCCGTAACATAAAAATGCAAGAGGAAGCAGCAAGGGCTAACGTAGAGCCTGCAGCAGGATATTCAGATGTTCTAGCTAAGATCATTGATGAAGATGGCTAACCTAATAGATTCTCAACATAGAGAAAACAGTTTTCTGTTCGTTTATGATGCCGTCCACATGGCTACCTTCATAACTACAGAATATGATGCCATCTACATGGTTACCTTCATAGCTACAGGATCAATGTCTGGCTTCAAAGCTTCAAAAGACAGGCCGACTTTCCTGTTAGAGGCTGATGCAGCTGGTAACTTGAAGTTGAAGCCAATGCTCATTGACTATTCTGAAAATTTTAGGTTCCTTAAGAATTATGTTAAATCTACTCTGCCTGTGCACAACAAATTGTACTACAAAGTTTGCATGAGAGTACATCTGTTAACAGCATGATTAACTGGATATTTTAAGCCCACTCTTAAGATCTACTGCTCAGGAAAAAATAATGTTCCTTCAAAATATTACTGCTCATTGACAATGCACCTGATCACCCAAGAGGTCTCATGGAGATCTATAAAGAAATTAAGGTCGTTTATGCCTGCTAACATAACATCCATTCTGCAGCTCATGGATCAAAGAGTAATTTTGACTTTTGAGTCTTATTACTTAAAAATACATTTTGTAAGGTTATAACTGCCACAAATAGTGATTCTTTTATTGCATGTGGGCAAAGCAAACTGAAAACCTTCTGGAAAGGATTTACCATTCTGGATGCCATTAAGAACATTCCTGACTCATGGAAAGAGGTCAAAATACAAATATTAACAAGAGTTTGGAAGAGGTACATTCCAACCCTTTTGAATGACTTTGAGTGGTTCAGGACTTCAATGGAGAAAGTAATTGCAGATGTGGTAGAAATAGCAAGAGAACTCTAGTTAGAGGTAAAGCCTGAAGATGTGACTGAATTCCTTCAATCTCCTAATAAAACTAAAGGATGAAAAATTTGCTTCTTACAGATGGCAAAGAATGCAGTTTCTTGCATTGAAATCTACCTCTGGTGAAGATGCTGTGAACATTGTTGAAATTACAAAAGCAATTTAGGATATTACATAAACTTAGTTAATGAAGCAGTGGTAGAGTTTGAGAAGATTGACCTCGCTTTTGAAAGAAGTTCCACTGTGGATAAAAATGCGATCAAACAGCATCAGAAGCTACAGAGAAATATTTCCTGAAAGAAAGATTCAATTGATGTGGCAAACTTCCTTGTTGTTGTCTTTTTTTAATTGCCAAAGCCACCTGAACCTTTAGTACACCACCCTGATCAGTCAGCAGCCATCAACTTAAGGCAAGACTTTCCACCATCAATAAGACTTTTTGAAGGCTTAGAATAACATTTGTAAGCAATAAAGTATTTTAAATAAATGTACGTACAGTGTTATTTAAGACACAATGCTATTGCATACTTAATAGACTATAGTATAGTGTCAAAATCACTTTTATATGCACCGGGAAGCCATGCAATGTTTGCTTTAGTATACTAGTCTGGAACTGAACCCGCATTATATCGGTGCTATGCCTGTATATGTGTACATATGTATATACAGACAAAGCACATATATATAGACTATATATATATAAAGAGATGTGTGTGTATGTGTGTGTGCAATGGCATTGTGTCTAAAATAACACTGTACATGCTTTTATTTAAAATACTTTATTGCTTAAAAAATGTTAACAATTTTCTAAGCCTTCAGAAAGTCTTTTTGCCGGTAGAAGGTCTTGCTTCAAGTTGATGGCTGCTGATTGATCAGGATGGTGTTTGCTAAAGTTTGAGGTGGCTTTGGCAATTTATATACATATATTATATATAAATTTCTATAACCATATATAATTATATGTAAATTTGTATAAAATATATAATTATATATAAATTTATATAAAATATATAATTATATATAATTAAATGCTTAGTCTTTGAGATATACTATCCACATGTCAAGCATTCAATTGTCACATGTGGTTCATGGCTACAAAGAGATACAGAATTTCTTTCATTGCAGAAAGTTCAATTTGACAGTGCTGAGCTCATCAAATAAAAGAAGAGGGGTAGAGAAAAAAGAGATAAGATTTCAGGCTAGAGCTTCATGAAACAGCATCCTTTTCGCAGAGAATTGAAAACATTTTTCATTAATAAAACATAAATTATAATGTCAAGGTTAAAGGGAGATATAATTGGATTTTTAGCCAAAGGCAAGATTCCTTTTATGCCACCCTAAATAACTTAGAATTTATAGTCCAGGTCAGGGCATATTTCTGCAATAATGTTCCTGTAAGCAGGAATCCATGAAATATTAATTGGTACTGAAAGTAAAGAAAAGATGAAGAGAAGGAGAAAGTTTAAAGACAAAACAAACATGAGAATGAATTTTCTCTAAATATATTTTTTTTGCATCTGACCATTCACATGAGCAGATGACATATCCTAAAAATCACAATCTCAAAACTTATCACTTGAATTTATTCTAAAGCTTCAATAAAAATTTGACGTTTGCCTGAATAGAATAACCCCACTCTTTACTCAACTAGTAGTAAAACCCAGTCCAGAAAAAGAGCATTTGGAAATAATGAGTCCCTAAAGGGTTCTAAGCAGAAGAGTGAGCTGCTTATTGAGCCTTCCATTCATGATAATTCATGTGGCAGCTATGTTGGTGGATGCGGTGGGGGAGATTTGTGCACACTTCGTAGAGGCAAATATTTTTCATTGTTACTTCATTAATCTGTGGAGACATGACAAAATAATCGGAGCAAGAATATTGTGCAGAAACCAAAGAGCATGAATTTAAGAAAAATGTTAGAAAATAAAATTGCACAATCTGACTGATAAGATGTGCATGAGGAAAGGAGAAGAGTCTAACAGGACTTCCATTTTTGGCTCAGGAAGACGGCCACTCAATTTTCTGAAATAGAGCATTATAGAAACATCAACAAATGTTATGGGAAAATACATCCATTTATTTTGAAAATAAAATGATTTTCAAACACTTGTATATATCCTGGTAGAGCTAGGTAGTCACACTCACTTCCTTCCACTCTTTTTCTGTCCCAAACTGATACAGATATAAGAGTTTTTCCCTCAACTCTTTTTTTTTATTATTACTACATTATCACTACTTAAGACAGTAATGGGCATGCTAGATAAGAATGAAAACTGGGAACAATAGAAGGGTTTTGCATCAAATCATTGCAACATATTTAAAATGTCTGACCTTTTTTATTTTTTGCTTATCTGCTGAACAACAGTCTCATATTAGTTGTTCTTTTATGGCCATCTGCATTGACTAATAAACCTCTTCTATTTCAGTTTATTCTCCTAATTCCCAAAATCATGTTAACTGATTCTGTAGCGTAAACTTTCTTTGGTTCCATCTTCTTCTAAGCATAGCAGGAGTTTATGTGTTGTTTGTTGATTTCATCTAGGTAGATTTTTAACTACAGCTAATGCCCTTCCAAATAGTAAAAGAAGGCATTTTGTCCTGTCTCTAACAATAGTTTTTAAATTTCTGAGATGTTTTGTTTAGTTTTAGAGTTGGCATTATGTCCCTTTCTGATTCTGTGCTATATCTAAATATCAAACCTATTTAGATTTACAAGAGATATTTTCAGGTCAATTCTGACATGTCAGTTTATCAATGCATACAAAATACCAAGTCTGCCACTATCAAGTGGACCCTCGGTGACAGCTGCACAAAAACTTCCAGAACTAATCATCTGGCATCATTCTGTTTGGTACTATAGCCCACAGATTTAATAGCTATAATTAAGTTTGTTTCCTTAGGAGAATAGAATTACAGACACTTATTTTGTCCCTTATGATCCAACTGATTATGCTTCATCAAGTTTGAATTTGTTTCAATATAATAGGCGTTTTCTCAGCTGGTGAATTTGTGTGTGTGTGTGTGATAAATTAGTAATTATACACAGTATTGCGACTCCCGGCAAACAGTTAATATTAGACCACTTGATTTATTTGTTGCTACGATCATCCCATTTATGTTTGCTGGTATTTTAAGTTGTTTGTTTTCCTAATGAGGTTAAAAATTTTCCTTTTAACACCAGTTTATTGAATGTGAATTGCTTCTTTTATTTGTACATGCTAGTTGGGTGGCAATTGAATGTATACAAATAAGCTTTTATAAAGGCTGGATTTCCCTACACTTATAAAGTAGTAATTTAAACTTCATATAGTGACAATAAATACTCATGATTCTTGACACATTTTTTCATTTTAAAATAATTTTGCTTCTCTTTGTCTAAGTGTGAAGATGCAGAAATGTCTCTAGACAATGTAGCTTTTCTCTCTCATTTATATTCCTATCTACATAAGATGCTTATTCTAACAATCAAGAGACATGTCGGTTCTGAGAACACATTCAAAATTTTATGTGTACACATATATGTGAATGACTCTATGTTTGTGTATGCAAAAGCTACAACCTGTGGAAGACAAAAGAAAGTGTTGAGTCAATTTGCTACAGTGGACTCAAATAAAAAGCAAACAAAAGTTAAATAATGAATTCATTTCCATCATACTAATTCCACAAGAGAGAAAATTATTCTTTCTGATTGAAAATTAAAAATGTTTTCTAGTCTGGATGGAAGAAATAACTGTTACTCTGTTTCCATAACCCCCTTTCCATGCTTCCTAACAATATTATAACTGGCTACTGTCAGTTTACTTCCCCTTCTAGGTGTGTAGGTACAAGGAGGCATACAATCAACTTCATTTAGCAGCATGTCAAACTCTAGGCACACATATAATTGCCACTAAATAAGTCGTTTGAGAAATGTGGTCCACCTCATAGACAGATTTTAAAAGATATTGAAGATCCAATCAGGTTTATGTTGTCATTTTGATGACTGAATAACATTTGGTGACATGACATTAAACTCCTTAATATTGAGGTATATTAAAAACAGGCACATCAACCGAATTCAATATTATGTGTCACTTGTGTTGAATGTTTTAAAAAATGTATTATGGGTCTTATGTAAACATTCAAGTCAATATAAGGATTTATTTTCTTTTTTGACTGTGGTCTAGTGGTAAAATTGCAGCTTATATCAAAAAGTTCAGTTTGTATCCTGCAGCTAATGTAACATCTCTTTAGTTAGATTGGCTGGCAAACTTTATTTGTGTTTCACATCTTAAAATCCATTGTTTTGGGACTCAGATTTGTAACTAAACTTTCGATTTTCTGGAAAACTTTCAGAGATTTCAAGAGAACTAGTTATCAGTACCATTCAGTTCATTCCTGTGGTGTGGACATTGGGGGAAAAATAGAATACTATGAAAAGAAAACTGTTTTTTTCCTCAAAGTCTGTTCTCTTCAATTTGTCTAGGATAGCCAGTAGGTACGTCTGCAAAGTAGAAGAACAAAAAGACAATTCATCTTGAAATCTATCTTCATTTTACATACAATGAAGTACCTTGCTTTCTGAGGTGTGTATTTATTTATTTATTTATTTATTTATTTAGACGGAGTCTTGCTCTGTCGCACAGGCTGAAGTGCAACGGTGCAATGTCGGCTCACTGCAACCTCCACCCGCCAGGTTCAAGCAATTCTCTTGCCTCAGCCTCCCGAGTAGCTGGGATTACAGGCATGGGCCACCACGCCTGACTAATTTTGTATTTTATTAGAAATAGGGTTTCTCCATGTTGGTCAGGCTGGTCTCAAATCCTGACCTCAGGTGATCCGCCAGACTAGGCCTCCCAAAGTGCTGGGATTACAGATGTGAGCCACCGCCCTTGGCCTTTTTTTTCTTTTTTTCTTTTTAGATGGAGTCTCGCTGTGTTGCCCAAGCTGGAGGGCAATGGCTTGATCTCGGCTCACTTCAACCTCCGCCTCCAGGGTTCAAGTGATTCTCCTGCCTCAGCCTCCCAAGTAGCTGCGACTCCAGGCTGCCCACCAGATCTGGCTAACTTTTTTTTTATTTTTAGTAGAGATGGGGTCTCTCCACATTGGTCAGGCTGGTCTCGAACTCCCGACCTCAGGTGTTCCACCCACCTTGGCCTCCCAAAGTTCTGGGATTACAGGCGTGAGGCTTTCTGAGTTTTATAGACCACAGACTTATTCCTTACTTTGGTTCCCACTCTTTATTGATGTTTTTGGATTAATGATTT
Organism: Macaca mulatta; assembly: GCF_049350105.2. NCBI lineage: Eukaryota > Metazoa > Chordata > Mammalia > Primates > Cercopithecidae > Macaca > Macaca mulatta. The sequence continues at coordinate 22,918,390 of NC_133411.1, forward strand.
TCTTGTAAATTATATGCTGGCTTTGAACTTTATTCCTCCTCTTATTACCTCCTCAATGCTGGTGGGAGCTATCTGTTGAATATTCTACACTGGTCAAACTCAAGTTTCCCCCACCTCCAACCCCAACTCTACCTACGCCATTCTTCCCTGGAATCCTGCCTGATGGTAAAACTGGATAATAAATTGATATTTGATTAGTACTTCTTCATTACTGACAACAGTATAATAACCTCTGGATTTTTAAATGAATTTTTTCTGATCTAATTTAGTGTTCAGGGTGTTTATTTTTTCTCTGGGTTCCTTAGTAATTTTTAAAATTTATTTTCCTTTGCTATATTAAATTTAGCTGCTATTGGTTGTTTAAAATATCTTTCGGAGGAAAACATAGTATAAATTGAGAACAAAATACATATCATATATTTAATTCATTCTCCCTATCTTTATTGATCATATCCTATTTCTAAAATATAGTATTAGGTGTTTTGAAAAGCACCGAGATGAATAAATCTTGGGATTATGTTTCAAAAAGCATATATACCAGTTATAGTGATAGAAAACTGATGTAAATAATAACAATATAAGGCAGAAAGTACATTGAAACGTATTTAAGAAATTCCCAAAAAGTAAAGGTGACTTCAGACTTGATGAATTTTGAAAGTCATCTTTAGTCAACTTGAACTTAGGCTGAGATTTTAACACCAGGCAACTGTGTACAATTATAATCTCATGAAGAAGGAACATGGGAGGCTTTCACACCAAATGGATATTGTTCAAGTTGAGCTAAACTTCAGGATATACGTTAGTGCAAAGTGTAGAAGTATAAGTCGCTATCAGATTATATAATACCTGTTACAGGAAAATTGCCCATTGTAATTTGGCAGTGAGTATCAAATGCATTTTAATAAGTATATTGACATGGATGTTTTTCTTAAAGCAGCATATGATGGCATACAACAGTTCTGACAGGAACTAGAAAATAATGGGACTGAATCTAAGGGAGTTGAAGTAGCAGGTCTTGCAAGCACCCAGCCTAGCAGCAATGAAATCATGCTAATTGAGAGAAGCACAGCAGAAGCCGATAACTGGGGGCTACACCTATGAAGAATGTGCAAAAGCACCACAACAAATGATCTAGTCTTCTGCAAAATAAGAATAGCACATAAACAATTTGGTAGAGTGAACCGTAACAAACAAAAGGAAAATGCTGTTTGTTTGTTTTTTTGCCACATCCCTGTTTTAGATTACCCTCTTCTATGCTTCTATAAGAGTACCTGTTTTTCTTATTGTAAAATTTATTTTCCTTTTAGACATAACTCAGCTAAAAGATATTAGGGATATGGTAACCTGAGTTGTAGAAATGTTAAAAAAATGAACACTGGTATTCACAAAACAACAAACTAAATATTTTTATTTCAGTAGAAAAATTAAAATTTGACTAGTTGCAATTTTATAAATATATGAAGTTGATAGATACAATGAAACTCTCACTATTATTATAACTGGGAATATTTTAGCAGATTATACAAATTATGCAGAAACTAAAATTTCCGCTTAAAAGAGAGGATAATAAACAGGTGAAACTCGTTATTCTAGATATGAGTTTTATATCCAGAATGATGAGTTTATATATTTATAATAATATTTGCTATGTAAATTTGGATATGTCAATGATATCCACATACAATTTGGGATGATTAATTTATAATAATAAGGCAAATAAGACACGGACAAATGTACCCCTAAACAATGAGGTTGTTCTTGGAAGGTTATTAAATAATATCAAAAAGATCCACTGATGTCACCTTCAAAAGGAAATGGAGTTAGAGGGGTCACTGTCTTTTTGTTTTGTTCCTTTTCAACATTCAGGTGAGGCCTCAGACATGGAACAAGAATAGAATCCACACACAGCACTGCTGTTCTGCATGCATAATGTGATTTATAAAACTTGCTTCAAATAACAGGGAAAGGGCCCAGCACAAGGGTAATTACAAGCAGGATCATCTAAAGAATTTACAAAGACAGGAAGCTTGCAACTGAGAATGCATAGGTCCATCAATAACACAAATAGCACCACGTGAGAGAATGATGTACAAATTATGAGGCAGAATGAACTTATTTAACAGCACCTGGGAACTTATCCAGGAATATTTTATGTTTTCTCTGAAAGAACATTAATGTGCATACAAAATAGGGCAATTTTCATGACAAAGTCCTAAATAGAGAGAACATTCAAATGTCATCGAATTATGCCTCCTCTAAAGCTGAAATATAAAATATCCTTTTAATTTTTTGACTAACAAAGTGTATATGATCTCTTTCTTGTTTCTTTGATAGATTCTTATCATAAAGACACCTATTTTAAGACATTATGAAAAATGATGGTGATTGTATTATAGCAGCCATAATACTGTATTTATTTAATTATACAATTACTGAACTTATTCAATATTAAAAAGAATGCCACAAACATCAAAGGCTGAAAAATTACTTTCCATCCCATATTTGAATACCAATATATGAATTCAATTTTAAAAATACTGCATAAATTTAGAAACAAGCACTTTCATTTCTTTTTTATATCATATTTAAAGTATATTTGCTTTTACATGCATAAATTTTGATGTAATTTTGCTAATTAGTATGCTTTCAAAAAAGTATTTGCTTTAAGACTTTTAGAAATGTTTATCTTTTCAGAAATATTTTTTAAATGTCTTTTATGTAGGGCTCTAGAAGCTAATGGAGCTGCATACAGTCCAGGTTGTATACACAAAAATGAGGCAAAAAATCCACTTAACCTCAATGAGTTCCATAGATTTCTATGTATCTATTAGTTATATAACTTGTAGCCATGTTTGTAAACCATAATATGGCAACTACCCTTGACCACACCAGAAACATTTAGGGCTTATGAGTTAAAGATGAGAAATAAAAAAATTCAGAGAAGTCTAGAGCTATGAAAGTTATGCAAAGAAAAATAGATGTATAAAAAGTGGCAAATAACTGTGCCCATAGTGATCTATGCCTATATAAAAGTATTTTCCAACATATGGAAAATATATGTCTAATATGTTGGCTTGTTGACTACTGCCATTTAGAAATTTATATTTACTCTATAATAGAGTAAAATTGATTTTATTCATAAAAATATTTAAAAATCAGGTTTTCTTTTTTTTTTTTAATTATACTTTAAGTTCTAGGGTACATGTGCACAACGTGCAGGTTTGTTACATATGTATACATGTGCCATGTTGGTGTGCTGCACCCATTAACTCGTCATTTACATTAGGTATGTCTCCTAATGCTATCCCTCTCCACAATAAGACCTGGTGTGTGATGTTCCCCTTCCTGTGTCCAAGTGATCTCACTGTTCAATTCCCACCTATGAGTGAGAACATGCGATATTTGGTTTTCTGTTCTTGCAATAGTTTGCTGAGAATGATGGTTTCCAGCTGCATCTATGTCCCTACAAAGCACAGGAACTCATCCTTTTTATGGCTGCATAGTATTCCATGGTGTATATGTGCCACATTTTCTTAATCCAGTCTGTCACTGATGGACATTTGGGTTGATTACAAGTCTTTGCTATTGTGAATAGTGCCACAATAAACATACGTGTGCATGTGTCTTTATAGCAGCATGACTTACAATCCTTTGGGTATATCCCCAGTAATGGGATGGCTGGGTCAAATGGTATTTCTAGTTCTAGATCCTTGAGGAATCGCCACACTGTTTTCCACAATGGTTGAACTAGTTTACAATCCCACCAACAGTATAAAAGTGTTCCTATTTCTCCACATCCTCTCCAGCACCTGTTGTTTCCTAAAAATCAGGTTTTCTATGAATGGTGTTCCTGAATTTAAAACTGTCTTCTCCATACACTTATATTTCCCAGGTCTTCATATCTCCTGCTAAGACTCCATTTCTGAGTCTAAATCTGAATTCCCATATTGTTAATAATCCTCATGTCCAAAAGAGACTGGGTAATTTTATTTGTTTGTTTGTTTGTTTGTTTTTGAGATGGATTCTAGTTCTGTTGCCCAGGCTGGAGTGCAGTGGGCAATCTCGGCTCACTGCAACCTCCACCTCCGAGGTTCACGCCATTTTCCTGCATCAGTCTGCTGAGTAGCTGGGACTACAGGTGCCCGCCAGCACGCCTGGCTAATTTTTTGTATTTTTAGTAGAGACAGGGTTTCATTGTGTTAGCCAGATGGTCTCAATCTACCGACCTCGTGATCCGCCCACCTCGGCCTCCCAAAGTGCTGGGGTTACAGGCATGAGCCACCGCACCCGGCCTGTATTCCTAAAATCTACTGTTTTTCTTCCGTTTTCTGCATCACTAAATGGCACAAAAGCCAAGAAATTACAATAGACTCTTTTGCTGCTCTTTTTCTGCTATATCCAATGAGTCATTTCATTTTTGTAAAATTATCTCAATGTTACCTTCTTCTCTCTATCTTCAGATCATTTTCTTAAGTCACAGCAATCTTGCTTCCCACTTGCGTTCTAAATCTAGCATGGAATGGACTTCCATCTCTAGACTTATCCAGACTCAGTAACCCCTTTCGATCTACTGCCAGTGGTTTTGGAACCTATAGTTATGATCATGTCAATCACCTGCTTAATAAACTTCAATGACTTTCAACCAACTTCAAAATAAAGTTTGTGTAGGAGGACCATGTTAAATCGAAACATTTGTGTTTCAGGTAATTCCTAGTTCCTACCTGATTTAAGGGTTTTTTATGCATCAAATAAAAGGTATGCCTCATGGGGATGGCTGAATTTGATTGATTATGAGGAAGTTAATGCTTCTCTATGAACATCAAAATAGTGTTGGGGTTGAGTATTAAAAGTACAGGTGAGAAAATAGGTTCCAACAAATGATCTTGATGTTTTACGGTTCTCTGTTAAAGAAATTTCTCACCCAAATTGGGATTTTCATGTTAAGATCCAAACCTAATTGCCCAAGATCATTGAGAGTTTTGTTGTTGGTTTTGTTGTTTGTTTTGCTTGGTTTTGTTTGCTGTTTTAGTCTATAAAGCAGCTGGAAAGGCTTTAGAGAGTGTTTTGCTGAAAAATAAAAGGTAAATGCATAGCTATTTTTTTTTGTTACAGAAAGAAGATGGAAGAAGAAGGAAAGAAAAAGAAAAGGCAGGAGAATGGCGTAAACCCAGGAGGCGGAGCCTGCAGTGAGCTGAGATCCGGCCACCGCACTCCAGCCTGGGCGACAGAGCGAGACTCCATCTCAAAAAAAAATAAAGAAAAGGCATAATGTAAATATAAATGCTGTCTTTATTTCTGGATCTAGCAAAGAGCTGGTTTGAAAGAGCAGTTGCTTATAAGACTACAAGACTGATGTCTCCAATCCCTGCAATGCTGAAAGTCTGTGCCCTTCTAAGCAAATTCTAGTTTCCCTGAAAATTAGTCTAATGGAATGCCTGGGTGTAGGAATATTAATTCCAATGACAGTACTTACACGGATGGACCTGAGATAGTTCCACTGGTTCTTCACTGACAACACATAACACACGGATGATCATAACTTTCGCATATACCCCACTGGGGCAAAACCAGAAACTGAGAAAGCTCGATGGGAGAATAATGATGTGGAAGAGGAGTTCTCCACTAGGAGGAATCCGATGAGCAGATAGACACAAGGACAAAGAGGGCCTAACTTTGGGCTGTGGAAGCGGAGTTGCACTCATAGCAGCCATAGAGAGTCACTGTGGGAGAACCACTAAGCCTCGGTCATAAAGAGCAAGCGGGCTTGCTGTTATAGGAGCTAAACCCTGAACGCTTCCACCACGGTTACAGAGAGCTTCTAGGGCACAACATGAGACAGCTTAGCACTTCCCCAATGTTATGAGGAAACCCAAAGGCCCAGATGCCATTTGGGAAAGGAGAACCAAGAAGAAGGACTTCGAAAAAGGAAGAAACCATGAACCATTAAGTAATTTACAAACTAGACTCTTCTATATTCTCTTATTTTATTTATTTATTTATTTTTGAGACAGAGTCTCACTCTTTACCCTTGATGAAATGCACTGGCCCAATCATGGCTCATGGCAGACTCAAAATCCTGGTCTCAAGAAATCCTCCAGACTCAGCCTCCTAAAGTGCTGGGATTACAGGCATGAGCCACAGCACCTGACCTAGACTGTTTTAACCTAGATTTCTCTGAGAAAACTTTCACTGGAAAAATCAAAATTATCCCACTGTCATTAAGAAAACTATCTGTTATAGAAAATTACATTTTTGTATGTTTAAACATGTCATATAAATATTTGCACCCCACTATGAGAACAAACTACTTACAAGTCATTTCAATCATTAATGAATATCATAATTGAGGGCCTGTGCTGGGTACCAGAAATCTACCAGTGAGCAAAACAGCACTGATCTTTGTCCGCAGTAAGTTTACAGATCAGAGGAAACAGAAAAATAAACAGGTAAATAAAACAGGTCTGAAAATTGCGTATAAGAACCCAAAGCAGAGGTACCTAACCAGGTCAAAAAGAAAAAAAAAAAAAAAAATGGAGCAAATTGTGTCCAATAACTTGGTATTTTTCTGCATCCATTCAATGTTCTAGCTACATTTCTTCACATGTCCCATTATTAAGGTCCATACTTCCATACAGTTGCATATGTTGTTCCCAGCATTACTTTCCTGTTACTGTGCTAACAAATTGCCGCACTTTTGCAGCTTAAAAACAACACAAATGGATTATGTTACAATTCTGGAAGTCAGAAGTTCTAAAATCAAGGTTTTCACAGGGCCGGGTTCTTCTGGAGGCTGCAGGAGAAAATCTGTTTCCTTGCCCTTTTCTGCTTCTAGAGGCTTCCTGCATTCTTTTCCTTGTAAGCCTTCCTTCCTCCCAGCATTCCAGCCTCTGCTTTCGTCATCATATCTTTTTCTCTCTGACTTGAACTTCTTGCCTGCCTCTTATATAAACCCTAGTGTCTACACTGGGCCCACCAGGATACTTCAGGATAACCCTCCAATCTCACGACCTTTATCTTAATGATATCTGCAAAGCCCCTTTCGGCATGCAAGGTAAACATATTAACAGATTTCAGGGATGAGGCCATGCCCGTTTGTGGGTGGGGGTGGTTGTAGGAAAAGCATCATGCAACCTACCACTCTTTGGTCACTGGAATTTCCATCTGGATCTTTTTAGAATTAATCATTACCATTTACTAAAGTGTGGATGGTAGAAAAAACAAAAGAAGACGGATAAAGAAAGGGCAAAGAAAAGCAAATGGGGAGGAAGGAAGGAAAGAAGGAAGAAAGTCAACCACAGATCATCACAGTAAAAAAAAAATAATACTGATTACTGATGAATCGTTAAAAGTAAAAACTGCAGGATAGTTCATGCTATACCTATTTTGAAAGTGAGATTTCAAACGACCTCTCCAATTTGCATTCACTTTTATGTCCAAAGGTATGACCATCAATCTATCTTAAAGTCAGCAAAAGAACTTCAGATCCACTTTTGAAGTCGTTTGAAATGGCTTTAAACCCATTCAAAAATAGTCATATGTTAGCCTTAACAACATGTCTACTGCATACTTTTACTTCTCTGCCTCAAAAATTGTGCTGTTACCAGGTGGATCTCAGAGAACAAGACATATAGGATGTTTCATAGAGTATTCTTAGCTCTACAACATCTTCTCTCAATTTATCCTACTAAGTTCGAATTACTGACCTTCAGGGCATGGAAATAGATCTACTATTTTAGCATTTTACAAACCATTGTCTAATATGTAAAACCCATCAGCTAACATAAAAGAAGTTTCCTGTTAAACTAAGATATAATGTCTGATTATAGTATATTATCCAAAATATGACTTATTAAATGTGAAATTATCTATATCTATATATTTCAACAACATAAAATCTATAGAATGTCTCTAGCACTAGATAAGAAAACAATACCTTCTTGTTATATATAATATTTGTTCAATATATTTTTCTTTTAAAAAATGTATGTCGTGTAGGCCCTCCACCAGTGGGTATATGTGTACAATTTTCATCTAACATACAGTATTTATAGAAGTTGTTCAGTTGTTTACTACTGAGATGTTTTCTACCTCTGATATAGATAGATAGATAGATAGATAGATAGATAGATAGATAGATAGATGATAAATTATAGATAGATAGATGATAGATGGATGATAGATATACAGATGACAGATAGATACATAGATGATAGATAAATAGATGATAGATAGACAGATGATAGATAGATGGATATATAGATGATAGGTAGAGAGATGATAAATTATAGATAGATGATAGATAGATAGATGGCAGATAGATACATAGATAGATGATAGATAAATAGATGATAGATAGATGATAGAGATAGATGTTAGATGGATAGATAGATAGATAGATAGATAGATAGATAGATAATAGATGGATAGATGATAGATAAGTAATGGATAGATAGATAGATGATAGATACATAGATGATAGATGATAGAGATAGATGTTAGATGGATAGATAGATGATAGATAGATAGATACATACATACATACATACATACATACATACATACATACATAGATAATCTTTTAGTCCCCATAGAAGTAGCTCTTCATTATTGAAGGATAATTCACTAAAGACGTTAAGGCAATTCATCTCAAAAGTATCTGTGCTCTCATTTGCTGTGCAGCAAACCTCTCACATGAACAAATTTGTCTTCATGCTCTTCTCTTCAAAGTCACAGCAATATTTCAAATTACCTTTAAAGCAGTATTTCCTGAGAAATAATTGCATTTTTCTTTATTGTCATATGGTCCTCTAGATATTTTTGCTTGTCACCAAGGGAAGGAGATCAAGTGGCTCCCCAGTGATAGGTGATGTTACCTTGGATGCAGACAGCATCCCTAACCAGATACTGAGCCTGCTGGCCCTTGATCTTAAACTTCCCAGCCTCCGGAATTGTCAGAAAAAAATTTCTGTTCTTCAGGAATTATCCAGTATCAAGCATATTCTTATAGCAGCACAAACTAAGACAGGGAGGCTTTTGGTATCTCTCCTCTGAATTATCAGAATTAACTTCGAAATGGTTTTTCTACTTTCACTTTCCAATAATTCTCAATACAAATGTATGATTACATAAACATTTGCTCAAGAACCTGTATAAACAGACTGGTGGATAATGACTAGATCCTCAGGATATGCAGGGCTCAAGAGAAGTGAAATATCTTGGGGATATTGTTACTTAAGTGATACTATCACAGTGAATTTCATAGAAGATGGTACTGCCAGACCAATCTGAAGACAAAGTATTTCAGAGCCACAAGTTCTGTTTTCAAATTTATTTTGCTTGCATACTTACAAACCTACGAAAAAGAAACTGGTACAATGGTAGGAAATTGTTGCTGCTAAATCATCTCCACCACTGAAAAAGCCATAAAACGGGTATCTTTTTGAAAGCAAATCAGTTATATTATCTCTTTGGATTAAAGCTAAAATATTATACTTGAGTTGTGTAATTGTTATCTCTAACAATTATCTATCAACAGGGCAGTGCCAAGGCATTAACCAATAACAAAAAAACAAACACATCAGAATAGCTAAATGGAATGAAGTGGTTTTTTTTTTTTGTTTTTTGTTTTTTTTTTGCTTTTGAAATCATAAACCTCTAGGTGGTTAGCATTAAGGTAGAGAGTATCCTGAGGTAATACGATTGTTTCTGGTTTGTTTTCAGCAGTAGGGAATTTTCAAAATATTGAAGGGTTATGAAGTGTGACTTGTGAAAAGGTTTTAGCAATCTTGAAGCAAATATTGCTTAAAAATATTGGGTTATGATAATAATGAATTCAATATCAGTTTAGAACCAAAATGTTTCTGTATAAAGATAGCAATGGTATATGTCAATTAGAAATAAAACAAAAGCAGTTGCTTCCTATGTAATGAATTCAAGAGCTAATAGTTCAAAATACTTCAAATAGTTTCATCAAATAGATGAAAATACCAAATGTATAACATTAAATTATGTTAGGTATGATTGATTAGGAAACTCAGTGATGTTGGAATGACTTGATTATCAATGAAATGTATTTATGTATACAAGGAAACAAAATACTTATATTTGTATTATTTTATCTTCATCCGTCTATTGATCTGTTGATCTATTTATCTAGTTACCTATCTTTCATGTGAAATTTATTATGAAAATTTGAATACCGTCTGTCTTCATTGTGGTCCGTGAGGTCCTTGAACCCAGAAACCATGTTTCATTTGGTGCTGTATTCTCAGTTTATGCATATGATTGATAGGAACTCCACAAAGATTTGTTAAATTAATTATTGGTTATTTCGTTAATATTATATGAGAATAGATACAGTTAAACTTCTTTGAAATTAGATATGAGAGCTAGAAATGTTTAGTTAATGTGTGACCTTATTCCCATTTAAACAGATATATATAAGTCTTGGGTAAACTATACCTATTGTGCATTCCCAGTGTGAATCCACTATGGCTACTCATCCTTTTGTTGTTGTTGTTGTTGTTTATTTTTTTGAGACAGAGTCTGTCACCCAGGCTGGAGTGCAGTGTCATGATCTCGGCTCACAGATGCAACCTCTGCCTCCCAGGCTCAAGCAATTCTCCTGCCTCAACCTCCCAGGTAACTGGGATTACAGACATGCACCACCACGCCTGGCTAATTTTTGTATTTTTAGTAGAGATGCGGTTTCACCATGTTGGCCAGGCTGGTTCAAGAGGCCAGCAAGACCATTCCTGACCTCAAGTATCTGCCTGCCTCGGCCACCCAAAATGCTGGGATTACAGGTGTGAGCCACCACACCTGGCCTCGTATTGCATTCTTGTGTTGCATTTTATCCATGTTGCTTTGTGAAAAATCAAAAGCATTATGACATCAATACAATGTCATTAACTTGACATCTGAGCAAACTGGGCTCATATCCTAGCTCACCCTTTTATAAATTCAATGACCTTATGAAAGTCTCTTGATATATTTGAGCCTCGATTTTTCTTATTTGTTATATGTGGACAAAGATTGCTGTGAAGAGTAAATGTGACATGTAAATATCCCATACGTAATAGAATTACAATAAGTTTTAGTTAAGCTTATTTTTAATTACTAGCAAAGCATACATATGATATATATAACATCATTTAATTTAATATTCTATTTTGCCATATTTATATAAGCTTTTCAATGAAACATGAATTCGAAAATGTTTGATTTTTAAAATTTACTTTGATTAAATATGTGTTTGGTTCCCAGGTTTCTGCCAGATATCTTTCAACTAAAAATCATGTTATTTATACATTTCTCCATGTAAACAAGATGCATTTTTTAAGTAACCTGCCACATGCCAAACATTAAATGACATGTAATACTCACATTTTAAAAATTAGTTATAGTTAATAGATGCATAACATCTAAATATGTAAATATTCACAGGAATTTTCAGACATGTTGAGAATCTTGCCAAAGGTAACTATATAGAACATATATACACAGATTGAATTTTCAAATAAAAAGAAAATGTTTGTGTGCACATCTCATTCTTTATTTATTCTATAACTAAATGATTGATGTATTGCTAAATAACTTTTAAAGTATGCCTAATCATGCTGGTTAGTATATTATACATATCTTCATATGTTCACCCCAAATAGCTCTCCCGTAAAGTGCTAGTTTTATTATATTCATCCTCCACTGAAATCATCAAGGGGGACAAATGTGATGAAAATGTGTCTGGGAAGGGTTTTTAATATTGTAAATATAATGTACAGTGTTTTCGAGACTGCCTTTATAAAAATAACAAAACCCTAAATCAAGTGATAGAAAAATTGCAGGTTAAACAATGTAAGATTTCAGGTTTTTCACATTACCTGTCAATGTCTTTCCCTCTACCGATAATCTTTGATTGTTCAGAAATGATACCAACATATACTATGAAAAGGCAAAGGAAAAATGTAGAATATGTGATATTTTGATTTATAATAACTTTGGCGTTATTTTCACTTCCTGACACACAGCCCCTAATGCTAATGAGTTGGCTCCTGACTGGCAGCTCCTGGATAGCCTTAGGATGGGGGTTGGTTGTTAAGGGAACCACCTGTGTAATTAGAGGATTGGAAGTGTCACTCTCTTTCCCCTCACCTCTGGGGAGGAAAGAAAGGATGAAGGTTGAGTTGATTGCAATGGCCAATGATTTAGTCAATCATGTTGACCTAACGAAGCCTCCATAAAAACTAAGAAGCATAGAATTTGGAGAGCTTCCAGGTTGCTAAACACATGGAGGTGCCTGGAGGGTGGTATACCTGGAGAGGCCATAGATGCTCTGAGCCCCTTTCTATATACCTTGCCCTATTAATCTCTTTATCTGGCTGTTCACCTGTATTCTTAGTAAAATTCTTTATAATAAACCAATGAATGTATGTAAGCATTTCTCTGAGCTTTGTGAGATGCCCTAGCAAATTACTGAGCATGAGAAAAACATCTCAGGCAACTCTGCTTTGTAACCAAGTTAGACAGAAGTTGTGGATTATCTGGAAACCTATTAATATGGTTTGGATCTGTGTCCCCACCCAAATATCATGTTGAAGTGTAATCTCCAATGTTGGAAGTGGAAACTGGTGGGAGGTAATTAGATCATGGAGGCAAATTTCCCCTCTGGTTCTCTTCCTGTGTGTATTAGTCTGTTTTCACACTGCTGATAAAGACATACCCAAGACTGGGCAAGTTCCAAAAAAAGGAGGTTTATTGGACTTACCGTTCCTCATAGCTAAGGATGCCTCACAACTGTGGTGGAAGATGAAAGGCACATCTCACATGGTGGCAGAGAAGAGAAGAGAGCTTGTGCAGGGAAACTCCCCTTTTTAAAACCATCAGATCTCCCAAGATGTATTTACTATCATGAGAACAGCGTGGGAAAGACCTGCACCCATGATTCAATTACCTCCCGCTGGGTTCCTCCCACAACATATGGAAATTCAAGGTAAGATTTGGGTGGGAACACAGTCAAACCACATCACCATAATAGAGTTCTCATGATATCTGGTTGTTTGAAAGTGTGTGGAAGCTCCCACCTCTCTCTTCTTCCTGCTCCAGGCATGTAAGATGTTCCTGCTTCCCCTCCACCTTGTACCATAATTGTAAGTTTCCTGAGGCCTCCCCAGAAGCTGCTGTGCTTTCTGTACAGCCTGCAGAGCTGTGAGACTATTAAACTTATTTTATTTATAAATTACCCAGCCTCAGGTATTTCTTCATAGCAATGCAAGAACTGACAAATATACTACTACTTGTAGCTGGGACTTGAAGTGGGAGAGGAGGAATCTTGTAAGACTGAGTGCTTAACCTGTGGGGTCTGCACTAACTCTGATTGCTATCAGAATTAAATTGAATTGGGAGACATGGAGCTGGCATCTCACAATTTAATTTAATTTTGCTGTTGATTCTGCATGGCTGGTAGGAGGATTGATGGTGTGAGAAAAACTCTACACATCTGGTGTCAGAAGTGAAGTATTGAGAGTGAGAGAATGGTGTAGGGAGTACGGGGAGTATAACTGATTTTTTCCTATAGACAAGATAAGTCTTTCGTTTTCTTTACCTCTGCACACTTCTCTTCTAACTGAGGCTGTCCTATTATTTTGTTCCCACTACCCCTTGTTAGTTCTTTAAGTCCAATCCTCAACTCCAAAGTGGCTGCATTCTGTTTAGCCAATACGAAGGGACTGCCTGGAGACAGCCTGACTTTCTCGCTATCTAAAAATTCTAGATAGAGTTTAGGGACTTATGTTGGATGAGGGTCGTGGGAAATCTACAAGAGACTCCTTGGCCTCATTATTTTAGACTTGAATGATAAAAACATGGCTAAACAACAGAAGAGAGATAATTGCTTTTGAAATTTTCGTGACTCTCTATTTAAATTAAAACTGTTAAAACCCCAAGGAGAAACATTTATTTTTCATCTTTTTCAATGCTTTTCTTAGAGCCATGAATCCTAGACATAAACCATAAAGGCCCCTCACTAAAAACCCGGCATAGAAGGCAGTGCAATCTGCATAGGGGTACATGGCAGACATGCAGATGAGAAGGCACTGGTATCACCTCAGGGATCCTTTATTAACCTGAAAAGCTCTTCTAAGGTTTGGCTGGAAATCTGACTCCTGAGACCTGAAAGTTAGGTATGGATGACTGTGGCAGTTACAAAGTAACTTCAACCTCTGCCTTATAAGCCAATGAGACCTGTAAGGCAGAGGCTGGGGCTAAATTAATGAACAAACTTCCCTAGTCTCTGTACCTCCTCCTGTTAGTCAGAATTTTACTTGGCTCTGGCTACAAAAAACAATCATCTTACCAGAGTCACATCTACTTTCCAATAAAGTATATCCTTTGCTGTAAGTAGCTGTGCCTTTGAGTAAGTTGTGTAAAAATTGTAATACTGCTGTAAGTATAACTGAAACCACTAAATCCATGAAATCCATAGACTTCTAGAATCTTGAGCTCCCAAAGTTTCCTACAGAAAAATGCCTTCCCTGAATTGCTCTGTGCTTATAGTCAATTTCTGATTCTGCATCTGCCTCTTTCCACCAAGACTCACTCTCCCAGGCCTCTGGAGTTTCCTTTAGTGTGGACAGCGCATCTAAATGTGCCCCAGGCACACTGGACTCTCTACTGTTGAATCTGCAGGGCTGGTAGATACGGTTCTGACTCAGGGCCTTTGTGCTTCCCACTCTCCTCTGGAATTCTCTCTCATGGTTACCTACATAGTAACTGACCACCACCCTACGCTAGGAACTTCTCCTGGGGACACAGGGGTGCCAAGGCAGCTCTGCGAGACCACATGGGTCTTACACAGAGTCTCTGTAGTAACTGTCTTTCCTTGTAGCGTCTGTGTGGTTCCTCAGGAGTGGAGGCCCTGGGGGAATATCAACTCACCTTTTGTGGACTCCCTCTTTTTAAAGTCCCAGCATACTCCCTGGGGTGGGGCAGATGAAGATATTAATCACATAACAAAGGCGTCAGAGGAAAGAATGGAAACATTTGAGAAGGGAAGTGCAAATGGATAGATACTGTAAAAACATAGACCATAAGTTTAGTGAGGAGTTTTTATTCCTTAAGGGTTGGTTTAAAGAATGATTGGGGAGGCCGGGCGTGGTGGCTCAAGCCTGTAATCCCAGCACTTTGGGAGGCCGAGGCGGGTGGATCACGAGATCAGGAGATCAAGAGCATCCTGGCTAACACGGTGAAACCCCGTCTCTACTAAAAAAAATACAAAAAACTAGCTGGGCAAGGTGGCGGGCGCCTGTAGTCCCAGCTACTCGGGAGGTTGAGGCAGGAGAATGGCGCAAACCCGGGAGGCAGAGCTTGCAGTGAGCTGAGATCCAGCCACTGCACTCCAGCCTGGGTGACAGAGCCAGACTCCATCTCAAAAAAAAAAAAAAAAAAAAAAAAAAAAAAGAATGATTGGGTAAATAAAATCTATGAAAAAATTGGATTCCAAGGAGACAAATCTTAAGATTCCAGATAGAGGCAGAAGCTTGATGAGCTTAGCATTTTGTAGCCTAATTAGTGGGCTCCAGGCTTTCTAACAAATTCTGAATGAAACCTTGGTAACCATGGTGCTGGACCATTCATTGAGGAATAAGGTCTCTGCCTCTGCCTGCCACACAATCGTCATTCCAAGGGGACTCAATGAGAGTGTATTAGATAGCTAGATTATCTGGGAGGCTTCAATCTTCATAGGATAGATTTTTTTGTTTTTTTTTTCAGACAGAGTCTCACTCTGTCACCCAGGCTGGAGTGCAGCGGTGTGATCCCAACTCAATGCAACCTCTGCCTCCCGGGTTCAAGCAATTCTCCTGCCTCAGCTTCCTGAGTAGCTGGGAATAGATGATTCTTAATACTCTTGGAGAGTAACAATCACCTGCAGAACTTCTTAAATATATCCATGAGCAGACCTAGGCACAGAGCTGCAGAATTAGGAGTCCCATTATTCCATTGAGATTTTAAGCACTGTCTTTGTTTGCACATACAGATGTAGGTTTGGAAGTGTGACCATTTTAACTCTTTATTCCACTTAATAGATTTACTTATAATTCCAGATTTATCTAAATATTTTAAGTTTCTTCTTATAAAGAATAAAGGGTTTGATATAAATATATGTTATAAATTGTTTACTTAAATAACATGAAGTTTTGGAAATTGCTTCCTTATATTATCTTTTTAAATCTTCTTTAAACCAACAAGCACACTTGACTAGGAAGTTATCTCTAAGTATGCAGGGCTCATGTTTTCTAATATTTTGAAATTGTTCTCATGGTTCTTCATAATTTTATCTTGTTCTTCATATATAATCACAAGGTGGAATAAAAAGTTAAGGTTTTGGGGCTAAGAGGATCTAGCTCTGCTAGAAAATCATCTGGCTTGCCCTCACTTTCCTCTGTGTAAAGTGTAAGCACTTGAAAATGAGGGTTTTTTTTAAGTTTTGTGTGGAGAGTAACCCATGTCTATCACGAAACTTCAACAAATGTGATGAAAGTAACTTGGCTTTCAAAAAAACGTATCTCTAAATCAAATTGGTACATATGCTGCCATTCAGCTGTCATTTCTAACAAAATATTTTAAACTAAACTTCTTATTTGGCTGTCAAAACTAGCTCCTCATTATGGCTTCCTTATTTCTGTCCGAAGTCTTTTCTTTCCATCATTCTCATTCTACATTTTGGAATCTGCCCTCACCCTAAGTTGTTCTCATATTTTCCATACCCAGTTGCCTAGCGCTGTTGATTATTATTTATTAGTATTTCTCAACTGTTTCATGACTTTATTTCCTTTACCCCTGCTGCTATAATCTATCTTAATGGCTACTATATACTACCCCAAATTAAAATGTCTAGTAAATATGAAACATACTTCACTTGGGGGCCAGTGCAGTGGCTAGTGCCTGTAATCACAGCACTTTGGGAGGCCACAGCGGGCAGATCACTACCTCAAGAGATCGAGACCTTCCTGGCCAACATGGTGAAACCCATATCTACTGAAAACACAAAAATGAGGGTCGGGCACAGTGGCTCACCCCTTTATTCCCAGCACTTTGGGAGGCTGAGGCAGGTGGATCACGAAGTCAGGAGATCCACCTGGCTAACACGGTGAAACCCAGTCTCTACTAAAAATACAAAAAATTAGCTGGGTGCGGTGGCGGGCGCCTGTAGTCCCAGCTACTCGGGAGGCTGAGTCAGGAGAATGGTGTGAACCCGGGAGACGGAGTTTTCAGTGAGGCGAAATCGCACCACTGCACTCCAGCCTGGGCAACAGAGCGAGACTCCGTCTCAAAAAAAAAAAAAAAATTAGCTGGTCATGGTGACTTGTGCCTGTAGTCCCAGCTACTCGGGAGGCTGAGGCAGGAGAATGGCTTGAACCCGAGAGGTACAGATTGCAGTGAGCCGAGATCGTGCTGCTGCACTCCAGCCTGGCGACAGAACGAGACTCCATCTAAAACAAACAAACAAAAAACTTCACTTATAGGCAGTCTTGATGAAATACTAAACCCTTTAGCCTAGAATTCAAACATTTCCATAAGCACACGTCTCTAAGCTGCTCCATGGAATAGTTACAATGGTTAATATAGAAACACTGTTATTGCCAATGTGAAGATGAGAAAACACTTCAGTTAAAAAACTTGCTCAATGCCATCATATATCAACAAATCCACTAAAGAGGATTTTCTTTAAAAAAAAAAAGAAAAAGAGAGAGAGAGAGAAAGAGAGAGAAGTAAAGACTTTATTTCAGTGAAGAGTTTGCAAACCAGAAAAATGCAGTCTTCAGTACAAAACAAAGGTGCATTCGAGAGAACAAGGAGAAGGACTGTCTTTATTTACAGAGAAAGTTTCTCACTCTAGTTTACTTATGCAAATGAAGGATGCAAAATTGTTTAGTTCTGATTGGCTGATGCTCGTTGAGTTTTGATTGCAGATGCAGGTCACAGACTATTGATTGATTCAGGCTGCACAAACAGGAATAGGTAGCTATGAAAGTCCCAAAGTTAGGTGAGGCTTAGGGGTTTTCCAAGAACACAGAGTATGTGTATGGCCTCCAGTCACCAAATGGCTGCTTGGCTCTATTTTGAATTTAGGCCCACTTAGCCGTTTAGGGTCTATCTTGAAGGATTGAATCTTTCAGGGTTCACACATGTTATTATCATCAAAGTGATGATTCCAAACCAGCCTAGCTAAGTCAAGTCTATACTGTTAACTACATTAAAATGTCACCATCTTGGGCTTTTCTGCCTCTGAATGCTTGTTCTTTCTAGAATGTTTATCTCAGTCCTTTCAGGCATGTATAGCAAAACACTATAGACTGGATCACTTATAAACAACAGAAACTCCTTTCTCATAGTTTTGGAGTCTGGGAAGTACAAGGTCAAGGTTTCAGCAGATTCAGGGTCTGGTGAGAGCCCACTTTCTGGCCCATAGATAGCATCTTTTCACTGTGTCCTCATATGACAGAAGGAGGGAGGGAACTAGTTTCCTTTATAAAAAGACACTAATTCCACTTATGAAGGTCCCAGTCAAGATCTAATTACTTCCCACAGGCTCCATCTCCAAATACCATCACACTGGGAATTAGATTTCAACATATGAATTTTGGAGGAAACTCAAACATTCATTGTACAGTAATGTCCTACATTTAACATGCACTCTGCTTATTACCCCCTATGCAGACACGTATATCCTTTAAGACTAAATTCAAGAATCTTTCTCTGGTCTGTCCTGGTCATTTATGACAACAGTGTTGTCTCCTTCTTTACATGTTATCACCCATTTCAGTAGGAACCCCTTGTCACTTGAATGTTATTTTTTATTGAAATGCAATTATATTTCTTGTGTCTCTTACTATCATGTAAGGATAGAATATGTGTCATACCACCAAAGTGACATGCACAGAGTGACATGCACCCAAGTGACAAGCACAAAGGGCTCTTTGATAAAAATGTTATAAATGCATGAATTCACATGTATTAACAGAGGTATAAAATCTATGCTTTAGATTTAAATATATGTTTTGCCCCATACTGCATATCTTGTTGTAAATAAAAAATATATATCTAGATAAAGTTTAAAAGTCTTAGTATGCATTTGAGAATTCAGCCCTGTTCTACTTCTAGATTTACAAGGAAAATTATTTTCTAACATACGAGTGATTCAGGAGACATAAATGTCACCTTGTTATTTTGTAGAGCAATAAATAATCACATATGTACAGACAGTAACGTGCTAGGCAAATTTACACTGATTATTTTCTTCCTTAATTTACTATTAATGTTGAGTTTTTCTAAGAAACTCAATATGTTACTCTCTTGAGAATGGTTAATAAAAAGTCATAAATAAATTTTCTTACATAATATTGTTATAATTTCTTGACCAATTTGTATCAATAAAAATGAAAAAATATATATGCTTGGTTAAAAGAACAGTGAGTAATTTAAAATAGCTTACTATGTAACTAGAATAATTGTAACAATTTATTAACTATAAGGAACTCAAAATATTTTCTCCTACTCATTTTAAACATGAGGGAACTATTAACAAAAATTAAGTGATATGCTTGAATTTACCGAAATAAACCAACATAGAGCAATTCTTATTTAGAAATGCAATTGTGTATCATGACATTATACCTCACTATATTTCTAGTCCTAAATCCAATTTTAAATTATTTTAAACATCTTCATATAATATTTTTTCTTTTATTTCCACTTAATTACAGAATAGGATGGCTTTAACATACTTGCAATGACAGAGTTTAGAGTAAAACTAATTAGACACATTGCTGGTGCATTTCAGAGCAACACTACTTAATTGGAGATTACATCATTAAAATTTTGTTATAATGTAATTAAAGAATTTTGAATAATTTTAATTGAAATTAAAACCACTATATGTAGATGCTAATGAGATTTGTTAATCCCACATTAAGGCTACTGGGAAAATGCTATCCCATGTACAATCATGCACCATATAACACATGTATGGGGTACTCCCATAAGATTATAATATTGTATTTTTACTGCATCTTTTCTATGTTTCAATTGGCAGATGCATACTATTGTGTTACAAATGCCTACAGTACTTAGTACAGTAACTTGGACAGGTTTGTAGCCTGGGAGCAATAGGCTAAACCACATAGCCTAGGGGTGTAATAGGCTCTACCTTCTCAGTTTGTGTAAGTATACTCTCTGATGTTCACATAATCGTGACATTACCTGATTACAAATTTCTCAGAAAGTATTCCTGTCATTAGGCAATGCATGACTGTACTTTGTTTGACTACAACCTATAATTTTACTTTTCCCATGCTAATGTTAAAAACATAAACAAAACAACTAGAAATTTTTATTAAGCTATACTGATTTAGTCGGCTGACTTCTTTATTATTCCAAGAAGTCATCTTCACATTTATATACATCTTCTTCTTTAAATGTTAAAAACTAATCTATTCAGCTCTTTGGGCCAATCTACCCTCCATATTCTATCTTCATATTCCATTCCCTCTCATCTCATCTGCATGCCAATCCTAAAAGAGGCTGTAAATGAGTCATGGGGTAGATTATGTTTCTTAAATTAAATTTCAAATATCTAAGATCACATTTTTGAGAAAATATAATGTGACTGAGTGAATTTAATTTTTCCGAACTTCTACTTTGACTTAAAGGTAGACTTCTTAAACATTCTTTTGCCTTACATATGTGAAACACCAGAGCTCAAGAATTCATAGTTGAAATTTCACAGAGAAATAACAAGCATGAAAATGTGGCTGTGTGTGAAGGCAAATAGATCATGAGGCCAGTGGCCTGGAAAGGTTACCTTTTTATGACTCTAGAGGACAGTAGGTAAGAGGAAGAAGAAGGGTACAATATGCCAGGTACTCATTCAAACAAATTTGAAAACCACTGGAATTGGATAAACTACCATCAACAGTGTTGGATGCTATAAGGAGATGTTCAAGACTTCTGTGGAACAAAGTTTATTATGAAATTATTTTTTTCAAGGCATATGCTGATGTCTCTTATTAAAATAAACCTCATATTTGATATTTATCTGTGTATTTCCATTACTCTCAAGCACAAGTATCTCATCTTGGGTGATGAATCCCACAGAATCATGGATAATTGACAACTTTTAACATAAAGAGCAATTTTATATAGTTCGACCTCCAGTAATAAACAAGTTCATATTTTCACACCTATTGTCATATAAATAACAGTCTTCATTCACTCTGTTTAGTTCCTTACGTCTTAGTAACAGATTATCATATTCCTTAATGAACAGCTGAAAGGTCAATATGAAGGTATTTTAACTGAAAAATAATGATTAATTGTCAAGAGAAACAGATAATGCAGTCTTGTTAACATAATACTAAACAAACAAAAAATTCAGTTGACTCAGATTAAGGTTTTTGGCCAACATATGGATTAACTGAGACTGTTAAGGTGTTTCTATTTCAACCTTGTGTGTGTGTGTGTGTGCGTGTGGGGTGTGTGTGTGTCTGTTTAATCAATACATCAACGATTTCTCTTAGTTATGTTTTGGAATCTATATTTAACATTCACAATTGCCTTCCATAATCATTTTAGTTACTGTAGATATTCTGTTTCTAGTTTATAATTTTCTTGTGTGCATTCTGCAAGTTTCTATTCTTCTTCCCCCTTAAAAAATTTTTAGGCCTTTTATTTTTTTCCCTTTCCTCCCAGTGGTATTTCGTCTATTAAAAATACTAGATTGACATTATTGGTGAGTTACACTTCTAATTTTTTCTCTCTGTGCCCAATAGTCTAAGATTATTCAATTGTGATAGCACCGTTTACACCAAAATAAATTCATTTGGGCCTAATTAACTTATGTTCATTAAAAATGACCTTGTTGCAATTAAGCAGGCATTAACACAGACTTAGCTTTCCCAGAGATACATTTAGAAGTCACAAAAAGAGAAAGGATCTTTTAGACACTCTGAGCTTTCCA
The DNA here is from genome assembly GCF_049350105.2 of Macaca mulatta. NCBI lineage: Eukaryota > Metazoa > Chordata > Mammalia > Primates > Cercopithecidae > Macaca > Macaca mulatta. Next base: position 22,940,402 of record NC_133411.1, read on the forward strand.
GTCGTATGACTCAGACAATATTGAATTCTGATGGCGTTATTAAAATTATCATCTTTAATAAGATGATTCATTTGTCCAATAATGCTAATGACTGCTTTTCAACAGTGAGCACTTTAATATTCGCAGAGTTCTTCACTGTCCTTATGATGTCAGTGTCCATACTCCCTCTTATGATAAACATGTATGTTTCACTGAGTATGCAGAAAGCACAAAGTTCCATAGTAAAATGTGTTGAATTATATTGCATTAAATACAATACATTCTCCTTTGGAAAGAAAAAGAAGTTTAGAAAATGTATCAATTAATTGTCGATGTTTACATTTAATCCTCTTTCATCAGCAATTACCATTCTGTTAATCTAGAAGAGGTTAATTTACAGAGTAAATAGTGTACTAATGAAGATTCATTATTTACTTAGATTTGTTTTCTGTATACAGTCTAATTTTTTTATTTGAAATCATACAATTGTGACCGTTACTTCACATTTATAAAAACCCTACCTCTTCAACCTTTTCCTTGCTTCTCTGCTATTTTCATTTTCATACTCTTTGCCGTATACTAAAGAAATGTAACAGACATGCTTATGAACTCTCTCAGTTATGTGGTGATATACCATGATTAGTAAATATAAGAGTCAAATCCTGGTTTACATATAGGCAGATCAAGAGGAGCCTTTTCCCTATTAGAAAAAAAATATTGTGCTGTGAAACTGGGTCTTACTAACAATTATACTGATTCTCTTGGCCACCTTGGGTAAATCATCTTACTTCTCTGGGTTTCAGTTTCCTTTATAAATTAAAGATATTAGACTGGAATCAATAATCTCAAACATGGATGTACCTTTAAATTAATCTGGGAGCTTTATAAAAACTATCCTTGCTCAGGCCTTATGATCAGAATCTGTCTTGGGTAAGTCTGAGAATCAGTAAACATTGAAAGTACCCAGATAATTTGATTTTATAGTCACGGTTGATAAAACTGGATTAGATGTTTCTTGAAGTTCAAAGAAATTTGAAAAGAGACTAATAAGATGTTAAGAAGGTATAGGATTTAGATACTAAGGAATCTAAAATACTCCCTTCTGGAAAACTTGAAATGTATATGCTATTTATAAAAAGGTAGTTCCTTTTTTTTTTTTTTTTTTACTATTATGCACTACTAGTGGTGAGCATCAGCATGTACTCCTAGAAATAGATTCTGCCTAGAGTTTTTAATGACTGAAGCTTCCCACACTTGCCATTCATTAGAAACAAATGCCCTGCAGGCAACCACTGTACAGCTGGTCTTCTCATGAGAAGTCACAGAAATTCGCTACAGCAATACAATGAGTGCTGCAGACATAAACTTATTGTTTCAATTTCTCTGCAGTTCTTGGAAGATAACAAGAAAAATAAAATCTAGCCATAGTTTAAGTTTCAAAGACATTTCTCTGCCAGGCATAGGTACGTGGTTTAGAAGATAGAACTGAGAATTTCAAGGAATCTACAAAAGTCAACTTCTTCTAGTGCCTAATTTTAGCGAAGAAGAATAAAGAAATACTGAGTTTAATATGGCTGTAACTTGTAAAAACTATTACATTAAAATAAGGAAAACAATCTTCTTGATAAGTATAAAATAATGCAACCCATTTTGTTTTTATAAGGTTTAATTAAGCATTTTAATGAGAATTAGAGTAATTTTCTTAAACAGCAAGAGGAAATTTAAATATGTATTATGTCATGTATCAATATATAAATAGTATATTTATACTATTTATACTTAAGTATATGCTATTTATATATTGATATATATTATATATGTTATATAAATTTAGTATTTATATATTTAAATAAATGGTACATATAACACATAATTTTACTTCATGTATAATTATATATAAATATGTGTATATCAAATAGGTTAAGTACTATATTTGCCTAACTTTAATGAATGGCCTCATTTCCCACTGGAATTCATAATCTAATACACTTATATATTTAGAAATGTATCAGTCACTTATTATTGCAAGTGTCTTAAACACTGAGTAGCCTATATAAAGAATTGATCTCTTACATTTGGATCAGCTCTGAATTTACAGAGCTCATCTCAGATCAGCTATCCTGACTCTAAGCAATGAGCTGAGTTCATGTGTGTGCACATTCAGGGATTATCCTACCTGGGGTATGTTTCTCATGTCAGACGGCAAAGCACAGAAGAATATGAGACATTATGTCTCTCAAGGTCTCATCTCGGAAGTGGGACTGTGTTACATCAATCATAATCTCTTAGCCACAGCCAGACTCATGACAAACAGTGGACTAAATGTTTGCAAATGATATTTTATTTTAAACAATTAGTTTATTTACTCATTCATTCAATTGTTTATTTAATCATTCCATTAAAATATATGTAAGCTGAGAGCTGACTACATGGATGGCACCAGGCAAAGTACAATAGATAACAGTAGTGAAAAAAATAAACATGGTGTCTTTTGCTATGGAGTCCAAAGCTCAGTGGAGGAGTGAGTGATAACTAATCAAACAACTGCACAAATGCATCTATAAGTAAATTATTTTAAAAGTACAGTTAAAGGAAACAAGTAGGTGCTATTAAGTACATGATATAATATTGGGGTTCAAGAAAATTTTCAGAGCAAATGGCAAATGAGATACATATATTCAGTCTGCCGTTCAGGTCTGCAGGTTCAACCAACCATGGATGAAAAATATTTGGAAACATTAATAACAGTATAACAAGTAAAAATACATTATAATGACTATTTACATAGCATTTACATTGTATTAAGTATTATAAGCAATCTAGAGGTGATTTAAAGTAGATTACTAAAATCATACACTTCAGTAATGTTATATGCAAATATAATATATATGGTTACATGCAAATACTGTACTATGCCATTTTATATTAGAAATTTGAACATCCATGGATTTTGGTATCTGGAGGCAGAAAGTTCCTGAAACCAATTCTACATGGATACCAAGGAACAACTCTGTTATCTAGCCAAAAATGATGTAGTGGAAAGAGGAAAGAGTATTTGAAGCAAATGAGTGTGTGCAAATTCTTATAAAGACAGAAATCATGTTTGTGTGAAGAAATTTAAAAAAAAAAAAAAGAAATGAAAGATATGAGAGAGAATGATATGGGCTAGAACCGTAAAGAGAGGCAGGGGTCAGATTACTTAAGGTCTCATGTTCTGCAATAAAAAAATTTTAATTTTTACCTAGGAGCAATAGGAAGATGGTGAACACTTTTAAGTAAAAGGCATGATGTGAAGTATTTATATTTCCATTTTAAAATATCTCTCTGGATCCAGTAAAAATATTGGAGGAGGGAGATAAGAGTGAATTTAAAGTATTTTCATCCAAGAGAAAGTTTATTCTTCTCTAGCTTGATGCTTTATAGACAAATGCAATGGAAAGATATTTTGAAGATAAAACTCAAAGTACTTAGTGAAAAGTTACAGAATGTGAGGGAGAACGAGCTTCAAGGCTCACTCCCACAACTCAGGCATACGTGACTTGGTATAAAGTATATGCTTAGAAGCTGGTTTTCTTGAGTCACTTGCTTCTTTCTCTTCTCCAATTATTTTAGGTTGAGCTTTCAACTGTTGAAGAAACCGTATATTTGCTTTTCTTATAGTAGAGATTTCTTGAAATCACATTTCCCTTGAAGTTGGCCCTGGTTCAGTTTCCTCCATGTCTTTACAGAACTGGCAACATCAAAGCCAGTGGCTTAGAGTAGACATAGTTAAAGAAAAGACCAATTTACACAACTGTCATCTTTTAAAAGAAGATATCTGGTCTCTTAACTCTGATGTTATTCCATTTGAGCCTGGTGGCTACTGTGTATAAAATTATCAGCATATTAACAGTAATAATTTTCTTGGGAATAAGTTAACTTTAACCTTAAATTCTCTCCATTGCTGAGAGACTCCACAATCCCAAAGGGGAAATCATGTTTCACACTATATTTTTTAAAAAGCATCTGTATGTACTATAAAATGCTTTATACCTCCAACATAGAAATTATTACTCACCTCTTCTTAGTCTTCCAAAGAGGCTAGATGGTGAAATGAGTTAGACAATTCCACTGTTCTTTTTGAAAAAAGAAAAATTCACTATATAAAAGCCTATACGTGTCTTCTACATAGCTGTGAGATAGATAAAGCTATTTTCAGCAAATTTTTTAAAAGATTCAAAGAAGTTATGCTACTGTAAGGATTTTTTTTGTCTGTATATTAAAAATAAGCTAGAATGGGCAGAAATAATCTTTCTTTTTCAATTGTCTGTTTCAAAATATCACATATAATATTCATAATCATTTCAATATAGAAAGATTTCTAGAAATCAAAAATTATTGCTAATATTCTTTAAGTAATTACGTTTAATTAACACACATAAAATCAACTACAAATAACAGAAAGAATCAGTCCATATTGTATTAGTTCGTTTTCATGCTGCTGATAATGACATACCCGAGACTGGGCAATTTACGAAAGAAAGAGGTTTAATGGACTTACAGTTCCGCATAGCTAGGGAGGCCTCACAATCATGATGGAAGGCAAGGAGGAGCAAGTCACGTCTTACATGGGTGGTGAGAGGCAAAGAGAGAGAGAGCTTGTGCAGGAAAACTCCTGTTTTTAAAACCATCACATCTCATGAGACTTATTCGCTATGACAAGAACAGCATGCGAAAGACCTACCCCTATGATTCAATTACCTCCTACCGGGTTCCTACCACAAGACATGGGAACTGTGAGAGTTACAACTCAAGATGAGATTTGGGTGTGAACACAGCCAAACCATATCATATATGAACTATGTGATACTCCTCAAAACCCTGGATTACAGTCAGATTAGGACTATTTCTGAGAAATAAAGGGCAGTCGTTAATCCTCAATTTTGTGTCAAAATGCTAGTTACAATGGAATAACATTGTTGTCCACTTCAAGCTGATCACTTTTTGAGGAAATTATTGCATATATATTTCCACATGTACATCATTTTATCTCTGAAATATATGACCATCCAAGTATCTGGAAAAACACTCTTCATTTTTAATTTGTATAGTTATTCATATAAGCCATTGTCCTGTAAATTTTTTCCTTCAGTAATTTTTAGAGCTAAAATCCTTTATTTAAGAATAATTTAAAGTTAAAGGTAGAATTATATTACAGAGAAGATAGTAATTATAGCTACAATAATGATTTTGCTAATGTCCATCATTAATCTGATGGGGTAGCTATCTACAGAAATCATTAGGCTACCAAAATTAATGTATTATCCAGAAGCAAAGTTTCTTTTGAAATATTCACTGAGTTCCCAATATATGTCATGACCTATGCTGGCACTGGTGATACATTGTTTTTATCTTCAAAGACTAAAATCTAATACTATAACAGAAAATCTTAAATATTTTTCATGTGTACAATCTGGCCTTCATTCTTTTAATCTAAAACATTAGGGCTACAAATACTGTTTATTACACAAAGGATTACAGAGTTATATCATGTTCTGTTGACTATTATTATTTGTGACTAAATCTTGAACAATAAATTATAATTCAAGAAGAAGAAATTAGGTAAAATTGATGAGGGACACTTAGAGCTAGGCAATACAAAAGAAAACCTTTGGAGGTGAATTCAAAATCTAAAGGATGACATTAAAGTACAACTTGATTGTAAAACTAGTTTTGTAACTAGATAAATATCCTTATTCTTTTAAGTTTTATTTTTATTTAAAGATAATAATTGGGCCAGGAGTGGTGGCTCATTCCTGTAATCCCAGCACTTTGGGACGCTGAGGCAGGTGGATCACTTGATCTAAGGGTTCAACACTAGCCTGGGCAACATGGCAAAACTCCCTCTCTAAAAGCAAACTACATAAATTAGATGAGTATGGTGGTGCACATCTGTTGTCCTAGCTACTTGGGAAGGTGAGGCATGAGAATCACGTGAGCTCAGAGGAGGTGGAGTTTGCAGTGAGCTATGATTACACCACTTCACTCCAGCCAGGGTGACAGAGCAAGATCCTGTCTAAAAATAAATAAATGAGTAATAAAAATAATAATTATACTAGAGTTAACATTCCTAATGCTTATATCTTCTAGGCTTTGGACTAAATTCGTTAAGTAAATTCTCATTCCTGAAAACTCTACCCTGAGGTACACATTATTATTATCCATCACACTTTATAGAAGAGCAAACTTTCTGTAGCAAGTGAGTTCAAATTCACAAATTTAGTAGTGAGTAGAACTAGAAATAAAACACATGATAAATTCAGAGCACATGATCTAAACATTATAATAAGGTGTTACTATAAGATAAGAATTTCAGATAAATCTTTTTAGCTCCTGAAGAGATTGAGTAAAACGATTGATTGGTATCTATTGCAGTTCATAATATGCTAATACTTGTCCATCTTCCTGTTAGAAATAAGATAAGGATGTCTCTCAAACTAAAGCTTTCTACACTTAAAAAAAAAAAGATAAATATATTTGTTATCTATTAACCTAAGACCAAATGAAAGGTTCACAAACTTTTCTCCTGTACACCAAATCTGACAGTGGAGATTCACAAACATAGACAGACTACATTCATCAGATATTGCTACACAGTAGGGAGTATAAAGAGGTCAACATAAGCTGATGCAGGCACAGCTCCTAAAACTGTATCAGTAGCACTGCAGCTTTTTTTCCTGCTGATTTCTACTAATTCCTAACCTAATAATATGCCAGTCTACATATGTGGAGACCAGATACACCAGGTCAGTATGTACTTCACTAATCATAGCACTCAACTTTTTAACCTCATGCTTACTTTGATGTCTGGCACATATTAGGACACACACTTTTTTATTTTTTCTTTTTCTTTTTTGAGATGGAGTCCCATTCTGTTGCCCAGGCTGGAGTGCAGTGGCACTATCTCAGCTCACTGCAACCTCTGCCTCCTGGGTTCAAGCGATGCTCTTGCCTCAACCTCCTGAGTAGCTGGGATTACAGGCACCCACCACCATGCCCGACTAAATTTTTTTTTTGTATTTTTAGTAGAGATGGTATTTTGCCATGTTGGTCAGGTTAGTCTCAAACTCCTGATTTCAAGTGATCTGGCCACCTCGACCTCCCGAAGTGCTAGGATTACAGGTGTGAGTCACCGTGTCTGGCCAGGATACAGACTTTTTAAATCAATTTATGGATGATTCTAGTGACTGTCAAATTTATACTTGACAGTCTTCTGGAAGGAAATGAAAAAAATAAAGACTTTAAAATAAAACACTGACAAAGTAAAAGTCTAAGTATTTTTCATGTGAATAGACTTGGCTTCATTCTTTTAATCAAATAAATTGGATAAAAACAGTAGTGTTCCTGTAGTCCAAGCTACTTTGTGAGCTGAGGCAGAAAGGTCTCTTGATCCCGAGTCTAGCCTGGGTAACATAGCAAGATGCCATCTCTAAAATAATAACAATAATAATGATAATAATAATAGTAATAGTAATCTGCGACTCCTTAGGAAAGACAGATTTTCTACTCTACCTATAGGTTAAAGTGTATATGTAATACCTGTGCTTTAAGGGTATAGATCAGCAAAAAATTAATTCTATGTCTACTTGTTTATGACCATGCAGAATAGTTCAAACACATGCCTTATTATTAGGAGTTAAGAAACCAGCCAGAGACTTTTTTAGTTTTCTATATATATAAACATAATGTAAATGTGCTGGACAATGCCTCATGATAAAAGGCACATGATAAAAGGCACATGGTGATTTTGAGTGGCATCTCAAAATTACTACCAGGTGATTTTATGAACCTTATGCCAAATAAGATGAGAAAATACATAAGCCCTAACAGCAGAAGAAGTTAAAGGTCAAAGAAACCTCAGTCATTTTTACTAGCAAAGCTTGCTTTAAAAATATTTAGGCTTCAAATGCATTCGCTTTTCCCCAGGCTTTTCCATATAAATAAAAGAAAGACCAAAAAACTGATGGAGCAAAGAAGTGAAAACCAGAAAAAAAAAAAAAAAAAAAAAAAAGAAAAGAAAAAGAAAAGAGATAAAGGAGATGAGCATAGGTTTTGAAATATTTCAGACACTAGCACAAACTGGGTTATCTGTTCTTTCTTTGGGCATTTTTTATGTTTGAAGAAAATCTTCTGTTCTCACAGAGAGACCGACTAAGAACAGCAAAAGGAAAAGAGGGAGAAAGGAAAGAATAGCTCTCTGTATATTATTTATTTATTTTAAATATTTTATTTTTGGAGACAGAGTCTTGTTCTGTCATCAAGGCTGGAGTGCACTGGCGATCATAGCTCACTGTGTCTTCAAAGTCATGAGCTCAAGCAATCCTTCTGCCTCAGCCTTTTGAGTAGCTGGGTATACAGGCACACCACCATGCCAAGGTAATTTTTTTGGTTGTTTGTTTACTAGAAATGAGGCCTCACTATGTCGCCCAGGCTGGTCTTGAACTTCCGGCCTCAAGTGATCGTCCTGCCTCAACCTCCCAAAGTACTTCAAAGTACTTTAGAAACATCAAACTAACATTTCAAATGGGTGATATCACAGATAGCATGCTTGAAATAAATGTCTTCTTAGAAAATTCAACTTCATCACAGCACACTTTACATACAATAGAATTCACTAATTTTAATGTGTAGTTTAAGGAACTTTCACAGATGTATATAGTTGTGTTACCACCATCAAAGTCAAAATGCAAAAAAATTCTATTATACCAAGGAGTTTCCTATTCCAATTGTCAAGAAATCCCTTCCCATCACTTAGCCTGTGGGATACAGCAAGGGGGCCAGTGTATCTCAGGCTAAAGCACAAGGAGGGGTAAGTCAACCAATATGTATTGAGGATCCACAGCACATACGGCCTTGTAGGTCAGAGGAGGTCAAGGACTTTGGGTTTACTCTAAATGAAATGGGAGGCATGGGAGGGTTTTGAGCAAAAGAGTGATCTGATTTAGGTTTTGAAAAGAATATGGAGAAACTATATGTATATAAGGGTTGAACAAATAAGTAAATATACTATAGGTAATAAGAGCCAGGCTTCTCACTGCTGGAGAAAGAAGTTACAAATGAGAAATGATGGAAGGAAGGCTAGAATGATTTTTGTGGGTGGGAATTGGCATCATCAGTATGCCCTCATGTGTGGACAGCTAGCTAGATACATAGAGAAATAAATATAGACATGCCTGTGCACATGGGTTACATGTGTGCGTGTGTGTGTGTGTATGTGTGTGTATTGCCATCTTAACAGTAGTATGTCTTCCAATCAATGAACACAGGCCATCAATTTAGGTCTCTTTAAAAATGCATTTCTGCCTGGGCGTGGTGGGTCACACCTGTAATCCCAACACTGTGGGAGACTGAGGTGGGCGTATCACTTGAGGTCCGGAGTTCGAGACCAGCAACATGGTAAAACTCTGTATTTATCAAAAAATACAAAAATTAGCCAGACATAGTGGCACTCATTTGTAATTCCGGATACTCAGGAGACTAAGGCATGAGAATCGCTTGGACCCGGGAGTTGGAGGTTGCAGTGGGCTGAGATTGTGCCACTGTACTCCAGCCTGGGCAGCAGAGTGAGACTCTGTATCCAAAAAAAAAAAAAAAAAAAGTATTTCAACAATGTTTGGTCATTTCAGGGTATACTTAATACTTTTTTATGTATTCATACTTTTAAATCAATCTTTTTCAGAATACAGTATAACTGTAAGTGGGATTTAAAAAGTCCTCAAGGAATATAATGAAACACTTCTAATCTTTAAGAATTAAGTTAACAAGTGTTAATGAATGTTCATTATAGGCCTTGTTCTATGTGAGAACATGAGATTTTTGAAGAAGAAATGTCTTTTTACATCAAGACTTCACTAAATTTGAAAAAAAAAAAACCCATCATTTATAGACATCATAAATAAAGTGACAATATCCTAATATAAGATTAACTGCTAAATTGCATGATATAAGTATGTCTTTCCCCACGCCCAGCCCTATTACCCTCCAAAACTTATCTTACCACAGTCCCTTTAGAAGTCGAGGGCCTTCTGTGCTTTTGCAATGCTTACAAATGTCCTCGGTTGTAGCAAAGCAAACAGGGGAATTTTGATGGAGACTCAAATAATTTTCCAGCACGAAAGGGCATACTCTGTTGAAAGAGGCTCTGGTGGTTTAAAAGCAGTGGTTGACAGGAAGCATTTGTTCTGTAGGAAGGTGAAGCCCATCTGGCATCTCTTCAGATAAGGTGAGCTGCTTGCTTGAACGAAGAGTTAAAGTTTTCAGTTGTTACTTTGTCTTGCACTTGGCTGGCCACATAAGCTGCTTCTATCTTTTGATGAGAGTATGCAAATCCTCCAGAACATATCCTTTTGTCTTTGACACTGGACTTCCTTCATGACCATGACCCTGTCACTCTGTCTACCCTGTTCAATTCCATATGACTCTCCTTTACTTTTACATGGGCCACCAATCATTTCTATCTTTTCCTTTCCATATACTTTCTAAAGTTTTCTATGTGATCAATTTCATGTTCTCATCCTGTCTGTTCCTAGACTGTTGAGTGTCAAGAGTCTAGTTAGGACTTTTTATTATTTATTTATTTATTTATTTATTTATTTATTTATTTAATTTTTTTAGACGGAGTCTCGCTCTGTCGCCCAGGCTGGAGTGCAGTGGCCGGATCTCAGCTCACCGCAAGCTCCACCTCCCGGGTTCACGCCATTCTCCTGCCTCAGCCTCCCGAGTAGCTGGGACTACAGGCACCCGCCACCACGCCTGGCTAGTTTTTTGTATTTTTTAGTAGAGACAGGGTTTCAGCGGGTTAGCCAGGATGGCGGACTTTTTAATTATTGTTTTTTTTTTTCTTTTTTTTCCTTCGGTGCTCTTAGTTTTTACATTTCTTTTTTTCTTTTTCTTTTTCTTTCCTCCCCGACCCCCTCACCGCCCTTTTTTTGTCAAAGACAGTGAAACTAGGCCTCATAAAACTTAGAAACTAGGCCTCATATAGAAAAAATTAACACCAGGTGGCTCTGGATAGGGTCCCACCCTGCCTCGATAAGGACCCACCCTGATAGGGTCCCACCCTGCCAATTCCGGGAAACAACCTCATGGGGTCCCACCCTGCCAATTCCGGGGGTCCCACCCTGCCTCGAAGTTCCCGGAATCAACAACTCCAGGAAAAAACCTCATAAGGTCCTGCTCTAACCAATTAGCATAAGACACCTTGCTCAGGCCATAGCTAGACCCAATCATTTTGCGCCTTAAGCTTTGTTTGAATTTCGCGCCATAAGCTGTGTTTGAACTTGTGTTTGTCTATATAAACAGCCTGTAACAAGCAGTCGGGGTCCCAGGGCCAACTTAGAGCTTAGGACCCTAGCGCGCTAGTAATAAATAACTCTCTGCTGTGAATCTCGTGTCGGTGATCCTTCACGGCGACCCCTGCCCAGGAGGGAATCGACAGTTCGGTTCCAACAACAGCATCTCGCTATGTTGCCCAGACTGGTCTCAAACTCCTGGGCTCAAGAAGTCCTCCCACCCACCTGGACTACCCACAGTGCTAGGATTACAGGGGTGAGCCACTACACCCCGCCTCTCTTGGCATTTCTGTTGTAACAATACTGGACATTTTCAAGGTACTTCTGTCCCCTTAAATCAAAAGGGAACGAGAAGAATGTATAGGAAGCCTGACGATTAATGTTTCAAAATATTTTGTTTAAAGTAACATAATAGAATACACAGTTTAACTGTTTCCCATATGTTATTGTCCCATTCCAGTGGCCCGCTGAACAGGTTTTAGCATCTATTCGACATGCATCTAAACCAAAAGTGTTTACAATGATCCTTCTAAACAGTTGCTGTTACTGATGACTGTTTCATCCTGTCCTAGTTCGTTCGATTGTTTTTCGTTTGCTTCTTTTAACTTAATTAGCTATTTTATTTGTTTATTTAATTTTTCCATAGGTTATTGGTGTACAGGAGGTGTTTGGTTACATAAGTTCTTCAGTGGTGATTTGTGAGATTTTGGTGCACTCATCACCCGAGCAGTATACACTGCACACTGTTTGCTTTTAGCCCTCACCACCCTCTCACCTTTCCCCATCAAGTCCCCAAAGTCCATTTAATCATTCTTATGCCTTTGCATCCTCATAGCTGAGCTTCCACGTATCGGTGAGAACATATGATGTTTGGTTTTCCATTTCTGAATTACTTCACTTAGAATATAGTCTCCAATCTCATCCAGGTCGCTGTGAACACTGTTAATTTCTTCCTCTTTATGGCTAAGCAGTATTCCGCTGTATATATATACACCACAGTTTCTTTCTCTACTCTTTATTTGATGGGCATTGCGGTTGGTTCTATGATTTTGCACTTGCAAATTGTGCCACTGTAAGACAATAAAAAAGATAAATGAAACAAAAAGCTGGTTCTTTGAAAAGATAAATAAAATTGAGAGACCATTAGCAAGATTAACAAAGAAAAGAAGAGAGAAAATTCAAATAACCTCAATAAGAATTGAAACAGGATATATTACAACTGACACCACAGAAATACAAAAGATCATTCAAGGCTACTATGGTTCCTGGACCACACTGAGGGTCAGGCTGCTATTTCTCATGGCCCAATAATGAGATGCAGATGAACTGGGGAGGAAAAGAGTTTTATTTCTGTGACTGGTTACAGGAAGAAGGCCTGGAACTTTTCACCTGACCAACTCAAAATTACAAAGTTTTTCAGAGCTTATATACCTTCTAAGCTATACATCTACATGTAAGTGTGCATTCATCTAAAAACATAAGTGATTAACTTCTTTTTTATCTATACCTAAAGTCTCAGTCCTGAAGACCTTCTTATGGAGCCTCAGTAAGTTTCCTGAATCTAAATGGATCCAGGTGCTGGGGTGAGTACCCTTATCTAGCCTCCTGCTAAATCACTGAGTTCTGGGGAGTTCCTTCAGACCCCCAATATACTTGTTTGTGGAGGCCTGGGGAGTTTCTTCAGACCCCAATAAAACTTGTTGAATCCTAAGTGAATCCTGTTAAGGATTCCTTCTTTATTTTGTCATGCTTTAAGGCCCAGGAAAGGCCTAGGCAAACTTTTGATGGGCTTTTGTTATATCCCAGTCTTTGTATAAGGGTACTGACTTTTTTTTAGCCTTTACTATTTAACTTAACCACTCAGTCAGTGCTGATACAGTGGTGATGGAGGCCTGCCTTAGTGAAACCTGGCCTTCAACACTATGAACATCTTTATGCACATAAACTAGAAAACCTAGAAGAGATGGATAAATTCCTGGAAAGACACAACCCTCCTAGCTTAAATCAGGAAGAATTAGATACCCTGAACATACCAAGAACAAGCAGTGAGATTGAAATGGTAGTTAAAAAACTACCAACAAAAAAAAGTCCTACTTCTGTTTTCTGAGTCACCCAATCTTGAAAACTAATAGCAATACTGTCAACATAAAGAAATAAATTGAGGCTAAGGTAATAATAAATAGTTTCTTTGAGTGAAGGTTGAGGGCTGAAGCCCAGAAACGCTTCCAAGTTACCTTGGGAAGTGCTGAAGAGAACAAAGGAGAGGCTCAAGTCTTTAAAGAAAAAAAAGATGAATCTGAATAGTTGCAATTACAAAAGTTATTTGTAAGGAATTCTAATTGGTTTACAGAAATAATATTGATGAGCTATTGACTATCATTACTGAATGACTATAGGGTGTTGGGTTAACTATAGAGTTGTTTGTATATCTTTTGAGTAATCTGTTTAAAAAGGGAGTAAGGAAAGAGAGATAAAGAGAAACAGATTCTGTTGGTCCTACGCTATCTTTCTTAGGTCTTTTGATTGTTTGGAAAACTGAGTCTCTTTTACTATCTTATGAATAATATATAAAATCTTGTTTAAAAGAAAAAACAAAGTGTTACCTTTGCATCAGTGTATTGTATTATAAATAGTAAACCTGCTTTTAATAGAAGCTTATAAACAGATCCATCAAACCTCAACTAGCTTTGACTACACAAGATTTCTGTAAACATTTTATAAGCTTTTACAATTTTCATTCTTTTTTCCCATTGTCCTATATCCATTCAGTTAATCTGTCTCATTCTTTCTTTTATTCTACCAATTTAATTCATCCTTTAAATAACCTCTAAACTAGGCAAAGTCACTTTTCCTTAAAAAAAAACTAAAACAAAAACAATTTAAAAAACATATATTTTCCCTGACCTTTCTTACCCCAAATGCATCTTCCTTTTTTTATACATTCTGAATATAGAATTTTTTCTGTTATCTAGTCTTAGTTACCATATACCAGTTTAAAGTTGTAAATTTAATGTACTGTAACTGAGTATGCCATTTTTTTAAAAGTTATCTTTATTTTTCTCTTTTTCCTTGTGTTCAACCTCTCATTTAGCATCTCAGGAATGCAAATGTAACCTTTACCTTCCTTTCTGCTGGCCAGACTGCCTACAAGTATTGTTAACTATGTGTTTGCTTAGAAGATCCAGGGACCAAATCTGGAAACAAAACAAGCACCTTCCAGAATTCTCCCCCACCAGGACACTACAGGCCGAATCTGCCTGCAATGGTGCCAGCCTGACTACGAGACGACCCATTAATTGAGATGAGTCCCTAAGAAAGTCACAGACCACCACCTCCTTGCCTCTTCTGCATACGCTGCATACCAAAATTTCTTTTCTTAAAACCCTGTTTTCTGCCCACAAGGCTGAAGTGGCTCATTTACATATGAATCTAGCCCTTTCCCGTTGCTAAGCTTGGGAATAAAATCATTTCTTTTTACTGCCCTCATGTTTGTTATTTAATTTTGTCAGTGGAGAGTGGGCAAATCTGTGTTCAGCAACAATGTCTGTATACAAAGCCTTCTATCCCCACCTCCTCTTATCAATGAAATTTAATATTTTATTCCTTTTATTGATTGTATATTTATCATTATAATCTACATTGAATTTGAGAAGGACTTTTAGTTTTACTTTCTCTTTTTAACAACCCTTGGCCTTCTCCTCCATTGTAGCCCACTCCTGTTTTATCTTGGGCTACTTCTTTTCATTGCTTTCCTTTTCATGAATACTGACTCTCACATTCTTTCTGTTTTGCAGAAGTTTGTAGAAATTTTTCACTGAGTGTTTTTTTCTTTTTTTGGTCTTTTATAATTTTTTTCCTTTTTTATATCATTTTATTGGTGTCAGGCCTCTGAGCCCAAACTAAGCCATCATATCCCCTGTGATGCATGTACACATCCAGATGGCCTGAAGTAACTGAAGAATCACAAAAGAAGTGAAAATGGCCTGTTCCTGCCTTAACCGATGACATTACCTTGTGAAATTCCTTCTCCCAGCTCATCCTGGCTCAAAAGCTCCCCCACTGAACACTTTGTGACCCCCACCCCTGCCAGCCGGAGAACAACCCCCTTTGACTATAATCTTCCACTGTCTACCCAAATCTTATAAAATGGCCCCACCCCTATCTCCCTTCGCCGACTCTCTTTTCCGACTCAGCCCACCTGTACCCAGGTGAAATAAACAGCCTTGTTGCTCACAAAAAGCCTGTTTGGTGGTCTCTTCACATAGACGCAAGTGAAAATTGGTGCTTTGGAAAGGAGTGGAGGAGAAACTTAAACTCAATTAAACATGTTAAAAGAAAAGCAATTCAGCCTGACCAACATGGTGAAACTCCGTCTCCACTAAAAATACAAAAATTAACCTGGTGTGGTGCCTGTAATCCCAGCTACTCGGGAGGCTGAGACAGGAGAATCACCTGAACCCGGGAGGTGGAGGTTACAATGAGCCAAGATCGTGCCACTGCACTCCAGCCTGGGTAACAGAGCAACACTCTGTCGGAAAAAAAAAAAAAAAATAGAAAAAAAAAAGAAAAGCAAAGCAATTATACTAACTTTCTTATGTATTTTTTTGCATCTTAAATATTCTATAATACCTTTTTTTCATATTTTGCAATTATTTAAAAGTCAAGTTCCCAAGAAAATAGGTTCTCCAATAGGGATTAGTGTGCATCAAGTTTATTAGAAGTTGTGATATAATAGGAAATATATTTGTTGGTCTTTGCCCCCATGACCTGGTATACAGCTTATAAAACTCTTGCAATCTTTGAAGTGATGTGTCTTTTGTATGCTAATAAAAGGACTGGTGTTGGGGGGCAGTTATTGGACAACATTATCATAGGGATTGGTTGCCAGGGGAACCAACTAAGTGATTGGGACTTTCAGCCCCTACCTTGATATTCTGAGGGAAAAGGGGGATTGGAGGTTGAGTCAATCACTAATGACCAATGATTGAGTTAGTCATGTCTACATAATAAGACCTTCATAAAAACCAAAGAGGATGGGGTTTGCAGAGCTTCTGGGCTGGTGAACACTTGGATGGGCTGGAGGCGTCCAGAGGGTGGAGTACACGGAGAGGGCATGAAAGTTCTGTGCACCTTCCCTCACACCTTGCCTTATACAGCGTTTCCATTTGGCTGCTGTTGAGTTGTATTCTTTATAACAATGTGCTAACTCTAAGCAAAGTTTTCCTCAGTTCTGTGATCCATTCTAGCAAATGATGGAACCTGAGAAAGGGAACATGGGAATCTCAGACTTACAGCCAGTCAGTCAGAAGCACAGGTAACAAATTGGACTTGTCATTGGTATCTGACATGGGGGAAGTCTTGGGGGTCTGACCCCTTAATCTGTGGAATTTGATGCTCTCTCCAGGTAGACAGTGTCCAAATTGAGCTAAATTGTAAGGCACTCAGTTTGTGTCTGCAAAGAATTGGATAATTGCTTGGTGTGGGAAAAAGAAAAGTAAACATTTGGGGTCAGAATAAGGGAGGAGACCACCCCTCATACTGTCTTATGCCCAATTTCTGCCTCCAAAGAAAGAAGAAGTAAAAACTAACAGGCAGAAATGAAATCCACAAGCACACAGCCCAACGCCACACCCTGGGCCTGGTAGTTAAAGATCGACCTCTGACCTAGTTGGTTATTTGCATTAAAAAGCACTGTGAAGATCCCTGTCCTGTTTTGTTCTGTTCTGTTCTAATTACCAGTGTATGCAACCCCCAGTCACATACCCCCTGCTTGCTCAATCACGACCCTCTCATGCAGACCCCCTTAGAGTTGTGAGCCCTTAAAAGGCACAGGAATTGCTCACTTGGGGAGCTCGGCTCTTGAGACAGGAGTCTTGATGATGCTCCCGGCCGAATAAACTCCTTCCTCCTTTAATTCGATGTCTGAGGGGTTTTGTCTGCGGCTCTTCCGGCTACAAGAAGTGAAGTATTGAGAACAGCTGCGAGTATTGTGTAAAAACAGTATGTATTCCTTATTCAGAGGTATGCCCAGATAAATGCCTGTGGGGGCAGGGAAGTGAGAATGTGGGACAGAGGCAAGAGTTCGGATATGATACATGATTCATTCAGAACACCTGAGGTAACTCATCAGCATCATCCTTAACTGAGGCAGCCAGTCCTCCCAATGGAAACTGAATTTTCATTCCTGAGGGTGAGCCTGACTCACTCAGCACAATGTCAACTACACAAAATATCCAAAGTCTAGATTTGGAAATGAAAACTATGTGGCACAGGTACACTGTGCAAGACTATACAGCCATGAAAAAGGATGAGTTCATGTCGTTTGCAGAGACATGGATGAAGCTAGAAACCATTATTCTTAGCAAACTAACACAAGAGCAGAAAACCAAACACCACATGTTCTCACTCATAAGTGGGAGTTGAACAATGAGAACACATGGACACAGGGAGGGGAACAGCACACACCGGGGCCTGTTGCAGGGTAGGGGGCTAGGGGAGGGACAGCATTAGGAGAAACACCTAATGTAGATGACAGGTTGATGGTGCAGCAAACCACCATGGCACGTGTACACCTATGTAACGAAACTGCACGTTCTGCACATGTAGCCAAGAACTTAAAGCATAAAAAAAAAATGTAAAAGAAAAAAATAAAAAGAAAAAAGGAAACTATGCCCTGTCTATCCCTAATATGTTTATATTGTTTTCTCTTCTACAACTCCCTAGTACAAATCCAAGTTATCCCAGTGTATTAGTCCTTTCTCATACTGCTATTAAAAAATACCTGAGACTGGGTAATTCATAAAGAAAAGAGGTTTAATGGACTCACAGTTCCACAAACTCTACAGGAAGCTTGACAGCTTCTGGGGAAGCCTCAGGAAACTTTCGGTCATGGCAGAAGGGGAAGCAGCGTGTTTACATGGCCAGGGCAAGAGAAAGAGAGAGAGAAGGGAGGTGCTGTACACTTTTAAACAACCAGATCTCATGAGAACTCTATCACCAGAACAGCACCAAAGGGGAAAATTGACTGCTATGATCCAATCACCTCCCACCAACCCCCACTTCCAACATCAGGGATTACAATTTGTAAACCAAAAATAAAATCCTAAGCCCCCTCTCCACTCCCCTCAACAATCATCTAAATGGACTTCCTCCTCAGCCAGGGCTCTTAAAATTTAACTTGAAAGACTGGTTCAGGCCATGAAGGGAAGTGGGGGTCAGACATGCTTCATTATACCTCTCCAGCATCAACATCAACACGGATTTTATGTCTGATAAGAAACATTTTACAGCCTGTTTCCCTCTGAAGCCTGCTAGCTAAAAGCTTCATCTGCATGGTAAAACTTTGGTCTCCACAATTGTTACCACAACCCAAATACTCCTTTCTACTGATCCCAGGTCTTTAGACAAACTCAACCAATTGTCAACCAGAAAATGTTTAAATTTACCTGTAGCCTGGAAGCCCCCACTTTGAGTTACCCCAGCTTTCTGGATTAAGCCAGCGTATTTCTTAAATGCACTTGGCTCATGTCTCATGCCTCCCTAAAATGTATAAAACCAAGGTGCGTCCCAGCCAACTTGGGCGCATGTTGTCAGGACTTTTTGAGCCTGTGTCATGGATGTGTGTCCTCAACTTTGGCAAAATAAACTTTCTAAATTAGCTGAGACCTGTCTCAGATTTTCTGGGTTCACCTTTTTAGTAACCACAGAGGGATTCTGAGTGGAGATGACTCCGACCTTTGACAAATCTTCTATCGGTGCTTGGTACTAGCATGAGCTAGGCTCACACACATAGGACAATTTGCTGAGATATGAGAAAATCTCCAGAAAATCTCTGATCTTCCAACATTTTGTCAATGTCTAAAGTTTATTTTGCCGTACAACTTCTCTTTTTTGGGGAGTTTTACTTGCTTCACAACGAAGAATGCAAGCTTTCCTGCTTCCATGGTGATGGAAGGCCAGTAACTAGTTTGAGCTCACTTCCAACAGGGAAGATTAGTGTTTTGTTTCGTTTTGTTTCCTGCTTCTAAGATGGTAGAGAGCAGTCTATAGCCTGAGATCCAACATTATGTAAGAAACTGATTTGGGATTCTGTCTTCCAAATTATTCTTAAATGACTAAAGTTAGCATTAACAACCACGTGGTGTTAATTTCTGCTTACTCTTAGAGCGCTCAGAAATCTTTTAATTTGTGTGATCATTGTTAGTTTTGCTTAACTGTTTTGCTGTTTGTTTCTGCCTTGTTGGATTGTGTGTGTGTGTGTGTTTTGGTCCTTTCCCTTATCGGATTTGACCAACTCACAACCCTCTAGCTCATGAATGTGGAATCTTCTACTCCAAATAAATAAGAGCACCTCACTTGCCTCACCCTTTTAGGGCATTCTCAGGCAACTGAGAATCACATGAGGGTGTTTGGGAGGAACACTCCCTAAGATGTGCAGTGGCTCTAAATAGATTTGCCCCTGCAAAGAATATACTTAGTACTGGCAGGTGTATGTAAGGAGATGACCCCTCCTGCACCTTGAGCACCTGACACGCTGTGCCAGGTAGCCACAACACAGGTGGACTGAATCAGTTCATGGAGTAATGGCCCTGAAAAGCTAGGTCTGTGAGCAGCACATATGGGTCCTACACATGTCCCAACTTAGTCAGATCTGAAGGGGAATGCCAAATCACGGGGAACAAGGCCTCTGAAATGGCTAAAAACTCACATACACACACACACACACACACACAAATGGTGGTATGGTTAGGAGAGGAAAATAGCCAGCAAAAGGAAAAAAAAAGGGAAGATTTTTGATTTTAACTACTAAAAGGGCTTTATTTATATAACAAGACCACCTTTTTGTCAGCCAGACCAACCTGAGAGAGCAATGACTGTACTTCTGAAAGAGAAGCATTTTGTCCTAGCCAAAATATGGTAATGAGATTTTAAAATATTTATTTAAAAGGAGCTCAATGGTTAAAAGTCATCTTAATTAAAAGGCTAACATCCATGATGTCTGCATGTATGTGTGCATGTTTGTATTTGTGTTTTAAAAGCTTTCATGTTTTTGTTTTTTTCTTGTTGTTGTTTATCTCTTCTAAGACCTTGTCTTTTTTTTTTTTTTTTGAGCAAAAGTGTTTTTTTCTTCTCAGTTGACTGAATTCTGTTTTCACCCGAGTTTAGCATCTCTCTCTCTAGCACCACTAGACTTTTTCTCTCTGTACTTTATGATTTATTTATGCTTTTTGATTTTCACTTAAGTTGTTTCCTTTATTATGCAAATATAAGGCTACTATCTGACAACTGCCTAGGGTTGTGAAGCACGTATCAAGAATCTGAGTTTAAGATAGGAAAAAAAAAAGGGGGGTCTTTATTAATTCATAAAATGTACTTCTATTGGCATGCCTATTATGTCTATGTATTTATGTGTTGTGTACACAGTGTTTCACTACTAAAAATATATAAAAGGGTTCTAATTAATTGGCTTAACAAATATAAGTGCTTAAATCAGATACTTTAAAACAAGACTAGTCAAAAGCTTTTTGTTCACATGACTTAAGTAAAATCTTTAATAAATAAGGTGGCTTTAAAACCATTGATAAAATAATATTAGCAATGTCTTATGAATCGTTAGCATTTTTTTAATCAAATGGTTTCATGTTTATTCCTGCAGAATACTGTAAGATTTGCCATAAGGGTTATAAAACTATAAAACCTGGCCCAAGACAGAATGATCTTTGCTTGTGTATGCTTATGAAATATTGTTGACTTAATGAAAACAGCTAAATCCTGAGTTATTGGAATAAGTACCCTTTAATGAAACAGTATGTTTTATTACTTAAGTAAATAGCTGAAATTCACAGCTATAAAAAATGATTAATAGGAAAATAACTTTAAATATTGGCTTTCACAGTTTTGGTAAATAATCTAGTTAAACTATTAAACAAATTAATCAGGTAAATAATGGAATAAATACGTGTAAACGAGCATCAAATTTAAGATCAAAGGTCATTAATTGATATTAAGTACCTGGGTCATTTCCAATTTAAAACATTGTTTAAATTTCTCATTGAAAGGTAAATATCTTGTCTAATTCAAAGCTTATTTAAGGGATGTATATAAAACAAGGTAAAAAATATCAGGAAATGAGATATAAAGAAAGCTAAAGATACAAAGAGGTATTTTTTGGTAAATAAGGTAAAAAGGAAAGGAATTTTATGCAAGAAATAATTTTGTGTGGTGTATTTTTACCCTAAAATAAAATGACTGGTTTGTTCAAGAAAGGGGGATATTAAGGGGAAAACAGAAAGTTTAAGCATGTTGTGAATGGTCTATGTAGGTTGTAATAAGATTAATAAAAAGTAATTTTAAAGAGATTTTATAATTCAGTTGGCTGTGATTAAAGAGAAATTATAATATAATTATATTATATAATATATAAATATATATAATTATACATAAATTATAATATAGTCTTTCCAGAGATGAGTGTTGATATATAAAAATGCACTAATACAAAACTAAATAATTGGTTAAAACAAGTTTTATTACAAATATTAACTTGTCTTTAACATGAAAAATTGTTAAATTTTAATATCTGCCTCTTTAACATTCTTCAGATCTTAAAAGTGCCACTTTTATTCTTTTGAAAAGACCTTGAATGATGGCTCTACCCTTCACCTTTTGTTGGCTTCTGTAACTTTTAGTAATTATCTAAAGTAAGAGAGAAAAAAATTTTTTTGAATACAGGCAAGTAAAGTATCTTTTGGACATACATTTTACTCTGAGTGCCTGTTATATCCCTATCTTTATTTGTGTCATGTGGAAGTCATATTTCACTACCAAACCACATGAAAGAGCTCTAATCAAGTAACTTAAAAACTGTCAGTGCTTATCAGATTGGTAGAAACTAACCCAGCTGACTTTCAATTCACATGACCTCAGTGCTTTGGTAAAAGTAATTTAGTAAATTTAATCTCAATAACCTCCAGTAATTTAAAATCTCAAAGTCATGTTAAACCCTCGGATTTCCCCCTTGCGACTGGAAATTTGGGTTACTAAAAAGTTTAAAAAGTAGGAGATAAAATATGCTTTTAGTAAAATTTTATAAAACACAAAGGTGTCAATACTCAAAAATGTAGATTTTCTTTTGGTTAAGAAACTATTATAAGGAGTTGCTTTATAATGAAGAAAACTATACAAATAAAACTAAATGAATTGGAAAAAACCCACAAAAAACAAAAAGCAAACAAACAAACAAAATAAACAAGACAGGGCAATGGAAGTTTACTCTGAACACTGTGGTTCCCAATAAAATAGTCGATACGGAGGAAGGGTAAAACAAGTAACTATGTAAAACCAGAGAGTATAATGTAAAAAAAAAAAAGTTTCATTACATACATTGATATCATTCAGCTTTTTAATTTTTAAATGCTACACAATTTAAGAGCTAGTTTGGATTAATGCAGGACCCACAGCTCACTATTGAACAATCATTGATGAGTATATGTGATCCAAATGTACAGGGGATTATTCCTGACAAAGCAATCAGCCTCACGAACTGGATAAATGCCAGTGGAAGGTCTGTTTGTTCTGAGAAGGGGACTACCCAACTCTCCCTATAAAATACCAAGAGAAGCACCCAGATGAAGAAGTTACTATGCTTCATGTCCAAGCCATGTTGGACTAGCTTTATGGTAATGGGGACACCCTTCCCTCCAATATGTCTATTACCCAAGTCATGG
Organism: Macaca mulatta; assembly: GCF_049350105.2. Lineage (NCBI taxonomy): Eukaryota > Metazoa > Chordata > Mammalia > Primates > Cercopithecidae > Macaca > Macaca mulatta. The sequence goes on from NC_133411.1 coordinate 22,963,437, forward strand.
TGAATTTGAGGGTTAAGGGGCCCCTTTTTACGTAGGTGCCCCTCCCATGGAATCATAGGACTGTTTAAAAAGTCTTATCAAATTTGCTCTCCCTCATAGATCTAACAGATGCAACTCCCTGCTGGGAACCCAAATACTTTTTTTTTTTTTCACCAGAAAAGGTAAAATAGTTATTTGAAGATATAAAAAACAAACCTGGGACCCAGAACATAAAAACATAGAGGTTAATAAAATTATGAAATGTAAGATGTTTAAACAAGCTTTATGTAAAGTAGTTGTAACCCCTTTATGAAGAGTCTTATGAAAATGGGTACTATATCTAACTGGGGGATGTTTCCTAAACTGAAGACATATAAATTTGTTATTTTAAGAAATGTTAATTGCACATGCTAAATGGGAACTAGTAAATTGCCTGAGCCCAAAAAATATAGGGTAAAAGTTGGACTGCTAGTTGGGACAAATATCCACTGTATAGCCCTTTATGTGGGGCTTATTTCAGGGCTAAAGCCAAAAACTTTTCAATAACGACTAAACTAGAGAATTTCTGTTTGGGGCATTGACTGTCTTGCTAAGGAACATTAACTGAAGCTCCCCCTATGCTAGTGGAAATAATGTTTCCCAAAAGAGTTCCTTGATAAAATAAAAATGGTTTACATAAAATGTTGCCACCTAATAAGCAGGAGACTCTTTCCAAAGACTAATTATGAGGAACTACTCAATTCTACAGTGCCTAATAGACACCTCTCGTGAGCTGCTTGGTTTGTAAATGGCATTTCCAAGGTAAATAAACATCTTGTTTTAAAAGCTGCTGCTCTAGTTAAAGAAGGGTCAAAAAATATTTTGCTTTTAAGTTATTTGGGTAGCATATGATTTTATAAGCAAGGTTACTTTTTGTCTAAGTTCTAAAATTCAATTTGTAATTTTATGACAATATTGTTATCTGCATACATTCAATGAGAGTATCTTGAAACAACTGGAGGCACTAGTTATTTTTCGAAGACTTTAACTAAACTAGCATATTTGTAGGTAAAGTTCAGGCAAGGCCAACTTTAAAAAGCCTCTATGGCCAATCCTTGCTGCATTCTATGCAAAATAATCAGACCAAATTTAATAAGCCTAAAACTTACTTTGTACACAAAATGGTCTTGCTATAATATCTCTTTAATAATAATAAAAAAAGCAACTCAATAAATTGTTTCAAGGGAAAAGCATAACACTTCATGCTAAATCACAGACCCAACTGTTTTTGAGTGCAGAATAGATCATTATTTATTGGCTACAGTAATTCTCTAGAGAGTACCAGATTATAATTTTTCTTCATCTTTTTAGTTGGTGCCCTAATGGAATAGGTTCCTTTTCCTGCTCGGACATACAAATTAGTCTTATAATTGTCAAATTATAAATGTTATTTATCTCTCCTTGTTGTGCTTTCCAGGAAACCAAAATCATGGTACCAGAGATATGAATCTCCCTCATTTGGCATCCCACGAGGCCTGGATCTGTTTCCCTGTGAATGTTCTGCTGCTAAAACCATACAAGCACCCTCCCTCCAGGCCCAGGGGTTATTGCAGAAGAGGTGGGTGCGTAAGATTATAAGGGACAGTTTTGAGGGATAAAATTAGGTCAAGGTGAAGCCCTCCAAATCAGAAACGGGTACACATATGCCTAAACAACTAGTAAAACAAGATTAGTTGCCTTCTAAACAATTATGTATCAACTTTGCATCCACCCCAACCACAAAGAATTTCTTGCTTACAATAGAATTAAAGAAAAACATTTCCTTACAGGGTAAAAATACCTTGTAACAAAGCTTCCTGGGTGTAATATTCTAGCTATAAGTTATGAAGATAAATATATATGCATATTTTTAATTATTTTCAGAACAATGCTTATTTTGTATCTAGATAATTGCTGTAAGTCTATAACAAAAACCAAGCTTACAATAACTAAACACATAGAGGTTAAAAATAAGTCAGTCTCATAATTTTGCCTTTTGGTTTTGTTTGTTGGCTTTTTACTTAAAATAACAATATTTTATATTATACCTTAAGTTCTTGGATACATGTGTAGAACATACAGGTTTGTTACACAGGTATACACGTGCCATGGTGGTTTGCTGCACCCATCAACCCATAATCTATATTAGGTATTTCTCCTAATGTAATCCCTCCCCTAGTCCCCCCACCCCACAATAGGCCCCAGTGTGTGATGTTCCCCTCCATGTGTCCACATGTTCTAATTGTTCAACTCCCATTTATGAGTGAGAACACATGGTGTTTGGTTTTGTGTTCCTCTGTTAGTCTCCTGAGAATGACGGTTTTCAGCTTCATCTATGTCTCTGCAAAGGATATGAACTCATCCTTTTCCACGGCTGCATAGTATTCCATGATGTATATGTGCCACATTTTCTTAATCCAGTCTATCATTGATGGGCATTTGGGTTGGTTTCCAGTCTTTGATATTGTGAATAATGTTGCAATAAACATACGTGTGCATGTATCTTTATAGTAGAATTATATACTCAGTAATGGGATTGCTGGGTCAAATGGTATTTCTGGTTCCAGATCCTTGAGGAATCACCACACTCTCTTCCATAATGGTTGAACTAATTTACACTTCCACCATCAATGTAAAAGCATTCCTATTTCTCCACATCCTCTCCAGTATCTGTTGTTTCCTGACTTTTTAATGATCGTAATTCTAGCTAGTGTGAGATAGGGTATCTCATTGTAGTTTTGATTTGTGTTTCTCTAATGACCAGTGATGGTGAGCTTTTTTTTGTATGTTTGTTGGTCTCAAAAATGTCTTCTTTTGAGAAGTGTCTGTTCGTGTCCCTCGCCCACTTTTTGATGGAATTATTTCTTGTAAATTTGCTTTAGTTCCTTGTAGATTCTGAATATAAGCCCTTAGTCACATGGATAGATTGCAAAAATTTTCTCCCATTCTGTAGCTTGCCTGTTCACTCTGATGAGAGTTTCTTTTGCTGTGTAGAAGCTCTTTATTTTAATTAGATCTCATTTGTCAAATTTGACTTTTGTTGCCATTGCTTTTGGTGTTTTTTTGGGGTTTTTTTTTTTTTTTTTTTTTTTTTGAGACGGAGTCTCGCGCTGTGTCACCCAGGCTGGAGTGCAGTGGCGCGATCTCGGCTCACTGCAAGCTCCGCCTCCCAGGTTCACGCCATTCTCCTGCCTCAGCCTCCGAGTAGCTGGGACTACAGGCGCCCGCCACCACGCCCGGCTAGTTTTTTGTATTTTTAGTAGAGACGGGGTTTCACCATGTTAGCCAGGATGGTCTCGATCTCCTGACCTCGTGATCCACCCGCCTCGGCCTCCCAAAGTGCTGGGATTACAGGCTTGAGCCACCGCGCCCGGCCGCTTTTGGTGTTTTAGTTTTTAAGTCTTTGCCAATGCCTATGTCTTGAATGGTATTGCCTAGGTTTTCTTCTAGAATTTTTTATGGTTTTAGGTCTTACATTTAAGTCTTTAATCCATCTTGAGTTAATTTTTGTATAACATATTAGGAAAGGGCCCAGTTTGAGTTTTCTGTATATGGCTACCCAGTTTTCCCAACACAATTTATTAAATATGGAAACCTTTCTCCATTGCTTGTTTTTGTCAGGTTTGTCAAAGATCAGATGGTTGTTGATGTGTGGTGTTATTTTTGAGGCGTCTGTTCTGTTCCATTGGCCTATATATCTGTTTTGGTACCAGTACCATGTTGTTTTGGTTACTGTAACCTCATAGTATAGCTTGAAGTCAGGTAGCATGATGTCTTGAGCTTTCTTCTTTTTGCTTAGGATTGTCTTGACTATACGAGCTCTTTTTTTGGTTCCATATGAAATTTAAAGTAGTTTTTTCTAATTCTGTGAAGAAAGTCAGTGGTAGTTTGATGGGGATAGCACTGAATCTATGAATTACTTTGGGCAGTATGGCCATTTTCACAATCTTGATTCTTCCTATGCATAAGCATGGAATGTTTTTCCATTTGTTTCTGTGCTCTCTTATTTCCTTGAGCTGTGGTTTGTAGTTCACCTTAAAGAGGTCCTTCACATACTTGTAAGTCGTATTCCTAGATAATTTATTCTCTGTTTGTCTATTATTAGTGTATAGGAATGCGTGTGATTTTTGCACATTGATTTGTATCCTGAGACTGCTAAAGCTGCTTATCAACTTAGGAGATTTTGGGCTGAGATGATGGGGTTTTCGAAATAGACAATCATGTAATCTTCAGACAGAGACAATTTGACTTCCTCTCCTCCTGTTTGAATGCCCTTTATCTCTTTCTCTTGCCTGATTGTCCTTACCAGAACTTCCAGTACTATGTTGAATAGGAGTGGTAAGAGAGGGCATCCTTGTCTTGTGCCAGTTTTCAAAGGTTTTCCAGTTTTTGCCCATTCAATATGATATTGGCTGTGGGTTTGTCATAAATAACTCTTATTATTCTGAGATACATTCTGTCAATACCTAGTTTATTGAGAGTTTTTAGCATGAAGGGGTGTTGAAATTTATTGAAAACCTTTTCTGCAACTCTTGAGATAATCATGTGGTTTTTGACATTGGTTCTGTTTATGTGATGGATTGAGTTTATTGATTTGCGTATGCTTAACTAGCCTTGCATCCCAGGGATGAAGCCAACTTGATCGTGGTGGATAAGCTTTTAATGTGCTGCTGGATTTAGTTTGCCAGTATTTTATTGAGGATTTTCACATCAATGTTCATCAGGGATATTGCCCTGAAATTTTCATTTTTGTTGTGTCTTTGCTAGGTCTTGGTATCAGGATGATGCTGGCCTCATAAAATACGTTAGGGAGGAGTCCCTCTTTTTTTTTTTTTATTGTTTGTTGTAGTTTCAAAAGGAATGGTACTAGCTCCTCTTTGTACTTACGTTAGAATTAGGCTGTGAGTCCATCTGGTCCTGGGCTTTTTTTGGTTGGTAGGCTAATAATTATTGCCTCAATTTCAGAATTTGTTATTGGTCTATTTAGGGATTTGACTTCTTCCTGGTTTAGTATTGAGAGGGTGTATGTGTCCAGGAATTTATCCACTTCTTCTAGATTTTCTAGTTTATTTGCGTAGAGATGTTTATAGTATTCACTGATAGTAGTTTGTATTCCTGTGGGATCAGTGGTGATATCCCCATTATCATTTTTATTGTGTCGGTTTGATTCTTTTTTCTTTTATTCTTTATTAATCGGGCTAGCAGTCTATCTATTCTGTTAATCTTTTCAAAAAACCAACTCCTGGATTCATTTATTTTTTTTTGGAAGGGATTTTTGTGTCTCTATCTCCCTCAATTCTGCTCTGATCTTACTTCTTTCTTGTCTTCTGCTAGGTTTGGAATTTGTTAGCTTTTGCTTCTCGAGTTCTTTTAATTATGATGTTCCTGTGTTAATTTTAGATCTTTCCCACTTTCTCCTATGGGCATTTAGTGCTATAAATTTCCCTCTAAACACTGCTTTAGCTGTATCCCAGAGATTCTGGTATGTTGTGTTTTCCCAGAGGCTTTGTTTACCCTGTGAGGGGAAAACCGCCTATTCAAGCTTCAGTAATGACAAGTGCCCCTCCCCATACCAAACCCTAGCATCCCAGGTGGACTTCAGACTGCTACGCTGGCAGCAAGAATTTCAAGCTAGTGGATCTTAGCTTGCTGGGCTCTGGAGCGGTGGGCTCCACTGAACTAGACCACTTGGCTCCATGGCTTCAGCTGCCTTTCCAGGTGAGTGAACAGTTCTCTCTCGCTGGCATCCCAGGTGCCACTGGTGTATGGGGAAAAAAAAAAAAACCCTCCTGCAGTTAGCTTCGTGTCTGCCCGAACAGCCACCCAGTTTTGTGCTTGAAATCCAAGGCCCTGGTGGCATAGGCACCCTAGGGAACCTCCTAGTCTGTGGGTTACAAAGACATGGGATGGGAAAAGAGTGGCGTCTGGACCAGAATGCACTGTTCCTTGCGGCACAGTCCCTCACGGCCTCCCTTGGCTACAGAGGGAGATCCCCAACCCCTTGAGCTTCCCTGGTGAGGCGATGCCCACCTGCTTCAGCTTGCCCACCGTGGGCTGCACCCACCGTCTAACGAGTTCCAATGAGATGAGCTGGGTATCTCAGTTGGAAATGCAGAAATCACCTGCCTTCTGCACTGATCTCGCTGGGAGCCGAAGACCAGAGCTGTTCCTATTTGGCCATCTTGACAGCTATCTCCTAAAATTACAATTTTAAGAGATAAATGAATGCCTGTCCACATCCAGTTTTATCTGGCCTACAACAATTAATTGGCTATAAGTCTTTTGACTCTTAAAGTCCTCGGCCATAGAGAGTCCCACCAAGGGACAACATGGACCCAGGGTAGGCAGTCATGCCACTCTGCCAATGCTATGGGACAGTATAAATATTCCTGGCCTTTGATGCTGCCTCTGGCAAATCTCAGCCAGAAGAAGGAGAATTTAAACCAAAATAAAATCCTAAGGCACCACCCCAAAATTATCTAAAAGGACTTCTTTCTCAGCCAGGGCTCTTGAAATTTAACCTGAAAGACTGGTTCAGGCCATGAAGGGAAGTGGGGGATCAGACATGCCTTATTATACCTCTCCGTCATTCACATCAACACACACATTAAGTCTGATAAGAAACATTTTACAGCCTGTTTCTCTCTGAAGCATGCTAGCTTCAAGCTTCATCTGCATGATGAAACTTTGGTCTACACAGTCTCTTATTGCAATCCAAAAATTCCTTTCTGTTGAGCCCAGGTCTCTAGATAAACTCAATCAATTGTCAACCAGAAAATGTTTAAATTTACCTGTAGCCTGGAACCCCCCATTTGAGTTGTTCTGCCTTTCTGGATCAAACCAATGTATTTCTTAAATGTACTTGATTGATGTCTCATGCCTCCTTAAGATATATAAAACCAAGCTGTGCCCGACCACCTTGGGTGTATGTTGTCAGGATTTCCTGCAGCTGTGTCATGGGTGTGTGTCCTCGACCTTGGCAAAATAAACTTTCTAAATTAGCTGAGCCCTCTCTCAGATGTTCTAGGTTCACAAATTCGACATGAGTTTTGGGTGGGGACGCAGATCCAAACCATATCAAGTAGAAAAACTAAACACACTCCAGTGTTTCATAAACCCCTTCTTTTTCATGCCTTTGTTGTCTTCTTAGCTCAGTTTGAATACCACTTTCTATATGACAAAAATTCCAATCAAACAAGTAAAAATGGCATTTCTTGTCTCTGAATTCTTTGAGAATGTTTTAATATAACCTCATATATTTATGTCACTTTCCTCTACTAGAATTATTATAAGTAAATCTTGTCTCATTATGAGACTGTGACTTAAGATGCCCTATAATAGTTACTAAAGTAATGGCTGAATGATATTTAAATGAAAAATGTTGAAAAGAGAATTAAACATTGAGATATGTAGATAAGGCTGCAGGAAAGGAGATCAGATTTGAGTTGGGTTTTGCAGTCTTAGAGAGTAAGCACGGCTTTCCTCCTCCCCTAGGAATCCTCCAGTTATATAAAAACTTGCTATTTTGTGTTGTTTGTAATTATGGGACTCAGGTCCCTTGCTCCAATATGTAATTGCTGTGTGACTTTGGTTGTGTTATTTACCTTTCTGAGTACCAGTTTTCTGGTCTTGAAATCGTAATTATTACAGATGTGTAAAAGGGTTAAATGAGACAAACTTTCAAAGTTGCTATTTTCTAATAGTTACTGGTGGACTCCACTTTTATATCAAAAGCTCATCTTCAAGATTTGATTATTAAAGAAATCATGAATGTTATAAAAATTGCATTTGAGTCTTTCATTATCTTCATTGTCCATATTTAATGTAGCCTATGAAAATAAACTTAAGAGAGAATGGCAGCACATAACTTCCATCCCATTTATCATTCCAGTCAGTAATGGCTGCCTGATACCGCAGGAAGAGAAAGGATATTATGAATTAGCAACATCTGCCATTGTCACAGGGTGGGGACCTAGTAGTATGCCTGATATTTGCTATTTCTCTGAAGAAATGCTTCCTACAAATGTGTCTTGCTAAAAATACAATAACGATAACAACAATAATATAGGAAGATCTAGTTGACACAGAATACTTTATGCACTGATAAATGCCATGATAAGGTTTAAGTTAAGGACTTTATATGTACTGTCTGACACATTTACTTTTCACCATTAGTTAGGAACTACTACACTCATTTCTCCATGAGATATGTGAAGTTTAGAGAATTTAGGTGGTTACCAAAGTCATAAAACTAGTAAGGTTTAATCTTAGGTTTGTTTTGCAGCATGCACCATATCACCTGCCAGATAACAGCATACATACACCTAAATGGTGTTTTATGGTTTTTAAAGTACTTGCCTATACCTCACCACATTTATCATCTCAAAGTCCTGTAACAGGCTTGCGGTTGATAGGACAGATGATACAACTCATCCGACATGTCACAGGGAGATCAAAGGCTTTCCTTAAATTGATATTCATATGCCTGAGCTAGAAGCAACCTAATATAATAAAAAGAGTCAGAAGTCACACACATTATTAACTGACCGGCTCATTCATCTCCCACGTAAATATGCATCGAATATCTTCCATGTCACAGGCTCTGAGTTTTAATTTGTCTTTTACTTCTTTTCATCTGCAGGACATTGAGCAGTTTACTGCATCATGATTTTTTAATATAGGAGGAAAGGACACCTATTCAGACAGATCCAGAGTCATTCCTACTCTGGATTCATCTACTAGAAAAATAACCCATTCACACAGTTCTGGTTACCCTTTTCATCACCTGTTAACTTTAAAATTGTTCGTTAAAACAACCAATATTATTTAATGCTCATTATTTGCCAGATGGTAATCTAAGCATTTTTTTAAAAATAACTGATTTAAATTCCCTAATAACTCTATGATGTAGGTACTGTTGTTGTTGTTGTCACCATCTTTCTTTCCTTTTTACAGTTTCAATCTCGAATCACAGAGGAGTTAAGTGCCTTACACAAGATTACACACCTTAGAAGTGGAGTCACAATTGTAACCCAAAGACTCCGTTTCCAAAGTATGCTCTTACCACAATTTATGATGAATCACATTGTTGCTCTGAAGGCCAAATTAAACTAGATAATAAATGTAAAACACCTAACATAGATCCTGAGATACAGCAGATATTCCAGAAATGCTTATATCCCTTTCTTGTGAGGCTACGTTTTATGACTGTAAAGTTCTGCCACACTGCTACCTCTAGAAACAGTTACAGAAATAAGAATACTTTGTCAGAGAGACTCTAAACAAGAGATCGTCTAATTTATATCATAAAAACAGTGAAGAAGAAAACGTGGTTTCCTGTACGGAAACAATTCCCCTGTAGTCCTTTTATTTTTTTCCCTTTCTAGTCTGCATTTTTACAATATCAGCTCATTAAGCATCATTTCAGTGACTTGTGTTCATACACCATTTCAAATCTAGGTAGCTAATGAAAAAATAAATTATTTACCTAGAAAGAAAAAGCAATATACATCCCCATTCTATATTGAAGTATCCCTTGAAGTTAGTTGACCATTTATTCAGACTGCTTTTGAATTCAGAAGGTCTGCTGAGCATATATGCATATTACTACAGTTCTCATTCATTGAAAGCCTGGCTAATTCACACCTCATTTGTTTACTTAGTTTTGGAAATACAGATATGCTTATCATATACTTCCTTTACTACTGTTTGTCCAAAGTCTGTTTCCTTTGTCATTTGTCAATGGGGAATTTGGACAATTGTAACATTAATTCTAAGAGCTCTAGAATATTCTCGGACTGTTTCAGGGAATAAACTACATGCAGTAATCTCATAAACAGGCCAGGACACTTCAGTGTAAGTCACTGGGAAGAGTTGAAGGATATCATGTAATCCATGAAAATTGAATCAAGACTGCTTAATTCTTTCATAACATATTTTGAAAGGACCATAATTTTTTATTTAAAAAAAATTCAACCTTTATTTTAGGTTCAGGTGTATGCGTGCAGGTTTGATATGTGGGTATATTACAGAAAGCTGGGCTTTGGTACAAGTGGTCCCATCACTCAGGTAGTGAGCATAGTAATTCAACCCTAGTCCCCTCCATCCTCCTTCCCCTATTAGTCCTCAGTGTCTGTTGTTTTCATTGTTTTACTTTATTTTCTTATTTTTTGAAATAGAGTCTCACTCTGTCACGTAGGCTGGAGTACAGTTGTAAGATTACATCTCATTAGAGCCTGGATCCTCCCACCTCAGCCGAGTAGGCGGAACCACAAGCCCATCATCATGCCTGGCTAACATTTTATTTTTATTTTTGTAGAGACAGTGTCTCTCTATGTTGCCCAGGCATGTCATGAACTCCTGGGTTCAAGTGATCCTCTCATCTTGGTCTCCAAAATGTTGGGATCACAGGTGTGAGCCACCAGGCCTAGTCATGTTGTTTCCATCCTTATGTCCATATGAACTCAATGTTTAGCTCTCACTTGTAAGTGAGAACATGTGATATCTGGTTTTCTGTTCCTGTGTGAATTCAGTTGGGATAATGGCCTCCAACTGCATCCATCTTGCTACAACAGATATGATTTTGTTCTTTTTTATGGCTGCATAGTATTCTGTCATGATTTTATCTACCAAAAAAATAAATTAGAAGACCATTCAGCTTCATACAAGCTAAAAACGTTCCTTACTGTTGGAGAGCTATTAGGAAAATATCCCTCCATATTGCCTTCTTGATCAAATCAAATAAACAAGACTTTGTTTCACTGGAAAGAGTAAAACAGAGGGGGGAAAATAGTGTGGAAGTTTCCATCTGCTCCATCACTCAATGATTCTACAGCTTGCATATGAGAAAGGCATTCTAATAATTTGTTCCCTTAGTTGGCCTCATTTTATTTATATTTTGAATAGTGTACACATTTCACCATGCTGCATAGGATTCCAGGTTTTAAAGATACTTCTGGGTCCTGGCACAGTGGCTCACTCCTGTAATCCCTGCACTTTAGGAGGCCGAAGCATGTGGATCAGTTGAGGTTAGCAGTTTGAGACCAGCCTGACCAACATGGTAAAAACTCTAAAAATGCAAAATTAGCTGGACATGGTGGCACACACCTGTAATTCCAGCTATTTGGGAGGCTGAGGCAGGAGAATCACTTGAACCCAGGAGGTGGAGGTTGCAGTGAACTGAGCTTGCACCATTGCACTCTAGCCTGGGCAACAAGAGCAAAACTCCATCTCAATAAATAAATAAATACATAAATAAACTTCTTTTTTATAATATGTCTCTACAGTGAAAGTCGATTGTTTCCTCTGATGTTCAACAAAGGAATGATATCTTCTAAATGCTGAAGGAAAAAGAAAAGGCATATTTTGGACTAAATGAGCAAAGTTACATCTAAATAATTTTTCATATAATTTACAGGTCATATTTTCAGCGTCTCAAGGAAAACTAACATTAGTGGAAAATCTCAGTGGCACCATTTGAGAAGGGTTAATGCTATTGCTAGGTTTCTTAGGCTGAGTTCCTCTAGAAGTAGAAACTGAGACAATGGTTTGAGTGCAAGGAATTTATTTGGATGGCAACGATAGAGGAGAGTGTAAAAATGATACGTAATAGGCAAAAACTCAATAGAATGTGCCAAACAAATTACTGCTGTTGGTCCTGCTAGTGAACTCAGGGAAATGGAGCAAATACCTAAGCCCCTCATGGGGTCAAGGAACACACTCCATCTGCCATTAGTTGATGAGTTGATGGCTTCTATGACTGCATAGTATTCCATCATGATTTTCTGTATCAAAAAATAAGTTAGAAATACCATTCACCTCTATACAAGCTAAAAACTCCCCTTATTGTTGAAGAACTATTAGAAAAACATCTTTCACTTCTCCAACATCCATTACTTCTACAACATTCCAAGAGTGTCTGAAGCAGGTAAAGGACATGCTCCCATGCCCAGAAATAAAACTCTTAGAGAGTCACAGGTGTCTGCAGCAAGTGACTGTGCCTCATGCAGACTTGCATTTGGTGGGAAAGTAGCCTCAACAGTGCTGGTTCCCCCTGGTTAAAGGACACATGACAAATTACTGAAAACCTCTTTACATTCTTTACAGATCTTGTTGCCACCCTAATCATAATAACAAATTAAAAAGACACTAGAGAAAATAGCCTCTAAATATGTTGTGTTTTACTGGGAAATAAAAATAAGAAATATAACTTGGAATGCATGAAGTGCTAAGCCACCAGTGCATTTGGGGAAGGAAAGGTAGGGGGAGCTTTCATTGGTGAAAAGAGAGTTACAAAGCTGCTTAAAAAGAGAGCTCGTCGGTTTCAGAGGTTCGAAGCCAGAGTTATTTTCCGCTCATCGGTGGAGATGCCCTTACTGGGCAAGTGTTCTTCTGAGAACATCTTCTCTGAATTACTGCAGTCCTAAAGAATGTCTTATCAAAGCATGAGATGCATGAAGGACTCAAAAGGATTTTTAGAAAGTCTTTAGAAATAGTTCTTACTCAGGTATGTAGGCATGAGCCTCCTCTCCTTCGGGCTTTCCAGGCCCTATTTTGTCGGGATCTGACAAAAGTGATTTCACCCAGGTATCTGCAACTTTCACATGATCATGGCAACTTAAGAATTTATTTATTTTTTTTCAACTTTTAGCAGTCTTTTCACTTAATTTTGAGATTTCCCAGTCTATTCTTACAAGGGCAGGTAGGTTCTTCTTTGTGGATTATGCGTTGTAACACAAAGGAACTAAACAAAGAAGAGGAGGAATATGCGGAATGCTTCCTAGAGACATCAGACAAAGGCTGTTTGGTTGTACTTGTTCTGCTGACTTTGTTTTTACATCTAGGAGGTAATTTTTTATGTACTCCTGGCCATAGCTAAACTGAAGGGGTTAAGAAAGTGAACGTTTTAGCTACACAAGCAACAAAGGTAAAATTTCCACTTGAACTTGTCTTTAGCCTAACAACGTTTCTCTTTCATTGAAATTGAAGAGAAGATAATAGCTCCTATAAACTAGGAGCACCCACTTCTCAGTGGCTTCTCGAGTTTATCCTTCAGAGAGTTTGATATTTAATGTGGGAAGAGTTTTTTCATTGTTCATTATGGAATTGTAATCAGGTCATTGCTTCTTTTTCCAAAATTCAATCTTCGCAGAGGCTTTATTTAACATGTAGTAGGATGATTTCTATTAATAATGTATGGTAGGGAACAAATACCTCAGTCAAATTGTTGACAGCAAGTTTATTTTTAACTCTGTGTCTTGTATCATAAGATAATAGGCTATCTAAAATAGGGTAAACAGTGCAATTTTGACTGGAATGTAAAAATGGGAAGTTATCATGTTATACTTTGACAATAGGGATTGTTGGATAAAATAGTCTAATCCTATAAATAAGACCTACACCAATGAACAGGTTGATTCAAGAATGTAAAATAGGAAATATTTTGAGTTCAAAGGTTAATTTTTTGTTTATCGAAGACAGTATGGATATAGAGTTCTAAAGAAACCTATAAAATGATTAACATGCTTATTTTAAATAATTCTTCTAAACCAATGTGATTGTTGCAATTAAATTTTGTTATTAAAATTCTGGGGACATGTGTTTTTATAGTTCCATTTAAAAATTATTTTGGAACTTTGGGCTTTAAAGAGTCTGGAGGTAAGTTTAGTTTACTACCTTAGACACAGGATACTTAAAGGGGTTAATTAGGATTAATTAGGATACTAATTAAAGAGGTTAATTAGATAGGCATGAGATTATAAACATAAAATGTACTACCCATTGATGTTATCTAGACCCGATGAGACTTTGGAAACCACTATGTAATGAATTATATACAGCACATAAGCATTTTGCTTACAATATTAGCATATTATATCTATGTGCCAGTAAAGTGCTACTATATTGACATACATCATTCACTCTTCATTATGACAACTTTGAAGAGAGAGCACTATTATCAACATTTTATCCATGAGAGAATTAAAACTAACAGAAGTTAGATAACTTATACAGCTTACCTACTCACTGTCACTTGCACCTAAAAAGTTTAAGGGGTGCTTACAGTTCTATATAATAATTTGAAGAATACATGTAGATATATATCCATAATTTTAAGATAAGTTTCACTTTAACATTCTATTCTAACATCTTTTGTTTCACCTTTTATATTTCTTTATTCCTGCTGCACATATTTTTGAACTTAGATTTTAATTCATTGAACCTGTAGCTACATAGAGAACTTGCCATTTACCTTTACGTCTATACCCATGATTGCTATTTACATTTGTATCAGTTGTTTAACGCTGCAGTAGCAAATTACTCAAATTTAGTGACTTAAATCAACATAAATTTATTATTTTATGTTATTATGCATCTATCCTAGGTTTCAATGAGCTAAAATCGAGGTGTTGGCAAGGGAGTGACACTTTCTGAGGGTCCTAGAGGGTAATCCATTTTCTAATTTCAAAAGGCTGCCCACATTCCTTTGCTCATGGCCTCCTTCCACCTTCTTCAAAACCAGCAAAGCTGGATCTCTCTGACCATTCTTTCATCATCACATTCTTCATTCTTTGAACAAAACTGGGAAACATTCTCCCCATGTAAATATGTATTTAATTAGTTTGGACCACCTGAGAAAGCTATGATAACCTGTCTGTGAGTTCTGTTGAGTGTAACCGACTCATCTTTAGTCTAATAATGTTGTCTCTGCCAAAGCCTTCTCTCTTCTCTGGAGTGAGGTGGCATGAGGGCACTGACATATGTGGACCTCATCCTGGGAGAAATACTAGTTGACTGCTGGCAATGTCAACCATCTTTGAGTGATGAGCTAGCTCCCTTTATTTTATTCCACTCTATCCAGATAACATTCTAATTATAATTTGGCTCCCCCTTTAGGTTTGCCCACCATGACAATGAGTTGGATCTACTAAGCATGTTTTCAGGTGCTCAGTGCGGGCAAGTAATCAATGATTTACACCAATACTCATTCTCATTTTATTGTTTTGTACCCATGATGTATTGATTATTAAGTAATTTGATCATTAACTCTGTACTTTAAGTTTTTCTTGTACCAGTCTCTGTGAATATGGTTAATAAGAATGTGATTTAGAAAGAAGAATGCACCATACGAGCATTCTGACAATTCAGAATAGACTCTGGCTCATGATAGATTCACCTTGATAAAACCATTCTACGAAGACTTTGGGTCCATTAACTATGGGAAGTAATACTTAACACCCAAAATACAATACGAATCAACACTCTAAATTTGTTTATGATTTGAACTATATAATCATAATAAATGACTTGACTTAACTTTAAAATACATTCATTACTTAGAATTATACAAACAGAAAAGTAGAAAAATCATAGAATGATAAAAGGTCTTAGCAAGAATGCTCTTAATACTCTAACTTCCTCCATTATGTTTTCCCACATTTATATCACCTCGGGAACAGTTTTGAAGAATATAGTAATGTGTCTGTTGAATCTTTTTATAAGTATTTTTTGTACCCTGCACTTATTCAAAAGATAGTATTTGCCTAAACGATAATCATTTTTAACACCTCAAGAATCATAGAGGCAACAAAGTAATCAGAATTACTTAACATTTATTTTGATTGTATAATGGAACTCACGCATAACAAAATGTTATAAGAGAATGATAAATCAGTGTTCATCACACATCTATAGTATATATAATATTTATGCATTTGTTATTATTGTTAATTATTTACAATTCCTTTAATCAGGCAAATCTGTTGCATTCCAGGATTTGAACTTTGGGTACTTTATGCTCTTGCAGAGATCAGATATCTGAAAATGTGTGCACAGAGAAAGACGAAAGTGGGCCACCTTCATCTTTTATGACCAAGCAGTAAAGAAGTTAAAACTTCCTATTTATCTATAATGCTTTCTCTCTTTTCTCCACACACACACTTTGAATGATATTTTATACATTTTTATCCTATTTTCCCCCCAAATCTTCTTCATTAATGGTTTATTGAAACTTCAAATCCATGAAACAGGCCTAAACGAAATTTTATACCAATTGTCATTTGAAAGCATGTGTATTATTTTGTAATTTGTGTCAGATGCCTCTTCTAGAAAATCTTTTACAAAGGTCTTTTTTTTTTTATTACTGTTGCAAGAAAACAACTTAGGAAATTTGGAAAATAAATTTATTTGCAAATGAAAGGTCAAAGACAGTGGTAATGATTTTCAATATGCTTGAAGAAATAAAAATTCTTAAAAGTGATAAAAAGTTGATTGATATTTAAAGTGATTTTATTACTTCTTTTTTAGAATTTGAAAATAACAATGTTTTATTTTTGCTGTTTTCCTCCACATTTTTTGGTGCTAGGGAAAATTAGCATATTCAACTATGGATTTTTCCCATATATGAGACATAGAAATTGCATATTATATAGTGTGGTTGCATAGTTAGTGTTCTACATTATTTATTCAGGTAAAGAATAACTCTTAGGCTGCTTCCCTAATCAATTTAGTATGAGAACTGTGTTAGCCCATTTTCATGCTGCTGATAAAGACACACCTGAGATTGGAAGAAAAAAAGGTTTAATTCAATATACTGCTTTACACGGCTAGGGAGGCCTCAGAATCATGGCAAGAAGCAAGAGGCACTTCTTACCTGGTGGCAGCAAGAGAAAATGAGGAAGATGCAAAATCGGAAACCCCTGATAAACCCGTCGGGTCTTGTGAGACTTGTTCACTACCACAAGAACAGTGTGTGGCGAACCGTCCCCATGATTAAAATTATCTCCCACTGGGTCCCTCCCATAATACATGGGAATTATGGGAGTAAAATTCAAGGTGAGATTTGGGTGGGGACAAAGAGCCAAACCATATCAAGAACTTTGAAGTTATAACTCAGATCTAATTTGAGCCAAATCATAAAAAGTTATATAAGATGGTGTTATGCAGGAAAAACAGAAACAGAGAATACAATTATTGGTAATCTGATGTTATTCCACCGACACATTTAAGAGTATTCAGAGTTCAGCCTCTCAGAACATAATAAGCTATAAAACGATTATATTCAACATTTCTCAGTCTACCTCAAATTTTTCTTTTTTTAAAAAAATGCATAAAGTAAGTATGAGGTTTTTTTTTTAACTATTTCAATAAAAAGTAAAATGTAATAGGAACCGAAATATAAGTTTTGGGTAACATGAAGTTGAATGACATTGGATACTAAAAGTGAGTTAGAATACAGGCCGTCACAAATTTAAAATTAAGTCAATTTTGTTTAGATGACTAACCCATATCAGCAGGGTGAAAAGTTCAAACTTTTGAAAATTAATGAAGTATTTATTAGTGAAAACTCTTATTTTAGAGAGAGCAGTGAGTTCCAATATAGTACTCCTCTGTCAGAGGATACAAAAACGGAAAACAGAAAGCTAGAATATTCTCTCTGTTTTAGGATTGAAAATTAAATTTGAGATATTGTGAATTTGGTTTTTGAGAGATAATATTTAAATAGATGGATAAACAGATTAAATAGATAGATATAGATATAATTATAATTGTAAATATCTATATGTGTGTTTCCTAATTCTCTGTTCTTTGAGAAAATGAGAGAGCCAGGAACATAATTAGCACTGAAATCATGGACTCTAATTTTATTCTCCACTAGAAAGAATCAGGGTTCTTTAGAAGAATAGCTCAATGTATTTAAAATTATATAATAAATACCTTAATATATAAATAGGTAGAAGAGAATGCTCTTAAGTAAAAAGACAATTAATAAATTTAGAAGAACTGTTGAAATTAAAAAATCAACACCTGATAACTATTGGAATGATTATTGGTGGTACAAAATGTCAAGGAATGAATAGACTGTGAGTAGAAGTTTCATACAAATTGAAAACTGGATAGTCTCAAAATAATTTCCACAAAGCCCTTTTTAATTACAAAGAGGCAATTACTTTACAGTGGAGAAACTTGGCTGACTTCACCAAATTAAGTGATCAAAATTAGCACATCACTAATGTAAGAAATCAAAATTGTATATCACTTGAAAGGATGACATGATATTCTTGACAAAAAATGCATAATCTGAATATAATTATGATAAGACATCAGATAAAACAAAACTTGCAAGTATCTTAGAAAATCATAACATTACAAAAATCAAGGAAAGTCTTAGAATTTTTCAGCTTGAACAAGGCAAACAAGACATGACCCATAAATGTAACACATGATCCTTTATTGAATTATTTGACCTCAGGGCAAATCGACATGTATGACCATCGAATGAATGCTTTTATAACAAATTATTTTTGTTCTAACTTATTTTTATACCAAAGTCCTATCTACATCTGTTTAGTCAAGCTTGCTAATAATGTTATTTCAATATTACGTATCATCGTATTACTAAAATACATTCATCTTCAATTTATAGATTTTAATATTTTTCCATATTTTCTGACAGTTCACATATTTCAGGACTATGGTGTTATAGACACACATGTTCAGGAGGGCTGTGTCAACTTAGTTTAGTCTTCCTTTCACAAACATCAGACATTACCCATTTTACCCTTTAATATTTTTCTTCATTATTTTGTCATACATTAAAATTTATTTTCCATCTTTCTTTTGGTGCATCTATTCCTTGTATAAATATCAAATATTACCTATCTTCCATTATCTATATTTTTCTATTATCTGTCTATTATCTGTATTCATTATCTATCTTCATTAGCTCTGTTCATTAGTTTCAAGCATGTTTCCTAAAATAACACAGCATCAGGTCTTTTCTTGTTGGTTTTGTAACACCTGAGACTATCACATTTTTAATCTCTTAATACATTTATATTTGTTTTAATTCTTGACATTAGGGCTTACGTACTGACATCTTAGTTTGTAAATACTATTTTTCATGCTTTTATTTCTTTATTTTCTTCCTGATTGTTTTATTACATTGAAAGAAGTTTCTAACTTTGTTTTAACTGATTGATAATTGTGCATGTAGATTTAATATTTACTTATAAGTTACTAATTACCATAGTAATATTTTTCTACATATGCAAAAAGCTTACCAGTATCTATATTTTCTTCCTAAGCAATGTATTTTAGCACTCTTTTATCTCTCTCTGATAGTCCTCGCCATCCCATTTATCCTTGCTTAATATTTACTTGTCTTAAATTCCAGATTGTTGAGAGTATATCTTTTATGTTCATTATTTATTTAAGAAATGGTATATTTTAGTGATTTTTTTTTTACTTCCTGCATTAGTATTTCATTGCTATGTAACAAATATCCACAAACTTAGTGGCTTAAAACGACACAAATTTATTATCTCAGGTTTCTCTGAGACAAGAGTCTAGGCACAGCTTAGCAAAGTCTTCTGTTTAGGGTTTCAAAATGTTGACTGAGGCTGTGGTCATCTCACGACTTGACTTGGCAAGGATCCACTTCCAGGATCTTCAAGTTCTTGGCAGAGTTCATTTCCTTGTAGTTGTAGGATTGACAACACTGGTTTCTTGCGGGCCGTCAGCTGGAGGTGACCCTCGGTTATTAGAGGCTTTCTGCTGTCCTTAGAAAACCTTTACATGTGGCTTTCCAACATGCCTGCTTACTTCATCAAGACAGCAAGGAGTGTTTCTAAAGAGAATCTGTTAGCAAGATAGAGTCTCGAATGTATAAAAGTAACCTTGTCATGTGAGTAACATCACAAGAGCTTTGCTGTGTTCTGTTGTTTAGAAGCAAGCCACAGATTCTACCCAAACTCAAGGGGAAGGAAAACACAGTGACATAGCACTAAACTTGGGATCATGAGGGACCACATCTGAGTCTATCCATCACATTCACCCTTGATTCCTTCCTTATTTTTCCCTTTGTATACTTTGTTCCTTGCAGGAGCACATGCTTGTAAGATGTGTAAGATGTAAGATGTTCTTGTAAGAGCTGTCTCAAATGTCCTTGGAAGCTTTCATGAGGAAACTTCACAACAATTAATTTACTTGTTTATGTGTATGGGGGATTTCAACTTTTAATCAGTCCAGCTATGTAGGATTTTAATAAAAAATGTGCTTGAAAGCTCATCTTAGAGACTACTTCTATAGCATCTTCAAATGATACATTTTGTTTAATAATTTACTTCCTGCTTAACTTAGCTACAGTGGATTCTGTTTGCAGCTAAGATGCTTGACCAACACACTAACACGTAACTAGGAACATGGATTAACATTGATATATTTTATTACATATTCTTGACTAATTAACTCTAGGTTGAACTTTCAGTACAATGTTTATACAAGTAATGTAAGTGGACATCTTTATCTAGTTCTTGATAGTAAAATGGTAAGTAAGCCTTCAGTCTTACACAATTAAGTATTTATGTTAGCTGTGGGTTTATTGTAGATGAGATGTTCTTTATCAGATTGAGGAGTTTCCTTTTGTTTCTAGTTTGCTGAGTGTTTTTCCTCTTGAAGCAGTGTTGCAATTTTAAAATAGTATTGTGTGCATCCATTGAGAAAATGATTTGTTTTCTTCCTTTTATTCTATTGATATGGCATATTATATTAGTTGATTTTTAAATGTTAAACCAATCTTGCATTTGTAGGAAAAATCATACTTTGTCATAGTCTACATTCCTATTATATTTATTTTTATATTTACTGAATCAGTTTATTATTTCGTTAAGAATTTGTGTATGTATATTTATAAGAGCTGTCACACTGTGTCCTTTCCTTGTGTCTTTGTGTTATTCTGGTTTCAGGGTAATCCAATAAATTTGGATGATAGAATGAATTATGGAATGTTTCCTCTAGTACTATTTTTTGGAAGACTTTGTGAAGAACAGCTATCAATTATTCTGTAAATGTGTGGTAAGATTTACCAGGGATACACCCACATCTGGGCTTTTTTGTATGGGTAGAATTTATTTATTTAATTTTACTAATTCAATTTCTTTCTTAGTCTGTTTGTACCACTATAACAGAATACCACAGACTGGATAATTTATAAAGAACAGAAATTTATCTCCTCAGAGCTCTGAAGGCTAGGAGGTCCAATATTAAGGCACGAGTAGATTTGGTTGTCTGATGAGGCTTGTATCCTCTAAAGGGAACAAACATTATGTGAGGAGAACCTCATGGCCTAGTCACCCCTTAATGGACCCACCTCTAAATACCATCACATTGGCCATTAAATTTTAACATCTGAATTTTGAAGGGTACACACTCAAACCAAAACACCTATTACATAAGTAAAGAAGTCCAAGTGCTTTATTTTGTCTTGAGTTACTTTGGACAGTTAGTGTATTTCTAGGAATGGTCTAATAGTAGTCACACAGTTACTCTTAGCACTTTCTTACTGTTTTTCTTTCTGTGAGGTTGATTGTAACACCCTCTTTAATTTCAATCTTTATTCTTTTCCTCTTTGTCAGTCTAAAAGTTTGTCAAATTAGTTGATCTTTTTAAATAGCCAACTTTTGATGTAGTTGATTTTCCCTGTTTTCATATTCTCTATTTCATTAGTTTATTTGAATATTTATAATTTCTCCCCATCTACTTATATTGGGTTTCATTTGCTCTTCTATTTATTTGGTCTTAAGATGAAAGGTGAGGTTATTGCTTTGAGATTGTTCTTTTTTTAATTTAGGCATTTGAAGTTGTATATTTCTCTCTAAGCACTGACTTAGCTAAGCACCATTCATTTGTGGCATGTTTGTCTTCATTTGCTCTCATTTTAAAGTATTTTCTAACTTTCTTTGTGATTTCCTCTTTAATCCACTGGTTATTTAGGAATTTGTTGTGTAATGTTCACATATTTGAAATTTTTTTTTTTCAAATTTTCTTCTATTATAGATTTCTAATTCTACTACAAGTGGTCAGAGAATATTATATTCTTTCAATCCTTTAAACTTTTTGAGAATTATTTTACAGCCTATCAAGAGTTCTATCATGAATCATATTAATGTGTTTTTGAGGAAAAAAAAAATATATATATTTTAATATTGTTGAGTGTCATCTTCTATAGATATCTGTGAAGTATAGTTGGTTTATATTATGTTCAAGTAGGTTATTTTCTCTTGATCTTCTTTTTAGTTCTTCTGTCAGTTACTGAAAAAGAGGAAGTAAAGTTCAAACTGTCCTTATTAACTTGTTTATTTCTATCAATTATATCAGCTTTGCTTCATGCATTTTAGAACTCTGTTTTTCTGTAGATACAAATTTATGATTGTTATTATTTTTCCTGAGGGATTGATACATTTGTTATTTTAAAATGTCCTTTGTCTCTAGTAACATTATTTTTTGTAATGTCTATTGACTCATATTAGTATAGCCACTCCAGTTTACTTAAGGATGTCCTTTGCATGATATATATTTTTATATTCTTTTACTTTCAAAATATTTGGATTTTTGACTCTAAAACATGTCTCCTATAAAAAGCAAGTATATGGAACTTGATATTTATCCAGTCTTAGAGTCACTGCCTTTTGACTTTGTTGTTTAATTCATTCTCATTTAATACTTTTATTGATACAATTACATCTGCTATTTTATGCTTTTGTTTTCTTTGTCTCATGTTTCTTTATCCTTCCTTTACTGCATTCATTTCCATTATTTGAATATATTCTAGTGTAGCACCTTCATTCTCTCAATTGAATGAAACCAGTGAAACATTTTAATCATTTGTTTTCAATTTTTTCACTACATCTTAAAAATTTATTTTCCTTGTAGTTGCTCTAGGGTTTACCATGTAGATCTTACCTTACTGGGATATGCTTCACATGCTTCACATTTATACTGATGTAATTCTAAGACTATATAGAAACGTGACTGCTGTATAGCTCTATGTTTTATTTTCTTTGTGTGTGTGTTGTTGTTGTTGTTAAAAACATTACATCTACATATGTTACAAAAAATACTTTGTTATAATTATTACATTACAAAATTGTATCACTATTAAAGAAGTTAACCAAAACAGAACAATTATATATTTGTAATTATTTTTATATTAACCTTTTAATTTGTCTTTTCTGTTGTTATTATTTGTTCTTGTTCGAGTTAGCATCTTATCTAGTGTCATTTGTCATTTATTTTTGTCAGTACAGCTTCCTCCTTATTAGTTTTCTTTGTGCTGTTAGTCAAATTATATTTCTATACATTGTAACACAAACCGTGCAATTATTTACATAAATTTTTATGCAATTGCTATTGAAATCCATCAAGAGAAGATACACATTTCTAATATCATTCATAATTAAACAATCCTTATATTTTTTGCTCTTTTTATCATATGGATTCAAATTAATGTCTGAGGTTACTTGCTTTCAGCATGCAGAACTTCTCTTTAGTATTTATTTCCAGCTGGTTTTGGTAGCAACATATTAGTTCAGTTTTTGTTTGTCTAGGAATGTTTTATTTCATCATCAATCTTGAAAGGTATTATTGATGGACATAAAAATGTTGGTTAGAATTATTTTTCTTTTCAGAACTTTGAGTATGTCATCTCACTTTCTCTTGACGTCATTGTTTCTATTGAGAAATGAGCTGACAAATTTATGAGGGTTACCTTCTGCATGTCATGTGGTTTTTCTTTTGCAGCTTACAATAATTTATCTTTGTTTTTGCCTTTCACCATTTTACTATGATGTGTCTAATTGTGGATCTCTATTTATTCTACTTGGAATTATTTTAGCTTCTTGAGGTTATCAATTAATGCTTTTTATTAAAGTTTAAAATGTTTTCATCCTTGGTGTTTTTAAAAATATTTTTTCTGCCCCTTTCTCTTTCCCTTCCCTCTGGTACTTCCATTACACTTAAATTGGTGTGTTTAATGTTTTCTCACATGCCTCTGAAAGGCTATGCCATTTTTTTCTTTATTTTTCTTATTTGTGTTCTTCAGATTTTATAATTTATTGATCTATCTTCCAATTCACTGATTCTTCTGCCAGTTCAAATACCTTATTGAGCTAACCTAATGTATTTTTCATTTCAATTATCATACTCTTCCATTCCAGAATTCCCCTTTGACTTTTTAGAATAAATTTTATCTCTTTATGCATATTCCATATTTCATAACATATTGTCTTATATTGACGGGGTGCAGTTGTTCTCACCTCTAATCATAGCACTTTGGCATGTTGAGACAGGAGGATCTCTTGAGTCCAGGAGTCAAGAGGAGCCTGGACAACATGGTGAGATCCTACCTCTAACAACAGCAACAACAAAACAGTAGCCTGACATGGTGGTGCACACCTACACTTCCGGCAACTCGGGGGGCTGAAGCAAGAGGATGACTAGAGCCCAGGAGGCTGAGGCAACAATAAGCCATGATCATGCCACTGAATTCCAGCCTGGGTGACAGAGCAAGACTCTGCCCCCTCTACCCCCCAAAATATATTGTCGTATATATTGTTTTACTGTTTTAAACACGGTTTCCTTTAGTTCTTTAAACATGCTTATAATTGCTGCTTTGAAGTGTTTATCTTCTAATTCCAACATCTGTGCCCTCTCACAAGCAATTTCTGTTTCCTCCTTTGTTATGGTTTGGTTTGGGTTTTGGCTTCTGCTCCTTTGTATGAATCACACTTTTCCTGTTTCTCTTTCTTTATATTGACTTACAATGACTTATGATTTTTGTTGTTGTTGAAAACTGGAATATTTATTTCTATACACACACTTGCGCATACACACACACACACACACATAGACATACACATTACACATTCTATAGCGTTGTCTTTGTTTTTTTGGGGGGGGTATTAACAATTATATTACTTGGTCTTTCTTCTTCCATTTTCCTTCACGTGTAACCAGTTAAGCACTGCGTTAACAATTAAATTTGTGACTTTTATAGTATTATATAATTTGAAAATTTTTATTATAATGATAAAGTGGTCAATTCATGAAGAATACACAGCAATCTCAATTGTTTATGCACTTTGTAACAAAGCTTCAAAATATGAACAAAAACTAATATAACCTCAAGGAGAAATAGACAAATCTACACTTGTAGTATAATAATAGTTTGACAATTTTTCCTTTTTTTTTTTTTTTTTGAGATGGAGTCTTGCTCTTGTCACCCAGGCTGGAGTGCAGTGGTGTGATCTCAGCTCACTGCAACCTCCACCTCCCAGGTTCAAGCAATTCTCCTGCCTCAGCCTCCTCAGTAGCTGGGATTACAGGCACCCGCCACAATGCCCAACTAATTTTCATACTTTTAGTAGAGACGGGGTTTTGCCATGTTGTCCAGGCTGGTCTTGAACTCCTGACCTCAGGTGATTCTCCCACTTCAGCCTCCCAAAGTGCTGGGATTACAGGTGAGAGCCACCATGCCTGGCCTGATTTTTCAATACTGAATAGAAAAATCGGTCAGCACTTAAGCAAAGACATAGAAGAATTGAAGAAAACTATCAACCAATTTGATTTAATCGACCATTAGAGAATTTTCCAAAAATGCACATTATTTGCAAGCATTCATGGGGAATTTGCAAGAACACAATATTCTGGGTCATATCACAAGGGCCAATGACTTTTAAGAGATTCTAATCATATAATTACTTCCTCTAACCATAATGCAATTATATTAAAATCAACACATATTTGAAAAATCCCTAAATGTTGGAACAAAATGTCATAATTCCAAATAAGTCATGGGTCAAATAACAAATTAAAAGCAAAATTAAAAAGCATTTGAGTTTAATGAAAATGAAAAAGAGCTTATCAAAATTTTAAGACGCAACTGAAGCAATATTTATATATTTTTGCCACTGAGCATCTGTGGTAGAAAAGAGGAAAGGTATTTCAGTTTCAACCATAAAAACTAAAAAGAGAAGAGCAAATGAAAACTAAAATAAACAAAAAAACTGAAATAATAAAGATCAGTGAAGAAACCATACAAATAGAAAAGCAATAAAGAAATCATAAACTGGTTCTCAGTGAAGATTAAAAATAAATTGATAAACCTGTAGGCGGGCTGATTAAGAGAAAGAGAGAAAAGATAAAAATTACCAATATATTAATAATAAAAGAGGTTATATCACTACATATCATACCTATTTTAGATGGATAATAAAAATAACATGAACAACTTGATGCTAATACATTTGATAATTTAGTGAAATGAACACACAAATACTAAAAAATCTCACTGAAAAAACTAAATAATATAAATATTCCTATATATGTTAAATAAATTGAACATATTGTTTAAAAAAATCTTCTTATAAAGGAAACACTTGGTCCAGAAGGAAGTATTTTTTCTAAAAAGTAACGAGAAATGCTTGAGGGTAGTCTCATGTTGATTTTCTTAACAATCAGATGATCACAATATAAACACACAAACTAATAAATACTCCTCACATTGAATCATATATAACAGTGAGAATAAATGAGGTACATAGCATGCAAGAATATGGAGGAATCTTCCAATTATAATGTTGAGCAAAAGATGACAGACACTTGTTATCTGATTCTATGTATATAACGTACAACAGTAAATACAACTACTTTTGCAGTTTAAGAGTCAGGATAATTGTTACCCATCATTAGTCTGGTAGTGACCACAAGGGGTTATTGAAGTATTGTCAATGTTCATCTTTTTCTCATAATGTCCATTACATGAAGTGTTCATTGATTTCTTAAAATTAGTTGAAAAATTCAGTTAAGATATTTGCACTTTCCTATACATGTTATAGTTGGATAAAAAAGTTTTAAAAATAGAATAATGATACCTGTTTTATTAAAACACTGCTCCAGTAAACCACCTGCTGTTGATCTTTCTTTCTAATACATCTTTCTAATACATTTCTAAGTATATCTGTGCCTCCATTAATAAGACTTGCTCCATTGGGTAGAAGAACAAATGAACAAATATTTCTAAAAATATAGGATAATGTTTTTCTAAAACATAAACACATTCTTATATATATATACACAAATAGGCTAGGACATCATTAGGTTTCATATTTTCCACCACGTGAATCATTTTTACATATAAGTCATAATTGATTAGATGATGTTCCCATTGTTGCAAAAGTTTTTACTTGTTCATAAATTTTCCATTCGCTAACATGGCACGTTGCAACTTTTAGGACAAAAAAAAAAAAAAAAAAAAAAAAAAAAAGTTAACATAAGCTGAAAAACATGCAGTTGAGACTGAAATAACTAAATAAGTGCAAATACATTTCTGATAGTCTTATGAAAATCGGTTTATTATTGCCCTGATTGAAAAAAAAAGTGTGATCTTAAAGATCTCTTCAAGATCTTAAACAATAAGCAAATATAAAATACATGACATGTGATTAGTTCAGTTCATATTCCTCGACCAGAAAAGTAAGTTGAAAATTATTACTGAATAGTGTTTCTTTTCTTCTATTTTGGTGGAGAAATTTGTAGTTTTATACAGGTGTTTTTATCCAATATTTCACTTATTTTTCCCTTGAAACTTTACAATTTGTAATTCTGGGTTAATAATTCACTTGAAACAAAGTTTGGAAGTAGATGAGATATAAATAATAAATGAATGGGTCTTAGTTGATAAAATACTAATATATTGGTCAAAAGTAGATAATGATTAATTTTGCAGCCCAAATTTCAACACTCCTGTCAGGTGAGAAATTTATAGGATGACAAAACAATGATATACTGTAACATGCCATGAACTATTCTTACTCAATCACGACCTGCACCGGAGAAAGAGCAGTTAATTATCCCCACCTTGGTGGAAATAAATAATGGAAAAACATACTGCTGAAAAACAGTAGATGTCTTTAAATCATTAATGAATGTGGGAGAGTTTGCAATAGAACACTTCAATTTGGTTGAACCTCTACTCTGAAATGCCAAATCTCTTTTATCCAGACATTAAATGTATTACTTTAGGAATTCCTTCCTTTGTGGATATTTTGGGCCAGGGTAGAAATCCTAAATCATTAATTAGATTACCACTTGGCTGTCATTTACAATAGTATCAGCTACAGATAAACTATCCTGCTGCAGTGGGAGCGCTTCAAATCTCATCTTTAATGCTATCAGAACAGAATGCACCTAGGAATCTCACTACACTCAAGCTCAGATTTATGAGCTTCCAACCCAAATACAACATTGTATTTTGAGTATCTTGGGAAATGAATCAGACAGTCAATATCATTTATTTGAGCTGGCATTGGCATTTATCCACAAGTGAATAATAGGACCCCCTAAGGTGAAGACAGCAAGGAGCAGTCATTTTAAGTTTTAAAACATGAATATTGGTCTAACACCAGGGGGAAAAAGAGTAAAGATTTTTAAAATTAAACAAATTTTAAACTTTTGCAATAAATAAATTTATGTTTATTGTCTCCTAATGTTTGTATACATTTCATAAATCCATGTTATACAAAGTAGTAATCTTCATTTTAATGTCATCACTTTTGGTTTTATTTTATCATATCTTCTTGGATATAATGAAGTTCTAATCACCTAAAGGCAAGTTGTCTGCACTGAGTAAAAATGCTGAGGAATAAACATAGTGAAAAGTAGGTCTTACTCTGATATTGATATTCCCCAGGACCCAAATTAAAATGAAAATGTGTTAAATATAAAACTAATAAATCTAAATAAACTGGATACCATCAAGTAATTTAAAAATATTTAAACTATGGCATTAACTCTAATAATTAACTCTTCTTTTTTCTTTACCTTCCTTCTCTCCTTCTTTCCTTCCCTCCTTCATTCTTTCCCTCCCTCCCTCCTTTCTTTCTCTCTCTCTTCCTCCCTCCCTCCCTCCCTCCCTCTCTCTCTCTCTCTCTCTCTCTCTCTTTCTTTCTTTCTTTCTTTCTTTCTTTCTTTCTTTCTTTCTTTCTTTCTTTCTTTCTTTCTTTCTTTCTTTTTCTTTCTTTCTGTCTCTCTCTCTCTTTCTTTCTTTCCTTCTTTCTTTCCTTTTTCTCTTTCAAGTACAAGTTAGGATTAGAATTCAGAATATCTGGTGAGCTCTGGAAAAAAATTATTCTGGTACTGAAAAAAATACCGCTTGTAAATACATATAAAGCATTGGAATATAGAATTAAAAAACAAAGAATAATTATCAATTAATATGATTTTAGAAAACAAACATTTCTAGTAAATTGATAAGGTAAAGATAAAGAGCATAATTCAGTAAAAGCTTAATAATAGCATGTATGTTCTTAACCTACCATCACTTACATTTTTTGTTAAGTGAAACGTGGTTAGCTACATGTTAAGTATGAGGCTGGTGGCTCCATCATGTACAATACGTATGAGTCCCAGAATTACCACATTGATAAATAAAACTGTAAATCTACCACCTTCTTCCCTCAAAGTAACTTCCAGGATAAAAATAATGTTTTTTTAAATTAAACTTCATGGCTATAAGAATACAAGGACATTTGAAAATAAATAATCTCAGTATGATGTTTTTCAAAAAATGAAAATTAAAAAACTGTAAGCACTAATTAATGTAAACATTGATAAATTGTATTACATAACAATTTTAACAACTGGATGATGATGTCAAAATGTAAAACCAGCCAGAACAACTACTGCAGTTTTTTAAAGTCTTTAAATTGTAAATGCAAATGATAAGTCTAGGAAAGTAACTGAACCTAAAAAGACAAACTAGGGTCTAATTTCTAGAAAATATAAATGAATGGACTAAAAAAAGTGGTCCAATTTTTTAAATATTGAGAAAATATCTTGAAAAAACTCTCTTGCATACACACACACACACACACACAAATATACAAGTGATTATAAAACTAATGAGAACATAATCACCAATAATTAAATCTATGGAAATGCAGAAAACAGTAATAGAATGATGTTTTGGCTCATCAGATTAGTTACATTTAATTAAAAAGGTTTAATAATTCACCTTGGTGAAAACACAGCAAAAATGTACATAGCTATCAGTCTATCATTGTTTATAACAGAAACACACACACTACCAAATTTTAACAACAAAAATGCACATAGAGAGAAGAACAATGAAGAACAATTGTGATGCATTCATTACAACAAAATACTACACATACCATATTTAGGAAAATGAAATACATCTCTATGTTCTGATTGTGAAAAATGCCCCATAACATTTGATGCCAAACATGATACAAAATATGACTGTCCATTGTGTTGTAGTTGTATCTATATAAAACATTTTTCCAAAGGTAAGAGAATAAATTGTAGATTTTAATTTTGCTATTACTATCTGTATTAATATTCTTGTTTTTATTCTATCATTACAATATTTTATTACTGAAATTCTGTGTTATTCTTATTTAATTATTAGTGATAAACTAATTTGTATTTTTTAAAAATAACATATTTAACACATTTTTAAAAAATCATGAAGTTGTTGTAATTCCATTTTGGTTGGGAGGAGAATAGATAGCCTGAGTACATAGGCTGCTTGGTTCTCTGCGAGACATGCGGGGTGAGAGAGCAAAATAAACAGTCCCAGTACTAGGAGATCAGGAACAAGAAGAAGAGAGAATAGGAATCACTAATGCCCTTTACACCTATCAGTGCTTACCAGGTATTTTCTTGTATAAAATGAGATTCTGAAACTAAGAGCTCATGAAGAGTCTTTCGAAAGCTATTATTCTTTTATACAATCTGTGAAACCATCATGAATTGAAAAAAAAACTTTCTATTTTCTCTGAGGAGACTATATGGGAAATAGATTATTGCTTGATAATGGAAACTACATAGTCAATATTATCATCCAAACATCACCTGTGTATTCTTGCCAAAAAAAAAAATCTTAAATTTAATCAAGAACCCAGAAATTTAATATAGTTTACAGAAAATATAGTGGATTAAGGAAGACATTAAATGTGAAGAAATAAGCTGAGAAATTAAGAATGTAGAACTTGACAATTAATGTAAAATCTTCTAATATCACAGTCACAAAAAATGCTTAAAAAGTTAGAGTCACTAAGAAACCATGGTATCACAGGCTAAAAACACAAGATGTTACTTAAAGCAAAACAATCAAACATAACTCATGTTGCTCTTTTGTTTGTTTTGGTTCCTGGTTTAGAAAAGCAAACTCTATGAAAGATATTTCTGATAATAAAACAAAATTCCTGAGAAAAATTTGAGTTTGGACTTATTAGATGATAAGATGATTATTTTAATTTAGTCAATTGTGATAATTACATAACAGATGTAAGGATGTAGGGTTTCTTTATTCTTAGGAAATATTTAATAAATATTTAGAGATGAATATTCATGATTTTTTCTGACATAAATTCAGATTGAGAGACAGAGAGAGAGAATAAGAGAAAGCAAATATACAAAAATAATAGTTGTTGGATCTGGGTGGAAGACATATGGGTGTTTATTGTACAATTCTGTCAACTCATTTCTATCTAAAAGTTAATAAAATTTGGGAAATAAATATCATTAACTGCTGACATGTAACTAAAAGTTATATAGAACTTTATAATCTAAAATTTGTCTCTAGAAAAATTATCAACTACTTGATAAAGCTAATTGTATTAAGGGCTTATTAATGATTCTGTGGATTTCTTTGAATAACAGGTTTTCCAGTGGGAAGACTAAATTTTTTAAATTCTTTGAATTCAGTATTTTTAACAGGTCAATAGCTTGTTAATTAAAATATATGGCTGTAAACTTGACATGAGATCATATTTCTCCCTAGATAACAAATAACTTTCCTTCTTTTGTTATGGAATATAAGTCATGCGCTTGTGTGAAGATAGATGGATTTCCCAGTAAATTCACAAACGGTTTAAAGTACAAACAAGGCCAGAAGATACGCACACACCACTACCTTCGTAATATTTGATAATGATTATTTTTAAAAGACATGAAAGAAATTAGCATATGATATATGAGACTCCTGTGAGTCTTTTCATAAATATTTTTATTTTAAACATTTTTTAAAACTTTTTTTTCCACCATGTGTATGTGGATACCAGATTTTAGACAGTTGGTACCATAGTTTGTTCAGTGAAGTTCTTAAATTATAACTGAAAACACAGGCTTAATGACCGCCAGGCATGACAGACACCGAAGAGCAGAAGACCCGTCATGAGGCTCAGAACAAATGCAGCGTTTAATTTAATTTTAATAAAGTGAGAAGCAAGATGTATAAATCAGAATTACACTCAAATCTAAAGAAGCCTTGGTATGTTTTTTAGGAAGGGTCAAGGCCTATTTATCTGAGTGAACCTGAAAGATTTAATGTTTAGAACAGCTGGAATATCTCTACAGGAAATCGTTATCCTCTCTTTGGAAAAGTGTCACCGAAGATTCACTTAAAGTCAGCCTTTGCCCAGCTCCCATTTATACTTTGTTGCTATGCAAATGACCCAGTCCCTACTACTCCTCACATTCTTCTCCAAGCCCAGCATCCTTTACAGCACTGCCCAGCTCTCCCATGTACTTATATTTACAGAGAAGTAAACGAGGGTTCCAAATTGCCTAAATTTCATCTATCTTGTGTCAGAATTAAGTGTTGAATAAAAGTCCTGCTCAGTTTCACTATTCTGTGGTTAGGAAAAATAGTGGGCAGTTGTGGATGAACCGGAGAGTGATGTGTCTATAGTGTTTGGGGCTATGGGCAGTTGGAGAATCGGAGCGAATCTGTCAGATTATGGAATCAGAAAAACCGTATCATCAGTAATCAGCACAAGGCCATGGTTAGGAAGCATTCTCTAATCATAAAGAATGACCCACATCATGACCATATGTTGAATACTGTCATTTTGATTAATGTAAACCCTTTTTTTGCTCTAAAAAGATCTGGCTATGATTCAGATTTTAAAGGCTAGCCATTTAGAATATTAGATTTCCAACACATCATGCAAAGATACCTGTACAAAATTGAAATTTATTTAAAATATTTATCAAATTATTCAATATTATGTAATTCCAGACATTCACAGACCAATGATTAAGTTTTATTAATAGTGAATAAACTCAAACTCTCTGTCAATTTCACGCATAGACAACATATAATTCATTAATAGTGGATAAAGTCAACTTTTCTGTCAATTTCATGTGCAGACAAATGTGCAGATTTGTTTGCTTTTAAAGTCCATTGTATTTATATTTCACTTACATTTAGGCAAATTGCCTTGGCAAATAAATTCTGTGAAACAAAAACAAATAAAAATCTTCTCTTTAGTCCCTTTATCTTATCATTCTAAATCGTATAATATGCGAATAAGGAAATAAATAAATCAAGTATATTCAATCAAATATGGCAATTTGAGTAATTTATATTAACTTTAAAAATAAAGTTTATGTCACATAAATCAACCCATAAAAGAAGCATTACAGGTATATAGTTATTATATAATATCTTAATGTTAGACCTGAAAGAGTCATCTAATCAATATTATTTTATTGGAAGAATTTGAGACATGGAAGGCTGAACTGATCAAGATCATAAGATTAATTGGTAAGAAAGCTGGCACTAAAACTAGTATTTGCCAACAAACTTTCTAAGTGCTCTTTAAGATTATACAATACAAGTAGAACAGAGTGCAAAATTATAGTTTCCAATCATATGATGCATTTTTTCTATTTGTAAGTGAAGACATGAAGGGAAAGATTGAACTAAAAATTGTTCAGGTGTTTTATTCAAATTGATCAAAAACTCAACTCCTGTTTAATGCAACATTGTTATCCTTTGTTGATAGGTAGAAATGCTTCTATTAAAAGTTCTAAGAGGGTCAAACCTATGTTCTGTAAGTATAACAGCTGCATGAGCATAAAACATAATTTACCAGATGAATTCATTATGCAAATATTCTAACAACATATATAATTATTATGGCGCCTTTTACTGTCTGCTTGCCAAGAAAAATTCCTAATACGTGATGAAACCACTGTGCTTCACAAGAAATATGAAAAATAAGTTGGCACAATTGGGTATAAAATTTAATAATCATTACAAAAGACTGAGTGATGCTACTTCAGTCTTACTGTTGAAAATGGGAATTCAATGATAGCATTAGTATATGGTTTGAGCTTTGTGAATCATCCACCAGTTAACACTAATCAAACTTTATTTTCGAGACTCACTGTTTGCTGTGAAAAGTTGATTATTAAAATCACTTTCAGGCCGGGCGTGGTTGCACACGCCTGTAATCCTAGCACTCTGGGAGGCCGCGGTGGGAGGATTGCCTGAGTTCACGAGTTCAAGACCAGCCTGGGCAACACAGTGAAACCCCGTTTCTACTAAAATACAAACAAAATAGCCGGGCATGGTGGCGGGTGCCTGTAGTCCCAGCTACTCGGGAGACTGAGGCAAGAGAATCACTTGAACTCAGGAGGCGGAGGTTGCAGTGAGCCGAGATGGTGCCACTGCATTCCAACCTGGGCGACAGAGAAAGACTTTGTCCCTGGCCCCCCGCAAAAAAAAAAAAAAAAAAAAAAAAAACACTTTCTGACTGCATTAAAGCTGAATCTTAAGCAACTGAAATGTATTTAAATGTGTATACATGAAAGTGCTCCTAACTTTATGTTACAGTATCATGAAAAGAAACAACCACAAACTAATTTGGATAACATACACTTTCTGTGACTCCACCAGTGTTTTAAAAAGTAGAGAGAGCAAAGTCATTGTACTGCAATGACATCACTGCGAGTTTTTCGAGTTTTTCGGCACTATTCCTGTAGAGCGGCAGGGCCATTTCTTCTCCTTTGAATGTGAACTGACTAGTGACTGACTTGACCGCTAGAGTGTGGCAGAGTGACTCCATTCTTGTCCTGGACCTGGCATTTTAAGAGGATGGGTAGTTTCTGCCTTGGAATCTTGGAGTCTTAAGAGGTCATGTAAAAAGTTTGAGTACTTTGTGGAAGAGACAATGTGGAGGCCCTGGTCAGACAAGAGAAAGGAGCTCAGCTGAACCCAGCCTTCCAGCCATCCTGCCAAGGTCCTGGGAACATGAGACATCATCTTGGGCCTTTCTGACCAGAGCTACTGCCCAAGAACCCCAGTTTACCCCTCGTGGAGCTGGACAATCACCCAGGCAAAATCCTAATCCACAAAATTCTCAGATGTAGCCAAATGATATCATTTGAAGCTACCAATTTTTGTGACAGCTTTTTACACATTAACAGATAACTAGAGACTGTTTCACTATCTTATGACATAAACTGAATTTTCTACTTAGGGTTTTGTTCAATGACATGTCAATAATGTATTACAAGACATATATCAAATTTAAATAAATGTGCAGATTTGTAAAACTGAGGAAAAACCAAAACCCAAACACTTCCACAAATTAAGTGATTTTTTAATTCAATATTGATTCCCATTAATGTACTTGTCTAGTTGCAGAGGGCTTTTGTGGTCAGGATGGGGGAAAGTCCTTATTCTTAGACCAAATGTTTCTTGAAACATCACCCAAAAGTATTCTCTAAAAGCCAAGCTGACTGAACTACAAAGCACTTGCTTGAAAAATATTTTTTTTCCTTCTTTGTTGAAGGAAAGTATCTGGCAGAAATTCAGCTAACAATCAGACAGTGCTCCTGGACAGACAGGAGATAAGATGTAGCTTCCTTTTACTTAGAGACAAGAATGAATGTTGCAAAAATAAAGGTAAGTGATATGTTGTGTGACATATTAGAACCAAAAATTGCCTGTCTGTCCACATAAAATACATCTCATTGACTCACTTCAGAACTTTCATCATCATTGAATAAAAGAAGTTTCTTCTTGGACTGGAGTTAGAAAACCTTTTCTTGGGTGTGTATAACCATCGTGGAATAGTTATTTTTGCTTTGATGAATTTTTTTCTTGGACATAAACGTACATTTAATATGTGTTGCTTCATTTTAAAATGCGAATTGAGGAATTGCCATGCTATCTTCCAAGATGGTTAAACTGATTTACTCTTCCACCACCAGTGTATAAACATTCCTTTTTCACCAAAACCTTGCCAGCATCTGTTATTTTTTGACTTTTAATAACGGCCATTCTGACAGGTATAAAATGGTATCTCATTGTGGTTCTGATTTGCATTTTTCTAAAGATCAATGATGTTGAGTTTTTTTTTTTATGTGATTGTTAACCACATGTATTTCTTCTTTGTCAAGTGTCTCTTCATGTCCTTTGCCTAGTTTTTAATAGTAGCCTGGATAAAGAAAATGTTACATATATACACACACACACACACACACACACATATATATTATATGTTATACATTATATTAAATTATATTATATATTATATATACTATATATTATATATACATTATAGATAATATATATACACACACTGTATTAGTCTGTTCTCACACTGCTAATAAAGACATATCTGAAACTGGGTAATTTATAAAGGAAAGAGATTTAACTGACTCAGAGTTCTACATGGTTGGGGAGGCCTCACAATCGTGGCAGAAGGTGAAGGAGGAGCAAGGTCATGTTTCACATTGCGGCAGGCAAGAGAGAGCTTGTGGAGTTCCTCCCTTGTATAAAACCATCAGATCTCATGAGACTTGTCCACTACCATGAGAACAGTATGGGGAAAACCACTTGCATGAATCAGTTATCTCCACCTGCCCCCACCCCTTAACATACGGGGATTATTACAATTCAAAGGGAGATTTGGGTGAGGATACAGGCAAACCATATCATATACCATGGGATACTACGCAGCCATAAAAAAGAACAAGACCACGTCATTTGCAAGAATATGGATGGAACTGGAGGCCATTATCCTTAGCAAACTAATGGAGGAACATAAAAGTAAATACCACATGTTCTCACTTATAAGTGGGAGCTAAATAATGATATCACATGGATACACAGAAGGGAATAATGCACAATGGTGTCTATCAGAAGGTGGAGAGTAGGAAGAGGGAGAGGATTAGGAAAAACAGCTAATGAGTACTAGGCTTAATACCTGGGTGGCAAAATAATCTGACCCACAAACCGTCATGACACAAGTTTACCTACATAACAAACCTGCACATGTACCCCTGAACTTAAAATGAAAGTTAAACTTAAAAAATACAAATTGAGTCACCTTCTGTATCTTCAGTCTACCTAGAATCATATTAACATAGTGATTCTAAAGGTATCTGTTGCTGAATTGCCTGAGTTAGTATATTATCCACAACTCCTAGCTATGTGTCCTTGGAAAACATAGTTAAATTTGCTCCTCTATAAAATCTGTGTGTGTGTGTGTGTGTGTGTGTGTGTGTGTGTGTGTGTCTATGTGTGTGTGTGAGAGAGAGAGAGGGAGAGAAATGGTATAATTCAATACATGTTAAACATAGAAAAATGTTTGACATAATGTCAGTAGTCAGCAAATGTCAGCTATCATCATTATTTATTATGTTCAATTTTTTTCTATTCATAAAATATCTTTTTAAATTAAATGCATATGATGGTATATCATCTTTTTAACGGCTGAACACTCCATCATTAATGCATCCAATGGATACATTTTTAAGGTTTTCTCCATTTTTAGTGATATTCTTTCTCACATTTCAGATAACTTTTTTAATATAAACTCTTATAATTTGAATTTTGCTGCCAAGTGCCATGTGAAATTTTAAAGATGTTGATACATGTGGAAAATATACCCTCCAGAATATATGTATTATTTATATTTCCAACAGTTTAAAGGACATACATTTTCCAAAATACTTTCTAGAACCAGATAACATTATGCTTGCTATTCTTTTAATAAGAGCAATTAAAAACAGATACCCTATTTTGCACTTAGAAACAGAAATTTGTAGTGAGATGGATGCATGTTTATTGGAGATTTGAATTTGTTAATTTTTAAACTAACAGAGCATGCATAGCTTTTTCCAATTTTTCTACTGAGTGTTAGCACATTTTAATTGTTTTCTGAACCACTTTATTGAGGTGTGATTAACATACAAAGCACTGTACATATTTACAGTGTACATCATAATGAGTTTGGAGATAAACACACACCCATTAAGTCAAAACCTTATTTATGCCATAAGCATGGCATTTACTTATTCCTTTATGTGTATATTTTAGAAGTATGTATCTTCAAAATAATTTGATAAATTATCAAATTTATGGTCATTGAGACATTCATATTATGCCATTAAGATTACCCAGGAAATATTCTTCTCAACATCAGCCTTGGCAAAGTTTTGGCTGAGTCCCAAAAACAATTGCAACAAAAACAAAAATAGACAAGTGGGACTTTATTAAGCTACAGAGCTTTTGCACGGCAGAAGAAATTATCAACAGAGAAAACAGACAACCTACAGAATGAAACAAGATACTCACAAATTACGCCTCTGACAAAAGCCTAATATCCAGAATCTATAGAGAACTTAAGTCAGCAAGGAAAAAAAACAAATAACCTCTTTTAAAAAATTGGCAAAGGACATAAACAGACAATTCTCAAATGATGACATACAAATGGCCAACATACATGTGAAAAAATGCTTAGCATCACTAATTACCAGATAAATGCATATAAAAACCACAATGAGATACAATTTCATACCAGTCAGAATGTCTATAATTAACAAGTCAAAAAACAATAATTACTGGGGAGGCTGTGGAATAAAGGAAACACTTATATACTGTTTGTGGGAATGTAAATTAGTTCAGCCACTGTGGAAAGCAGTTTGGAGATTTCTCAAAGAACTTAAAACAGAGCTACCATTTAACCCAGCAATTCAATTACTGGATCTCTACCCAAAAGGAAATAAATCATTCTGCCAAAAGACACATGTACTCATATGTTCAGTGCTGTTATTCCCAATAGCTAAGACATGGAATCAGTCCATGTGCCCATCAAGAGTAGGTTGGATAAAGAAAATGTGGTACATATACACCATGGAATACTATGCAGCCATAAAAAAAGAATTAAGTCATGTCCTTTGTAGCAACACGGATGTAGCTGAAGGCTGTAATCCTAAGCAAATTAACAAGAGAACAGAAAACCAAATACTGTATGTTCTCACTTATACATGGAAGCTAAATGCTAAGCACACGTAGACATAAATATGGGAATAATAGACATGTGGACTACTAAAAAATGGAGGGAGGTGGGAACATGGGTTAAAAAACTACCTATTGGGTACTATGCTCACTACCTGAGTGACAGAATCTTTACTCCAAACCTCATAATCATGCAATATTCCCATGTAACAAATCTGCACCTGTACCCCCTGTATTGAAAATAGAAGTTGAAATAAAACAATAACAATAATTCTTTCCACGATCATGGGATCAATAGGGAAGAACACTCTTTCATTTCTGATATTGTTAATTTGTGTCATCTCACATTTTTCCCTGTTTAACCCAAAAAGAGTTTGTCAATTTTACTGATTTTTAAAAATAAACAAGTTTTGATTTCTTTGATTTTTCTTTACTTTTAGTCTGTTTTCAGTTTCATCGACTTCTGCTCTAATGTTTTAGAATTTCTTTCTTTGTTATGGCCTTAAACTGATCTTTTGTCTACAGTTTCCTAAAGTAGGACCTCAGGTTATTTATTTTAGGTCTTTCTGCTTTTCTAAATAAGATCCAGCAAAAATAAAAAAAAGTTAAAAGTATTACATTATATAAATGTTGATAAATTAATAAAGCCAAGAAGAGATAGAAAGGCAAGTATATATTTATAGAATACATGTATTAGTCCATTTTCACACTGCTGATAAAGATATAACTGAGACTGGGTAATGTACAAAATAAAGAGGTTTAATTCAATTTACAGTTCCATGTGGCTGGGGAGGCCTCAAAATCATGTTGGAAGGTGAAGCCATGTTTTACTTTGCAGCAGGCAAGACAGAGAATGAGAATCAAGTGAAACAAATTTCCCTTTATCAAACCATCAGATCTCATGAGACTTATTCACTACCAGGAAAAGAGTATGGGAGAAACCACCCCCGTGATTCAATTATTTCCTGCTGGGTCCCTTTCACAAAGCATGGGAATTATGGGAGTACAATTCAAGATGAGATTTGAATGGAGACGCAGAGCCAAACCATATCATTCCACCCCCGGCCACTCCCAAATCTCACGTCCTCACATTTCAAAACCAGTCATGCCTTTCCAAAGGTACCCTAAAGTCTTAACTCATTTTAGCATTAACTCAATAGTCCACACTCCAAAGTCTAATCTGAGACAAGGCAAGTCCCTTCCATCTATGAGCCTGTAAAATCAAAAGCAAGTTTGTTACTTCCTAGATACAATGGGGGTGCAGGCATTGGGTGAATACAGCCATTGCAAATGGGGAAAATTGGCAAAAACAAAGGAACTACTGGCCCTATACAAGTCTGAAATCCATCAGGGCAGTCAAATTTTAAAGCTCCAAAATCATCTCCTTGGACTCCATGTCTCACATTCAGGTCATGCTGATGCAAGAGGTAGGCTCCCACAGCCTTGACAGCTCCTCCCTGTGGATTTGCAGGGTATAGCCCCCTCCCGGCTGCTTTCCCAGGTTGGCATTGAGTGTCTGTGGCTTTCCAAGTGCACAGTGGAAACTGTCAGTGGATCTACCATTCTGGGGTCTGGAGGACAGTGGCCCTCTTCTCACAGCTCCACTATGCAGTGCCCCAGCAGGGACTCCTTGTCGGGGCTCCAACCCCACAATTCCCTTCTGCACTGCCCTAGCAGAGGTTCTCCATGAGAGCCCCGCCCCTGCAGCAAACTTCTGCCTAGACATCCAGGTGTTTCCATACATCTTCTGAAATTAGACAGAGATTCCCAAACTCCAATTCTTGACTTCTGTGCACTGGCAGGCTCAACACCACATGGAAGCTGCCAAGGCTGGAGGCTTGCATCTTCTGAAGCCACCTCCCCAACATTATGTTGGCCCTTTCAGCCATGGCTGGAGAGGCTGGGACACAGGGCACCAAGTCCCTAGGCTGCACACAGCACAGGAACCCTGGGCCCACAAAACCACTTTTTCCTCCTAGGCTTCTGGGCCTGTGATGGAAGGGGCTGCGGTAAAGACCTCTGACATGCCCTGGAGACATTTTCCCCATTGTCTTAGGGATTAACATTTGGCTTCTCGTTACTTATGCAAATTTCTGCACCCAGCTTGTATTTCTCCTCAGAAAATGGAATTTTCTTTTCTATTGCATTATCAGGCTACAAATTTTCCTAATATTTATGCTGTGTTTCCCTTTAAAAACTAGCACAGCACTGAAGTCACCTCTTGAATTCTTTGCTACTTAGAAATTTCTTCCACCAGATGCCTTAAATCATCTCTCTCAAGTTCATAGTTCCACAAACCTCTAGGGCAGGGGCAAACTGCCTCCAGTCTCTGGGCTAAAACATAATAAGACTCACCCTTGCTCCAGTTCCCAACAAGTTTCTCATATCTACTGAGGCCATCTCAGCCTGGATTTCATTGTCCATATCATTATCAGCATTTTGGTCAAAGCCATTCAGTAAGTCTCCAGAGAGTTCCAAACTTTCCCACATTTTCCTGTCTTCTCAGTCCTCCAAATTGTTCCAACCTCTGCCTATTACCCAGTTCCAAAGTTGTTTCCACATTTTTGGATATCTTTTCAGCAATGCCCCACTCTACTGGTACCAATTTACTGTATTAGTCTGTTTTCACACTGCTGATAAAGACATACCCGGGACTGGGTAATTTACAAAAGAGGTTTCATTTGACTCTCAGTTCCATGTGGCTGGGGAGGCCTCACAATCATGGCAGAATGTGAAAGGCATGCCACCGGGAAAGAGAAAGAATAAGAGTCAGGTGAAATGAGTGCCCCCGCTATCAAATCATCAGCGCTCATAAGACTTAGTCGCTATGGTGAGAACAGTATGGGAGAAACCGCCCCCATGATTCCATTATCTCCCACCGAGTCCTTCCCACAATGCAAGGGAATTAGGTGAGTGCCATTCAAGATGAGAACTGAAGGGGGACAGAGCCAAACCATATCAATGTGTTATATTATTGCTATAGTTTGCTTGTTGGTCCCCCAAACCTCAGGTTGAAATCTGGCCCCCACGTTGGAGGTGGGGCCTAATGGAAAGCCTTTGAGGGGTTAGATCCCTTGTGAATGGCTTGGCGCAGTCCTTACAGAAATGAGTGAGTTTCTGCTCTATTGATTCCCATGAAAGCTGGTTGTTAAAAAGAGCCTAACACCTCCCTCAAGCCTTACATCCACTCACCACGTGATCTCTGCATACACTGCCTCCTGTTTACCTTCCCCCATGAGTGAAAGCAGCCTGATGTCTTTACCCGATGGAGATAGCAGCTGTATGCTTCTCATAAAACCTGCAGACCTGTGAGCCAAATAAACATTTTTTCTTTATAAATCACTCAGCCTCAGGTATTCCTTCATAGCAAAACAAATGGACAAAGACAATTAGAATTATTCTTTATCATTACAGGTCATCTTCATTTGTTCCCATGCATTCAGGTTACCACCTATTGTTATGTTCTTATCTTAATACAGATTTACTACCATCTGCCTCCTTTGTGATCTTATTCCCATGGTTTGGATTCCTGTGTTTAAATAGAGCCAATTCCTTTGTGAAGAGCTTTGAAGCTCTCAATTCTGATAGGCTGCACCCACTTTGGAAATAAACCCTGGGAATATTCAGGAGGCAATAGTGGCCTCTGGTCTTCTCAGTTTTTCTCCCCTACATGTAACTTCTACTCTGTGAGTGAACTGAGATGAGTGCTATTGGGACCCAGATATTCTCAGCCTTCTGCATGTGGGCTAGACACTATGCCCTGTGAGTAAAAGCTGTGAGAACAAGGACACCCCAACCTCTCTACTACACTAACTTGGAGTTGGGATAGATGAGATAGGCTGGCA
Organism: Macaca mulatta; assembly: GCF_049350105.2. Taxonomy (NCBI): domain Eukaryota; kingdom Metazoa; phylum Chordata; class Mammalia; order Primates; family Cercopithecidae; genus Macaca; species Macaca mulatta. The sequence continues at coordinate 23,006,178 of NC_133411.1, forward strand.
GCTTTTCCTCCCTGGCGAGACAGTATATTCTTTGATTAGCACCTCAAGGAAGAAGGATCCTGTCTCAGTCACTCCCACGTGGAATAAAGCCTTCATCAGCATAAGATGGGTGGAGAAGGAAAGGAAAGTGTTATGACTCACATTCCACAGACTTGATATTTTCTTACTGAGTTTTAGTAAGTTTTGTTGAATAAATGTTTCTTCATTTGCTGTCACAAACATCCTAGTGACAATTTCCAGACACTTTAATGGTTGTCTTTTTGTTTATAATAATTTTCACCAATTATGTTGCTATTCTGGGAAGTAAGTACATGAAGCGCCCCACATTTCTTTTCTAAAAGTGAAAAAAACTCGACTATTAAAATATGATGTGCATATTGATAGTTATTTTAATATCTACATGTTTGAAACTGTTTTCTGTTGTATTTTTTTTCTCTGCCTCTTTCCCCTACCTCCTCTGATTTTGAGTATTTTATAATTCCATTTTATCTCCTCTCTTAGTATATTAATTCTTCTTTTAAGTTTTTTCAGTTGTTGCTTTAGTTCACACTATACATTTTAACTAAGTCTACTTTTAAATAACACTGCCAGTTCATTCATGTCAAGGCCAGGTATACAATTCCTCCCTCTTATGCCTTGTGATATTACGGTGACTCATAAAACTTATCCATACAATATATAACTTCCCAATACCTTGTTATAATTATTATTTCAAAAATCAATTATGTTTTTCACACACTGAGACCCGTCAGAGGACAGCAGGAGGAGGGAGAGCATCAGGATAGATACCTAACGCATGCGGGGCCTAATACCTAGGTGATGGATTGATAGGTGCAGCAAAACACCATGAGACACATTTACCTATGTAACAAATGTGCACATCCTGCACCTGTATCTTAGAACTTAAAATTAAATGAAATTTTTAAAATCAGTTACATTTTTGATCAATTAAAAAAATTTTAAAACACCTTATTATCCTTTCATTATTTTGTAATCAGTGGTCTTCCTTTCTTATAACTTTTTAATTTTTTTGACCTATGTAATTTTTCTTTTCCCTGAAAAACTTCTTTTAGCACATCCTGCAAGGCTAATTTGCTACTGATGCGTAACTTCTGTTTATATTATCTGAGATAATCTTTATTTATTCATCAGAGAATCATAGAATTCTTGATCAGTGTTTTGTTCTTTTTCCCACATCTTAAAATATTTTACTGTATTCTTTTTTTTTTTTTTTTGACACAGAGTCTTCGTCTGTTGCCCAGGCTGGAGTGCAGTGGCGCGATCACCGCTCACTGCAAGCTCCGCCTACCGGGTTCACGCCATTCTCCTGCCTCAGCCTGTGGAGTAGCTGGGACTACAGGCGCCCGCGACCACGCCGGGCTAATTTTTTGTATTTTTAGTAGAGACGGGGTTTCACCGTGTTAGCCAGGATGGTCTCCATCTCCTGACCTTGTGATTCGCCAGTCTCGGCCTCCCAGAGTGCTGGGATTACGGGCGTGAACCTCTGCACACGGCCTATTTTACTGTTGTCTTGCTAATGTGATTCCGATGAGACGTCCACAGTAACTCCTGTCCTTATTCCTCTGTAGTAAAACTGTCCTGAATCTCCATTTTTAAAAATACTTTCTTTTCATCATTGGTTTTCTGTAGTTTGATTATGATATGTCTAGGTATTTATATGATTTTATTTTCAAAAAATTTTTGTTTGTTTTTATGTTGATGATGTGAGTTTCCCAGACCTGTGGCTTGGTGAGTGTCATTACTTTTAGAACGTTTAAGCCACTATATTTTCAAATATTTATTTTCCTCCACTCTCTTTTTTTTTTTCTCCTTCTGGCATTCTATTACATATATGTTGACCTTTTGAAATTGTCCCATTCTTGGATTTTGCATTCTGTATTTTTAATTTTTTTTTTTTTTTGTATTTTGATATGGGAAGTTTATATTGACCTATTTTTAAGTTCACTGATTCTTTTCCTGGCCTTGTATAGTCTTTGAATTTACATTAGATAGCTACTTTATGTTAGTATTTGTTTGGGTGAGGGAGAAGGGACCAAAATGGAGGAAGGTGAACAAGATGGCACAGTCCCCATTGCTTCCGGGTTCTTCATCACCAACTTTCCCAGGCCCGGGAAAGTGCAGGACAACCAAGCATGCGCCAGGTGACGTCAATCCGAAGAGATCGAAACTTACCCTGCCACGCCTATGGAGAAGCCCCTATCACACCCTTATCCCGCCCACTGCCCTCCCCTTTCCAGTACCAATGCATAAAAGTCCTCCTCCAGCAGGAGCCAGCGTGACTTCTTCGGCTCCTCCTACTTGTGGACCCGAGAACCTTACCCCAGAGCGCCAGTGCGACTTCCCTGGCCCCATACCTGAGGACCGGAGAACCTCCTCGGAGAGTGTGGGCATATTTGCAATAAAAGGCTGCTGCTTTCTTATGTACTTTGGCCTCATGTTTAATTATTTAGCTCTCCTAGATTAAATTAAGACAGTATTTGTTGAAATTAATTGACAATGATATTTTTATAAGTTCAATACAATACATCTGGATCCACAAATAGTGTAATATATTGATTAAACTGCTCTAGGTCAAGAATTTGGTGCTGGGTGCAATGGCTAATGCGTGCAATGCTAGTATGTTGGGAGGATTGCTTGAGCCTAGGAGTGCAAGACCACCCTGGGCAACAAAGTGAGACTCTGTCTCTACAAAGAAGAAAACCAATTAGTCAAATTGGTGGCGTGTGCCTGTAGACCCAGCTACTCACGAAGCTGAGGGAGGAGGATCACCTCAATCCAGGAGTTTAAGGCTGCACTGAGCTATGATTTATGCCACTGCATTCCAGCCTGGGCAACAGAGCGAGATTCCATCTCAAAAAAAAAAAAAAAAAAAAAAAAGTTTGTTTGCTTTTCCCTTTCTTCCTTGTGCCTAAAAAATTTTGGTGTATAAGAAGTGAGAAGTAAATAATCATTGGCCAATTCAAAGTATAAATAAGTATGTTGTGATATAAAACAAAGAAAGATTTTAAATTTGAAAAGTGGATTTGACTTCTGGACAATTATTGTAAAGTCAATGTTGGCATAATGAGCTTTGTGAGCAATTCCTGGAATAGCCTGAATTTCAGTGATTATCCCAATCAGTATAAAATCTTTATATTCCCTTCTACTTTTCAGATTTGAGTTCTAATTAGAACTTTTCTCATATTGCAACATTTTAATAAAGATTTGAGGTAATAAGTTTTGTGCACTTGTGTGTGTCTGTGTGTGTTGTGTATGTGTTGCTCTTTTAAACACCACAACAAAAACAATAAAACTATTTGAGCATCATCATTTCTACTACTGAAGGAGTGGCTGTTTCTCTGAGGAAGGCCATTGTGATAGCCTGGCAAATATATACACTAGATATTTTCCCAGTCTCTCCAAAAGCATCACAATCATCTGCTCAAATAACCATACTCTATAAAAAGAGCAACATGCAAAATTTATAATAGGGACTAGTAGTCATGTGTTCTGAATTTCTTTCTAAAACCCAGTTATCCCAGTCACCACCATGACCTTCCGCTTAGTGGAGTGACATATGGAACTCAGCTAATTCACGGCGCCTTGATTCAGTTCCATCTCAGCGCAGTTCACTGAGGCCAGGAACTAACACAGTGGTTATTTTTCTGACTGAAAATAAAATCAAAACGGGTATGTTTAGCAGTTAATCTATTCTTCACATTGATTCCTTGATCTTTCGAGTAAGAGTGATTGTCATAGCAGAGGCCAAATGGAAGTCCCTGAAATTTTCACACCACGCCATTTCAGCCCCTGGCCAAGAGAGTAAATTAAAAACAATATTTCATCCCAGAGGAATAGCAGAACTTAGTGCCACTCTCAAAGACTTTAAGGATGCAGATACATGGATTCCGTCATATGCACATTAATCATATCCACATTTAATGGGAAGCTATGCTTCATGCTTCTATACAGTCCTAAAACGATGGTGATGAGGTGCTGTCTCCAGCAGGTAGAAATGTGTGGATTCAGGATCCAGGAGTGGAGGTAGCCAGGCACTGCTCTCCATCATTTCTACATGCAGAATTTATGCTTCACTTTCCTACAGGGAACACAATAAGAATCTCATTATACTTAGAGCTACAGTTGCCAAGTGTTCTCCTTGAACTCTTCATGCCAGTGATCTAGCAGGTATAAAAAGGAATTAGTAAAACAGCCAGGGTAATTGGTCCTGGCAGGTAAGATGGCTACTACATAAGATGGACAGGAAGGTGGTCACCCAGGTTGGAGTCCAGTGGCACGATCTCGGCTCACTGCCATGTCTGCCTCTTACCTGGCAGGTGATGGCTGCTACATAAGATGGACAGTGTTTGGTAATCGGGTGATCTACTGCACAGTTTCTTGATAATCCCATGCTCAGTTCTTATTCTCAGTATGAAAGTGGAACAACCGCAACTTCATAAGGTCACAGTATCCAGGAATCTATGATAGTAGATGGTTGATAGGCCATAGTATCTATGAATCTTCACCCACAAGCCACCTCAACCGACAGAAGTGCTAGCAAAGATCAGTGTCATTTAACTGTGGTAGAGAAGGGAGATGAGTATCAGTTTAGTCCTCAGGACAGACTGCAGCACTAGGGGCCATAGTTCATCGCATTAACCTTCCCCTTTTAATTCTTTCTAGGAATTCTGGTGATTTAGAATCCTGGAGTAGCTGTGTCCGGATCCAATGAACATAAAGTGAGAACAAAGTGATTCTCAGTGGGGTGAGGGGTGAGCTGAAGTCAATGCCTGCTCTGGTAACTCACCCATTCTGCAGCTGCTGTTAGTGCCGGCTGCTAACAGGCTCACAACTATCCCCTTCATCAGGACCACAGTCCTTGGTTGAAAAGCGCTTCCTTACCCAGGAGAGCTCCTTCCCATGCCATGGGCGTACTGCTTTCAATATTTAATTATATGGAAATACAGAAGTCTGGCCACAATGCCTCAACGTGAAGGCAACTTTGTGGTGAGATTTATGTTCCAGATTATCCTGCAGATGAAGCCAAGGCTGATTTCTCTGAGACCACATTATCTCTCAGTGTGTACCTATTTGCTGTACCCATCTTGCTTCCTTCACTCTTGCACCTGAAAAAGAGTCCCGCAATACGGTGTGTGAAACCACATCACTGCTAGAAAACACTACCAAAGATATATTTAGACACAAATTCACATACACAAATAATAACTAGAATTTGTGTTATGTTAAATTTTCAAAGCACCTAAACAACCTAAACGTATAAATAGAAAAATGTAGGAATACAGTAAAAATACACCATCTATAGTGATGCTATATATATATATGTATATAATATAATATAAGATATGTGTATATATATATATAAAACTTTCAACATGAGGCAAAAAGATGTGACAAATTCAACAGTAAAATCCTTGGAAGCTCATTTCTGTGGGAGGTGGTTAACAATTTTCATTAACTCTTATATCAGCCCTGTTTTGATTTGCATTTTTGGGACAAAGTCTTGCTCAGTCACCCAGGCTGGAGTGCAGTGGTGCTATCTCAGCTCACTGCAACCTCTGTCTCTGTAATTTTTGTGGAGATGGAGTTTTGTCACATTGATCAGGCTGTTCTCGAACTCCTGACCTCTAGTGATCTGCCCGCCCAAGCCTCCTAAAGTGGTGGGATTATAGGCGTGAGCCACCACACATGGCCAGCCCTGTTTTATTGTACTATTTTTTTTAATTATACAAGTCATATTTCACAAATATTGATATCTATACATGTTTATAATTTTAATAGGCAACATTATCTATATTAAAAATAGTTTTATAGCAATGGTGGTTGTTTTTTCCATTGTACGGCAGGAAAGTACAAGAAAGAATGTTTTTACCTGTTATTCTAGAAAAAAAAAAAAGATGGTCAAATTATAGTAACATATGACCATGTAATATTACCTGGTCAAAATAATTTTAATATTACAAGGTCAAGTGTATACTAACATTACAAGAAAAACCTTTACTTCATCTTGAGAACCAAGGAAAATTGTTTATTTATTTTACTAACCATAAATTCTATTTTCCTTGACAGCACAGTATATGAATAAATAAGTCTTACGCCCAAGTGAATAGCTTTATCTTTTAATTAAAACTGAATCCTTTCTTTAAAAAGATGCTCTTATTCTCATTTTCACATTTTTCTTTCTCAAAGAGCAAATTAATATCACTACTTTTTAGGCAGAAGACATTTTATGCACTTGTGTTTGTGTGTATTTTTGAGAAAACTTGGAGCAGATAAAGCTTCTCTTCGAATGTTTCTGAGTGGTTTTATTTCTGAATAAGATTTGTCTCTCAGTATGTGTATAAATATATACAGGAGAGACAGATACTAGATAAAAAGATAGATAGATGACACTGAGAGAGAGGGTGAAAGAGAGGAAGGCAGGAGAAACAACTCCAATCCAGACCACAAGTATTTGTGCAGGGAGTTCTGGTTTTTACCTAATAATTTTAAGAATTCTTGATCTAAGGTTTGATCCTAATCTTTCTTCTTCTTCCCTTCCTCTTTCTTTTTCTTTCTTCCTCGCTCCTTCCCATCCTCCCTCCCTCCCTTCCTCCTTCTTCCCTTTCTTGTTTTTTTGTTTTGTTTTGTTTTGTTTTAGCAATGGAGTTTCCCTCTTGTCGCCCAGGCTGGAGTGCAGTGGTGCGATCTCAGCTTACTGCCACCTCCGCCTCCTGGGTTCAAGTTGTCAGGCGTCTGAGCCCAAGCCAAGGCATCGCATCCCCTGTGACTTTCACATCCACATCCCCTGTGACTTGCAGGCATACGCCCAGAGGGCCTGAAGTAACCTAAGAATCACAAAAGAAGTGAAAAAGGCCTGGCCCCGCCTTAACTGATGACATTCCACCACAAAAGAAGTGAAAATGGCCGGTCTTTGCCTTAAGCAAATGACACTATCTTGTGAAATTCCTTTTCCTGACTCATCCTGGCTCAAAAAGCTCCCCCACTGAGCACCTTGTAACCCCCACTCCTGACCGCCAGAGAACAATCCCCATTTCATTGTAATCTTCCTTTACCTACCCAAATCCTATAAAACGGCCCCACTCTTATCTCCCTTCACTGACTCCCTTTTCGGACTCAGCCCGCCTGCACCCAGGTTATTAAAAAGCTTTATTGCTCACACAAAGCCTGTTTGGTGGTCTCTTCACAGGGACGCACATGACACAAGTGATTCTCATGCCTCAGCCTCCTGAATAGCTGGGATTACAGGCGTCCGCCACCACACCTGGTTAATTTTTGTATTTCTAGTAGAGACAGAGTTTCACCATATTGACCAGGCTGATCTCAAACTCCTGACCTGAGGTGATCCACCCTCCTTGGTCTCCCAAAGTGCTGGGATTATAGGTGTGAGCCACCTCACCAGGCCTCTTCCCTAAATCTTAATCACATCTGTTCATCGCCACCCTTGTTGGCTATATACTGCTCCCCATATGATGGGGAGTTTACAAGCTCTCCTTATTTGTATTCCCTAAGTACCACTGATACAACTTTGGTGTGTACACAATTGTACAAAAAATGTAGGGATAAAGAATGGGATTCATACCAGGCTAAGAAGCACTCCAATCAGTTGAGATTCTTTGCTGCAGATGACAGAAATCAACAAATATTGGCTTAAAAACACAAGCAAAACAAAAATTAATTTGATTAGAGGCTCCAGTGTCAGCTCTTCGCTAATTAATTCTATGGGCTACTTTTTTGTGCATAATGTAAGCAGAATAGTGATCTTTAATGATATATACATCCTACTCTCTGGAAACTGTGAATATATTACCTTACATTCAAAAGGAATTTTGCAGAAGCACATTCCAGACTGGGAGATCATCCTGGATTACCTCACTGGTCCCAATGTAACAAAGACCCTTAAAAAATGGAAGAGAGGAGCAGGAAAATCAGAGTCAGAGAGGAGATGCGATAATCATAGCGTTAGGTAAAGTAGTGAGATTGCTGCCTTTGAAGATGTAAAAAGGACACAGGCCAAGGAACACAGGCAGCCTCTAGATGTGTGAAAAGCAAGGAAAATTATTATTTCCTTAGAGCTTCCAGAAGGAAGACAGCCCTGCCAGCATCTTGATTTTAGCCCATAAGACCTCTTGGATTTTTTTATTTCTGACCACCAGAACTATATGATAATACTTTGTTGTTGTTTTAAGCCAGAAATATTATAATAATTTGTTATAGCAGCAATAAAAAAATAAAATAGCATGTTATTCCTTTGCCCTTTTAGCTGTCAGAAAATTATTATATATCTCTGTGTATGTACATATGAATTGTAACTGGCTGTTGACGTTATGATAGATTGTCCTGTTCATTTTGTATATTTAACATTACTTAATATGAGCACGTATTAGTCATATAATCAGGAATTTATACATACAATATATAAAACAGATGACATTTATGATGAGTATGAAACATGTCTTCTCAAAACAAGAGATTAGTGCGGAAGAGAAAAGTTGAAAAATATTTTAGCTAAATGCAAGCAAGAAAGCATAGTACAGAAAGAATGAGAGAGAGAGAAAGAGAGAAAGAAGGAGACTTTGTCCTTAACATAGTAAGCGCTGAAGACTTTCTCAAGGGTTTGGGGGAAGAAATAGATTAAATGAAGTTTAGCTTAAATTATGTATCATTACTAAATAGATTACTTAAGAAAACTTGATGAAGGTTGATGTATAATTTAGCTGAGAGCCTTTGTTTTTATTTACCACATTTCATATTAAAACCGTATTAACTATTTTAATAGCAAAATATATGTCAATTATATCAAAATATGTTTAATATAAATAGAAGGCAAAATATTTGAATAATCAATCATAAAGCAAATGAGAACATTATAAAGGAGTGAAATATATGTTAGATTTCTTAATCACCTATTGAAGAGACTTTTTGCTTGAATTTTTGCAAGAGAATTTTTGCTTGAAGTAAGCAAATTAAAAATAAAATTTTGTGTTGATGCCTTCTAAAATTCACATTTTAGAGCTACTTCCAAGATAGTTTTTATTTTCTGAGGTACTTGAAATGAGAGGTATAAGGTAGAGTATAAAACACTTTGCTCCCTCTGACCTCTTTAATCCTAAAATTTGGTTTATAACTACTAAAATTTCTCAGTGTCCCTGAACACTGATGGTAGGGTAGTATAGTGCAATTTCCTTTCTGCCTTTTACTGTCAGAAAATTATTAGAAATAAAGTGATGATAGAGTTTTATGATTTTATAGGAAAAAGAAGTAAGTACTTAGCTCTTTGTGTCTATCTTGAGATAAAACTATAAGGTAACTTTAAAGCAGTAATTTTAGTCAACTATCATATATTTCAGTAACCATTGAATTTGCTTTTAGGAATAACAGTTTTTTGAGGTTTTTGTTTTAACTCCAGATGTGGAAAAATTTCAAAAGGTTTTTGGAGTTTGTCTATAAATATGTATGAAGCATTCATCTTATTCAGTCATTTAGTATGTACATCTGTGATACATTTACTGTGTCTTTATGATAGATCATAAAGTCAGAATATAGGAAAAGCTTCCATGTTTGGGGCCTATTTTAATACTTACAATAATTGGAGGACTTCTCTTACATGTGTTCTTTTAACAGACTGAATATATTGAGTAACTACAAAATAGAACAACAAATTTATTTACTCTTTGGATTATCATATTTTTTGGCAGTTGAAGTCCGCATTGGAGATATCGTATCATAGTTAACTTTTTTTTTTCCCTCTATCTCTCTCTGTTTTTTTTTTTCTGAGATAGGGTCTTGCTCTGTCACCCAGTCTGGAGTGCAATGTCATGATCATGGCTCACTGCAACCTTGACCTCCCCAACTCAAGCGATCCTCCTACCTCAGCCTTCTGTTTAGCTGGGACTAGGGAACACAGGCACACACCACCATGCCAGCTTACTTTTTTTTTTGGTGAGGGTGGGCATTTTCTGTAGAGATGGGGTTTTACCGTGTTACCCAGGCTGGTCTCGAACTCCTGGGCTCAAGGGATTCACTTGCCTCAGTATCCCAAAGTGTTGGGATTACAGGCGTGAGCCACTGCCCCTGGCCTGAATTTTTTCGTATGTATTTTAAACATACTTCAAATCCTTAGGTATATATGGTAGCATTTTATAACATTTACATTCTGCTGATGTGTCATCCCTAATCCTTGACAAAAGTATTTTGGTTCTCTACAAATCATCCCTAAGAGATTTCTGGACATCTGCAGAGGGTGTTTCAGATACACTCAAAGACAAATTTTATTCTGCTTGTTGCTCCAGTCCTGATTCATGGCATATAGCAGCTGGTGCCCCAGAGGCCAAGTGAGACCAGGAAGCTCTCTTTCCCCAAAATAAGTAGAAGCAATGTTGAAATCTACCATTCTAGATAAGAGTTGTTCACCTGGGAATCAAAGAGCACAGCCTGTCAACCTATAAAATGAGAGAAAGTATTTGCAAACCATCTCTCTATTAAAAAGGTAATATCCAAAATATATAATGTATAATATATACACAATTTGATAGTAAAAACATAACAAAATAAAAAAATAAAGGAAAGAAAAAAATCACAAATAATTTTCCCAATTAAAAAATGGGCAAAGAACAGGAATAGACATTTTTCCAAAGAAGACATGCAATTGGTAAAGATGCTCAACATCACTAACATTCAGAGAAATGCAAATCAAATCACAATGAGGTATCATCTCACACCTGGTAGGAGGGCTATTATAAAAAAGACATGTGAGTACAAGTGTTGGTGAGGGTATGGGGAAAAGGGAATCCTTGTACACTGTTAATGACAGTGTAAACTATTCCAGTCATTATGAAAAACACTATGGAAGCTAAACAAATTCTCCGGCTGTAACATAGAGCATGATTGGTGATCAATGTGTTTGTGATACACATTACACCATGTATATGTATATCAAGTTATCATGTTGCACACATTAAACATATGAAATCTCTGTCAATTACATACTTTTTAAAATTAAAAATCTTAATGATCACAGACTATACTGTGTGCTTAATAAGACTAATTATGAAAATAGCATTTTCAACGTGGTTCTTTTTTTTTTTTTTGTGAGACACAGTCTCTTTCTGTTGCCCAGGTTGGAGTGTAGTGGTGCAAACTCAGCTCAATGCAACCTCTGCCTCCCTGGTTCAACTGATTCTCCTGGCTCAGCCTCCCGAGTAGCTGAGTGTTCTTGTCTTAATCCATTCCAGCTGCTATAACAAAATACCTGAGGCTGGGTAATTCACAAAGAACAAAGATTTCTATCTTACAGTTCTGGAGACTGCAAATCAAAGATTAAGGCACTAGCAAGTTTTGTGTCTGATGAGGACCTGATCTCTGTTTCCAAGTTGGCACCTTGTTGCTACATCCTCCAGAGGGGACAAACACTAGGTCATCACACGACAGAGATGGAAGGCACAAGCGCTTAGCTAGTTCCCTCCAGTCTTTACATATGACATTAACCTTATTCATGAGGGCTTCACCCTCATGGCCTGTTTGCCTCCTCAAGGGCCTACCTTTTAATATTATTACATTGGGAATTCAAGTTTCAATGAATTTTGAAGGGGAAACAGATATTCAAACCCTACCATTCCTACAATTGCTCTCTCCTCAAAGCACTGAACTTGTTCATGGACTCAGCAAATAAATTGCATACAGCCTCAGTTGTTTCTATTTTTTAGTTATTGTGAATAATGCTGCTGTGTACATTAATGTGTATGTTTTTATGCAGGCTTTCGTTTTCATTTCCCTTAGGGTTCCACTCCTAAGAGTGGAATTGCTGGGTCATATGATAACTCTAAGCTTAATATTTTGGTGGACTATCAAATTGTTTTCCAAAGAAGCTGTACCATTTTACATTCCCATCAGCAATGTATGAAGTTTTAATTTATCCACATGCTCTTCAGAATTGGTTATTGCCTGTCTTTGTTTTAATACCCATCTTAGTGCGTGTGAAGTTATATCTCAGTGTAATTACTTACCTTTCCTAATCATTGATTTTATATCTGTCTATCCATATCTATCTGTCTATGAATACCTATTGATATTGTTCCCCTAGTGATTGCCATGGGAATTATCATTATTCCCTTACTTTATATCAGTATAACACAGAGTAACACTAATTTATTTTCAGTATTATACAAAACATTTCCCCCATTTCCTCCTTTCATTTTGTGCTATTATTATAAAAATTACTTCCTTATAGATTGTAGTCTCATCAACACGGATTTATAATTATTTACTTAAAGAGTTGCATTTTTATATCAGAAAAGAGAAAAAAGAGATATAAACAAAAAATATATTTATGTATTTTATATTTACTTTACCTACATAGGTACTTTCACCAGTGCTCTTTCTATCTTCCTATGCATTTGGGTTACTCTCTAATGTCCTTTCTATTCAGCCTGAAGGACTTCCTTTCATATTTCTTATAGAACAGTTCTGCTTAGTAACAAGTTACTTCTTAATTGCTTCTATGAGACTGTATTAAAAGGCTTCTTCATTTCTGAAGGGTAATTTTGCTGGTTATAGAATCTTTGGTTGACTTTTTTTCTTCTAGCCCTTGAATATGTCCTCTCACTGACTTAGGCCTCCAGGGTGTCTTCTAATAAATTGCCTATTCATCCTATTGAGGGTTTTTGTGTATGTGATGAGCTACTTCTCTCTTGTTGCGCTCAAGATTGTTTCTTTGCCTTTTAATATTGTCATTTTGATGTGTCTGGTGTGTGTCTGCTTGAGTTAATCCTATTTAGTTTGTTGAGATTCGTGGATGTATAGGTTAATTTTTTGATAAAAAATTTATGTGTTTCTACCATTATATCTTCAAATATTCTTTCTACCCATTTCTTTTTATACTTTTCTCTGGCACTCCATCATTCATCTGATGGTATGCTTGTTGAATCACACAGGTCCCTAAGGCTTTGTTCATTTTTCTATATTGTTTTTTTCTTCTTTCTCTTCCTCAGACTACTACATCTTAATGGACCAAGCTTCAATTTTGTGAATTCTTTCTTCTGTCTCAAATATGCTGTGAGTTCTTCTACTGAACTTTTCACGAAAGTTTTTGTAAGTTTCGAGTACAGAATTTTGAGTTGGTTTTTTATGTATATGTTTTTATTGGTATTCTCTATTTGGTGAGGCATTGTTCTTATGCTTTCCTTTAGTTATTCGAACACAGTTTCCTTCAGTTTCTTGAATATACTGAAATAGCTGATTTTAAAGTTTTTGCATAGTCATTCTAACATCTAAACTTCTTGAGAATAGTTTCTATTAACTGCCCCCCACACCTGTAGCTATGAGTCACATCTTCATTTTTCTTTGAATGTCTCTTAAATTTTGTTAGAAAATTTGATGTTTTAACAGACATATTGTGGCAACTCTGGAAAACAGATGCTCTACCACCCCAGGTCTTGTTTTTGTTGCTACTTATTGGTGTTGTTTAGTGACTTCCACAAAATAATTCTGTAAAGTGTGGATTCTTTGTCCTAGTTGATTATTGAAGTCATTGCTTCTCTAGCTTAGTGGTTAGACTAAGTGGAGAGACTTTCCTTAAATTCCAGAAACCAGGAAGTCTCTCAGTCTTTGCTGACTGGGTCTCTGGGCATATTGATGCATATCTTCAGTACTCAAGTGACAGTTTACACCTTTGTCTTACTTAGCCTTCACTTTCTGCTTGCAAAGAGCACTAAGGTTTGTCAGCAAGAACTTAGGGCCTTCTCAGTTCTATCCTGTGCATACACACAAGTCTGGGAACAGCTCTAATTATGCATATGGCATTTTAGATTTCCAAGAATATGTTGGAGCATTCTGAAGTGTTCTACAGATATCTCATTTCACTAGATTTTTATTTTAAGTGGGTTCTTTAACTTCTTGGTGTCTCCAAACATCATTTCCTTCCTTGGACACTCACAATCTTAAACTATTTCCTTTGATTGTTCTTGAAAATGCACCCTTGGAAAAGTTTATTCTCATTAGGTAAGCTTCAAGTCATACATAATAAAGACTACTTTGAAGTTGGGTGTGGGGATATAGCAGACTCGTTGAACAATGACGATTCTCTGGGAACAAGCAAGTACAAGAGACCCAACTTCTTACCCCTCTTCAGTAGCTGTTATTCAGTTGTTTGCAGACTGGTGGTTTTTAAGGCTACGATGAAGGGGGAAAAAGGAGATAAAAAGAGGGCCACTTAGAATGCCACAATGCTTGCTGTTGTTACTGAGATTCACCCATTTTTCTTTTTTCTTTTCTTTCTTTTTTTTTTTTTTTGAGATGGAGTCTTGCTTTGTTGCTCAATCTGAAGTGCAGTGGTGGGATCTCAGCTCACTGCAGCCTCCGCCTCCCAGGTTCAAGTGATTCTCTGCCTCAGCCTCCCGAGTAGCTGGGATTACAGGTACACACCACGACACCCAGCTAATTTTTGTATTTTTAGTAGAGATGGGGTTTCAACATGTTGGCCAGGCTGGTCTCAATCTCCTGGCCTCAAGTGATCCGCCCACCTCGGCCTCCCAGAGTGCTGGGATTACAGAGTGAGCCACTGCACCCAGCCTCATCCATTTTTCTTAAGAGTTCCCTGAATAGCTGCAAGGCTGATTAAGAGAGAGAACTAAATGTTATTTCGTTGAATGCCCTAATTTCCAGAAATAGCTTTCCTTGTCCCCATTTTGTAATACCAAGTTAATTTCCTCCAAAATAATCAGAATCAATTACCCTTTGTACCATTCCCCAAGGAGGCTATGTTACCAATTAAATAATTTTGTTCTATCCAAGCTCTAGTTCAGGCATCTGTGCCATTAGTCACTGTCCAAGTGTTAAAATCCAAAACTCAGACCCTATTCCATTCCACTCAGTGTGGACAACCTAATGTACTGTCTATGACGCAGATGTTTCTGCCCTTTTGGAAGATTTCACTTTACTTTGTCTTTGGGTTCACCTCTGTGTAGGGCTATGACAAAGGAGGTACTCACATGCATTTGGAGCAGTATGCTGGGCAAACTGGTTCTTAATTCAGGTCCATGCTTTTTGTCCTTCATTTATTAGCTCATGGAGCACTCATCATGAGACTTCACATAAAGACTGAACAAGATGAATAGAATCAGTGTAAAACTTATCGTTTCCATTTAACAATGGACCCCTGGTGCATACTTATTATGCAGACTCCTGTCCAAACTTATGTGGTAGATGCTGTATTAGCAAGGTGATCATGAGCAGTTAAAGTCACAGTCACTTAGGGTTCAAGATTAGTCATTAGTTCTTATGATTACTTAGTAGGAAACCATGACATACTTTTAAAAATAGGTTGATGCAGTGTAGCCCCGTGTCATATAGCTTATCTCTAAAATTCTAAGAGTTTCACCAGGGGTTATGCCATCTTATCTTGCAGTGGGCAGTGTAAGGAATAGCAACTTATATCTCAGTTTGGAGGAAAATTCAAATATGCCTGTTCTAATAATTTATTATCATATTAATATCATATTAAATCATATTAAATATCATATTAAAAGCTACTCCAAAACTTAATGATAAAACAGCAAAAATAATTTACTTTGCTCATGAATCTGGACCAATTTCAGGGGGTGAAATATGTTGTCTGACTCACACGGCATGAAATAGAGTGACTCCACTGGGGCAGAAGGATCCGGTTTTAAGATGACTAACTCACATTACTGACAGATTAAGGCTGCTGTGACTGGGAACTCAGCCATAGTCTTTTACAGGGCTATTTGGGCTTCCTCAAAGAATGGGGCCTTCACACAAAATCTAAAATTTCTCTCCTCTGTATATCATCTTAGTAAATGACTAAGCTGTTTCATTTATTATGATGCAGTGATTAGTCAGAGATCTCCAAAATCTTTGCATGATAAAACACTCTCATTACTAGTGTGTTTCTGTGGCCTATTGTGATCATTGCACCTGAATTTTTTTCAAACGGTTAATTGCTACCCTTTGGCCTCTACATTTTCTGAATTTCATTATTTCCTTTGAAATTAGGAAAAACTACTTAATTACAGCATCCATCACCATTAACTCCTGTCTACAAAGGACAAGCACCATAGAGTTTTTGAGGATACTAGTGCCCTCTTACTAATATACTTTCAATGTCTTATGTAAGTAATAGACTCCAGGTCCTGCAGGGCATGGATAAGAAGTGATAGATTGAACAAGTACAGAATAGATCCATTGCTATATGGTCATTCACAGAGACTTGCAACACCACTGTTTACCAGAAGAGTGCTGGTATTTCAACTTCATTAATAGAAAGTCATTTGGGTCCCGAATTTGATTAGCCAATCTAGTAGACTATAAACAACACTTCCATCTTTTTTATTTATTTATTTATTTTTAATTTATATTTATTTATTTATTTATTTTGAGACAAAGTCTCTCTCTGTTGCCAGGCTGGAGTGCAGTGGGGAAATCCCAGCTCACTGCAACCTCTGACTCTCCAGTTTAAGTGATTCTCTTGCCTCAGCCTCCCAAGTAGCTAGGATTACAGGCATACACCACCACGTCCAGCTAATTTTTGTATTTTTAGTAGAGCCAGGGTTTCACCATGTTGGCCAGGATGGTCTCGATCTCCTGACCTCGTGATCCGCCGGCCTCAGCCTCCCAAAGTGCTGGGATTACAGGCATGAGCCACCGCGGCTGGCCAACACTTCCATCTTTTTAGTCTGTGACATTAAACCCTGAATCCAGAGTGAGGGTAACTATACTAGTATTTGGCCCCATCAAGCATTATATTTCATTCTTCTTAAAACACCCTAGGAATCTCGTATATTCTCCTCAGCCTTCTACCAACAAATGATAAGAAAAATCTGCAACACTTTTGCTGATCAGAAGCCTTATTGAAAACATAAACAGTTGGTTAACACATATTTTATAAGTTACGTGGATTGTATGCCATATTCTTACAATAAAGTAAACTAGGGAAAGAAAATGTTATTAAGAAAATCATAAGGAGAAGAAAATTTAAAATAAAAAGTAAAAGAGCTCTAGCTCTTCTTAAAAGCCCTGGCAACGAGGCGCCATGAGGATCTGTTCTGAAAAAAATTGTAAGTTACCCAAGGGCAGTCAATAAAAGTGTTTGTCGTTGTTTTTTTCTCTTTTTTTCTTTCCCTATTTTTTTCTTTCTTTATTTCTTTGTATGCATATTAAGACTGATTTTCTTGGAGGAGAAGGCATTACGCTGTCTCTTAACAAGAGAATTTTGAGAATTTGGTTGTTCAAATTTCTCAACCTCTTCTGCGTATGTCTATTATATCCCAATCCTGTATCTTAACGTTCCACTTATTCCCCTTTAGTACCCTTTCCACAGCCTAAGAAATCTGTTAGTATTAAATATGAATGAGGCTGCAACTTTTCACCCCATAGAATCAGGCTATGGGCTTGATTATGAGTAAGTCTACCCAGCAGGAAACCCAAATGGGTCTGGTGGAATATTAAAAACTGAGAAGAGTAACCACATTTTGTCACAAATTTCATTAATCAATTTTATGTATCTTAGGTAAGAGGTTTCTCTGCCCAAACTGTATCAATAATTTATCTGTAAAGGTGGTATAACAAAGGTATAAAAAAAAATCTATGCCTCATAATGAATTTCAGATAATAGAGCCAGGCAATTGATGATAACTTCTTTAAAAATATTCCATTTTTAAGTTTAAAAAGCCATTTTCTATAATGTAGAATTATAAGACTTTGATTGCTTTCTGGCTACCTGTTTAAACAACTCTAGCCTAATTTACTTGAAAACTTTTGTTATTCCTGAGTAAGAATTAATAAATGAAAGTTTTTGACTAGGCAATTTTTTTTTTTTTAGGAGAGAGAAGCTTTATTGAGATGTAGTTTATGTACAACAAATTGAACCCATTTAAAGTGTAAAATTTAATGGACTTTAACGTCTATTTACACCCGACATCACTACCACAACCAAAATGGAGAACCTTTCTACCACCATGAAATGTTTGCTTATGTTTCTTTGCAGTCTGTCCCACCCACTCCTTCTACTCCAAGCAAACCTTGATGGGTTTTATTAATTATGGATGTCTTTACATTTTCTAGCATCTTAGAAAAATGGGGTCACACACTGCGTACTTTTTTGGCTTGTTTGACTCAGGAAAATTATTTTTTGAGATTAATCAAAGTTGTTGCAAAAATGCAGCAGCTTTTTCCTTTTTCTTTTTCTTTTTTTTTTTTTACTGCTGATTAGCATTACAATGTATGTTCTTGCAACATTGTGTTTGTCCATTTCCCTTGTGATAGACATTTGGTTTCTTTCCAGTTTGAGGCTATTATAGATGAAGCTGCTATGAACATTCATGGGCAGACTTGTGCATGCACCTCACAGTAGAATGACTGGCAATACAGTTAGCATATGTGTTAATTGATGAGAAACTTACAGTTTTTACAGTGGACGTATCACTTTAGATTACCACCTGCAAAGTCTGAGTGTTGTGGTTTCCCCGTCTCCTTGACAACACTATCACTTTTTAATTTCAGGAATTTTACAGCACCATAAAATAGGATAGGATGAGAAAAAATAATAATAAGTTCAGACATTCTGATAGATGTGTAGTGTATCACACTGCGATGTTAATTTGCATTTTATTACAAAAAAATGCTTCACACTTTTATATGTGCTTATTAGCAATTCATGTATAGCATATGACTTATTTCATGAAATTTCATGTTACATTTTATACTATTTGTATTTTTTAAAAATTTTTGTTATCTTATTATTGAGATGTAAAGAATATTTGCATATTCTGGATCAAAATCAACCTGCCAAATACGTGAACTGAGTTGTTTTTTTCTGACTTTTCTTTTTGTTTCAAAAGATGTCTGTCAAAGAGTACATGTTTTCAATTCTTATAAAATCAGTTTTTACATTTCTACTTATTTTTGCATGTGTTTGTATTGTATTTTTTCCTACTAGGGACACATAGATTTTCTCCTATGTATTATCCTTATCATAAGTTTTATAAGTTAACAGTTCACATTTAGTTCTGTAATTCACGTCAAATAAATGTCTATTATTTAAGAATTGATACGGCTGGGCACGGTGGCTCATGCCTGTAATTCCCAGCACTTTGAGAGGCTGAGATGGGTGGATCATGAGGTCAGGAGCTCGAGACCAGCCTGACCAACATAGTGAAACTCCGACTCTACTAAAAATACAAAAATTAGCCAGGCTTGGTGGCGCGCATCTGTAATCCCAGCTACTCAGGAGACTGAGGCAGGAGAATCGCTTGTACCCAGGAGGCAGAGGTTGCAATGAGCTGAGATTATGCCATTGCACTCCAGCCTGGGTGACAGAGCGAGACTTTGTCTCAAAAAAAAAAAAAAAAAAAAAAAAAGAATTGATTTTCAGTTTTCCTTCTAATGGTTATGTTTTTCCAGAGCTATAAGCTAAAATACTACCTTTTTCTCTCCTGCCTGTTTTTGGTAACATGCTAAAAAAAAATCAATTGCTTATATATCTGTGGGTCTTTTCATGAATTCTGTTCTGTTCCATTGATCTACATGTATATCTCTATGTTAATACTATTCTGTCTTGATAAAAGTAGCTTTATAGTATACTTTCAAGTAAAGTAGTATAACTCTCCTAGCTGTGGTCCTCCTTTCGCAAAACTCTTTTGGTTATGCTAGGTTATTTGCTTTGCATAAATATTTTAGAATCAGTCAGTTTCTACAAAAATCCTTATGGAATTTTGCAAAATTTGAGATTCACATTAGTTTTCCAGTGCTATCATAATAAATAACCACAAATTGGAGGGTTTAAAAGAAATTTATTTTTTCCCAGTTTTGGAGGCTATCAGTGCAAAATCAAGGTGTCAACAGCCCCATTTTCTTTCTGAAGGCTCTAAGAATTACACTTCCTAGCCTTATCCTGGTTTCTTGTGATCACAGGCAATCCTAGGAGCTTCTGGGCTTGTCAATGCATCATTACAGTCTTTGCCTCCATTTTCACATGGCATTCTTCCTGTGTGTTTGTGTCTCTGTGTCAAAATTTCCCTCTTCTTATGAGGTCATCAGTAGCATGGATTTAGGTTTCACTCATTTTAACTTGATTGTATTTCCCAACACCTTATTACCAAATAAGGTCATATTCACAGGTTCTAGGTGGACATGAAGTTTTATGGGGCATTATTTAACTTAGTACAGTCTCCAAGAATACTCTCACTTTTAAGTCCAGGTTCCCACATCTCCAAGACTGCTTTCAGGTTCAACTCATGGTTATGATTTATTACAGCAAAAAAGATACAAATGGCAAGCAGCAGAGGGAGGAAGCACATAGAGGAGAGTCCAGGCAATACCTAGCTATGAAGCTTCCCTTTCTACTCTCCCAGCAGAGTCTTGGGTACAGAATCTATTTCTCTAAGCAGGAATGGGTGACAATATGCATGCATTACACTAACCAGAAAGCTCAGCCAAGCTTTGATGTCTAGAGTTTTTATTGCATTCGATCACATAGAAATTATTGTTCACCATGGTACTGACCTTAGCCTCCAACTCCTTCAGATGTCCAGCTGATAAGCTGATTACACATGACTCAAGATCCTCCACTATACAACATAAATCACATTGTTAGCATAGACTATCTGGTGTGGCCATAAGCATGCAGCTAAACAAAGATACCTTTATTGGGAAGGACATTCCAAAGGCTTAGAAGTTATTTTTCAGGAGCCAAACAAAGATCAAACCTCTCTTTAAGCAAGAAAAATCATTTACTGTACAAATGTTGATTAGTATTGCTTGATCTTTTCATCAATTTTGGGAGCATTGATATTTAAACAGTATTGATAACTATACTATGCTGTAGGTCACAATACTGTATAGTATATTTGAAATTTACTAAAAGGGTAGATCTTGTGCATTTTCATTACAAAAAAATGGTAACTATGTGAGGTGATGGACACATTAATGTAATTAACTGTGGTGATCATTTCACAATGTATACATATATCAAAACATCGAGTTGTATACGGGTGATAGTGTGAGATATACACTTGGTCTTTCTCATCCTTTTCAGCATGTGACTCACAGAATTCTTAGGATCTCCTACATGATTAGGGTGTCTTTTGTATGCTAATGAGATGACTGTTGGCTGGCAGCCTCTAGGTAACTTTAAAATAGGGCATGTCACTGGAAAGAGCAAGACAGAATTACAAAATAGATACTTTCAGCCCCATTTTCCAAACTCTAAGGAGGTGGGGGGAGCTGAAGGTTGAGTTGTGATCACCAAAGACCAATGATTTAATTAACTATGTTTATGTAATAAAGCCTCCATAAAATTCCAAAGGGACAAGGTTAGAGAGCTTCTGAAGAGCTGAACACGTGGAGGCTTCTGGAGGCTGATAACTGAAGGGGGCATGGAAGCTCCACCCCTCTTTCCACTTGCCTCATTCTAATGAGAACCTCATAACCTCATTTTATGCATCTCTTCCATCACACTGCCCATCTGTATCTTGTGATATCCTTTATAATAAATGAATATACGTAAGTACAACATTTTTCTGTGAAGAACTGTTGCAAGGTAATGAAACCCAATAAGGAGATTGTGGGAACCCTGATTTCTAGCTGGTTGGTCAGAGACACAGGTCCTAGCCTGTGCTTGCAACTAGCATCTGAAGTTGGGGGAAAGTCTTGTGCTGCTGAGACCTCAACCTGGGAGAGCTGATGCTCTATCCAGGTAAATAGTATCAGAATTAAATTGAATTAGAGGACAGCCAGCTGGGGTTTGCTGAAGAATTTGCTGGATAATTGATTGGTGTATGAGGAAAAGCCATCACACATCTGGGGTCACAGAAGTATTGAGTATGTGAGTGTTGAGAATAAGAAAAACACACCTCTAGTTTTTCTTTTCATCCGAACACCTTAAATATACCTTGTCAATTTTACCTCAATAAAATTCAAAAAAAAATAAAAACTAAATAATATTAATTCTCATGATTCATGATTATGGTATAGATCTTCATTTATTTAGATCTGTCAGCCATGTGTATACATTTTAACAATTTTGTTAAAGTTATCTCTGAGTATTTCATGTGTTTGTTACAATGCAATTGTAAATGTAAGTACAGTCATATGGCATGTAACAATGTTTCGGTCAACAAAGGACCTCTTACAGGAAGATGGTCCCATAACATTATAATGGAGCTGAAAAATTCCTGTTGCCCTGCTAACCTCATAGAGCAATGCATTACTAATGTGTTTATGATGATGCTGATTAAACAAACCTGCTATATTGCTAGTCGTAAAAAGCCTAGTACATACAATTATATACAGTACACAATACTTCATCATAAATGACTGTGTTACTAGTTTATGTATTTACTATACTACCCTTTTATCTTATTTTAGAATGTACGCTTCCACTTATAAATTTAAAAAGTTAACTGAAACAGCCTGAGGCAGTTCCTTCAGTAGACATTCTACAAGAAGGCATTATGATCATAGGAGATGACAGCTCCATGTATGTCACTGTCCCTGAAGACCTCCCAGTGGGACAAGATGTGGAGGGGAAGATAGTGATATTGATGATCCAACAGTGGGTAGGCCCAGGTTAATGTGTGTGTCTTGGTTTTTAGTAAAACTATTTACAAATTGGAAAATTTTTACATTAAATGTAATAATAGAATGAAGCTTATAGAACCAGAATATGAAGAAAGAAAACATTTTTGTACCACAGTACAGTGT
Organism: Macaca mulatta; assembly: GCF_049350105.2. Lineage (NCBI taxonomy): Eukaryota > Metazoa > Chordata > Mammalia > Primates > Cercopithecidae > Macaca > Macaca mulatta. Next base: position 23,028,912 of record NC_133411.1, read on the forward strand.
GTTTGTGTTTCAAGCTAATTGTTATTATAAAACAGTCAAAATTTTAAACAATAAAAATGTTGTAAAGTAAAAAGTTATAGTAGGCTAAGGCTAATTTATTATTGAAGAAAGAATAAACTTTTTGTAAACTTTAGTATAGCCTATGTGTACAGTGTTTATAAATCTACTGTAGTATACAGTAATGCAATCACATTCACTCACCTCTCACTCATTGACTTACCCAGAGCAATTTCCAATCCTGTAAGCATATTTCATGGTAAGTGCCTGATATGGTTTGAATACCCCACCCAAATCTCATGTTGAATTGTAATCTTCAATGTTGGAGGTGGGGCCTGGTGGGAGGTATTTGGAACGTGAGGGCAGATCCCTTATGAATGGCTTGTGCCATTCCCCCTGTGATGATAAGAGAGCTCTTGCTCTGAGTTCACATGGGGTCCAGTCATTTAAAAGTGTGTGACACCTCCCCCACCTACTACTCTCTCTCTGGCTCTTGCTTTCACCATGTAATGCACAAGCTCCAGGTTCTCCTTCTTCCCTGAGTAAAAGCTCCCCAAAGCCTCCCCAGAAATCAAGCTACGGCAGCGCCATGCTTGCACAGCCTGAAGAAGCTGTGAGCCAATTAAACCTCTTTTCTTTATCAATTACTCAGTCTTCAGTATTTCTTTATAGCAAATCAAGACTGGCTTAGTAGAATGCACTATGAAAATGTGCCTTTTTTTCTGTCTTTTATATCGTATCCTTACAGTGCCTTTTGTATGCTTAGATAAATTTAAATATGCAAATACCTATCATTGTGTTACAGTTGCCTACAGTATGCAGTACATTAACATTCTCTACAGATTGTAGCCTGGGAACAATAGGCTAAACCATTACTGCAAGTATAAACATACAATGATTTTTTTTTTTTGAACATCATTGCATATACAAACCTAAATTGTACAGCCTACTACACACTGTAAACTAGGTGATATGGTTTGGCTGTGTCCCCACCAAATCTCAAACTTGAATTGTATCTTCCTGAATTCTCACATGTTGTGGGAGGGACCCAGGGGGAGGGAATTGAATCATGAGGTCTGGTCTTTCCTGTTCTATTCTCCTGATAGTGAATAAGTCTCATGAGATCTGATGGGTTTATCAGGGGTTCCTGCCTTTGCTTCTTCCTCATTTTCTCTTGCCACCTCCATGTAAGAAGGGCCTTTCACCTGCCACCATGATTCTGAGGCCTCCCTAGCCATGTGGAAGTGTCAGTTCAATTAAACCTATTTTCTTCCCAGTGTCAGGTGTGTCTTTATCAGCTGCATGAAAACAGACTGGTACACTAGGTATGTAATAGGCTGTACCGCCTAGGTTTGTACATGCAATGATGTTTGCACAATGACAAAATTCCCTAAGGACACATTTCTCAGAATGTATCTATATGGTTAAGGGACTCATTACTCAATCATGCAAACATCATAGAATGTATTTACACAAACTTAGATTACCTCAACCCAAGCTTGAGAATATAATCACAAATTCTTTGCTATTCATATTTTAATAAAATTTTCAACTAGGATAACTCACATGTACAAAAGGTTTTCTTAGAGATGTACAAACTACTTTTTTAAAAGCCTCAATCAGTGTTTCTCAATGTGTTGTCCTGGGTCATAAGCATCAAATTCATCTTGTTAGCTATTAAGCAGTCATATTTCTGGATTACATGTCAAACCTACTAAGCAGAATTGTGGTTGGAGATTGTGGGAGAATAATCTGCACTTTAAAACTGTCAAAGTGAATCTAACTTACACTAAAATTTTAGAGCTATTGGTAAAGATATTCTAAATCTGATTGTTAAATCACACTATCAAACAGCAGCACAAGTAGCTTGTTCCTCTATAGAACTGCTTTTTGGAAATATATTTTGTAGTTGCAAAAATGAGCTACTTGAGGAATATAGTAAATTGCACACAGAAGGTTTTATTATATATGTTGTAGGAATGTTGAGTATTATAAAGTCACTAAGAGCCTTCTTTATTAAGGAAGAATTCAAGATCTGATTTCTCAGATGACAATAAAAACTAAAATTTTCATTTTTCCAAGTAGTATTAAGAAGAAATAGATATTTAATTTAGTTAAACCTACAACTGAATTAGTGATACATAAGAGAAATTAGTCGCATGTAGACTTTCACCAAAGGGAAATGGAGATTTACAAATGAACAAAAAAGTCAATGGAAAAGAAAAACATGTAATAATTTGTTTTGTTTTATTTTCCCCTCCCTGGGCAAACTGATTTGCTGAAAACTATCAAGAAGAGCAGTTTGCCCTGGAGCAAACCGACTCAGTTATAAGGGAAAGTAATTTCAGTTATTTATGGGCTTCTAGAGAAACCTTGTGAATTCAATACTGTCTTGTTTATCTCTGGGCAATGGTGTTGTTTTTCCTTCTGCTGGCATTTCTACCTTACTTAAGCCAGAATTGCACCATTTCCCTCTTTACGATTCCTCAGTGTACTGGTATATTAATTTTTTGAACGAGTTATGAATTTTGAAACTTGTTCATAAAACTAACACCAGTTATAAGTTTTGAAAGTTGTAACTGAGCATAATTGTACTTCAGCTGCCAGAAAGCTACAAGTTGATTTTGCTCTCCAAGTTATAAAGCTGTAGCGAGTTTCATGGCCCTCATTTCTATGTTCAGGCTCTTACTGTTTTAAAAGTATTCTGTTATTTCTATCTTGCTGATTCCTATGTTCCTATGGTGTATGTCTTTCTGTAATTGACAGCAAACAATTTTGGAAATATGGAAACAATTAAAATTGTTTGGTTTGTAACGCAAGATCTATCATTTTTATTCATGCTTCCTCTCTCCAATGGTTTTCCTTAATTATGATCAATATATTTTAAAGATCTTAGACTTACTTTCTCTATTCTGAGCACCTGACTTAAGTAGAAAAAAAATTTGTATAAATTCTTTTCTCGTTTTAAATAACATAAATATCACTGAAATAGAGAATCATAGGAACTACTGATACGTAGATCATTCTTATCGAGCAAATATTTTTAAATTAAACAGAAAACAGTATAACTTTCTAGCAATAATTTTGAAACTTTCAAAATAATTTCTTGTTGCCATCCACCTAGTCCAGTCCCAATCTCAAGCAAAAGCTTTGATTATAGTTTATTTTACTTTAAAATTCAATATGCAATCAAAATTCATCCTTGAGACTTACCATTTTATTTGGAGATTTAGAAGAACTTGACAAAATATTTTATAATTCTTCTCATTCACCAGTTATGGATACTTTAATTCAAAGAATAATATATCTATACCTTCAGTGGTGGTACTGAAATACTTCCCAACATGTTTCAGCAATGTTTTCTTTGTTCTTTTTTTTCACAGGATACAAAACACAAAAAGTACATAAAAAACATCTTTCTTGCTGAGAGAATAAGGCTATTTGTGATTTAGATTTATGTAGTCAAATGACATGATTGTGTATTATATTGGGAAAAATATCATATGAGTCAATAGATTTTGTTTTGAGGTCCACCTGGTTTTCTTATTAACAGAAGACCCTTAAGCAAGTAATGTAAGCTTGGTATTACCCAGTTTCTATACCTGCAACATTAAAAATATTACCTTGCAATTTTGACACTTGTAAAATGTAATAAAACCTAATTATTCAATGTAAGTCTAATTTTCATCTTAAAACTATGTTTTTACATATATATACACATATATACATATACACACATAAATATATATATATTTCTTATCTTATTCTTTTCATCTTGATCTTTTGAAATTTTTATTGAATTAAGCCAATGCTATAGAGTTTTGAAAAAAAGAAGTTATTTTAAAGCATGGCCAACTGGCCATATTTAATCAGAAACTCTACATTTTTATACTAAATCCCCACTCCAAATATGTGCATCAATTAATACTAATTTTAAAGGCTGGAGGATGTTCAATATGGCATGTATTTGGAAGGGTAAAAAAAAATGTAAAGTAAATCAAAGCCACCCAGAAAAGCTTCTAGGAGAATAAAGATTTGGAGGTATCAGAGTAAAAATAAGGGTAGTAAAAATAAGGAAAGGGTTTGAAAGCCTGTAGATTGGGTAGTTGTATCTTATACATGGGAAAACTTTAATCCAGAGAAGCCACATATTTATTCTCTGAATTGAATGAAGAAACAAATTGAACAGGAATATATGGGCCACAGGAGAGGGAGGATGTAGGTTTGAAAGTTGAGAACAAGAATACTAAATGATATTCTGCAACCTAAATTGTGGAAGCTTTGGCTTACCCCAAATTGATCCAGTTTTTTAAAAGCAGAAGTAAATGTATATTTCTAAAATGAGCTGTTATATACATAAGAACATATTAGATCAAAATATTAAATCTCTTTTTATTCTGAACACATAGCAAACAACCTGGCAGAGTTAATAGTTAAATACATGACTGGGTACTACATGAAAATCACTGAATTGATGAAGCAATGTGTTTTAGTCTGTTATCACGCTGCTATAAAGAACTGCCTGAGACTGGGTTAATTATGAAAGAAAGAGGTTTAATTGACTCATAGTTCCACAGGGCTGGGGAGGCCTCAGGAAACTTACAATCATGGCAGAAGGAACAGCAAACATGTCCTTCTTCACATAGCAGCAGGAAGGATAAGAATGAGAACTGAGCAAAGGGGGAAACCCCTTATAAAATCATTAGATCTCATTAGAATTTGCTCACTATCACAATAATAATATGGAAGAAACTACCCCCATAATTCAATTACCTCATACTGGGTCTCTCTCACCACACGTGAAGATTCTAGGAACTACAATTCAAGATGAGATTTGGGTGGGGACACACGCAAACCATATCACGGTGGTTAGCATTATTTTCTTATAGGAAAAAAATATGAATGAAGCATAGATCCTGGAATGAGAAGTCATGGAAAAAGTTCTCATAGCCTAATTCCCAAATTGTTGAGATTTGAGCTCTGTGCAGTGTTTTTAACAGTTAGATCATTAGGTTATCTTGACTTATAAAAGGACAAAAATCAGTGAGGAAATAAAGAACTACACACATAACCTCAGGCACATATTTCCTGTTTTTGCCTTTAGAGATATATCAAATCTGTATTTGATTAAATCAATAATTTTCTAAAGATATTTGGTAGGTGGGACGAAAGTAGAAAACAAAAATGACCTATTTGACAGAATAAAAAAGAAGAGATTATAAAAATAAAAGCATGCTGCAAACTGTAAGAGGTGACGTGAAATAAAAGGCAGAGATAATAGGCTCATACACAGAAGTTTTGTTATTTTATGTGTCGTATTTTCCAACACTTGCGAAAAATTGAGAGAAGATATTACTACAGAGCAACAGCAACAAAAAAAGTTTCAGATTTTCTGAGAGTAATTTAAATTTTTTCTCAAGTTTTTTTTTAATATATATCCCATTCAACATCCCTTCAACAAAGTGTTCTGATATTCATTTCTGATAATATGTGTAAAATACCACACATATTAAATATCCCTGACCCCAAAGACATGTTAGGTATTCAGTGGAGCTTAGTTTTAACTTGGATAAGATTTATCGAATTAATGGGAAGTGCAAGTTAATTCTAAAATAATTGAGCCAAATATAAATATGGCATGCACTTTTAAACAAGAAATCACAGTGGAAAGGTAATTATTCAGTGCCTGGAAAGAGGTAGAAAAAAGAAGCCTTCACTTGGGACCCGAGTATAATTTTAACAGTATAACAGTAATATTAATGACACCAAACACTGCCTTTATTCTAAATAAATAAAGATGAATACTAAATGTCTTGAAAGACTCCCAGTAACCACCTGTGCTATTATCAAGGTTTAGCTGTCAAATCAGTCTCAGGAACATTCTCTCACTAAACTTCACTAATGATACATATGAAACAGGAAAGCAACAGATGCAAAGAAACCTTTTTCTGGAGGAACCAAAAGCATCTCAGATAGCTTCTTAGAATGTTCCTTTATCTCTCACTGAAACAAATTACAATTTCCTATTAATAGAAGAGTTTTTCTGAGTCATTGACCACAAAACAAAGTCATTGTGATTTTAAATATTTTTCTTTGTATACTCTGTTAATTCAATAGGATTACACTTATATCACTATCTTCCATTCTTCAGTCAGCCAGATCTCATAAATCCGTAACTTCTAGATTGACATTAAGCAATTTATGTGGACTAGATATATCCCTCTAAAATATCTTGCAGATAGGGACTCCCAGTTTCTTTCTGATAGTACCTTACCATTAATATTTTTACAAGGATGTCTGGTCAGGATCATTAATTTCCTCTACTGAAGTAAACAGTGAAGAAATTATGACCTGCTGTTAAAACTTTTCATTAACATTTCAATTGTACTGAAGTCAAATCAACAAATATTTATAGTGTCAATTCAATGTGTCAGCAACTTTTGGTGTTCTCTCTCCCTGGTCCAAAATTTCATGAAGCTGCTACAGTATGTTAAGAGAAAGAAATGTCTAGTTCTAGGAATTCATTTCATCAAATTGCAACTTGTTTTTTTTTTTTTTTAATTTCTATTGAGTGATCCTATCTTGACATTTGATTCCTTATCTAAAGGCCAACAGTGACTTTTTATTTTACAAATAAAGTCGCTTTTCTCAGTTATTGTCCTTTTCAACTTTGTCACTTAAAAAAAAATATTTCTTGGTTTACTGCATCTTAATACACCCTACATGTGTCCTGGGTCTTATTCTGTCTTAAAATCAAATTTCTACTTTTAGCATCTTCCCATTCTGTGTTTTCAGGAGGTTTGCTTTTATTATTTTCTCTGCCCTATGGCCTCCCATCACCATCCACCCCAGCATACACTAGCAAAATGAATTACAAGCTGTGGACCATGACATCCTTGCTTCTATATCACTTCATCATTATTTTCCTGTGAAAACACAAAACTCAAAAATATTATTTTCTCTCTTTTCTGACTTTATATTCTGAAGTGAGCCCTTTAACTGACTTGGATATTTCTAGTAATCTAAACATTGATTCTTTTTCTATTCATTCTACATTGCCTTGCAATGCAGTTTAATAGAAGGAACACAAGCTCTGGAGTGAAATTTTTCTTAGTTCCCCTTCCAAACTTACTTATTCACTGTGTGATCTTAAACCCTCAGAAAATGAGAAGTTCAATAAATGTCATTTCTTATCCTTTCTGGAAGTATTGCAGTGAGATGACTACCATCTTGTTCAACAGACTCCACTTTCTCCCCATTAAGGAATTCTGTATTCCTTAGTCAGCTATTTATTACATGCCTGGAACATCTTTTTACCATCACATTCCTTCAATATACCATAAACTTCAGTCCTTGTTTTTTATTCACTATATCTGAAACACTCATTAAACCATTTAAGTTCTGTTTATATTTGCTCATTTTCACAAAACAATTACACTAAGCTTTCCAAAAAATTATTTTGCTATTATTATAGTTATTTCAATGAAGCAAACCATTTGCAAAGGAATAAGCATAGCACTTTGACTATGATAAATAGATAAATAAGGCAACTTTAAAAAATTAGGGTATGGGATATATGTGCAGAACATGCAGGTGTGTTACATAGGTAAACATGTGGCAAGGTGGTTTGCTGCACCTATCAATCTATCACCTAGGTATTAAGCCCCACATGCATTTGCTATTAGTCCTGATGCTCTCCCTACCCCTCCACCCCCGACAGGCCCCAGTGTGTGTTGTTCCCCTCCCAGTGTCCATGTGTTCTCATTGTTCAACTCCCATTTATGAGTAAGAACATGCAGTGTTTGGTTTTCTGTTCCTATGATAATTTGCTGAGGATGATGGCTTCCAGCTTCATCTAAGTCCCTGAAAAGGACATGAACTCATTCCTTTTTATGGCTACATAGTATTCCATGGTGTATATGTACCACATATTTTAAAATCCAGTCTATCATTGATGGGCATGTGTGTTGGTTCCAAGTCTTTGCTATTGCGAAGAGTGCTGCAATAAACATATGTGTGAGTGTTATCTTTATAATAGAATGATTAATATTCCTTTGTGTATATACTAAATAATGGGGTTGCTGGGTCAAATGGTATTTCTGGTTCTAGATCCTTGAGGAATTGCCACACTGACTTCCATAATGGTTTAACTAATTTACTTTCTTGCCAACAGTGTAAAAGCATTCCTATTTTTCTGCAGCCTCAGCAGCATCTGTTGTTTCTTGACTTTTTAATAATCACCATTCTGACTGTGTGAGATGGCATCTCATTGTGGTTTTGATTTTCATTTCTCTAATGATCAGTGATTTTGAACATTTTTCATATATTTGTTGGCTGCATAAATGTTTGCTTTTGAGAAATGTCTGTTCATATCCTTTGTTCATTTTTTTTTTTTTTTTTTTGAGACAGTCTCACTCTGTTGCCCAGGCTGGAGTGCAGTAGTATGATCTCCACTCACTGCAACCTCTGCCTCCTGGATTCAAGCAATTCTCCTGCCTCAGCCGCCTGAGTAGCTGGGATTACAGGTACCAGCCACCACACCTGGTTAATTTTTATATTTTTAGTAGAGATGGGGTTTCACCATGTTGGCCAGGATGGTCTTGAACTCCTGACCTCAGGTGATCTGCTTGCCTCAGTCTCCCAAAGTGCTAGAATTACAGGCATGAGCCACCGTACATGGCCCCCTTGCCTACTTTTTGATGGGGTTGTTTGTTTTTTTCTTGTAAATTTGTTTAAGTTCCTTGTAGATTCTGGATATTAGACCTTTGTCAGATGGGTAGGTTGCAAAAATTTTCTCTCATTCTGTAGGTTGCCTGTTCACTCTGATGATAGTTTCTTTTGCTGTGAGAAGCTCTTTAGTTTAATTCAATCCCATTTGTCAATTTTAGCTTTTGTTGTAATTGCTTTTGGCGATTTTATTATGAAATCACATGCTTATTTCCTGAATGGTATTGCCTAGGTTTTCTTGTAGGGCTTTTGTGTTTTTAGGTCTAACATTTAACTATTTATTCCATCTTGATTTAATTTTTGTATAAGGTGTAATGAAGGGGTCCAGTTTCAGTTTCCTGCATATGGTTAGCTAGGTTTCCCAGTACCATTTATTAAATAAGGAATCCTTTTCCTGTTGCTTGTTTTTGTTAGGTTTGCCGAAGGTCAGATGATTGTAGATGTGCAATCTTATTTCTAGGATCTCTCTTCTGTTCCATTGGTTTATGTGTCTGTTTTGGTATCAGTACCCTGCTGCTTTGGTTACTGCAGCCTTGTAGTATAGTTTGAAGTCAAGTGGCATGATGCCTCCAGCTTTGTTCTTTTTGCTTCAGATTGTTTTGACCAAATGAGCTCTTTTTTGGTCCCATATGGATTTTAAAGTAGTTTTTTGTAATTGTGTGAAGAATGTCAATTACTAGTTAGATAGAAATAGCATTGAATCTATAAATGATTTTGGGCAGTATGCCATTTTCACAATATTGATTCTTCCTATCCACAAGGATAGAATGTTCTTCCATTTGTGTGTGTCCTCTCTTATTTCCTTGAGCAGTGATTTGTAGTTCTCCTTGAAGAGGTCTTTCACATTCCTTGTTAGCTGTATTCCCAAGTATTTTATTCTCTTTGTTAGCAATTCTGAATGGAAGTTCTCTCGTGATTTGGCTCTCCACTTGTCTATTGTTAGTGTATAGGAATGCTTGTTATTTTTGAACGTTGATTAATAAGGTGACTTTTTAATTAATAAAATAATTAGTAATACATTAATGCATGTAAGGTAAGCAAAATAGATTAAACATTTAATTTAAAGCAAAGATAATAACTTTAAAATTAATTTTACTATTGACATTCACATTGGTGTTTTTACAAACATAGATAATCTTTTCCATTGTCCTTAAATTTTTTTTAAGACTTTTTAATAAGCCACTCTAATATTGTGGAAATATATATTGAGAGTTATACATATTGACATTAGATCATTCTATGTAGGTTAGTTGCTTTTAAATAAATATTCAAGCTTTGTGAAAATCACATGTAGGCACCACATACTTGAATTATTAAGGCTAAAACTTAGGAATTTGGTGCTGTGAGTACTGATAAAGAAAATGTCATTCTGTTATCTATTTTCTCAATTATAAGCCTTTAAACAATAGCTCATGGAATTAGAGAAAACTTCTTTGTTTACTTCTGCTGACATTTATAACTATTTCACTAATAACTTATAAAATAGAGCAATTACATTCTCTGATAAGCAAAAAAAATCAAAGCATGTTAATAGTTTGTGAATAAACTTTCCAGTTTTGAAAATAAAATGAGCAGTGTTTACATTTGAAATTCATACAAATGATGCTGTTTACTTTTGCATTTATAGTATCAAATAGCTTATAACACATAAAGCTGTTAGTGGAGTTTATGTTTGGATTTTCTCATTGTCCATTTTTTGGTATCCTTCCTTAGATAAATTTTAACAATGGTTTTGAATTGGCTTTAAATGGAAACTTATAATTGTTAACAAAAAAATGGAAGATTTGGCTACCAGTAAACATGATGTTCATGTTAATGTTATTAACACACCTTCTCATATAATCATCAAAAAAATAAAAAAAACTGTGATTCCTAATTCACATTCTGAGAACTAGTGTCATGTAAACATACTTTAGCATAAGATATATGCAAGTTTATGGGAGTCAGAAAAATGTATATAGTATTAACAATTATATAAATGTCATATTGATATACTATGACATATAAATTTGGCTATATATTATTTATATGGACGGCATACAAGACACAAATATTTTATCATATTATTTAAAAATTTACATGAATGTATGAGCTTAGGTTTAAAAAATCAGTATTTTCCAAGTATTCATTAATTACTGCATGGACTACCTCATTTCTTTCTCATGCTATGAGGTAGAACCTAACTATTTCTAGTTTACAGAGGAAGAAATTGAGAACTGGACCATGTTCTCACAACAACAACAGAAAGTAAATTCCCATTTTACACCTAGTCAACCTGATCCCCAAACCTGTTATATGTATAGCAACGTATACAGATAAGTAATATATAGAGACGTTGTGAAAAAAAGAAAAAAACAAAAACTAGAGATATGATATATAACCTAGTTCCAATATTTTATTTTATAAGTGAAATGCTGCTTGGAAGAACAATAAGTTACTCAGGTGGTTAACAGCAGCGATAGATTTAGAAACCACTTTTCCTTGTTACAGCACCAGGGGCAGACTTTCTAAATAATGATTATGACTTTATTATCACTTTTGGGAAAAGCTTCAACTTAAGATAAGTTTGGTTTATTGGAATGCTGAAAAGCTCTTTGGATAATCTTAATGTGCAGCGGAGGCTGAGAGCACTTGCTTGGGGATCTTTACTTTTGTAATCCTCCTTAAGTTTCTCCTCTTTCATTAAAAACACCAAAAATTGGCCGGGCGCGGTGGCTCAAGCCTGTAATCCCAGCACTTTGGGAGGCCGAGACGGGCGGATCACGAGGTCAGGAGATCGAGACCATCCTGGCTAACACTGTGAAACCCCGTCTCTACTAAAAAAAAAATACAAAAAAACTAGCCGGGCGAGGTGGCGGGCGCCTTTAGTTCCAGCTACTCGGGAGACTGAGGCAGGAGAATGGCGTAAACCTGGGAGGCGGAGCTTGCAGTGAGCTGAGATCCGGCCACTGCACTCCAGCCTGGGCGACGGAGCGAGACTCCGTCTCAAAAAAAAAAAAAAACAAAAACAAAAACAAACAACAACAACAACAACAAAAAAAACCCACACACACCAAAAATCTCTCTACAACATTGGGCTTCATTGCTCTTTTAAGTTATACTTATAATTTTTTTGCCACATACTGATATTGATTGAGGTCAGCATGCTTTTGTTGAAGATAAACCATTTCCACTAGAATGTGGCTTCCCTTGGGCATATTGTAGTACTGGAAGATTCCCTGTTTCCTTGGCATGGGCTCCCTGCCTAGGCAGGTGCTGTGTGCTGAAATCATGGTCAGAACCCTCTTCCTTGTTCTCCACAAGGGCAAAATCTTTTTTTTTCTTTTCTTTCTTTTTCTTTTTTTTGAGAAGGAGTCTCACTCTGTCGCCCAGGCTGGAGTGCAGTGGCGCCATCTCTGTTCACTGCAACCTCTATCTCCTGGATTCAAGCAATTCTCTGTCTCAGCCTCCTGAGTAGCTGGGATTACAGGCGCCTGCCACCACACCCAGCTAATTTTCCTATTTTTAGTACAGACAGGGTTTCACCATCTTGGCCAAGCTGGTCTTGAACTCCTGATCTCATGATCCACCTGCCATGGCCTCCCAAAGTGTTAGGATTACAGGTTTACAGGTGTGAGCCACTGCACCTGGCCAGAGGCAAAATGTTTAATAACAAAAATTGAAAATGTTCAGAGGCAAAATGGATTCCAAAAGACATCTTTTTTTCCCCCTCTAAATCAACTCCAGACAAAGGGTTTTACCCTCCTTCCATTCCCTTCATTTCCACTCTCCCATTCTTCACCCTCATACTGACCTGTTCAGAATTGTCAGTGTCCACAGCTTGTTCAATGGCCTTTAGCACAACCAGGATATCCCGCTTTCTCCACCTTGCCCTCCTTCTTCTTTCACATATGCCATATCCTTTGGCCTTCATGACTTAATATGGTCACTTAATTGTCGTCAGTCACCATCATTGTGTTAAACTTGAAGATCTCTCCAACAGGGGTTGCAGATAACACATGATAATAGTTGTCACAGCAACAGTGGCTGCAGTGATAGAGCTGAGGCAGTCAACCAAGGAGGTGGCCAGCCAGGCTCTGGAAGGTTTGGGTGAAAGTAACTTTTTAAGAATATAAAAAGTAATAAGGCTTGGATCTACATTACTGTAATTACTTTAGGGGCACATAAATCTTTACGGAAAACTGGGAAGTATCCACTAGCTTATCAAGTCTATTACTACCAAGCTAGACTCTTACATAGATCCAAGCACTCCCTTTGACTCTCACTTGGAAAATTTATCGAATGGGAAGAAAGAGTCAGTAGGGACAGATTAGAGACAGATATATCGTGGCCTAATGTATCTCTATAATGTACATGTCCCTGCATTAAGACAAACATAAATTATTTAACTAATCATCCATTTTAAGTGCTCAAAAAACTTGCCAGGTATATAATTTTGCTTCACTGTGGTTTTAAGTATGTACATTATGAATACACACCTCCACTTTGACATTTTAATGAATTTACCAGACTATGCCTGTTGCATCATCTGGTGGAAAAGGGCTATGTAAGGATTGGGAAGTACCTTATTAAAGTTATTTCATTCTAAGAATGATTTCATATGTGAAACAAGATATTGAAAACTGTTGCAACTCTTTTGCATACAGCAGTTCTTAGGGACTAAAAGAGTCCTATAAAAGGGTTCTACACATTTTAGTAATTGTAATTATTTGTAATGAACATAAGCATCAACATGCGTCACCACACACAGTAGACTGCTGTGTTTTAAAAAAAAAAAAAGCTAGTAGGCTTTGTTTCTACCCAGCTATATGAAAGAGAGAGAAGAACTAAATTTTATTAAACACAGTATCAATTTTCTATTGCTGTGCCCAAATTTACTGGCTTAAAACAACACCCCCTCTTTATTTCACAGTGTTCAGAAGTCTGGGTGGCAACCACTAAGTTCTATGTTTAGGGTAACCCAAATTGGACACTTTAGGGGAAGACTCCACTTCCATGCTCATTCAGGTTGTCAGTCAAATTTTGTGTTTGTGGTTTAAGGATTGAGATCTCCATTTCCTTGATGGCTGGAAGCTGGGAGCCACTCTCACCTTCTAGAGGCCATCCTTGTTCTGCAGTTCCTGTCTATCTCCAAGATGCTGAAGGTGCATCAGATCCCTCCTGTATTCTGAATTTTTGACTTTCTCTTTTGCTACCAGCTAGAGCAACTTTTCTGTTTGTAAAAGGAATTAGGTAAGGCCCACCTGGATAATCTTACTATTTAAAAGTCCACTGACTTGGGTCTTTAATAACATCTGTAAAATCCCTTTATGGCAGCACCTGGTTTCATGTTGGTTTCAATTAATACTTCAAGAATCTTTAGAATCTGACTACCATGAACATTTATTACTTGGGAGGCTATTAAATAAATATCTCAACGCTTAAAAATAAAGCCTTTGTCAAAGTAAGTAGCATTACTCTCTTTAATAAATGAGAAAATTGAGATTGACCAAGAATTTTCTGATAGTCCATTTAGCTGCCTCTGAATGTAATCCCAGGTATGTTTGGTTGTACAACTCCCTCATCCTGAGGCTTCCAGCAAAATCAAACCACCAATACTGGCAAATAAACACATAAGCATTTGAGAGGAAGCAAAACTGAAAGAGTTTTACTAATGTACATAGAACATCTGTATTAAAAAGGACTAATTCCCATAAGTACTTTTTTTTTGTAGTAAAGAAGTGCAGAAACTCAAAAGCCTAAGGGCAATTTTTTGCTTAGCTCTTTCCATTGTCTGCCAGTTTGTAAGCTGATAGCTCCTGCTCAAATGCTTAATCCTTGTTTCTAAATCTTTTACTTTCTTTCTTAATTGTGGTTCCCCTCTATGGGTTTTCTGTTATACGGGGCTAGTTTCAATTTACTGGTTTGTGGCATTTTCAAATTTCAAGCACCCAGTCAGTTTTGAAGGATTATAAATTTAAGCTTCTTAATGTGTCTTGAAAAAGCTTTTCTTGGTGGGAAGCTGGGGAACCTACTTCAAATTGTACTTTAAGTACATGACCTTTAGTTTCTTTTAATATATATCAATGGATTTTGATTTTTTTAATCTAAATTTTTAATACATGTCCTTTAAAATGATTTTTAAATATTTTAGATAAAGAAAATAATCACTCAAAATGTTGATATTTGATCCTCCCTTCTTACTTGTAACACATTTCAATTGGAAACTCATATAAGTATATAAATCCACAGACAGGAGAAAGGAAGAAAGAATTACTAACCCTAGTTGTATTTCTCTTTGTTAATAGATTATGTTGACTAGGTCAAGGCTTTATCTTGTCTCATATGTCATGAATTATTCTTTTTTATTTATTTTAAGTGTATCTCTGTATCTAGTTTTTAGTTGCCATGTCTCTTTCTATAGGTATATAAAAAGTACATGCCATAACATTCATCCTCATAACTGCAATTCTGTGACTACATGGATGTATACTGTTGTGCAATAATCATCACAACACAGTTTTTTAATAGCTCTATTACCTTAAAATACTCTGATATTTGTGTTTTCAGTCAAGCCCAGCTCTTACATTTGGTACCAGACAACTATTGATCTAATATATATTATTGATTTCTCTCTATATATTTATATATAATATATATCATGCAAACACATACATACATATATTTTTTGTCTTTTCTAGAAATTCATTTAAGTAGAATAATGTAACATACAGTTTTTCAGTTTGGGTTTTTCACCTAGCATAATGTTTTTGAGATCTATCCATGTTGTTAGAGGCATTACTAGTTTGTCTCTTTTTATTGCTGAGGAGTGTACAATTGTATTGATAGACTACATTTGATTTCTTTATTTACCAGTCAATGGCTATTTAGATGTTTTCAACTTCTGGATATTATAAATAATGCTCCTAGGAACATTTACTACAAGTTTTTGTGTGGATATAGGTTTTAATGTTGCTTGACTGGGTAGTTAGGGGTAGGATAATGGGCCATGTACAAGGAAATGTTTAACTACTTAAGAAATTACCAAACTTTTCCAAAGATGCTGTACCATTTTTACATTCCCACCAGCAATGTATAAGCATTCCAGTTCCTTCCCATATTCACCAACACTTGGTATTAACAGTGTTTTTTTATTATAGCCATTCTTTGCCTACCATAATGCTGTTTTAATTTGAATTTTGCTAATTACTAATGACGTTGAAAATCTTCTTGTGTGTTTATTAGACATTGGTATATTTTCTTTGGCAAAATGACTATACAAATTTTTGCCATATTTTTATTTGGTCTTTCTTATTATTATCCATGTGGGACCAATCTAATCACAGGGGTCCTCATCAGAGGGCAGGAGAGTGTCAGAATCAGCGAAGGGAGATTTGATGAAAGAAGCAGAGGCCTAAGTGATTCCATTACTGGAAGGCGACTAGGGCCAAGGAATGTGGGCTAACTCTGAAAGAGATTTTTTTCTGTACTGTTGTTCCCCAAACAATGGCCACAGACCATTTGAATCAAAATCACCTGTAATTCTTTAAAATAAATTGGGGTCACACCCGTAAACTTCGTCAGTGGGTTTGGGGTAATGACTTGGAATTGTATTTTCAAAGCACCCCATGTAACTGTCACACACATTTAAGTTTGAAACACACTCTTGTTTTTTTTTTGTTTTTTTTTTGTTTTTTTTTTTTTTTTGAGACGGAGTCTCGCTCTGTCGCCCAGGCTGGAGTGTAGTGGCCGGATCTCAGCTCACTGCAAGCTCCGCCTCCCAGGTTTACGCCATTCTCCTGCCTCAGCCTCCTGAGTAGCTGGGACTACAGGCGCCCGCCACCTCGCCCGACTAGTTTTTTGTATTTTTTTTTTTTTTAGTAGAGACGGGGTTTCACAGTGTTAGCCGGGATGGTCTCGATCTCCTGACCTCGTGATCCGCCCGTCTCGGCCTCCCAAAGTGCTGGGATTACAGGCTTGAGCCACCGCGCCCGGCCGAAACACACTCTTTTAAAGAAAGCCCAGTCTTAAAACTCCACATCCAACATAGAACCTAACTTCCAGTCTTGTCAGTACCACTATGGTGGTCAGAGAAGCCAGGCGTCCAGAATCATTCTTGGCTTTTCTCTCTCAGATCTTGGTAATTTTCTGCCTTAGAAATATACTTTTTTAAAAAGTTAATCTAACTTCTTCATATCTGATATCAGCCCTGAGCTCAGGCTATCATTGGGGTTTCAAATCAGCCCACTTTCATTCAGTCCATCTCTGGCACTGCTGCCACACATTTTAAAAAACATAAATTTTGGTAGAATTAACAGGCTTTCTCTCAAAGTTGCTCTCCCTCTCACCCTGTAAACTACCTTCATTTGAGCTAATAGGGATGAATCTCCAATGACTTAAAAAATGTTCTGAAACTGTGAATCCTGTATCTGAATAATTGATATTATCTAGAAATTTAGCAAATCCCCAGGCCCCACCTACCTTTGCCAAATAAGAAACTCTGGAGTGGGACTCAGAATCCCATGCTTTCCTAAGACCTGCTAAGTGACTGCAGCTTGCTCCAATCTGAGAATCATTGCTATACAGACAACCTGTCATGACCAAACCACAAGAGAAATGCACTGGATTTGGGGATTTTAGTCATTTAACTATAAATTCCAACTGCAGAGTACCTATTACCTCAAAAAAAAAAAAAGTTTGCTCTTCCATTCTGGCTGTTGAGTTTGATTTCTCTTCCTCTTTCTCATCAGCAATATAGACTGTTGAACATTTTAAGGGAAAGAGGACAATTTGTATTACCTCTCCTCCACATTAGCCGGTTTCTACTGGTTAGAATGTGGCCCCGCAGCATCATAGTTCATCATGTTATGAAATACTGCTCCCAATCAGAGTAGGAGATACAATTTTATTTAACATCCCAAGCCTTGTTATGTGCTGAATAGTTTTTCCTTTAGGCATTGAACATGAGTTTTCCAACCGAGAATCTCGGTGATGGCTTCTTAAATGGAATTGTCAGAAATGTGAAAGCATCTTATATACCCTGATCAGAAACTGAGTCCCTAAATAGGAAAAAACGACAGGAGAGGTAGTTTAATGTAATGTCTACTCAAAACTATGATTCTTAAAATTTGTTTATGGGTGTAATAGGTAAGCAGGTTATAATGGTGTACAAGGCTGAATCAATTAGGGTTAAGTCTGCCTTTGAGTGATAAAATGACCACGGTTTAAACAATGTAGCTGTTTCACTGTCATATACAGCAATCTGGAAGTAGATAAGCTAAGGAGGTAGGTAGTAGCATCTTATTTTAATCACACAGTTTTACATATAGTTTCTACTTGTATTTCCACAATAGATTTTTGAGCCTCAACCATTAAGTCCATATTCCAATTAGGAGCAAGAGAAAGGAATAAACCAAGCAGGTCTTCTTCTCTTTGAGGATAAGTTTTACTCACTGTATCAACTAAGATTTCCTTGACCAGAACTTAACCACATGGTCATGCATAACTGCAGAAGCATTTGCTAAATCTGAGGTCTCCCTTCCCAATGGGCAGCCATTTATCCACCAAAATAATTAAGGATTCTATAAAGAAGAGGGAAAACATGAATATCAGCTCACTATAAGTTTCTACAGCAAATGTGGTCTCTAAAATGTTTACTATTTATACTTTCTTTTTTATCGCCATCTGACTTATTTAAATTGAAAAAAAAATGATTAGTTTGCAATACGCAAAGACATCAAAACATTGGCCATGCACTTTTATCATTTCCTTATTTTATTATTCAACTTGCAATTCAGGACAGCATCCTTATATCTCTTATTTTTAATATGTAACATAGATGTGGTTATTAAACTCCAACAAGAGTAAATTGGTTTCCATTTCAACCTACATTGCTAACTCAGTCAGATAAAATGTTTCTTAAATACCAATTATGTGCTGAATGCAGGAGTTACTTTCCAGTAGTTCTAGTAAGTTATCTTCATAAAAATCAAGAAGGTTTGCATTCTTTGAATTAGAATTACTTCTTCAGTCTGTGTGCCCAATAACTCCTAAGGCAATTGTCTTCAAAGTCTTTTGTCTCCCGTATGGTTGTCTGAACCGCATTTCATAGAGCCCGTGCTCGTTCATTCTACACGGGCCTAACGAAGTTTTTTCTGCAATTACCAGGCAGATAGCCTGAAGTCAGGCAGTGATTTTCTATTTTAAACCTACTGGAATTTAAATTTTCATTTAACAACCCATCAAATAGCTGCAACTTAATCTGAAACAAGCTATGCTATAACCAAAAGCGGGAAAATAAATCACCTTCTAAAGTATTTGGCAGAACAAAGCTTATATTTTTAATATCATAGAAATGATCACAATATATCACTAAATGAAACAATTGCAATACAATTTACGTTTATCTTGATTTTCTATTTCTTTGTTAGAATTTTTTTTTTTTCCATAGAAGTGGGGTTTCACCATGTTCACCAGGATTGTCTCAATTTCCTGACCTACTGATCCACCTGCCAAGGCCTCCCAAAGTGCTGGGACTGCAGGCGTGAGCCACTGTGCCTGGCCTGTTAGAATAATTTTTAATCTTCAACCAAGTTCTTTATAAATTCACTTGCAGTACATCACTATTAATAAAATGGTTGTGAAAACAAATGCTATTTTTATGACATTCTCAGTAGACAACTATAAAAGTAAATATATATTACATTTAAAATTATGCATGCAATTTTAATACAAAAGGTATGTATTTCCTCAACTTAAAAATATTTACCTAATTAAAAACATAGTTCTACTTATTGTAAGGTTAATATAAATTCAAAAATAAGTCTTATGTACATCCTATATATTAAGTGATTTAAAAAATAGTTATGGATAAAAAAGCAAATTAATGAATAGTATATTAAAGTTCATATTTTAAGACATTTTCTGAAATGCTAACTTCTTATAAGTCTTAGGTCAAACACACTTTTTTCTGCCCAATATAATCATGAATTCATTATTAATTATACTTAATTATGATCAATACTAATTTTACTTCTATAATTTGTTCTGCATATACAATGTGCATTTATCAGCTCTTTTGTAAATATAAATATTTCTATCCACTACAGTCCTCTGCTCTACCAACTGAGCTATCAAAGGCTCCGCTAATATAAATATTTCTTACTTGTTTTCAAATAATCTACATTTTCAAAAACAGTGAAAAATGAATATGTGACAGAAATGTATTTTATCCTGCCCATTCTGCCCAACTTTTTGCTTTCTAGAATGTAACTAATATTGAATAGAGTGGTCTGAGAGTACTAAGTTTAACAATACCTGTGATACCTTGTCACAATCCTGGAAGTTACAGAAAAGTCTGTGCTTTGGAAAATGGTAACCATTGTCACAATGGAGTATTTAGACATTATTGGACTGATGAGATACCAGATTTTAGTTCATTATTGTCTAGACAAGAGAGGGAGTAAGATGGAGTCAAGCTCTCCATATGTGTTCTAAATGAAAACAACAGCAGAACCCAGAGGTTCTAGTAAGTAGCTTGTGTGTATCTATGCCAGGAGATGTAGGTGTCTCTATTCCTTTTCTCTATTACTTTCATACAACTGTTCCTACCTTCTCCCAACCTTGTCTGCTTAATCTTATTCTCCACTCTACCTCAGCCACTCACTCATGCCATCTAGTCTCAGCCATTACCAGCCACAGCAATGACAATACAATCTCAATTTTAAGTATCTCCCTGTCTTACTCCATCTCCTTTTATGGAAAGTCCCATAATGTGTATTAGTGGAAAGCAGAAAGAATAGCAAATCTTGAAACAAAGCACATCTTAATCTAAGGATGAATGCCAAGATGTTCTCATACATCCCACCTTAAGTAAAATAATGTCTGAATCATGCAATGTCCTCATCAACAATCTTACTTTACATTTGGTGACAAGATTCACAAGGAAGTTTCTAATAAAACCAACTCACTAAAGATAAGATCATATGCTAAAATACACTGTCACCTATTTGTCCTATATAATTTAAGGATACAATTTAGAGTACCTGGTGAATAGAATGTGAAAATTTCTTCAGCAATTTTTTATTTCTTATTAGAATGTGTAGTTAAATAGTCCATAATAAGCGTACACAAGTCATTAGATTCCAACCAACAGTTTTAGCATTATAGGTGCTTTCATCTTTTATAAATATACCACATATTCTGAAGTCAACCAGTAAATCATGCTTTATCTTTAGTTTTATTGAGATATATTCTACATACCATAAAATGTTTACTTATTTTAAGTGCACAGTTCAATAAGTTATAGGTAATAGTGTATTTCATTATGTATTATTAAACTTTTTGACAATGCCTGGACATATATAATTATTAATAGAAAGAGTAGAACAATAATTTAACTGAAGATGTTAAATTTTCTTTCTCTTATCAACTAAATACTGCAGTCATTCTGATGCATTGTATAACTTGGCGCAATATTCTTACTATTTAACAGAACTTAAGGAGAATTCCAAATTGTTTTCTCTATTGGTTGCATATGCAAGAGTTTATGATTTTTATTCTCTGGTTGAAGGGCTGTTACACTGTTATTGTGTATTGCTTTTAGAATGCAGAACTATCTATTTTAAACATCAGGAAAAAAAACAGATGGTATGGTTAGAATTTTATTCTGAAAATGAAAAAGCCAATAAAAGAAACTTGCTTGGATGAAAATTATCCCAGTGGAGAATCATGACAGGGCAGAGTTAAGAATAGGCCAGGCGGGGTGGCTCACGCCTGTAATCCCAGCACTTTGGGAGGCCGAGGCGGGCGGATCATGAGGTCAGGAGATTGAGACCATCCTGGCTAACGTGGTGAAACCCCGTCTCTACTAAAAATACAAAAAAAACTAGCCGAGCGTGGTGGTGGGCGCCTGTAGTCCCAGCTACTCAGAAGACTGAGGCAGGAGAATGGCGTGAACCCGGGAGGCGGAGCTTGCAGTGAGCCGAGATGGCACCACTGCACTCCAGCCTGGGCGACAGAGAGAGACTCCGTCTCAAAAGAAAAAAAAAAAAAAAGCCTCTGATAATTTCATTCACTAAGAATTTATGTAAATAACCATTTCAAAATGAAATTTAGGCTGCATATTGTGAAGCTGGTTCACTGTTCTCTGGTTAGAGTCTGGTGAGACAGAACACACTTAGGCAAGGCAGGTCTGAGTTTGAAAAGACAGTACATGCTCATAAGCAACAAATTACATTAAGTGGATGTATTATCTACAGATGGGCAGCAAGGGACAACAGAAGCCTAGGATTTATTTTGAGCTGGTCTTCTGAAGCTCAGAAAGCCACTCAGAGCAGAGAGAGTCTCAATCTTGTGTACCCCACTTGCACCACAGATAAAGAACCTTGAAAGGCAGTCTGCCCCAGTTATATACCTCATGGTTACAAGACCCACTGGGCTAAAGCATTGATAGACATATTGTTTCTTGGAAGGACTTGAACAGTCTACTCTGTTCTGGCCATCTCCCCCCTTATATCAGGATATTTCCAGAATAGTCTACAGTTTTTCTTGAGAACTGCACGTGAGAACTGGATTGGTCCAAGGCCACCCAGAGAATGGACCTTCTGCACACAGTGTGGTAAAATATCATACAGACATACTTGGTTTTGTTGGCCTTTGTGTTATTGTGCTTTGCAGATATCACATTCTTTTGACAGAATTTAAGATTTATGACAACCTTGCATCTAGTACGTTTACTGGCACCATTTTTCCAACAGCATGTGCTCAACTAGTGTCTCATCCCATCTTGTAATTCTCATAATATTGCAAAGGTTTTCATTATTGTTATGTCTGTTTCGGTAACAAGTGATCAGAGATCTTTGATGTTATGACTGTAATTGTTTTGGGACACCATGAACTGTGCCCATATAAGATGGAGAACTTAATAAATTCTATGTGTGTTCTGGCTGCTTCACTGAACAACTCTTTCCCCATCTCTTTCCCTCTCTTCAGGCCTGCCTATTCCCTGAGACACAATACTGAAGTTAGGCCAATTAATAAACCTACAATGACCTGTAATTGATCAACGGAATGGAAGACTCATATCTCTCACTTTAAATCAAAAGCTAGAAATGATTAAGCATAGTAAGGAAGGTATGCCTAAAGCCAAGATAGCCTGAAAGGCCTCTTGTGCTAAAGAGTTACCCAACCTGTGAATGCAAAGGAAAAGTTCTTTAAAAAAAATTAAAAGTGGATACATGAATGATAAAAAAGTGAACCAGTCTCATTGCTGATATGAATAAAGTTGGAATGATCTGGATAGAAGATCAAACCAGACACAAGAAAGTGAGTCACATAATTTTTTTCTCAGTGTATATGAAATTAGGTTTATACTATACTGTAGCCTATTAAATACTCAATAGCATTATATCAAAAAATATATACTATAATTACTTTACTGGTAAAAAATGATAATGGTCATCTAAGCCTTCAGTGAATTGGAATCTTTTTGCTGGTGGGGGATTTTGCCTTGGAGAGTGCCTCTAAGCCAAGGCCTATTCCAGAGTAAGGCCATAACTCTCTTCCATTCTCTGAAGGCCAAGAGAGAAAAGGAAGCTGCAGAAGCAAAATTTGAAGAAAACAGAAGTTCATTCATGACGTTTGTGGAAGGAAGACGTCTCCAAAACATAAAAATGCAAGGTGAAGCAGTGAGTACTGATATAGAAGCTGTGGCAAGTTATGTAGAAGATCTGGCTGAGATCACTGATGAAGGTGGCAACATTAACAGCATATTTTCAATGTAGACAAAACAGTCTTCCACTCCAGGAAGATGTCTTCAACTTTCAGAGCCACAGAGGAGAAACCAATACCTGGCTGCAAAGTTTGAAGGACAGACTGACTCTTTTATCGGGGGATAATGCAGCTGGTGACTTTATTTGAAGCCAACGCTCACTGACCATTCTGAATATATATATAATATATATATTATATTTAATATATACTATAATTATAATGTGATAATATATTATAATTATATATTAATATATTATTAATATTAATAATATATTATATAATTATATCATATTATAATTATAGTATATAATATATTATATATAATTCACTGCTCATTGACAAAGAGGAGTAATAGTTTGAAAACTGTAATAGTTTGAAAGAATATATATATTATATATTAATCTATGTATATGGATTTATATATATTAATCTTGTACTTTTGATCAAAGCTCTTGAGTGACTAGATCCATTGTCAATAGATCTAGTCATTGTCAATGAGCAGTAATAGTTTGAAAGAATATATATATATAAAAGAATATATATAAGAATAAATGTAAGTATATATATAAGAGTATATTCTTATATGTCCATATTGATAATGGATCTAGTCGCTCAAGAGCTTTGATCAAAAGTGCAAAAAGATTAATGTTCTTGTGGCTGCTAACACAACATCCATTCTGCAGCCTACAGATCAAAGAATAATTTTCACTTTCAAGTCTTATTATTTAAGTAACACCTTTCATAAGGCTATTGATGCCATAGATAATGATTCCTCTGATGTATCCTGGCAAAGAAAACTGAAAACCTTCTGCAAATGATTCATCATTCTAGATGTCATTCAGGATATTTGTGATTCACAGGAGGAGGTCAAAATATCAACCTTAACAGGAGTTTGGAAGAAGTTGATTCTATTGCTCATGGATTTTAGGAGCTTAAACCTCTAGTGGAGAAAGTAATTGCAGATGTATTAGAAATAGCTAAAGAACTAGAATAAGAAGGGAAAGCTAAAGATCTAACTGAATTCCTGCAATCTTATAAAATTTGAGTGGAAGAAAAGTTGCTTCTTGTAAGTGGGCAAAGAAAGTGCTTTTCTGAGATGAAATACACTCCTGGTAAAGACACTGTGAACATTGTTAAAATGACACCAAAGGCTTTGAATACTATATAAATGTATTTGATAAAGCAATAGTGGGTTTTAGAGGATTGACCGCAATTTTGAAAAAAGTTGTACTGTAGGTAAAATGCTATCAAATGGCATCTCATGCTGTACAGAAACATTTTATGAAATTAAGAGTCAATCTATGTGGAAAACTTCATTGTTGTCTTATTTTTAAAAATTCCATGGCTACCCTAACCTTTAGTAACCAATACTATGGTCAGTCAGTAGCCATCAACATCAAGGCAAAATCCCCCACCAGCAAAAAGATTACAATTCACTGAAGGCTTAGATGACCATTATCATTTTTTACCAGTAAAGTACTTTTTAATTATAGTATATATTTTTTGATATAATGCTATTGAGTATTTAATAGGCTACAGTATAGTATAAACCTAATTTCATATACACTGAGAAAAAAATTATGTGACTCACTTTATTGTAAAATAATGTTTATTGCAGTGCTCTGGAATTAAAGCCACAATGTCTCTGAGGTATGTCTGTATTAGATATGTGTGAGTATATTCTTCATATATGTGTCTGTCTTCTAAGAAAGGATGAATAAACTTTTTCTGTATCCATGTTACTTGAAGACGTGTAAAGGGTAGCATTTGTTTATTCACTCTCTCTGAAACTTAATAATTGATATATACATATTCATAATGTTATATATTAAAAATTAATCTGAAGGTTCATATTTCTCTCTTCGAAACTCACTCTGGCATTCAATATTACATTTTTCCAAGTTCCACAAAATTGTGACTTACTGAAAATAACACTGAGAAAAGAACCTAAAAGTCCAGAGTTATAGATGTCTTAGAAATTTTTAATCTTTGTAGTAATATGGGCATTTATTGTAAGAATAATGTCAGCAATATTCATAAAATTATAAAACATAACATTTTTCAAATTAAATAATTTACTTCATAGTGTCATTTATAATTTTTATACTAATACATCATATGGATTATTGCATTTCACTATTTTTGTATTATAACAAGTTAACTTATTTTAGTAAATACAGTAATGCTATAGACAAAACATTTTATACACTTAGCTCCGGTGAGATATATTTGTCTTCTCTAAGGATACTTATTTGAATTATATTTTATAAAGCTTGAATTAAATTTTTCTACCTTGATTTATAGTTAACTATGGTTGCTGCGTTTATAGAAAATATAAAATAATAACTCATAATTACCACGGAGCGTATATTTATTTACATACTTCTATGTGTTTTGTTACCACTTGAATACGGATGGTAATATATAAATTTTGTATAGTTCACTATTCTTTTTTCATTTATCTAACTTCTATTCAGCATCCTTAATAAGTATATCTATAATTTTAAAATAACAAGAGCCAGTATAAAATTATTTTCATTAATAGTTCGAGAAAGATCTCTAAAATTACAGTACATTAAATTAAATATTAATTTCTAAAACATGTTAAGATTTAAAGTATTACATACTGTCTTTGTGATTCCATGACCATCTACCAGCTTGATGATTGCTACAAGTACTAACATGACTTAACATAAAGTGATGCTCACAGATAAAATCAAAGTTTACTGTACAGGACCTGTAGGAAATCTGTTTACATAGACAAAAGACAGAGCAGCTAAATGCAGATTTCTTGTCCCAAGTCTGTGATAATTGCAAAACACTATATTCCCCTTTAACTTCCAACTGCAGAGACAAGTGGGAGAAGATTCTGCCTAGAAAAAGCCCTCTTGAGTTTTGGAATCCAAAGTTTGTAAAATGCACTCAGAAGTATTTAAATATCACATAAATTATATGCAGATTTATATCATTTACATTATATTAGGAAGCAATTGAGAGCAGTGAGCATGAACGTGATTTTTACATAGTCAGCAAATGAATATAATTTTATGAAAATGTTAAATATCTCAAATAATAGTTTAAACACCTCCAAAGCAAAGTGAATAATCTTGGGCTCTGATTTGAACTCTCAGTCTAGATATGAGCACTTACATATGTTCTGTTCCACTTATTTCCTCCTCTTTAGTGAACCAGTTTATTGAATACATCTTATTTTATTTCATGACAGCTTTTAGTTACTTTTAAAAGCCCAGTATTCTTTTATGTCTAAGCCATTGCTCTCCAATAGATCTTCTTTAAAGAATGAAAATGTCTTTGAATTTCCCAATACTTCTAGGGATACATGAATATTGAACACTTGAAATGTGGTTGGTGTGATGAAAGAAAACGGAATTTTAAAATTATATTTATTTTTCTCATCAACTTGAATTCAAATAGCATACTGCATTTTGTAGAGAACACATGGACATCACAGGTCTAATGTAGCAAGTATGGATATTTCTGTGAGATCCACTTTATTTAGGAATCTGTGAAAAAATGCTCTGTGCCCAGCCATATACCCTTGGCATTATATTGCTCCAGTACTTTCAGAATGATCTTGGCTCACACATAAGCCAGTTCAGGGAAGTTAATTTCCACAGGGAACATCCCTCAATAATGACAAAAGCAGACTTACGAAAAAAAAGACTCTATCATTCTCACTTAATAGGTGGAAAATTCTGAGGCCAATTCTATACTTGGTCCCAAAGGTCTGCAGTGGGATTGCACTCCAGTTGCCCACTATGATAACTTACTTATTAACACGTCTGGACTTTCTTCCTTTTCTTAATTCAACTTTTCCCTACTCTACCAGGTGTTCCTGGAATCACTATAACTTTGAGTTACTTTTTAAAATCCACTATTCTTTTATTAGAACTTCCTTCAATAACAGAAGTGTGTTTGCATTATCCAGTACTCCTGGGTATACATGGGTATTGAGCAAAATAAATATTTATTGAAATAGCCCATATAAATCCCTGTGTTTTGGCTAGCTTTCTGATTTACTAAAGACTGACTTATCTGACTCTCCTTTGTGTTTCTTTGTACCCATAGTATTTCTTCCTTATGCCTCACTCATGGATTTGTGAGCAGCATCAGTATTTTCTTTACCATTGCATACTCATAGCTTGGTATACTGCCCAAAAAATTGTATCAATGAATAAATATTTGATGAATAATTGGATGAGTCGATGGATAAATGTATTCATGAATGATCTATAAAAAATAAGGCATAAAGTCTTCTTCAGAAAACATGATAGTGTTTGTTCAAGTTCCAACTGCATCTAGGTTGATGGCAGCTTTGTCTAGCTCTTACTCTTGTCTATGAATTTTATTTTTATCTTCTTTTTTATATCATTGGTCTTGATGTTTGTATTTTGTTTCCCATTTTTTTTACTGTATTTTCACTCAAGGGCTTATGTGCATATTTGCTTTGCCAAATTATCCTGCTCACTTTTGCTAGGATGTTTTCCTCAAATTTTATCCTCAGAAACTACCCTCTGTGTGTTGCCTACTGAGTGATCCTTCATCCAAGACTTCCTGTTCTTCTGGATATTGGGAACCTATAGGTACCATGTATTCAGTTACTTTTCTTCACACCCCACCCATTTATCAGTATAAGATTCTTAGCTGGTTGTATTACTTCATTTTCACACTGCTAATAAGAACTGCCAAAGACTGTGTAATTTATAAAGAAGAGAGGTTTAATTGACTCACAGTTCAGCATGGCTATGGAGGGCTCAGAAAACTTACAATCATGACAGAAGGTGAAGGGGAAGCAAAGCTCCTTGTTCACAAGGTGGCAGGAAGAAGAAATGCTGAGGGAAGGGAGAAGAGTCTCATCCCTCTCATCTGAGACAAGGCATGCCCCTTCCACCTAGGAGCCTGTAAAATCAAAAGCAAGTTAGCTACTTTCTAGATATAATGGGGGTGCAGGCATTGGGTAAATACACCATTCAAAAATGGAAGAAATTAGCCAAAACAAAAGAGGTACAGACCTCATGCAAGCCTGAAATCCAGTAAGGCAGTCAAATCTTTAAGTACCACAATGATCTCATTTGACTCTTTGTCTCACATCCAGGTTATGCTGATGCAAGAGGTGGGCTCTCATGGCCTTGGACAGCCCTCACTCTGTGGTTTGGTAGAGTACAAACTTCTCCCAGCTGTTTTCATGACCTAGTGTTGAGTGTCTGCAACTTTCCCAGGTGCACAGTGCAAGCTGTTAGTGGGTCTACCATTCTGGGGTCTGGAGGATGGTGGCACTCTTCTCACAACTCCACTAGGCAGTGTCTCATTGGGGACTCTGTGTGGGGGCTCCAACCTCACATTTTCTTTACCCACTGCCTTAGCAGAGGTTCTCCATGAGGGCTCCATCCCTGTAACAAAACTTCTGTCTAGACATCCAGGCATTTCTATACATCCTCTGAAATCTAGGTGGAGGTTTCCAAACCTCAATTCTTGACTACTGTGGACCCACAAGTCCAATACCATGTGGAAGCTGCCAAAGCTTGGGGCTTACACCTGCTGAAGCAATGGCCTGAGCTTTATGTTGGTCCCTTTTAGCTACAGCTAGGATGCAGGACACCAAGTCCTGAGGCTACATAAAGAAGTAAGTCCCTGGGTTCAGCCCACAAAACCATTTATTCCTCCTAGGCCTCCAGGTCTGTGATTGCAGTGACTGCCCTAAAGACCTCTTACATGCTGTAGAGCCTTTTTCCCCGTTGTTTTGTTGATTAACATTTGGTGCCTTATTATTTATGCAAATTTATCCAGGCTGCTTGAATTTCTCCTCAGAAAATAGGTTTTTCTTTTGTATTGCATCATCAGGTTACAAATTTTCCAAACTTTTATGCTCTGCTTCCCTTTTAAATATAAGTTTCAATTCCAAACCATCTTTCTGTGAATACATAAACCTGAATGCTTTTAAGAGCACCCAAATCACCTCTTGAAAAAGCTTTGCTGCTTTTCTGCCAGATACCCTAAATCTTCTTTCTCAAGTTAAAAGTTCCACAGATCTCTAGGGTAGGGGTAAAATGCCGCCAGCCTCTTTGCTAAAGCATAGCAAGAGTCACCTTTATTCCAGTTCCCAACAAATTACTCATCTTCATCTGAGACCATCTCAGCCTGTACTTCATTGTTCATATCACTATCAGCATTTTGGTCAAAGCCAGTTAACAAGTCCCTAGGTAGTTCCAGACTGTTCCACATCTTCTTGTCTTCTTCTGAGCCCTCCAAGTTGTTTCACCCTCTTCATGTTGTTACCCATTCCCAAAGTCTTTATAGCAACTTCCCACTACCTTTATACCGATTTACTGTATTAGTCCATTTTCACGTTGCTAATAAGAACTGCCCAAGACAGGGTAATTAATAAAGGAAAGAGGCTTAATTGACTCGCAGTTCAGCAAGGCTGGGGAGGCCTCAGGAAACTTACAAGTGGAAACAGGACACCTTCTTCACAGGGCAGCAGAAAGGAGAAGTGCTGAGTGAAGAAGTGCCTTATAAAACCATCAGATCTTATGAGAACTCACTCACTTTCAAAAGACCAGCATTGGGGGAAACCACCTCCATGATTCCACTACCTCCACCTGGTCACTCCCTTGACACATAGGGATTATAGAGATTACAATTCAAGATGAGATTTGGGTGGGGATACAAAGCCTAGCCATTTCACCAGAAGTTAGACTGGGAATAGTGCTTCATTCATTTTGAATTCAGGGCTTCAGGTAAAATAATAAAATTTTTATATTATTAATTAATTATGAAAAAAAATCACATACATATGTATCCAAATGTTGGTAGAAACAGATGACACATTCTAATTTGTGTAATAGGTGAAAAGCATATTTACAAAGGAATTACCTATTAAAAAATTGATTAACTGCAGGAAACCTCAAGAGATAGTGTAGGAACTCAGACATAGCAACAGTGGCTATCAATATCTCTAGGCTCAAAGAGTCAAGGGCAGAAAAGAATCATTAGAATCTGAAAAGAGAGCCCTCTAGGGTCAGCTTCACTGAGAGGAGCAGAGACCTGCCATTAAAGAAATCTGATTTTCCTGATGCCACTTCACAGGGAAAGAACCAAGGAAATATAGACTCTTTCTCTCTTTTCTTTGGTTTCTTGCTGGAGCTCCTCACTGCTCAGTGTCAGCAGGACCCAAAGAATACAAGGTCTATTAACCTAATCTCCATAGTTCATACTCCCAGTCAATGAGTAGGGCAAATAATATTGTAGTATATGTCTAGAATGGCAAATGGAAGTTATCCCATACACTCATTGATAGAAAAGACCATCAACCATTGGTTCCTATTTAGACTAATTCTAAACTTCCAGTTCCCCAGTAGCTATTAAAAGGAAGCATTTTATATGACCTTAATGTTTGGAGAATTAATAGAAAATAAAAATATGGTACAAATACATTTCTATTCTGATCTGATTATATTTAAGATATTGTGGGGGGTGTAGTGGTAGAGACCTGTAATCCCAGCTACTTGGGAGGTGATGCACTTGAACCCTAGAGGTGGAGATTGCAGTAAGCTGAGATTCCACCACTACACTCTGGCCTGGGCAACAGAGGAAGACCTTCTCAAAAAGAAAAAAAAAGCAATTAAGATATTGTGGGGAAAGCTCACAAAAGGAAACACTAATGTATTCATGGCATTTAGTGCCTTGAAAAAACAACTGCCACGATGTATTTTTTTTAAGTTTAGAACTGGGCCGGGCGTGGTAGCTCACGTCTGTAATCCCAGCACTTTGGGAGGCCAAGGCAGGTGGATCACAAGGTCAGGAGTTCAAGACCAGCCTGGCCAAGATGGTGAAACCCCGTCTCTACTAAAACTACAAAAATTAGCTGGGTGTGGTGGCGTGCACCTGTAATCCCAGCTACTGGGGAGGCTGAGGCAGAGAATCGCTTGAATCTGGGAGGTGGAGGTTGCACTGAGCCGACATCGTGTCACTGCACTTCAGCCTGGGCTACAAAGTGAGACTCCATCTCAAAAAATAAAAAATAAAAAAAAAGAAAGAAAGAAGCATAACTGGATTAATAATTCTGCTAAACCTACTAATGAAAATAAAACTTAAATTATGATGTATATCAAAACTGAAATAAATCCATTTATTTGAAAAGCTTTAAAAACAGTTGATATCATCACCAAAGTCAGGAAAAAAGCAATTAAGATATAAAGATAAAAAATCACAACCTTACTTCAGGCAATCAATACTAGGTTATACAGAAAATAGTTCAATATATGCCCAATATAAATACATATGTACATCATTTTTGTCTTATTGAATAAAAAATATTTTTCACATGATGCACTTAACTTTAGAACCCATGAATATGTTTTTTTTAGATAACAAGCAATTTTTTAAAAAGGATGTTTGCTTATGTTTGAGCTGTTATTGATGAAATCTAAAGAAATAGCCATTTGGACTCACCATTAACTCTTAGAATTATCTATGACAGAAGGCATTTATTGCGATTTTCAGACACTACTGAGAATATAAAGCTTTGCCACAGTAAATCAGTAAATCATACAGCTTAATTTGTTGGTCATCTCTATTTCTGGTCTGACCCTATAAAGCCAGTTATAGTTGCGAGGTTCCTGGAAACATGCAACCTTTGGAAAATGTTACTAGAAATAAGTCGTTTTGATGATCATGCCAAAAATCAAACTCTTTGGCAAGAATCTGGATAAGTTGCCTTTGGCAAGATTGAAATCTCTGCTATTTGCTACAAGAGAAAGCCAGTCAATATAGGGTATGGATTCATAACCAGCAATACCTTTTTTTTTTTTGCCAGAAATTCAGCCATTACCAAGTTTGTTACGGAGAATCTGTATAAATTAACTTTGCCACTGTTTCAAGTACATAAATTTTTCTCTGGTGCTTCCAGAATGGAATTTCTGCAAATTAAACTCTTTGAATGCCACCTGCAGTTCCTCTTATGCCAGGGATGCATTCTCTGTGTTAATTTTGATAAAAATGTGGCCCCCATTCAGTGTACAAATGAATCGTTTGGATTCCTCTTACTAACAATAGATACATTCATTTTCCCTGGATCTATGTTTCCAATTCTAGAGAGAAAATCAGTCACCAATTTGCCTCCAATTGAATTAAAAACACATTTAAAATGCATTGAAAACTGAAAAAATAAATGGTGTCTATCTATTAAGATGAAATTCAATTTCTTGCATTTAATTGTTGTCTTTTGCCATATGAGTTGTGGATAGATTCATTGTCTATGAGTCTGTCCGCATTAACTTGTACCAGCCCATTTGGACGTGCTATAATTGAAATAATTTGTGAAATTATACAGTCCTGAATGATTAGTGTTTACCACTTAAAATCCACGTCATCTAGATATTTTGTTAGGTCTATCTGTGAGCTATGACATTAAACAAACAGGACTTTATTCCCAACAAAAAGTTATCTGTATTTTGTACATTGTGCAAAGACTAATCACTTGTATAATAAATATATTGGGTTTTTTTTTCTTTTTTTTTTTTTTGGGATGGAGTCTCGCCCTTCTTACCCAGACTGGAGTGCAGCAGCACAATCTCGGCTCACTGCAACCTCTGCATCCCAGGTTCAAGCAATTCTCCCGCCTCAGCCTCCTGAGTAGCTGGGATTATAGGCGCCCGCCACCACGCCTGGCTACTTTTTTATTTTTTTTTTTAATACTTTAAGTTCTAGGGTACATGTGCACAACGTGAGGTTTGTTACATATGTATACATGTGCCATGTTGGTGTGCTGCACCCATTAACTCATCATTTACATAAAGTATACCTCCTAATACTATCCCTCTCCCCTCCTCCCTCCCCACAATAGGCCCCGCTGTGTGATGTTCCCCTTCCAGTGTCCCAGTGATCTCATTGTTCAGTTCCCACCTATGAGTGAGAACGTGTGGTATTTTTTGTATTTTTAGTAGGATGGAGTTTAGCCACATTGGCCAGGCTCCTCTTGAATTCCTGACCTCAGGTGATCCATCCGCCTCAGCCTCCCAATATATTGTTTTTCTAATTAGGATAATGGCATGCGTGGGATGTATTTTCTTGAGGACCAATACAGTTTTTCCAAGCTATGAAGAAATTCACAATTAACAAATAAAGCAACACACATAATTTCATGAGGCAAATTCATCTTGCTTTTTTTATTTTTCTCAAGTTTCTTCACTTATTGGTAGAAAATTCAGGATGAAATGACTCTGAAGAATGTGATTTTTTGTGTCTTAGTTATATTTTTGTATTTCTGTATTATATTTTTGGTTGAATATTGGAAAATGCATGTGTCACTTTAGAAGAAAATTCTGTATGTTCATGTCCTTCAAAAATTATAGTCATTTCTTTGGTTCTTTCACCCTCTGCGGACACTATTTTTTTACTATAGCAATTTTGGAAATGTACCTCATCTGTAATGAACAAATTGAAAGGTTACTGCTCATGTTTAGACATGGTGGAGGTTAGAATAGGACATGCTTACATGTTACATGTTATCCTAGGTGCTGTTGATATTTGATATCATAATGCAATCATGCCTGAGAAAACATTCGAATCAGCTCTGATGGTTCAGCCACACCACAGATGAAATTTGCAAATCCAGAGCCACTGTCTGTTCAAACTTTGGAGACACTTAACTTTTTAATTGTCTCATAAGATTATGTATTTTCTATAGTGATTTTAAGTATTTTGAGAGTTAAAATTTTCTGAATTTGAGACAAAAATGGCTAAATTATCTTAAATACACTTTTAATAAAATATTATCCAGGATTTATTTTCTATGAGGTATTGATAGATTATAGTTTTTGACTTGAAAGTTTAAGAAAATTCATAGAACTATCAATATTCAACACATAAAACTAAGAACATAAAGTTCCCGTATAAAAAATAAAGAAAAAATTACCTCTAAAAGACATTAAACACAGGGCAAATAAAATAAAGTAGGAGTTGAAAATACAAGCATTCGTTCTTAAAAGGCTGGCTTCTGTTCTGCAGGGAGAAAGAGACAAAGAATACATTTAATTATTTCATATATAGTATATAAATACTGTGTAAGTTAGGCCGAATGAAATCAGAGTTCCCTCTATGATGCAGGTCCATGTAATATTTTCAAATCTGAGCCATTCTTCTTTCCCGTCAAAACCTAAAGCATCACAGTCCTCCTTAGACTAACTGTCATGGAAAATTTGCTCTGTCTTCCTTGTTTTTCCTCTGTTGTTTGGTACTCTTACCCAGAAAGCGTAAGTTTAAAAACATGATCTAATTAGCAATGTTAAGATGGCAGCAAGAAAATATAAATTTTCTCTTCGAGCAGGATAAGTATAAATTACAAATGTGAGCATTCCTTTGAAGAAAAGATTAGCTCTAATTAAATAAAAAGTATTAATTTGTGTGTTGTTAATTATAATTAATTAGTATTGACATTAGAATATTACATCGTATATATTAAGTATATGTTATACTTTACATTTACGATATATTAATTGTATTATATAATAATATAATACATTTGTATATAATTATTGTGTTTATTAGAATTTTTTAAAATTATGGTTCTACATTATAAATATTCCCTATATGATAAATATAGGCCCACCTTGGCCTCCCAAAGTGCTGGAATTTCAGGAGTGAGCCACTCTGACCCGCCCATTCTAAGGTTCTTATATGCCTTTCACATTGTCTTAGTCCCTCCAGGTTCCTGTACAAAACACCATCAACTGGGTAGTTTATAAAAAGGCAGAAATTCATTTCTCAGAGTTTTGAGGCTGGAAAGTCGAAGATCATGGCTCTGGCAGATCCAATGTGTGGTTAAGGCCTGTTTCTTGGTTCACAGATGATGACATCTAGCTGCGTCCTCACATAATAGTGGAAGGAGTGACCTCCTGTTCTCTTAGTCTCTTATCAGGACACATCCAATTCATGAAGGCTCCATTCTCATGACCAAATCACCTCTCAGAGGCTGAATTCACCTCCTAATACCACGATGTTGGTTTCCACATATGAATTTTGAAAGAGCGCAAACATTACCACATCATCCATGGTAAGTTCTCCAGATTCTTAAACAACGATCCATAAATGCAAAGAAACTATTAGATCTTCTATTTGCATGTAGTTTTAATCTTAAGGCAGCAAAGATTAAGTTCTATGAATATTTGATAGTTAAATTGACTGCAATTCCAGTTTACAATTTACAAGTGTTGTCTACTATTTATCTTTATTTTAAAAATGAATGAATCCAATTTTACCCTGTAATTTATAATTTTGAAATTTGGAAGGTACTGTTCTTGTACATAAGACATCTTGAGAATGTGTTTTATTTATATTTGAATCATGAAAGTCTAGTCAAATGTATGACATAGTAGGTCTACAATAAAATTCTATTGAAATAGTTAAATTTATTATGATTTTTTTAGAAATATAAAGACATCTATTCACTATTTTTTCAATAGAGATGGGGTTCTGATATGTTGTCCAGGCTAGTCTTGAATTCCTGTCTTCAAGCAATCCTTCCGCCTCAGCCTCCGGAAGTGCTGGTGATGGCAGCAGTGGCCCATCTGGAACAGCTGCTTGAAGATACTGACTACATCAGGGGAGACACGGCTGGGGCTGCCTGCTCCAGGAGTCAGCAGGCCGGGAACAGGAGGGAGCCCCACCCGCTACCAAGTTGCCAGGGCAGGAGCCTCAGGCTTCCGGATGCAGCTGCGGCCGCCCAGCCGTGGCTCTGGACCCAGGCATCCCTGCACTTTCCGGGGCCCAGGAAGCCCCCGCTACCCTCAGAGGCTCAGAGGTTTCTGTTCCCAGTTCCTGGCCTCTCCCTCCTCCCAGTGCCTGCTCCAGGGCAGAGCCCAGCTGTGGCTGAGCCCGGCTGCTGTCGCAACCTAGTCAGGTGTGTGCACATTCAGGGCAGTGCTGACACCCCAGCCCCTTGCTGCTTCAGCCCGCTCCAGACTTTGGACACCCAGGAGCATGGGAGGGAGGCTGGGGAAGGTCGAGGGCAGTTCAGCGTGGGCCTGCAGTCACCCCTCAGCATGGGCAGCTGGGGCACTGTGGACAACCACGGCTGGCCGGAACAGCTGCTTATTAGCAATCAAATCACTTGTTTTACCATTTTATTGTCGTCACAAGAGAAATATACAGAATTAAGCAGAGTGTTTGATTTTTGTGCTTTTTCCCATTTTCAGCACGAGCACTTTAAACACAGTTGTAAACAACTATACATCTAATTCTGTTTTTGCAGAATCTTCAGCTTCTATTTCACAGCAGATTATCGTTGTTGTTATTATTTTCTTATGGAGTTTATATCAGTGTAATATACTGTCACACTCTCTCCCACGTGCACTTTTCTGCCCATTTCGCTTATTCTCAAATACACGTAACTTTCTAGAGTGTAAACAGCTTTGTATCCATGTTATTTATTCCATCACACAATTAACCCCTGCAGCCACTGTACGCTACGAACATGTAGTTTGGATGTTGAAGGTTGATCAGACTCTTAAATCAACTCAGGATACAATTTCCAACTACATGCCAGACTCTTGTGTTTCTAAAGAACACTATTCATAGTTATCATTGTATATCTGAGGGGTCACAAATCCAAATGTCATCAGGTCCTGCGCAGCACAGTAGTAAATTACTCAGGATGGGAAAGATGGTTATTCATACCCTATTAATAATCAGTCTGTTTAAATAAATATATGAGTTTCTGGGGACTGTGATTCTGAATATAGACTCCAACTAAAGAGAGCATCTGCTTTTTGACTCTAGTTAATTTTTCACATATAGTCCTGGAGACCCAATATAGCCAGAGCTTCTGTAGTTTTAATTACTTTTTCTCTAGGAGGTGCAGAATTTTAATTTCTTTTTCTTTCTCCAAATTGTTAGATGTTAGCAAAGACTTTTTTAAAGCCTTTAACATAGTCCAAATGAAATACATCTAGTTTTTGAGAGCTCTGATATAGAGTAATAGTTTGTTATTGTAATAGTGCATGTGTCTTTAATTACACACCGATTTTAATAATAAAGTTAACAAAACTTCAAAGTATTTTATAAGTAACCTGGTCAATTTCCTTTATTTGACATATAGATATGGAAATCCAAAAATTTTTGGTTATTTAACTGAAAGTCAAATCACTGAATAATGACAGCTCTCAGAACCAAGAGCACCCCTGTTTCTCTCTACCTCTTACTCTGATTTGATTAAAATGCTAGAAAAATTCAAATAATGAAAAATTTTAAAAAATATATTGGCAACTAAAATATATTAAAATTAAGTTCAAATTCTATGTAACCTAATTTCTAGTCACACAGATTATTAAATTAATGTATATTTCAGGAAAAATAGCAATAAGATAAAAATAAAGCAAATATGGTACTATTAGCTTTCAAAATACAACTTTTTGATTGCATTAATAGTTTGCAATAGAGTTGATATAATTCCTTTCAATATTTATGTGTATATTATATTTATATATTAAAGCAATTAATATTGATATCAAGAATCATGAACTGAGATAAAGCTAAAGGAAAACATGACGTTTGATTATCACCTCTGTCTCTCACTCTTTGACAGAGGACATATTCGTTAACGAATAACAAATAACAGGGTTACTCTAAAGTTCTCACCCATAAAAAAGCACTAAAAATTCAATTCAAATTCTTTTAAGCAACATGAAAAATTATTTGTCTCTTAAGAAGCTGACATAATCTAAAAAGATGGCATTAAGGCACAGTGGTGCTGTCTCCATGTCTGCTTAGCCTTCCTCTTCTCCGCTCCTCTGTGTGCACAATGCCATGCTTCAGTGTGACCACATGGCTGTCAGCTGCTTTCAAGTCTATGCCACATAACACCCAACAGTAAAATTATCTTGAAAAAAATTCTAACAAGAGTCTCTGAAATTGTTTGGTTCATGAGGTTAGTCTTGTTCCCGCCTTTCAAACAGTGTGCATGGGAGTGTGATCTCCCCATTTAGTCAGAGCTGGATGACATGGCCGTCGCTAGCATGGAGTGTGTGGGCAGCAGCACCGGAACAGCAGGCCAACAGTGTGAAAGGAGTGCTTGCTGAGAAGAAATGGACTCTGGGAAGGAATCCCAACATATCAACCCTTCTACATTGGGACATTTTTATGAATCATGTATAAATTATTTTATATAAGAATATAAAGAAAATAAAAATTTCCGTTTAAATAGTAGGTGATTATATAACGTTACTATGTAATCGTCAATGGCAAGAACAAATGTATGTGTGTGTATTGTGAATATATGGGTGAAATAAAATATAATACAAAGAAACAAGAAACAAAATCCAAGAACATGAATTCAACATTTGCTTCACAGCAAATAAATATGAAAATATTTTTGTCATTTTTAAGCTAAAACTTATTTTCAATCAATTTTGGTACAGAAAGATACATATTACAAAAAATAACCTTTTATGACTCCAGTTGGTATCAATGAGTAAAAGCAATGAATAGCTCTAATCATACACTTCCATACAAAATAAATTGCTACATCAAATAAAAGTGTACAGAATACATTTCCTTTTAATTGTATATACTCATTTTAGTTCCATTTTAATTTAGATAATTATACTGATTATTTAAATTGGGCTATTTTGTTATTTACAAATAACAAAATAGACTCTGGGAGGCTGAGGCAGGCAGATCACGAGGTCAGGAGTTCGAGACCAGTCTGGCCAACATGGTGAAAACCCATCTCTATGAAAAAAATACAAAAATTACCCAGGCGTAGTGGCACGTGCCTGTAATCTCAGCTACTCAGGAGGCTGAGGCAGGAGAATCACTTGAAACCAGAAGGCGGAGGTTGCAGTGAGCCAAAATCATACCATTGTACTCCAGCGTGGGCAAAAGAGCAAAACTCCATCTCAAAATAATAATAACAATAATAATAAAGATGTACGTAAACTAATTTAGTCATTTAAACAAATATTGAAGATGTGAAAAATTAGTACAGTGAAATGTTATTACATTCCTATAGTTATTTTTTAAGTAAACTTGGTGCCTGCTTGAATAAATGAGCTCATATTTTATGTAACTATTAAATTGGTGCAAAAGTAATTGCTATTCTTGCTACTACTTTTAATGGCAAAAAACAAAATTACTTTTACACCAACATAATACTATAAAAATAGTTGATTTGCTGATCCATAATCTAACATTTTTTATGAATAAATAATTTTTAAATACTCTAGTGACATTTAGTAAGAAATCATAATGGCCAACACTGGATAACTAGGAACAAAAGTGGGTTGCATTAAAATATGTTTTTATGCCTCATTTTTTTCTTAGGACTAACTTGAAGAAAGAACGATCAGATATTTATTAATTATGATGTGTGTATGGGGGTGTCAGCACCTCTAAAAACTTTAGTCAGCATTCTTCATAGTTTGTCTTTGTCCATATAAACACAAACCAAAATAGATTTTTCCACTGTAGCTTCTTTACTGACTGGTACAAATTAGATCACCAATTAATGATTTTTTTTGTAAGAATAAATGGATAATAATGAAGACACCCAAGATAGTATAAACATATTATTGCTGAGGGTGACTTGGAAATCTTGAAAACTTGATAATAAGCCAAAGAAATACAAGGTAAAAAGAATCAATTTGTAGAAGGAAAGAGGATTATTTAAAAAAAAATACAGTGACCTGACAATTATATTATTTGTGACTTCATTCTTTAAAATCACTTTGAGATTGCAAATACTATGTGTGTGCAAGGTATTGTAGAATGGGCACTCCTGGAAATTTTACAAATATTCTCTATAGGTTAAGAGACAAGGAAAGAAGGATGAGAGGAAAACTGTGGAGTGAAGATAATTAATAGTTATTCTATAAAGTTGGGGGTTTGATTTTCTGTGGAGACTTGGAGGAGGAGGAGCTGTGCATGGCAGTGACTGAAAATAAATCTAGTAGACAATTTTAAAACAACTTCTATACGGAATGGAAAATGAAATAGGCTAGAGATAAGTAAAAGATTATCCAGCTTAGGTATGTCAAGGGGAGATAGAGAAATGCTATAGAAAGAGCTTAAACACTGAAGTCAGTCCAACAAATGTCCATATCAGGCCTCTGAAAATTATTAGCTTTGAGACTATGGGAAATTAGATAACTTCTCAGTGTCTCAGTTTTTACATCTAGAGGAAGAAAGTTAAAAGTTCAAATATGATAACAAAGAAATTGATGAAAATGCGTTTTTCCTTTTGAGTGAGTGCTGCAGGGTGAAACACTACATGTATTTCAGTAAGAAAGAGGTTACATTTCTAATGTGCTGATTCTCTTTAAGATTGTAATTCTTTTGACAGAATGGTTCACTTCAGAATTCACACGTGTTTGAGACTGAAGTGAACAGATGTGAGTGCAGATACATTTCTTTGCTTTCATACAGAAAGAATTCGTTGGGAGGTATCACATTGGGAGGTTTTGTTGCTATCATTGTTTTTTGTTGCTGCTGTTTTTAATTGGTTTTCCTTTTTTTTTTTTTTTTTTTTTTTTTTTGAGACAGAGTCTCGCTCTGTCGCCCAGGCTGGAGTGCAGTGGCGCGATCTCGGCTCACTGCAAGCTCCGCCTCCCGGGTTCACGCCATTCTCCTGCCTCAGCCTCCTGAGTAGCTGGGACTACCGGTGCCCGCCACCACACTCGGCTAATTTTTTGTATTTTTGGTAGGGACAGGGTTTCACCATGTTAGCCAGGATGGTCTCCATCTCCTGACCTAATGATCCACCCACCTCGGCCTCCGAGATGCTGGGATTACAGGCGTGAGCCACCGCGCCCGACCGGTTTTACTTTTTTTCACAAAACTAACCTAAGAGTGATATGACCGCAGGTGTAATTTTAATTAAGCTGAGATATTGTATTTGCATTATTGAATAAGTACTAATTTTATAGGGTTTTTGTGTGAATGAAATGAAAGACAAAAGCACATACCTGTAACTAAAACACATTATGTTGTTGCTAAATGTTTAAATCTTCTTCCAGTACTTAAAATTATATATTTCTTAAAATAAGAAAACGACTAGTTTCTAAATATGTTTTTAAAATTTATGACTGGTACTACTGGTCTTATAAAAGGTTTTCCGAAGCTTTTTAAGCCAGTCATATTACTTGAATGTTTACAAGGTCACATTCTTAAGAGAGCCAATGCTCTCAACCAAAACGTAACATCCTCATGAGAACAAAAGATATAAGCACGTATGTAATATTCTTTGGGAATCTGACTTTATGTTATCTAACTAGTTCACAGTTGCCATAATAAACCTCAACTTTCAGGGTAGTTATTTTAAATCTCCTCTGTAATTGATCCTACAGTTAATATGCTGGGAAACATTCATAGGCTGGGCACCTGACATATTTTTAATTGTTTTGTTTTGCATATGACCTTTTCAGTATTTCAAAAATTTAAAGGATTTTATAACAAATCCTCATTATAAATGATAATGAGGGAAAGCTAAAGTTTTTCTCTGCTCATTCTTTTTGTCCATCAGCTTAATGCCTTGTTAAAAACTTACTTCTCTTATGTTATTTTCCTAAATAACAACCTGATATGCTATATCCTTGCAGTATATAACTATATAGCAGCTATAAAACATCAGATCCTACTTTCATTTACTAATGTTGGATTTAAGTAAGAATAGGTCTAACTTGTTTAATATTTAGTGTGATATATATATATATGTACATATACACATGCACATACACAAATAAGCGATTACATTGTAAAAATCATCTGAAAAGAATACTAAAATTGAATGTTTAGTAAATTTCTTTTTTTGTTGTTGTTAGAGTGTCCTCAGTTTTTTATTCTAGTAAATTTTAATAAAGTTAATTTTGGCTCTTCATATTAACGCTGGGATTTCTTTTTTCTATTTTTTTTCTTTTTTGAAATGGGATCTCCCTCTGTTGCCCAGGCTAGAGTGCAGGGGCGACATCTTGACTCACTGCAACCTCCGCATCCTGGGTTCAATCAATTCTCCTGCCTCAGCCTTCTGACTAACTGGGATTACAGGTGCCCACCACTGTACCTGGCTAATTTTTGTATTTTTAGTAAAGACAGGGATTTGTCATGTTAGCCAGCCTGGTCTTGAACTTCCGACCTCAAGCGGTCCTCCTGCCTCAGCCTCCCCAAAGGGCTGGAATTAAAGGTGCAAGCCACCATACCCAGCCCAACTATAAATGTTCACATGGAGAAAGGTATAGAAGCAAGATATGAGAGTGTATAGTAGCATGAAACAGAGTTTTTAGGGAGCAATTCAAAAATTAGTGCAAAAAACACTGAAAAGAATTGGGGCAGTATGATTTTTTTAAAGAGTTATACCATTGGAAAAATGCTTTTGAAGGTCACACACTTGAGACACAGTTTTAGTAACATTGAGATTTAATCAGAAATGTATAGAACTGTCTTTCTCCTCCACATCTCAATACACAAAAGAGTTCTAGTATAATGTTCTAAATATGTCAATTAAAAGTCAGAGATTATCATAGTGGATTTTAAAGAGACATACTGATATTTTCTATATACATGGAAACTCCTTGAAATATAAAGACACTGAAAGGTATAATGTAAAGAAATAGAGAAACACAGACCATATTAACAATAATCAAAATAAACTGTAGTAGCTATATTACTTTTAGACAAAGCTGACTTCAAAACAAAGAAGTGTATCAGGGATAAAGAGCATTTATCAGGTGTAAAAGAGTCAACTCTCCAAGAAGACCTGCAATCCTACATATTTTCATGAAGCAAAGCTGATACAAATTAAAAAGAGGAATGGAAAAATCCACTAATTTTATAGGGGAATTCAACATCTCTTTGTCAGTAAATGGTAGATCGAGCAGGCAGAAAATCAGTAAAGACACAGATGACCTGAACAGCATTATCAATCAATGTTATCTAATTGACATTTGTAGAATACTTCGTCTAAGGACAGTAGAGCGCACATTCTTTTCAAGTTGAAATTAAACAGCCACCAAGATAAACCACACTGTGGGCTATAAAACACACCTTAGTAACTTTGCAAAATAGAAAGCAGAAAAAATTTGCAATGGAAATAAAGTAGAACTCAGCAACAAAAACATACCTGTGTAAATATTTAGATGTTTATAAATTAAACAAAAATTTCTTTAATTGCACATAGGTTAAAGAAGTTTCCAGAGAAATCAAAAATATATTTTAGACTAAATGAAAATGAAAATGCAGCCTATCAAAATTTTAGATATATAATAAAAAGTGTGCAGCAGAAGTGTGTAGCATTAAATGCATGTATTACAAGAGAAGAAAGATCTGATATAAATAATCTGTGAT
Source organism: Macaca mulatta (assembly GCF_049350105.2). Classification (NCBI taxonomy): domain Eukaryota; kingdom Metazoa; phylum Chordata; class Mammalia; order Primates; family Cercopithecidae; genus Macaca; species Macaca mulatta. The sequence continues at coordinate 23,072,739 of NC_133411.1, forward strand.
TTCACCTTCAAGTACAATAAGAAAATAACAATTTCAACCCGAAACAAATAAGAAAAAAATACTAAAATTAGAACAGAACTCAATAGAATTGAAGTTTAGAAATCAGTAAATTTGAAATTAAGACACAGAGGAATCAATAAAAGTAAAACTGACTTCGTTGAAAAGATAAATAAAATTGACAAAATTCTACCAGACTCATCTGGAAAGAAAGTCAGAAAGCAGAAATTAACAATATCAGAAATGAATGTTGAAGGATCATTACTGTTGATCTAATAGACATTAAGATATCAGTAGTAAAAACCATGAACAACTTTATGCCCACAAACTTTATAACTTAGATTCAATGGATCAATTCCTGGATAGACACAAACTACAAAAACCCACATGAAGAAAATAAATAACCTGAATAACTCTACATCTATTATATGAATTAGATTCACAGTTAATGAGCTTTCAACAAAAAAATAACAGGCCCAGATTATGTCACTTGGAAATTCTATCAAACCTTTAAGGAAGAAATACTGCCAATTTTACACAATCTTTTTCATAGTACACAGGAAGGAGTAATACTAGATAATTCATTTCATGAGACTATTATCTACATATCAAAACCAGAAATAATATTAAAATAAAGAAAAAAATAGAGGCCAATATCTCTCAGGAATATAGAGTCAAAAACTCTCAACCAATATATATCATGAACAAGTGTCAGTCATTCCAGACCCAAGGCTGTTTCAATATTCAACAATTAATCAATGCACAGTTGGCCTTCTGTATCTGCTGACTCTGCATCTGTGGATTCATCCAACTGCTGATTGAAAATATTAGGGAAAAAATAATAAAAAGTAATAATACAACAATAAAAATAGGAACAATACAGTATAATAATTATTTACACAGCATTTACATTATATTATTATAAGTAATCTAGAGATGATTTAAAGTATATGGGAGGATGTATGTAGGTTGTATGAAAACACAACTTCATTTTATTTGAGACCCAAACATCTGCTGATTTTGATATCCTGAGGGAGTACTGGAACCAATCCCTTACAAATACCAAGGGGTGACTGTAATCTACATTTTCAGTAGGTTAACAAAGAAAAATCATTTACTCATTCATTTAAGGTAGAAAAAAAGCTGACAAAATTCAACACTCATTCATGATTTTTTAAATTTCAAGAAATTAGGAGAAAAAGGGAACATTTCTAACTTGATTTTTAAAAATAAAGAAAAAAGTGTATCTAACATTGCACTGAATAATAATGGACTTCGCACCACTTCTAAATTTAGTAACATGACAGGAATGCCTGCTATCACCACTGCTATTCAACATCATAGTGAAATTCTTAGCTAACATAAAAAAATAAAAGGAATATATGGATCATAAAGAAAAAATACTTTTTATTTCAATATGAATGATTATAAAATCCACATTATCTATAAAAAATCTGAAATAATAAGTAAATATAGCAGTATTACAGGAAGCATGTCATTTAATATAAAAACCACTCACTTCTCTACATACTGCAATAAAAATTAGAATTTGAAATTTAAAATATACCATTTATAATACACACCAAAAAAAATTTAACTATAAATCTAATAAATTATGTATAAGATCTCATACAGAAAACTATAGAAATTATGAAAGAAATCAAAGACTGTCTAAATAAATACAGATACATTTTATTGATTAGATGACTCAATTTTGTTAAAATATTAATTCTCCACAACTTGATCTCTAGATTCAATGCAATTTCTACAAAATCCCAGCATGCTACCCTATAGATAGCAACAAATTGGCTCCAAAGTTCATATGGAAAACAAAAATCTGAAGTAGCCTACAAGTCAATGAAAAACAAAGTTGGAGTACTCACACTCTCTGATTTCAGTACTTGCGTAAAGTGACAGTAATCAAGACAACATGGTTTTACAAGAGAATGGGCATAAAGATCAATGGAATTGAATAGAGAGTACAAAAGTACACCTACACTAATATGATAAGCTAGTTTTTAACAAAGGTGCAAAAAATTTCAATGGAGAATAAATAGTTTGTTCAGCAAGATGTGCTGGAACAAAGAGATGTATTTAGCACACATCATATACCTTTCAAAAAAAAAAACTAAAATTGATCTAAGAACTTAGACATAAAATTAAAATGAAAAAACTATAAAATGTATTGATGAAAACTTAGGTGATCATGGGTCTGGTGATGGCTTTGAGATAACCATAAAAGCATGACCTGGCCGGGCGCGGTGGCTCACGCCTGTAATCCCAGCACTTTGGGAGGCCAAGGTGGGCGGATCAAACCCCATCTCTACTAAAAATACAAAAAATGAGCCGGGTTTGGTGGCGGGCGCCTGTAGTCCCAGCTACTCGGGAGGCTGAGGCAGGAGAATGGCGGGAACCCGGGAGGCGGAGCTTGCAGTGAGCCGAGATCGCGCCAGTGCACTCCAGCCTGGGCGACAGAGCCAGATTCCGTCTCAAAAAAAAAAAAAAAAAAAAAAAAAGCATGACTTATGGAAAAAATCGATAGGGTAGATTTTATTAAAAATAAAAATGTCTGCTCTGTAGAAGATAATTTAAGAAAATTAAAATGCAAGCTACAGGGTGGGGAGAAATATTTTCAAAATACATATCTGAACAGATGCTTCAACAAAAAGATATGCAGATGGCATGACATATAAGCATATTAAATATCATTTTCATTAGAAAAACTAATGGAAAAAAATGGAGTACCACCACACATCTATCAGAATGGCTGAAATCTTAAAAAATACTGACAGTACCAATACTGATGAGAATGAATAGCAAGAAGAGTTTTCATTCATTACCGGTGGAAATACAAAATGGTAGAACCACTCTGGCAGTTGCACTCAAAATTAAAAATAATCTTATTATACAATGCAATGATTGAGCTTTAAGGTATTTTTCCAAGTGATCTGAAACTTAAGTTGAAAAAAAAAACCTGTAAATAAATATTTATAGAAACTTTATTCTTTTTTTTTTCTTCTTCTTTTTTTAGACAGAGTTTTGCTCTTGTTGCCCAGGCTGGAGTGCAGTGGCATGACCTCGGATCACCACAGCCTCCACCTCCCGGGTTCAAGCAATTCTTCTGCATCAGCCTCCCAAGTAGCTGGGATTACAGACATGTGCCACCACCCCTGGCTAATTTTGTATTTTTAGTAAAGACGGGGTGTCTCCAGGTGGGTCAGGCTGGTCTCAAACTCCCAACCTCAGGTGATCCTCCCACCTCGGCCTCCCAAAGTGCTGGGATTGCAGGCGTGAGCCACTGCACCTGGCCAAAAGCTTTATTCTTAATCACCAAAAACCCAATGCAACGTCAATATCCTTCAGTAAATGAATGATAAACTCTGGTACACCCAGAAAATGGGATGTGATTCCATAAATATAAATGTGCTATTACACCACAGAAAGAGAGAGATGAGTCTCAAATCCATATTGCTAGATGAAAAAGCCAGTCTGATAAGTCTCCCCAGTGTATTATTCCATTTATATGACAGTCTGAGAGACAAAACAATAAAGACAGAAAAGAGATCAATGATTTTTCAGGAGTTCAGGGAGAGCTTCACATAGAGTATCTGAAGCGCAGGAGATGTTTTTAAAGCAGTGACCCTACTCTGCAGGGAATTGTAATAGTGGGTAAACAACACTATGCATTTGTTGAAATCTATAGAACTTTCCAGCCAAACAATAAACCTCAATTTATGCAAATTTAAACATAATCTTTTAGGAGATTAAGGGATCCAAGAATTGAATGAAGAATGTAACAAAAGAGTCTCACTTTGTAACAAATGAATGAAACCACCTCACTGACAGGGAAGGGGTATAAAGTTTGTGACCTAAGCAAATTTGGAAATGAGTGGAGTCTGTAAGACTAAAGGCAAAATAACTCTAACTGATAAATCTGTTTCACAAGAGGATATGAGTTAACAATCCTAAAATGTACAGTTGACCCTTGAACAACATGGGTTTGAACTACATGGATCCACTTATATGTAGATTTTCTTCTGCCTCTGCCACCCATGAGACGGCAAGGCCAACCCCTCTTCTTTCTCCTCTGCATCCTACCCAGTGTGAGGATGATAAGGATAAAGACTTTTAGGATGGTCCACTTTCACTTAATAAATAGTAAATGTATGTTCTTTTTCTTATAATTTTCTTACTAACATTACTTTTCTCTAGCTTACTTTATTGTAAGGACACAGTATATGATACATACAGCATACAAAATATGTGTTAATTGACTCTTATCAGTCAGATTCTGGTCAATAGTAGGCTCCTAGTAGTTTAGTTTTTGAGGAGGCAAAAGTTCTATGTGGATTTTTGCCTGTGTGGGGCATAGGTGCCCCTAACCACTATGTTGTTCTGGGGTCAACTATATACTAGGATTGAACAATTAAGTAAATGAATGGCAGATGGTGGGAGGTGGGTTTGTCAGTGTTGGGGTGGGAGGGAACATACAAGTAAGAGAGAAGTGTATGTGTAATTTCCTATATAATAATAGATTAGAGTGGAGGACATCAGTATTAACTCATTTTAGTCTAATATTAGTACAGATGGTTACACATGGAAATATATATGGATATTGATTATAGATGCATTGTTGGTATAAACATCTATTTTCTTGCTCTATCATTGGAGGAGACATAGAAACACAAACACCTTAGTGGCAAGAAGCATACCTCCCATCAAGATCTTGGCTTGCATACAATTTTCCAACAAACAGAAACAAGGCTTTTTAGAGAACTATGGCTGATTCTAGAACTGGACAGGAAATATTCAAGGAAAAGCTTGAATCTTGCAGTAGCAGAAATAGTGCTTAATAGTAGCAGTAAAATAGTGCTTAATACAAACTGAACAAACACAAAATCAATCAGTTGTGGGATGTGAAAAAGGGTACGGGAGCCAACTGAAATAGCTTTATAAATAAAGTGGTATTGGTAATCACAGCACTTTAAGAGGCTGAGGCGGGTGAATCACCTAAGTTCAGAAGTTTGAGACCAGCCTGACCAATATGGTGAAACCCTGTCTCTACTAAAAATACAACAATTAGTCGGGCATGGTGGTGGGCGCCTGTAGCCCTAGCTACTCATGAGGCTGAGACAGGAGAATTGCTTGAACCCAGGAAGTGGAGGTTGCAGTGAGCTGAGATTGTGCTACTACACTCCAGCCTGGGCAGCAGAGGCAGACTCTGTCTCAAAAAAATAAACATTAAAAAAATGAAAAAATAAAGTAGTGTTGGCTTATAAACCAAAGTATCAAATATCTATGAGTCCATACTAATATAAATAAGTAATCTTATAAATAAATGAAGAATAGACACATCTCCCATGCAGATGAAGTCCAATATTTTAGGCAGATACTCTGCCCTCAAGAGACGAAGCATAACTCTGCACTTCTTAAGTGAGGGCTGCGCAAAGTAACTTTCTTCAGGGAAGTGAAATGTAAGCAGTTGGGGAAAAATGAATAATTTATAGTGAAGAAAGCTGACAAACTATTTCAGCAAGATGATCAAAGTGAACGTCAACAGTGATAAGTCATTTTGATAGCATGTTCCTCTAATATGACGTGATGAGAATGGCACTTTACCTCTTTGGTCTTCTTCCCTAAAATCCATACTCCCAGTCTAATCATGAGGGGGAAAAATCATATTAATACCAACTGAGAGACATTCTACGAAATACCTGGCCACTAATCCTGAAGACTCTCAGGATCATTAAAAAGGAGGAAAGCCTGCAGAAGTAGCACAGACAAGAGAAACCTAAGGAAACCTGATAACTACAAGCAATAGCATGTTGTGGATAGGAGTCTAAGACAACAACAACAATAAAAGCATATTAGGTAAACAAAAATGTAAAATAGAATGTAATTAACAAGGCATCGGCATTGGTTAATTAATGGAAGGTGTTAATAGGGGAAACTGGGTATGAAATGCACAGCTATTTTCTGTACCATCTTAGCAATTTTAAGAGTGCATGTTTTAAACTGTTACTTGAAAAGTAGAAGAGCAATGCATTGTCTTTTTTTAACAACAGCATGGAAAAGAAGATCATAAATATCCCATCAGAAATAGAACTGATAAAACAGGGAAAAGGATGGGAGAGGAGAGGAGAGGGAAGGTGAGAAGAGAAGAGAGGGGAGGAGAGGAGAGGAGAGGAGACAGAGAAAGAGCAAGTGCAGGAGGATAGTTCAGATCCCAAGTAACAACAGAAATACTAAACTTGGAGAAAGGAGGATATAGACTTGGATCTCAAGAATTCAAAGGCAATGGATTAGATTGGCCAGGTGGTGTTCAGAAGATAGCAAGTATGTGCAACTAAAACTCCGTCATCTTGCTGAAAGGGAAAATGTATAAATATACATTTAAGGATCATTTGAATAGTATTTATACAGAGATGAAAATTGCTATTATAACAAGAGGCCTCCAAATGTCAATGATATAAAAAAGAAATGAGAACAGAAGGGAGAACTCTGTGGGATTATTTTTGTAGGCTGTGTGAGAGGTATATGAAGCCTTAAAAGAGGAAAGAAAAAATGTGTGACCAAAAAGGTGGAAGAAGCTTGAAGATGAGATATGAACGTGTGATTAACTCTACAGAAACATCAGGGAGATGAAAGAAAGGAACACTGAAGTTTTTAAATTATAAAGTTATTAGTGAACTTCAAAGAAACAGATTTCAGGTTGTTAAACAGTTACAAAGGAGCTAGGCAGGAGAGTGCAATATGTTGTATCTCATGGGTAAAGGGGCAGAGTGTGCATATCATAATTCTGTCAGTGTCCTGGCTCTGCCTCTTGTTAGTTGTGACTAAACAGACATGTTACTTCACCTATTCAAGCCTAATTTACTCATGTGTAAAATAAATACAATGGTAATATGTGTCTCATCAAGTAAGCTTTAAATGCTTGTAGCATAATTGCCTACATAGCATATGCTCAATGATTAGTAGCTCTATTATTGCTATTATTTAAAAAAAAACAACCCATCAGAGCAGAAGAGAAGAAAGAGAATTACTGAATGTTTCATGTAATTTTTAATCATGGCAAACACCATATCCATAGAAAAATGGATAGGAAGAGACTAAATAAATTCCATTTGGAGGTTAGGAATTTAAGTGATGATATGGGCTAAGGTATAGCTACACCTATGGGAAGCTAAAAAGAAATGAATTTAGACATAGATTGAAAAGTCCAAGTAAGTTAAGATCAGGGTAGTGTTGAGATGGTAAATGTCAATGCTTAAAAGGAGATGCAAAATGATACAGCTTCAAATACATTGAATTCTTGGTAATATAGACATGAATATTTTCAATTGTATAATAGAGTTTTCACCTGTACTGTGCAACCTATTGTGTCCTTCATTCTTGATTCTTGAGTAAGATATTGACATAAGAATAAATAATGTTTAGATTATTTCTTCTTTTTAAGGAAGTATAACAATTATAGTATGATCCATAATTCCCAGAGATCCATGTTAATTTACCTTGCCATTACAGTGTAACAAACAATAGTGTAGAAACTATAAAAAACAAGGGAAAAAGTATCAGAGTGAAAGTTGAGATTGAGTTATTTAATCATTCACAAATAAAGAAAGGGCTTTACCCCATAGTTTTTTATTATTTCCTGGTTTTGCCCAAGTTGTTTGGGCACTCTTGCCTTCTATTTTTTCCTTTTATTTGAAAATGGGACGATTAAAATGACATACAATTAAACCCTAATAAAGTTTAAGAACTTTTGAGAAATTCAGTAAACAAAATTTATTGTTATGAAAATCCGTGACAATTGGTTTTTAAGAAAATAAATAATAAAATACTTATGTGGCAGCCCACAATGCAAATTGTACTTATAAACATGTAAACACGTACATAAGTATATGTATATGTGTTTGTGTAATACACGTACACACTAGAATTAACTTCATTGTTTTATAACAATGGATATAAAATAAAATGATCGGGATTCTTTTTCAGATTTGGGGTCATTATGATTGATTATATCTTATTTTATGTCCTTTTCAAACTAAGAGAAAGTTATGATATTATAACTTAAAGATAAAAGAATATATATTATAAAAACTTTCTATATATTATTTCTATATTATGTATATGTGCATATACATGTTTTTGTATGTGTGTGTGTATGTGGGTCTGTGTGTATCCGCACAAAAATAAAGAATATGCCATAAAGTTCATTGGCAGACAAATATTTTGCGTAAATGTTTGGAAGGCTAACAGAATAATAGTGGGTGAAGCTGGGCAGAAAATTTGCAGACTAGGGAATCAGGGTTGCAGCTCAGTAGAGAATTTATTTTCTCACCACAATCCTAGGATGTGTCAGGATTTGGACATATCATATGGCAGAAAACTGGAATGAGACATGAGGGTGAACTAGAATAAAGGAGAATGGAAGTCTATAGCTCCCTTTCTCATACTGTGTTTGAATAACATAATTCAGAGGGAAAAATAGCATTACAAAATGTAAAGAGCTGCAATTAACATCATCAGAGTGAGTCAAGAAAAGAGTGATCTAAAATTAAGAGCAGAATAATATAAAAAAGACAGGGAACAGAACAACAAAATACTCTTGAAATTAAAAATGAAAGAAAATCACTAGAAAAAATCAATAGAACTAGAAGACAAAGATGAAAAGATCACCATGAATACAGGATAAAGTATAAGACAGAAAGTGACAGTTAAAAGATAATTAGTGCTTAAATCTAGAACATCCAAAAAGCAAAGATTCAAAATTCCACAGACAGAAGAGAAAAACGTGGGGTAGGAAATTATTAAAGAATGATTGCAAGAAACTCTCTCAGAACTTAAGGTTCGGAAGCTCTGTGTTGAAAGGCGTCATGGAATGCCAAGTCCTGAGAATGACGAACAAAACTTCTCTTGACTCATTCATGTGAAATGTTATAACAATAAGAATAAAAATTATGAAGACCCTTATGTAAAAAACCATATCACATATAACAAAAAGAATGACATGGTCACTATGCTATCTCATCACCTCAGTTGGATGCTAAAATATGACAGAAACTATTTTCAAAATATTGAGTGAGTCATTAAAAAAGACCATAATTCCAAATAAGAATTGTGTACCTAAACAAACTACAGATTGGTGAGAAAAAAAAAAATTCAAGGGAGGAGTAATTTATGAAAATAACATACCCCTCCCACCACATACACATGTCCCTTCCCTTAGTAATCAAACTCAGACTGTTTATTGACATTTAATCAACTCTTTGTTCAGGTTTAGTAATAAGTGAGGGACCACTTCAAATATAAGGCCTGTATATTGACATCTTGTTTTAGGAATTCCCATTTTTAATAAAATAGTTATTGAAACTCTTCCAAGGATTTCTGTATTCAATAGCACATCCCTTCTAATTTTTTCTTCCTATCCTTTGTTTATCCTGTTTGGCTCAATATCTGGGCCTAATTATTTTAACATTTTTTTTTCTCTCATCATATGTACACCTCTGCTTTTCAATCTTGCAGAAAAATTTTGACATTTGCACCTAGGAAATGTTTGGCCTCTTACGTGGTAGAAGTGGTGAGTTTTAATGTATAATTAATCCAATCCATGGTTCAAAGATTCCTAATATTTATAATACGCTTTAAGGTTCTCTATGATTCTCATAATTACATGTAATCAATATTTAAATGATTTAGTGAACTTCATGAGATTGTAACAAGAATTTAAGAATCAAGACATTTTAGAGGAAATGTATACAACACTAAGTTCAACAAATTAGTTTTGCCAAAGAAAACAGAACACTGGGAGGCTAAGGAGCTTGCCTCACATTTCTGGTGAGAATTTGGTACAAAAGCAATTTTGGATTATCTCTAGTATATCACATTGTTGCACTCATATGTGTTGATCTAATACTTCATTGAACACAATTAAATGTAACATTTTAAAATATATATAAGTAACACACATGTTACATATAATACATACATATATACTTCCATAAAAGTAAACATGCAAGGCAATAAAATTATGGTTTAATTATTATTAATAGCCAAAATTCCCCATATAAGTTCTAAACATTTTATAGTGCTTAATGCTTAAACGAAGGTCAGTAATTTTGTTATTATAAAATAAAACAGAACCCAACATATTGCAAGTATTGAAATATTAGGCCTAGTGTGATGTCATAGCATAAAAGATATCCCATAATACTTAAATTTATGAGCACCAAAGACCTCTTTTCCCCATATCTCTCCTCTGGTGTCCCGTTGTATCTGAAATCATTTCTATTCATTTTTTCCCCATATATTTGGTTTGTTTTGTGTGAGTTTTAAACCAAGCCAGTTTGTAAAAAAGAATATGTGATGAACATCTCTGTGGTTGATGTGGGCTGAATTGCATCTCTTCGAAAATCATGTGTTGAAGTCCTAAACCCCAGTAACTCACAATGTGATTATATTTGGAGATAGAGCCTTTACAAAGGTAATTGAGATAAAAAGAGCTCTTATGGGTGGGTCCTAATACAGTATAACTGGCGTCTTTTTTTGCTTATGTTTTTGTTTTTGAGACACAGTCTCACTCTATCGCCCAGGCTGGAGTGCAGTGGTGACAATTCAGCTTATTGCAACCTCTGCCTCCTGGGTTTTAAGCAGTTCTCTCTGCCTCACCCTCTGGAGTAGCTGGGATTACAGGCGCCTGCCACCATGCCCAGCTAAATTTTGTATTTTTGGTAGAGACAGGGTTTCGCCATGTTGTCCAGGCTGGTCTTGAACTCCTGACCTCAGGTGATCCACCCACCTCGGCTCCCAAAGCTGGGATTACAGGCACTGTGCCCAGCCTGGTGTATTTTATAAGAAGAGAAATTGGGACATGAGTAAGCACAAAGGGACTACCGTGCGAAGACACAGAGAGAAGATGGCCATGGGCAAGCCAAGGAGGGACTCCCAGGAGAAATCAACCCTGCCAACCCCTTGATCTTGGATGTTTTGCCTCCAGAACTGTGAGAAAATACGTTACTGTTAAGTCACTCAGTCTGTGATATTTTGTTATGGCAGATCTAGCAAACAAATGCAGTGGTGTGGCAAAAATAAAAGCCGGACGTACTAAAAAGTATTCAACAGTTTGGTGAAAATAAGATCCTACCTATTTCATATTTTTGTTCAGCATCTCAGCCATGAGGTTTGAAATGACCCGCCCCTCCCAAGTTTTCTCCATGCTACCATTGCCTCTGCTAAATGACCGCATGCAGAGGCAGTTAGATTTCCTACAAAATGCAAAATGCAGCAATTCCTGATGGGAATCTTTTTGTCTACCAGAAGTAATCTTGCATGGTAAGCTTCTTCAGGGGTTATGCATCACTCCATAGCAAATCATGGTGCTAAGGCAAACCCAAAAATTGTCCTAATTTTTCTCTCCAGGATAGTTATGGCTTCACCAGCTTTTGAAACATGTTATGTAAATACTTTCCCAAACATACTGTAAATTACCACACTACATCAATATTATAATGCAGTTCTTAGGGATAGATAAAGGTAAAATTGGGATGGGATAGAAGAAAACAAGTTCATCAGCCATTCCTGAGAGGGAGAAAATGAGAATATGGAACTGGGAGATATCAACAAAGAAATGGGGAACGCGAATTCAAATGGCCCCATTGCCACAGCATAACGAGTAGTCAGATCATTTTAATGGATGCATTTATAAATGAATAAAGGTGAATATGATTTTCTTGTGTTGTCTATACTTCTGCCTGTTTTTCCCATGTGTGAATTTTTAGCTTCAAAACCTTGCAAATATTAAATATATTTATAAGTATTTCATAAACCCAGCTAGATATTGACCGTATCTTCAGGATGGACCAATAAGTAACTTCAATTTTTTCATACATATAGTGTCAGTATTACAGTAGTCACTTAAGCAGTTATCATATTCATAGAAAATGTATTATTTTATAATTAGTTTGCATATTTTTATGTTTTCCAAGCTAGTGTGCAATCTGCTTGAAAGTGATGTATGTGAGTTTAGTTTACTAATGCGCTTATAAAATCTAATATTACTTAGAAATTTGCATCAAATTAAAAAGTTCTTTACAGGGAATTTGTAAGGGATAATTTACATTAAGATTTTTGTAGATGAGAGAACAAAGAGGCAACTATGAGCTCCAATATGATAATGGTGTTCACAAATTGGAAGTCCACGTAAGTAAAGTAAGTATATTAGCTGCCTGAAATTGAATTTGTGTTCATTTTAGGATTCAGTCATTGGTTTGAATTTTTTAAGTCCTCGACAGTTTATTTTTTCAATAATGTATAACAAATATTTTTAGACATCTTATAAATCCATCCTCGATTATTTGATATGTATTTTATTTTGCTGCTCATCAAAGAATCACTAGATTGTAAGAAACTCTGAGAAACTGTGCAATGAATTTCTCCTTCCAAGCTTAAATGAATGGCACTTTTTTCTTCTAGGAATTTTCATAGAAACACAACCTGAAATTATATCTATGACTAAAAGCTGAATCTGGTGACTGTTAAAACCAATTTTCCACACACCAGTACAATATTAAGCAAAACCAATATTTATTTTAATGTGTAATTTGAGCCCTGAGGCCTCTCTTTATAAAGAGGAATATTTTTTCTTTTCTTTTTTTTTTTAATTTGATTTTTTTTTGGAAAAGAAAGTAACATTTTAATGAACAGCTTTAATGTGAACTAATGTTAAGATCAAACATCGTTTCCAGAATTCGGGACTTACATATTGAACTTGATATTTTCATATTTATTTCAATTTTCTGAAAGGATAGGATAAACATACGTCTTAGCATACGGTTTAAAAAAGAAAAAGAAAACCTTTTGGATTAGAAGACGGTGGAGATCAGGAAGTGTTCCTTTGTTCTCAAAAGGAATGAGGAGAGTCAGAGTGTCGCTATTGCTTCTTGACATAAGGACGTCTTTGTTTTATGTCCTCTTTATTTCTGAATCCTGCAATACCATCACAGCAGAGTGCACTGTACACCGCTTTAAATGATAAGAGTTTCAATAGGCACTTTAGTGGAATTAAGAAAAATCTAACACTCTTCCACCGTGATGCCACATAGCTATCTTCGTTCTAGGTTGTCATGTCAGTAAATTGTATTGAATAGGCCTGAGCTTGTCTCAGCGTGATTGTGAAAAAACCAAACAACAGAACGAAGCAAGTACACGTTATAGGATGTATCTCGTGTTGGCAGAATAAACCAAAACTGACAATACGATTAATTTAACAACTTGCTAGAAACCAGATAATCAAAGGAATCTTGTCCCAGAAAGTCTGTGTGTGTGTGTGTGTGTGTGTGTATGTGTGTGTGTGAGTGATTTCTATTAATATTTGTGTTTCTTTTTCTTTTTTAAAAATCTCCCCTCTCGGTTGTATTTTAGCCTTCACGACTCCCTTAAGTGACTTTATCAGGGTTATAACTCTCTTCTTCGCCAAACATGTCTGCCAAGACTTTAAAGCGGGGTCCCCAGTCCGTCAGGTAGTCGTAGTCCTGGTCAGCTTCTGTGGTGAGAGAGTCTATAGAGCTGAGGGACTCGGCCACGGACCCAGTCCCTTCGTAGGCATATGTGGCCAGTGAATCGTACGGTGGGGCAGTTGGGTCCACATCATTTTCCTGTAGCCTTTGATGAATGAAATCCCTTATGTCTGTGTTATCTTCCACGGGTGGTCTCTGACGAGGTAAACAGAGAGAGTCTGGTTTTATATCCCTGCGAATTTTGTTCTCCTCAATCACTTTTGGGTTTCTCAGAGCCCCGATGTCGAAAGCCTGGGTATCTTCCTCCCCGCCTCCTTCATCATCGTAATGGATGACGTTGTCTCTGATGTCTTCTTTAGAGGTCATCAGGCTATCTTTTTTCTTCTGCCTTCGCAGCGCTACATACAGTACAACTATGGCTGGAACAAGACAAAAATTGCAATTTGAGAATAGAAAGCAGATAGGACATTTCATCTCTCCATAAAAATTAAAAATGATTAGGGGTGGCTGAGTTTCGTTAATGGCCTCCAAGTATTTTAGGGTCAGGTAAAAGTGTGTGTTGCAACAAAAGAAAACATGAAATAATAGTTATTCCACTCATACAGAAAATTGTTAGCACTAATACAAGAAAACTTGAATATTATCATCTATAAATAAGACTATCATTCATAGCTAACTTCCCAATTGGAACATTCCTTATTTTAAATTAGAAATTCATGTTTCTTACGCAATAAGCCCAAATCTTCACTGTGACAATTATTTTTATAGGCAATAAATAAGAAAGAGAGAAGTAGAGGAAAAGGAAAGATGGAAGGAAGGAAGGGAAGGGAAGGGAGGGAGGGAGGGAGGGAGGAAGGAAGGAAGGAAGGAAGGAAGGAAAGAAGGAAGGAAGGAAGGAAGGAAGGAAGGAAGGAAGGAAGGAAGGAAGGAAGGAAGGAAGGAAGGAAACAAGGAAAATATAAGGACTTTAGTTTATAAATCTTACAAACTAAAGCATCGATTTCATTTCTGTGTCCTGCCATATTGAGATAGTTTTTAAATCAAGAGCCTAGAATTCAGGTTACTTTCTTGAAACAATGTTTTAAAATTGTTAATTTATGTACTTTTATAATTAAAATCTCTCTCTACTTCCAGTTGATTTGAAACTCTCCGCTAAGTCAATGGTGTTTATTTCTTCTATGCATAGATACAAGTGACGACGTCAGTGCTCAGCTTTTCTTGTCATAATAACCCCTCTCCTCCATAGTGGTGTCAACAGGTGAAAGCTAATGTGTGTTTGGTTTACCATAGCAGAGTCTGGAAGACACCTGTCATAGAATTATAAAGTAGAGAAGAATGCATAATGATAAAATTTCATGTATTCTCTCTTCCTCCAAAATTAGAGATGGACTAGTTGGAAGGAGAGAGGAGATCCATGTAGAGCTTCTGTACAGTGGGTCTTGGGGAGATGTTTAGCACCCTACACTCCTCCCACGGGTTTATATTCTCCTCTCAGAACAAAGGACACTATTGTTTGTTCCTCTACTGAGTATGTGAGAGACTGCAGACCTCATGGAGCAGTCCCATACATAAAATGAGTTCAGAATCATCATGGCTGAGAAAGAAACTAGCTGGATGTGTCTGAGGTCCATTTAAAAGGGATCAAAGCACCATAACTCTGTGCTTCTTCTCACCCCAAAAAGGATATGAGAATGGCTGAGAACAAGCTAGTAGACCTAAAGGAGTGTGACATTGGTCAAGGAGGTCAAAGATTAGACGGATTTTTACGCAGACCTTATGGCTGGACAAAGAGTGTCAATATACACTGCTGTATACCAAAAACTCACAATGCCTAGAATAGTGCTGGAGCTCTGTGGATACTCAGGAAGTATTCGGATAAATGAGTGGCAGGTGGCAGTACATGATAAGGATGACCTGAGACCTGAGCAGATTACTTGCTACAGTGTATGATGGCCAAAGAGGCCAAAGGAGAACATCCTGAACATACCAAGCCATGTTAGGTTGATACTATCGACCCAAATAACAAACCGAAAGAGTTTCTCTGAAATAAAATATATTTATTTGGAAATAGAGTATAGCAATGAGAATGTGAGTGCCACAGTAAACTATGTGTGTGTTCAGGGAGATAAAGGAAGACAAAGGTTTTTAAAGAAAAAAATGAGGAGGATACATAATTGTTTTAAATAATTATCCTTGACTACAAAGATTAATAACAAGGGTGATGCCAGTGCAACATTGGACAGGCAGTTGCTGGGCAGATGTCCTGGCAGAAGTGATTTTGTACAAGGTTGTGATGGCCTTTGTGTGGGGCCGTGATTTTTACAGTTTTTTTCATTATCAGGCATATATGGGTGAAAACCCTCTCTCCATGGTCTTCTCTAGCTCTATTTGTCAGAATTTTCTTAACATTAGTGACTCCATTTTGATTCTGACAACTTTCACAATATAGAAATACTCCAGGACTCAGCTACAAGTGAAAGAGGCATATGAAAGAGAAAAAATTCATTTGATGTTAAACATCTAAATGATCTCATTACATTTCAGATGTGAAAATATTACTTGGAATATGTCCTTAAGGTTTATCTTAACACAAAGAGATGCCCGGGATAATTTATTATGAATTATAAGGAAATAAAGAATACTTTGCTCTGCACACCAAAGTTTCTCATGTGGAATTCACATCTACACCATGCCAATTGGACTAGAACTTCACCCTCCACATCAGCATGAGCTTCTGACTCAGGGAGTGCTCTCCACAAGCTACCATTTAATGCCTTACTCCGTGCCTTACATCCTACTAATTAATTTTTTTCTTTCCTAGAGGTAAAATCAGGTGTCCATATTTGTCAGATTATTTTTGGTTAATTAGTAAATATGCATATATAATTTGATTCCACAATACCCAGTTGTATATCTGTTGCCATTTGATTTTAAAGGAATGAGGTGTGATAGAAAATCTCTCTCTACTTTTGTGAATCTGGCAGTGGATTAAAAAATGGAGAAACTGAACAGAGTTGATGGAAGGGGGAACCCCCTAATAGGTTTATATTCAATCTCACCGAGATAATATAGAATACATTTACTTCAATGATTTTCCTTTGGAGTGTTTCCAGATATTTTATTCTGTTCTGTTCTAGTGGGAGTGGTTAGAATTTTGATGTAAGGAGATGCAAGAAAATGGAAGAATTACTTCTGGATGGCAGTTTAGACAGAAAAGACAAACAAATTTGAGGA
Source organism: Macaca mulatta (assembly GCF_049350105.2). Lineage (NCBI taxonomy): Eukaryota > Metazoa > Chordata > Mammalia > Primates > Cercopithecidae > Macaca > Macaca mulatta. Next base: position 23,089,487 of record NC_133411.1, read on the forward strand.
TTACTTTATGTTCTGTTTCTTTCTGTTCTCTCTTTTATTTTCCTTTCTTTATCTAACTGGAATCTGAGAACCATTGTTCATCAAGTATATTTTTTTAAAAAGATGATATCATCTCTTATTAGACAGCAGCAATTACTAGGATGTAAAACAAATTGAGAAGTTAGGTATGACATGTCCTTGAATAAAAGCTTGTTTACATGATAAATTGAGGAGAGAGATAGAGGAGAGAGAGGGGAAAAAAAGAAAGAGAGACCAAGCGAGAAAAAATTAACAATGATTAATATTGAAACCAACCTAAGAGTATAACAATGCATAGTAGAATTGCAATCAATGCCCCAGTGCTAAGTCCTACAGGTAGAAAAATTGCTTCCACATTACAAGACAGGATGGTGCCATCAGAGTCACATCTACAGACTCGAATAGTCATTGTGTTTGTGCTGCTCTGGACAGGGTAGCTGCTGTCTTCAATTATAACAGGGAGGAAATACAACTCTTGCTGCCTGCGGCTGTATCCATTTCTTCGGGTTTCAATCCCAGCTGTGTTGTCTACAAAACAGGACATTTATGGTAACATGGTTACTATGAGCTTCACTTCAAATCTTCAAGTTGGTATCTGCTCAATAGTAAGAAGCTCTTCTTGAATCAGGAAAAATGATTCTTATTTTCTTTATTTTTTTTTTCCCATTAGGAAAACTGCCAAAATATAATCAAAATAATCATTAGAGGAAAAATAAACATTAATCTTGTCTGGTAGGAGAATTAAATTTTCTGTTCAGAAAGATTATGGAATACTTTATAAGACAGAAAGTGAATTAAATTGATCAATTTGTTCCTGACATTGCAATCTCATTACAAAGTAATTTTGTAAATATTTTCATGCATAATAGAAAATATTAAACTATGAATGTAAATTATTTCACATAAGAACCTATTCTTTAAACTATATTAAAACCAATTGACTATTTTAAATTAAGAATTTTTCTGTCTACATGTTGTATATGTCTATATGTTTATAAATATATGTTATATATGTTTGTATGTGTGGGAATACTTTCAACTCTGCACATCAGCTGGAATAAGAAACATGGAAAGGAAAATAAGGTTTGTTAAAAACATTAAAAGTTGTAAACACCTTGAACTATAACAATCACTACTTTAATATAATTTAAAAAGTAATTCATTGTAATTCTGGTTAATTCAAAATCATATTTACTTGTAATAATGTGAGACAATAAAAATTACTACTTTTATATAAATGCAATTAATACTTCTATTGAAGGTGCTCTTTTGTATGCATTTTCTCTTTTATTTCTACACATATAAGCAGGAATTTTGTTTTATTCATAACAATATTTCATTTGTGTGTCAAAGTAACCCCTAGAAATGCTTTATTTTTAGAAATGTATCAATATGTAGTTTAGTATAGCTACGCATAGTACTTGAGAATAAGGTAAGATAACTTTAGAAAAGTGTACAATATGTTACAATTGTGCAAGTCTGTCACAAACATGTTTACTATTTCAATCAGATTTCATTTTTCTATTGGTAGACTTTAAATTAAACAACTGAAATTTAGGCAGGTTCTTCAGCAATAGGAAGCACCAAGATGAGAAAACTTTTTGGGATATGATTAGGGATGAACAAAAGGATATTAATTGAATCAAAATTTAAATATTAAGCAATTGATGGTTAAACACTTGAGTCTGTGGAAAAGGAACAGGCTAGGAGTGAAGTTCGTAATCTGAAATGAAAATGACTAATAGAAATAGAATGTCTGGTGTGTCTGCACTTGGGAGGAGGTAGGGATTTGGTATTCTTGAACTCAATGTATGTGTAAAATGGCAGCCTAACCCTTTTTAAAATGTTTATTTTCAACTTATTTATTTATTTTGAGATGGAGTTTCACTCTGTCACCCAGGCTGGAGTGCAGGGGATCAATCTCGGCTCACTGAAACCTCTGCCTCCTGGAATCCAAGCATTCTCCTGCCTCAGCCTCCTAAATAGCTGGGACTACAGGTGCCCACCACCACACCCAGCTAATTTTTGTATTTTTAGGAGAGATGGGGTTTCACCATGTTGGCCAGGCTGGTCTCAAACTTCTGACCTCAAGTGATCCATCCACCTTGGCCTCCCAAAGTGTTAGGATTACAGGCGTGAGCCACCACACCCAACCCAATTTATTATTTATTGAAAATTGATCATAACAAATTTATTGTGATATCTGTAGTGAGAAGAAAAAGACACACTATATTTTATTTCCTCTCTAAATGCTTTCTTTTCACTAAAAATACCTTACAAATCTAACTCATTATAAAACAAGGAACATGATAAATGGCACCTGAAATTTTGTGACAAGTACATGTTTAGTCCATGAGGAAGCACTCTGCTATGACGCAGTATCATCTGGTTCCCATTAACACGATTAATCTGAAGTGGATCTTTCAGCAAAGATACATTGTAGAAAATAGTCAACACTTGGGTTTGGTGAATGATGTGACTATCTACCTAGTTGCTGAAGCCTATGACCTGGAAATCTATTTTGTCTTATTACATGATATACACATATTGAAACTAGGGCATCTATCATGAAGTCTTATCAATTCTATTTCCATCCACTTGTCTCCATCCTCACAGTCAGTATCCTAATCTAAGGCTCTCACCCATTTCCTGCAATAACATCAGAACTAGTTTTATCTCCCTATGATATATGCTACATCCAAGCTGATTTCTCTATAATGTAAATATGAATATGTTATATTCTTGCTTAAACCTTTCAAAGACTACTAACATTATTGGTTTAAGTTATCTCCTGAAATAGCTTCTGGATAGGGTCACCATATGGTCCAGTTTGTCTTTGACAGACCTATTTTTTGTATGCTCTTGTGACATAACATTATTAATATTTCCCACTTTTTTATAAGTGTTTCAGTTTTTATGATAAAATATGTAGTCAGTCTCATTATAAATGACTTCAAGATTGGACCGCTGTTTCACTTACAGCCATTTCTCACATTGCATATTTTATTCAGCAAACCCTACTCAACTTCCTTCAGTGATAAAATGTGGAGACTCTGATTTTGTGGAGGCTGATTTTCTTTGCCTAATCATTGTAGCAAACTAATCTCTTCAAAACATCCTCTGATTCAATCATCATCATCACCATTTCAATATAATTTGTTCACTTGTTCTATATGCACTGAGTTTATAAAAATTTATCTTGTTATTATCGGGTTATAAAATCAGGTGTTTTGATGATTATTTTACGGAATATGGAAACTTAGAGGGCATAAAATACCCAAGGTTACAGACTAGTAAAGTCACAGATACCATTTAATACTCAACCTTAATATTTCTAATCCAGTGTCCTTTATATTTTGGTAATGGTTGTAATTGTAGCAGATGTAATAGCATTAGCAGTAGCAGCAGCAGTAGGAGTGCTGGCAATAGTAGTGGTAGTAGAAGAATAAGTGTACACCATGCAATACTTCACAGTCATAAAAAAGAATGAAATCGTGTACTTTGCAGCAACATGGATGCATCTGGAAGCCATTATCCTAAGCACATTGATACAGAAGCAGAAAACGAAATACCATGTATTCTCATTTATAAAAGGGAGCTAAACTTTGGGTACACAGAACACAAAGATGGCAACAGCTAACACTAGGCATGCCGAAAATGGGGAGAAAGGGAGAAGATAAAGGGTTAAAAAAAAACTGCTTATCAGGTTGCAGGTTCACTACTTCAGCAATGGGATCATTAGAAGCCCAAACCTCAGCATCATGAAATAGACCCATGTAACAAACCTGCACCTGAATCTAAAATTTTAAAAAGTAAAATTAAAGTTAAAACAAGTTGTATTCCCTATCATGTTAAATAATAGATATAGTCCACATTTAAAGTGTAATGTTTCTATTCTTTGCAGGTAGAATTATTTATCTGCAATTGTTAAGTGGCTTTTTTTTAATGACTAGAGTTTCATTTACACTAATGTGTAAAACAAATTTTACACAAATTTATTTTTAAAGAGTTTCATTCCTTCCTTTCCATTCATCTTTAAGTAGCAAATTCTCATTATAAACTATGCAAACCATGTCTCCCCCTCCCTCTAAATAAATAAATAAAAGTGTAAGTGTAACCATGATGGCACTGGTGGTGGCTAAAATGATCTTGATGGTAACATGTTTTAGGCATTTTGTTAAGGCTTTGAAAATATGATTTTATTTAATAAAAAATACTATGGGATTGACTTGATTTAGTAAAATTGTATACATTAAGAGTCTGTCATTTTGGTAGTAATGGAGCAGAAATGAAAACCTATATCATTTCAAATATAATACCTGCATTCTTTCAATTTATTTTTTATTTTTTATTTTTTTAACCTTTATTTTAGATTTGAGGGTAACGTGAAGGTTTGTTACATAGGTAAACATGTGTCATAGGGATTTGTTGTATGTATTATTTCATCACCCAAGTATTAAGCCCAGTGCCCAGTAGTTATGTTTTCTGCTCCTCTCCCTTCTCCCATCCTCCCTCCTCAAGTAGACTCCAGAGTTTGTTGTTTCCTTGTTCCTGTTCCCAAGTTCTTATCATTTAGCTCCCACTTATAAGTGAAAACATGCAGTATTTGATTTTCTGTTCCTGCATTAGTTTGCTAAAGATAATAGCCTCCAGCTCCATCCATGTTCCTACAAAAGACATGATCTCATTCTTTCTCATGGCTGCATAGTATTTATACACACACACACACACACACACACACACACACACACACACACACCCAACATTTTCTTCATCCAGTCTGTCGTTGATGGGCATTTAGGTTGATTCTGTCTTTGCTATTATGAATAGTGCTACAATGAACATTTGTGTCCACATGTCTTTATAATACCTGCATTCTTAACCTGTGCTGTACTGTGTTATTCTAATAAAACAGTTTCTAAAGAGCTCCTTATTAGTAAGTATAAGTAATGTGCATTTGGGACAAATGATATGTTTAAAACAGGGAAAACATTCAATTTCTCAGAGACTCTTTTATTTGCTTGACTCATTGAGAGACTGTCCACATTTACAATGGAAGCAACCTGCCTTACTAGACAGTCTATATAGATTAAATATTTAATTTACTACTTGGTATAGAATTTTGCCTTTCTCATATAAGGATTTCATATTTTCTGAAAATGAGTGCTTCAAAGAAAAGTATTGATTCCTCCCTTTGTGCCTTTTTACAAAGATACATGATAAGAGGTAAATTTTTCTGTGGTTACACTTACTTCTGAAGTCACGAACTGTAAAATTTGGTTTGATAGCAGCCTCAGGTGATAATCTAAAGGAGAATTGTTGCCCAGCAGGTGAAAGATCTCGGTCTGCAGCACTGACTATCTGAATTATCTGAAACAGAGTTGAGATTAAACTTGAAGTCGGTCGTCAGTTTCAAAGAGGACTTTACACACCAGGCTACTAAATGTATTTAATGAAACATGCAAGTAGACAGAAATGACACTTTTTGAGTCAATAACAGTAGGTCAATTATTTACACATAATTTTTATAAAGAAATTTCTAACATTTACAGGGAATAATGACAGGCACAATTACAGAACATGGGCTAATTTCAAATTGATACCTGCGTAACTAAAAAGGTAACCAGCATTAAAAATTCACACTAATAAGCAAAGTAAAATTAAAATGTACTTGCTTGCATTTTAAATTAGATCAAATAAATGCTTTCTAGCCTGAATATAAATATGCTTACTGAAAACAAAATCTCTGGTTATCTAAAAGCCCTTGTGATAGCAAAATTTTAGTATGAGTTATGTTTTGTAACAATGGTTCTATTTTCATAAATAAATAAAATGATGAGAAGGAGAGATATAAAAGCAGTATATCTGCTTTCATTATGTTTTTCTTCATTCGGTAGGAATACAAATTGTGTTTTCAAAGAATTTTTAAAAGAGTAAGCACTATCGTTCCTGTTACAAAACTTTTCCTAAATTGCTCCCATACATTGTGTATCTTACAGTTAAAAGCCTGGTACTTCAATGAAATGCCCTTAAATACTCAGAGAATAAAAATAACTTCTGAGAATCAACCTGTGAAATTTACAATCCATTAAATAGATAAGCAAGTAAAAATGGCGTTGAGGCATGTATTTATTAACATATCCAATGGCTGTGCATCAGACAGAATTTCAGGAAGTGTATGTGAGAGATGACAAGGGCAGAGTGTTGGCCAGATAATCATGCTCTCAGACTACATTTGAATATGCAAGAGGAAGGCTCTAGATTTCAGACACTATATCCTGGTCCCAGTGTGTAAAGCATGCATTACGTGATCTTACATTGATGCTATTAAGCATGAGAATTCAGTTAAAACCCAATTTTATGACTATGATCTATGTTCCTGTTTATCTGCACACACACATGGATAGATAGATGATAGATTTGTAGGTAGGTAGATGGATGGATGGATGGATGGATGGATGGATGGATGGATAGATAGATGATAGTTATGTATGTAGGTGGGTGGATGGATGGATGGATAGATGGATGGATGGATGGATGGATAGATAGATAGATAGATAGATAGATAGATAGATAGATAGATAGATAGATAATCACTGGGACCTTGGATATACAGTGCAATGTTAGTAATTTCTAATTTAACAAGTTAATTGGTACTCTTGTATGAATTTTGATTTCTTGTCTTAGTGTGAATTAGTCACACAGACTCTATTTAAGCTTTAAAATTGTCACGGGGAGGCTTTCATTATTCAGCACCAAAGTCTAAATCATGGGATGTGTCTACTTAGTCAGTGAATCACCACACAGACCCTATGAAACCAACTTTCCTTCACTTAGACCAATGTCTACAGATCACTCTATTTCACTGATAAAATTTCTATATATTATTTGGGGACTGGCTGCCAAATTTTGCCTCTAACTGTTATAAACTTGTACCATTTATTAAATTAAATGTATAACATCAAAATCTATCAAGAATATAACTCTAGAATAAAGAAAAGTCCTTAAGAACAGCATATAGATATGAAGACTTTGTTATAGACTGGAACTCATCTGGAAGTGTCACTTGGGAGTCCCTGCCCCAAGGAAAACAGCTCCCATATAAATCTTCACTGATTTACATAGCATCATCTTTCCTCCTATTCTTATTTTTTCAGAATAAATACATGAAATGTAGATGATCGACAGGCAGATAATAGATAGTAGCATAATCCAGAGGAGACAGTTCCTCTGCATAGTTCTTAGGCCAGTGGCAGAATGGCAGGGCTCAAAAACTGAAAATATATACATTGCTCATATATAGCTTTCTTACATATTACAATATATTACAATTAATTTCTCATATATTACAATCCCTGAAAACTCAATGGACATTTCAGGGTTATGCTTTGTAGAAAAGTATGGCTCAATTGGACACAAAAAGCCCCAGAAATATATTTTAGAATAAGAGTCTCTAAGAATCCAAGATATTCTTCAAATTTTTGTTCAGATATGAAAAAATAACATTGATTTCAACTAATTTCCTTTTCTCAACTCAACAAATCCTTTAATTTATTGGACAAACATACAGCATTAAATGGAGCTCTATTCCCGAAGGCTTCCATTTGGAGCATTAGAAATGAAATTCTAATTGATCTGAAATCATTGATATCCTCAATCATCTAAAAGCTAAAGAACTGGGTTTTTTTGGTCTTTGTTTAGTGAGGTATCCTGAAAGTGGAAAATAGCTAACTTGATGAATTTTGGTGAACCTCTTCAAATTCCCAAAACAACCAAATTGGGTTATTTATTTGGGCCCAAATATTTTTGTAGCAACTAGGATTTCAGAAACTAAAGAAAGCTGTAGGCTCATCCCATATAAATTGTGTATGCACTTAAGGTGATACATTTTAAGTGCATTCTGTGCCCATCCAAAATTAAGGATGCAGATTTCTTACTTGAGAAAATATCACAAAATGAGTTATGATGTTAGAAGATTAATGAGTCCCCAAATTATCAAGTGGAAGAGTAAAGCAGCACAGTCTACTAGAAGTTTCCATGGTTATGAAAATATTCTATGTCTGCAGGCACCAAAATAATATCTACTCACCACATATTGAGCACTTGAAATGTGGTTAGTATGAATGAGAATATAGTTTTTAGTTTCATGTAATTTTAATTTTATTTTAATATCTATACAACTAGTAGACATCACAGGTTTAGAACTATGGGACAAAGGTTCCGCTAAGTGATGTAAAGCATGGAAATTGAAAAAGATACTAAAGATTAAAGAATGACTTTTTTCAACAAAATACTCTTGTAAATATCAAGATTTATTTCAAGAACTAAAACTTCAATTTACTCAAGTGAATAGTTATGCTATTTAAAGTTGATCAAAAATAGAATAAACCAAAGCATACCAATGCATTTTCCATTTTGTCCATTTGGAATGTAAGTCCACAGTATTAGATTAAACATATTTTTGTTTCATGACATACTCTTTTAAAAATACCCATGTCTGATTCCCTTTATATTATTCCTTTATTCATTCATAAGACTTTGGGGGGAAAAAATAGAAGAAAAAACGGCAACCTACCACCACCTAACATAAAACCATTCACAATCAGTTTCATTAACTTTGTGGTCTTCTTTCCTCATAACATCTTCCCACAACTACATCTTCACAGAATATATTAACTTCATAAGAAAAATGAAAGTCAGACATTTAAAATAACCCAGATGTTCTCCTCAAGGCCACCAGAGAGGGAAGCTTTGCGTTTTCAGGTTAGATTAAAAGATTTGTTGTGCAACTAATACAAGCACGTGAGCAAAATAAGAAATATACTGGGAGAATGCACTCTAAAGTGACTGGCTTACTGGGTTTATAGTCACGAGTTCTTTAGAAATTTGTGAGTGTGGGCTAGGCGCGGTGGCTCATGCCTGTAATCCCAGCACTTTGGGAGGCAGAGGCTGGTGGATCACGAGGTCAGGAAATTGTGACCATCCTGGCCAACATGGCGAAACCCCGTCTGTACTAGAAATACAAAAAAATTAGCCGGGCGTGGTGGCCGGTGCCTGTAGTCCCAGCTACTCGGGAGGCTGAGGTACAAGAATCACTTGAACCCGGGAGGCGGAGGTTGCAGTGAGCAGAGATCACACCATTGCACTCCAGCCTGGTGCCAGACTGAGACTCTGTCTAAAAAAAAAGAAAAGAAAAGAAAAAGAAAAAAAGAAAGAAAGAAATTTGCGGGTGGATCACTTGAGGTCAGGAGTTCAAGTCTAGCCTGGCTAACAAGGAGACACCCCGACACCCATCTCTATTACAAATACAAACAATTAGCTGGGTGTGGTGGCACATGCCTATAATCCCAGCTACTTGGGAGACTGAGACAGGATAATCACTTGAACACAGGAGGTGGAGGTTGCAGTGAGCCAAGACTGTGCCATTGCACTCCAGTCTGGGTGACAGAGCAAGACTTCGTATCAAGAAAAAAAAAAAAGAATTGAAAAGAAAAGAAATTCAACAGTAGGAGAATAGAAAAACATAGCAGAATCCACAAGTGTAGACCTTTATACAAAGAACTTTCACGAAGCAATCAGTACTTCCTCCATGTAGTATCACCTCCACATCCATTCATCTATATCATTAATTCACAAGAGTTTAATATCTTTTATGGTTTATTTTATGAAAGGTGTGATTCAGAAAAATAAATATATGTGTATACATTCATGTCTGGACTTATAACTTAACATACATGCATATGGTGGGTCTTTATACACTCAAGAAACAATATTTATAAGATACCTGTCCTGGCTTGGCATTTTCACACACGGCTGTCTCATATGGCACAGATATTTCTGGAGGAAATTCATTTACATCTAGGACATTAATCAGTATATTGACTTTGCTGGTTAATAAAGGGTTACCTGTTAAAAACATATAAAGATAAAAGATGATTACAAAATACGGTCAGTTATTGCTCCTACAATAAATGGTATTTAAATTAAAAAAAAAATCAGCCTTTATACAGAATGAAAAAAATCCTTCTTCTTTTAGGAAATTCTGGGGGTTCCAACTACAAGTTGATTAAAAAAAACTACCTTTTTATCATCTTGTAGTTGGAACCCTTAGAATTCAACACCAAAGTAAGGCCAACTATTTAACTGATATTTTAGCAACAAGTGTAGCCCTTTCTAAAAGAATGACTAAGCTATTGTACCAGGGTTAGTTCACAGAATGAATCTTTACCAACAGTGATATTTTTCCTCAGATAAAAAAATTGTCTATGTTGTACCCACATAATGAAAACGTTATTGGTTGAATAATCTACATATTTAAATGACTCACTCAAAATGATTCCTCCTAGAAGATTCCTCCTGAAAAGAAGAATTATAACCAAAAAAAAAAGAGAGAAAAAAGGCTCTTTATAAATGAAAAGTATTAAAAAAACCTAAGGAAGTAGAAATAAGAGACGGATTATGGAAAGCTATATACTTCCTTAAATTACTTGCTGGTGATAAAAAAGGAAGTAATAAATGTTTTTGCAATAACTTCCTTCTTCCTACTTCCTAGTATCAAAAAGACTGTCAGTTTGACAAGATGCCTCTGCCAAAATCCCGTCACAGGTTTTGGTCCCAACCTACGGATTATTATCTGGATCTCTGTCATTTACTGAATAAAACTAGAAAATAATTAAATAAACCAATAAAGCAAAAATAATGTACCTATTTGAACTTGTGCAATATATAATTTTACCTTACGAAGTGTTACAGATGGATAAACTGTTGCACATTGCTGAAAGACCTCTTGCCCAGAGGCAGAAAACTAAATGAATGAGGAGTTTAGATCCAAACCCAGGATTACGAAAATGCAAAGACCATGTTTATTCCATCATACCTTCTCTATTGATTGGTTTATGAGTTAAACTCTTCTGCAATGCCACCAAAGACTTCTAATATTATTTTAGATGTCTATCTAGAATACTTCAAAGAATGCATACAAAATCGTTCCACATGACTGATTTTGAAAGGTATACAATATCTTGCTTATTTAAAATTCATTTAAAAAATACACAACAAGCATTTGACACAATAGCTTTAACAGCATTCTCATATTCACATATGACAGTGAAATTCATTATTTGCACCAATACCAGCACAGATAACATAAATTGCTTATAAATGGTTCGTTCTTATAACACCGGGTGTGCTTATAAAAGGTAGATTAATAATCTTGGAGAATTATTCAGAAAATACATATTATTTAAAAATTGATATTGGTCACAAGCCATGATCTTATTTGATAGAAACTTTTTAGCCCTTTTTTCACAAGCTATTTCACCTTTCTTTAACTCAGTTTCCTTGTATGAAACATACGGTTTTCATAGGCCCTGCTTCACAGTGGTGTTGCATTAAATGAGATGGTATTTTACAAGGTGTTTGATAAATTTTGGTAAATATCATTACTCTTATTACCATTTACACTTTGTGGGGATGATCAAGATCTGTTTCTGTTATTGCTACTCATTATCTGCATAGTATAAAATATAAATAAAAGTCAACAAGTTGGTTAAACTAGGTTTACTTTTCTAAAGAAACTGGAAATTATAAACAACAGCAATGCCTAATGCCTAATACTTTAGAATCTTTGCAATGTACATATATTCAAAAGCACATTACAAAGATGAACTCACTTAGACTTTACAGCAACTATGATATAGGCATTATTTTTATCTCCATTGTGTATGTGAAACTCTGAAGAGATGAGAATGTAACTTCTCAAATATCATAAGTTGAAAGTGGTAAGGCTAGGTTTTGATTCCAGCTGTTCTGATTCCACAGCTCATGCTCTTAAACTCTATCATATATTGAGCTTTAGATGAAAAAATAAACCACTTTGACAAGCATATAGCTACTTACAAAAAGACGACTAATTCATTTTATAAAGTTTAGTCAATGAATGCGAATAACTTAAACTACTCAACATCTGGGCAATGTAAAACTCAGTTTCTACTTTTTATTTTACATGGTATATAATGTATGAGTCCTGCAGCTACATGAAAAGGAAAATATCTTTTTTACTTTTTTTCAGTATTACGGTTTTGTTTTATTAAGTTGATGTGACAATCGGATATCTTCCACAGGGGACAGGAGTTTTCCTAGAGATTTATGATATAAGAAAAGGTTATTAAAATGAATTTAGGCCTGGTTTATCCATCAAAAATTAATTCTGTTCTGCTAGTTGTAAATTATTTTCTATCCTGCAAAATAAATTCTAATATCTGTTATGAGTAAATGGTCCCAAACTTATTCTTAATACTGTAATAATTTTTTATTAACAGTGTTTCCCCAAAAGTACTATTGGCATTTTAGCTATGACAGTGTTTTGTTCAGTGAAACTTCCCTGAGCACTAGATATCCTATAGGATATCTCAATTCCTAAAGATTAAATGTCACAAGGCATCATTGTGGCAATACAAAATAAGTATCCAAATAGAGATAAAATAACAAAAAACATGTTTACATTGTTGAAAATGAGTAACAAGTTCATCTGTTTAATAATATTACTCTCTCTTCTATCATATATTTTCAAAACTTTTCATAATTAAACATTAAGAATGTCACCTCATATTTTTAAGTGGCCGTTTGAGAAGCAATACCATCTCAGTTTTAGAACTACTATACTCAAATATGAATTGAAATTTTCACAAGAATGAATAATGCATAGGAGTAATACAGTATTATTAATTTATATAGAGAGATATTGTACTAAATTATTTTGAAAAGTAATGACCTATTTTCTTACTGACTCATCTAATCAATATTTGGGGCAGCAATGATGAAATTCATTTAACCTCGATTCAGCATGAGTATTATTATACAATTATTTGAAAATAACACCATGTGGAAATTAGTTACTGTTGAATACTTACGAAGGAAATTGAATTATGAACCTAGTAAACATTAAATAATCAAAGTCTTACACAATTAAGTGTTAAGTTCCTAATAATGAAACCATTTAAATTCTAATTATTATTGTTCCACATTGCCTATGTTTAATAGATAGTTACTTACTAATTTGAGGCTCATGTTAGATAACAAAGAAATAATTCTATGTTTGTCCCTTATACCTTCACAATGATTTGTTAGATCTTCCTCTCTCTATCTTTCAATAATATCAGAATCAGATCTTACACTATTTTGAGTCAATTCGATTTAGAACCTATTTTATTATTAATATTTTAAAATACAGCTTAAACTAAGAGAAAAAAGGGAAAATAATAAATTACCAAAATCTGAGATGAATTCATTACTTCTCATCATTATAAGTGAAATAAAAAATGATAAAGGAATATGCTAAATTGCTTTATGAAAGAACATAGTTAACATAGGTGAAATTGACAAATTCCAACAAAACGCAAATTACCAAAACTGACTCAAGAATAAACAGAAAATCTTAACATAGTTAAAACAGTGAAGAAATGAACTTGTAATGAAAAATCTCCTCACCAAGTAAAGCCCATGCCCGGGAGGCTTCACTGGGGAATTCTATCAAATATTTAAGGAACAAATAATATTTTCTTACAGTTTATTTCAGAAATAGAGGAGGAAGCACTTACCACCTAATCCTATGTGCCTTGATACAAAAACCGATTTAAAAAATCACAAAAGCCCAAATCACTGACTATTGTTTCTTATAAACTTAAGTACAAATATTCCTTAACAAAATAGTAGCTAATTAATTCCAGCAGCAAGTTATACAGATAATACATTATGATGAATGGGTGTTTATCCTAGGGACACAAGGTTGATTCAACATCCAAGAACAATCTCCATATTAATACAAGGAAGAACAAAATGTTACAAGGCTATCTCAATAGACTTGGAATTTGCATTTGACAAAACCCTAGTCCATTCATGATAAAAACACTCAAGAAATAATAAGTAAAAGGCAGCTTCCTCAACCTGATAAAGTATGTCTATGAGAAACTAATATCATGGTAAAAGACATTTTTATTCTAACACTGTGCACAGAATAAGAATATGTGCTCTTGAAATATATATACATATATCTCTAACATTGTCCTTGAGGGTTTTATGCATTGAAATCAGACCCAAATATAAATTTTTAAATGGTATCCAGATAGAAAGAAAGAAAATGATTATTACTTAAAGATGACATGGCCTTGTAGATGGAAAATCTTAGTGAATCTGCAAATCTTACAGATATAATAAAGGAATACATCAAGTTCTTGGGATAGGAGATAAATGTAAAATGACAATTATACACTTAATATACCAGTAAAGTCCAAATTTGTTAGTCCATTAATTACCCTTCCATACTCAAAGGAAAGGAGGATAGACCTCGCTTCTTGACCAAAGAAATGTCAGCTTCATTGTCAGAAGAACATGTCATATAGGATAGATTTTTAGGTGTGACATAATTAGAATTCATAATCAAAAATCTCTTTTAGAAATGAGTTCACTGGGAACTGCCATTGCAACCTTTGATAAACCCTGGAAAACATGAATTTTAAATATAAAAGAGAATTTTGGTGTTATATAAACTTACAGTTCTCATGCTATTCTTCTTAGTGCTAGGTGGTTTCATGAGGAATAAAGAGAAGCTGTTAGCATTACCCACTATTTTCTTGATGTAATCAATTGAGATTCCATGTAAGATTTTATCTGACAAAGTGTCCTGCTCATCTACAAAGTTTGAAAACTATAGATGCATAGATATCTATTGATAGATGAAAAAACATTGATATAATCTTTCCTATGATTTCTGTTAGAGTCAAGACAGGAATCCAGATCTTCTCACAGTTTCTCCATGCTCTATGATAGCTATTAACTAACTCAGCAAGAAGATGGAATGCCTGAAATCTACCAATATATATGATGATCACTTATCCTCAATGAGTCACATTCAGAACGCATCTAACCACCAGGCTTTGAGGAAGCCCACTTTACATTCAAAGGACAAGGCAGAGCTTCTTAAAATTGTACCTAGTAGATGTGTTTCCAAGAACCAAATGAGAAGTGTAATTGAACATGTTTTGAAAATGGCAAAGTACTAATGAACACAAGGTTCTTGTTAGATTAAAATACACTGGAGTTATTTTGTTTCTTTATTTAAAAATAACATCTCTTTGGAATAACTGTAAGAGTTAAAATTCGGCCAGGCATGGTGGCTCATGCCTGTAATCCCAGTACTTTGGGAGGCCAAGGCAAGTGGATCACTGGAGGTCAGTAGTTTGAGACCAGCCTGGCCAACATGGTGAAACCCACTAAAAATACGAAAATTAGCTGGGCATGGTGATGGGCACCTGTAAGTAATCCCCATTACTCGAGAGGCAGAAGAATCGCTTGAACCCGGGAGTTGGAGGTAGTAGTGAGCCAAGATTGTGCCATTGCACTCCAGCTTGGGCGACAAGAGCGAAAGTCCATCTCAAAAAAAAAAAAAAAGTTAAAAATTCAGTGTTGTGATTTCTCAAAGAACTGGAAACAGAATTACCCTTTGATCCAGCAATCCCGTTATTGGGTGCATACCCAGTGAAATATAAATTGTTGTACCGTAAGGACACATGCACGTGTATGTTCATTGCAGCACTATTTACAATAGCAAAGACATGGAATAAACCCAAATGCCCAGCAACGGTAGACTGGAGTTTTAAAATGTGGCACATATACATAATGGAATCCTATGGGGCCATAAGAAAGAATGAGATCATGACCTGTGCAGAAACCTGGGTGGAGGTGGAGGCCATTATCCTAAGCAAACTAACACAGGAACAGACAACCCAATGCCATATGTTCTCCCTTGTAAGTGTACTTTGAGTATATATGAATGCAAAGAAAGGGATAACAGACATCAGGGCCTACTTGAGGACAGAGAGTGGTGAGAGGGTGAGGATCAAAAAACTATTACCTAGTGACAGAATAATCTGCACGTCAAACTCCCATGAAAAGCAATTTACGTACATAACAAATCTGCACACGTACCCTTGAACCTAAAATGAAAGTTTACAAAAAAAAGTTTAAATTCAATTGTGTGACTGTGTTCTAAATTACAACTACAATAGCTTCAAGAACAGAATCTTAGCCTTTTATGCCACGAAACTGAATTATACTAGTGCAAACTCAGTAAGATATAATAAATGAATGCTATCGGTTGATACAGGCTTTCTTTGACTTTTCTCTTTAGTTCAGTTACTTTTAAATGGCACATTAAATTACTCCATGTCTAAAATAATCTGTAGCTATCTGGGAAATCCATAAAGATAATGTATTCATCAATACACTTCTGTGACTCCATAAAGGTGGATTCAAAGATTTTCTGATGGGCAATTGGTTGAGAGTGTTAAGTTATTATTTAAGGACCTGGAATCAATAAAAAGGAGTGTCTGGGTTAAGATAAGGGGTTGTGGAGACCAAGGCTCTTATTATATAGATGAAGCCTCTAGATAGAAGGCTTCAGAGACCATAGATGGTAAATGTCTCTTATCAGACCCAAAAAGGTACTAGATTCTTAGTTAAATCTCTCCGGGATCAGGAAAAGACCTGAAAAGGAAAGAAAACTATCTACAGAATGTAAATTTTCCCCCATGAGAGAGAGCACTGCAGGTCCATTTCAAAATATGTCAAATAAATATATTTTGGGGTAAATTACTTTGATTCCTTTTAGGGTCTGGCTATCTGTCTTGTCATGTGATGTTACTAGAGTCAGGGTAAAATTTGTTATCTTATTGCTACAAAGAGTCTGTTTAGTCATTCATAAGATCTTTGTTTTAATGTTATTGCTGGTCAGTTGTGCCTGATTTCCAAGAGGAAGAGAGTATCGTGAGGCATGTTTGACTCCCCTTCCCATCATCATAGCCTGAGCTAGTTTTTCAGATTTACTTTGGAATCCCCTTGGTTGAGAGGAGGGGTCCATTCAGTGAGTTGTTGGGCTTAGAATTTTATTTTTGGTTTACACTGTAACCAACATAAATTTTCAAAAATACTGGTAAGATCAATTTCTGTCTTTGATTATATCTCCTCAGTGGGTACATTTTTGCTTCAGGATAAAAATCAAAATATCAGAATATGCTGAGGAAAAAAATCGTATTTGTCATCTGGATTTTCTTCATTATTGGGAGGCAAAAGGTATGGTGAGAGACAGAGACACAGACACCACAGAGAGAGGAGTTACACCTCGTACTCATCCTCTGTTTCTTTTTATTTTTCTTTCCTATTCTGAAATTCTGTATATTCTTCTGAATATTTTATGCTTTCTTCCACTTCTAGAGTTTGATGTATGCTATTTCTGCCAATGAAATTATCTTTTTACCTTCTTCTCACTATTATTCCCCTAAGTTTTATGCTTCTCAGTTTAGATGCCATGTTACTGCAGCAGATTTCCCAGGTATCTTTCTGTCTGCTCCTCTGACCCCCTGCTGCTTTGCTTCTTTTCTGTGTTAACATTTTAATGCACTGGGAGGCCAAGGCTGGCAGATCACTTGAGGTCAGGAGTTTAAGACCAGCCTAGCCAGCATGGTGAAACCCGACTTCTATTAAAAATAGAAAAACTATCCAGGCAGGGTGGCACACACCTGTAACCCCAGCTACTCGGGAGACTGAGGCTCAAGAATCACTTGAACCTGGGAGGCGGAGGTGGCAGTGAATAAAGACCACGCCACTGCACTCCAGCCTGGGTGATGGAGCAAGACTCTATCTCAAAAACAACACCAACAACAAACCATTTTAGTGCAGTATTCTAATTGACAGTTCACTATGTCTGATGTCCTTTAGGCTGGAAACTCATCTGAGGAAGACATTATTTTTATTTTTTGTAAAATTTGTGTCTAGGGAATAAATAAACAAATGAGTACTAAAATGTTGTTGTTATATTCATGATAAATATTTTCTTGAAATATTAATACATAAAAGTTGTGATATAATAATGTTGATTTACATATATTAATTATGTACATATCCATATGTTCCAGAAAGTACTGTAGACCATGAGATTTAAAGATGTATCAGAGACCGTCTTTTTTTTATTATTATTTGAGATGGAGTCCCACTCTGTCACCCAGGCTGGGGTGTAGTGGCATAATCTTGGTTCACTGCAACCTCTGCCTCACGGGTTCAAGTGACTCTCCTGCTGCAGCCTCCCTAGTAGCCGGGACTACAGTCACATGCCACCACGTCCGGCTAATTTTTGTAATTTTAGTAGAGAAGGGGGTTTCACAATATTGGTCAGGCTGGTCTCAAACTCCTGACCTCAGGTGATCCACCCGCCTCGGCCTCCCAAAATGCTGGGATTACAGGCATGAGCCACCGTGCCTGGCCCAAATAGAGTCTTTGATACTTAGAAGTTCATACTAAGAAGTATGAACTTATAAGTATTATCATATACTATATCATATTGAATCTATTCCTATAGTAATTAGATTCAATATGATATAGTATATGTCAACAAAATAACATTTCCATGTAAAAATATTTTCTAATTGTGAATTCTCTCTTGTATATGATGTTAAAAAGAATTTTATCTACATGTCTAAATATAATTTTTATCCAAATTTCAACCTTTAGGTGAAAAGTTCATCATGTAGTTTTAATTTCCTGTGATAATGAGATACTAATTAAGAAAAATATAAGCCTGGCATTATAGTTTTACATGTGATTTTGATGGAGCAATTAGATTGATTTAAAGTATTCCTAAGCAGTTTGATTACAGTAATGTACCCATAAGCTGCTGAAAATTTAAGATAAAATATAGTCTATCACAACATAAATTTGGATTTCATTACATTTACATAACATAATAATGAGAAAAAATGGTATTATTTCTAAATTAAATTGATGATTATGGTGATGTTAATGATTATTATTTCCCATGTATATGATACATTACAGTGCTTTAGGAAATGATGTGAAAACTTTATCAGTGAGTCTCGCTTTGAAGTATTACTCTTTGAAGTTGTGATGGTTAATTTGAGTGTCAACTTGATTGGATTGAAGGATTCAAAGTATTGTTCCTGGGTGTGTCTGTGAGGGTGTTGCCAAAGGAGATTAACATTTGAGTCCGTGTACTGGAAGATGCTGACCCACCCTCAATTCGGGTGGGCTCCATCTTATTAACTGCCAGTGCACTTAGGATAAAAGTGGGCAGAAGAACATGGAAGGACTAGACAAGCTGAATCTTCTGGCCTCCATCTTTCCCCTGTGCTGGATCCTTCCTGCCCTCAAATATCAGACTCCAAGTTCTTCAGCTTATAAACTCCTGGACTTGCACCATTGATTTCCCTGGTGCTTTTGGGCCTTCAGTCACAGACTGAAGGCTGCACTACTGCCTTTCCTACTTTTGAGGTGTTGAGACTTGCACTGGCTTCCTGGCTCCTCACCTTGCAGATGGCCTGTTGTGGGACTTCACCTTGTGATCGTGTGAATCAATTATCCTAATAAACTTCCCTTCTTATATTCATCATTCCTAGAAGTTCTGTCCTTTTAGAGAACCCTGACTAATTCAACTTTTAGTACCAGGAGTGGTTCTAGAGAAATATAATTATAAGGACGAATTTCTTTAGCTGGTTTTGGGGTTTCTGGAGTTGGCTGCTTAATATGATGAGACTCAAAAATGCTAAGGAGTTTGCTTCTAATAGTATGGAGAACACTGATAGTCCTTGGTGTGAACTGTTTAGGGAGTTATGCAAAATAAATGAATTTTATACTCCTGATTCATTGCTCATGAGAGGCAAGGAGTTTTGTGACTCTGTACATAATACCTTTGACCATATGTGGAGAAGCAAGAAACATAATGAAGTTAGTTGTTCACCAGACAAAGTGATGAAGGAAAACAATAAACTCAGGGAGTCTAACTCCTGGGTCCAGAAGCAGATGCTGAGCCTCAAATTTTCTAAGATTGCCCTGAGTGAGAGTCTTATCTCCTATAGAGAAAAAGCTGAAATTGTGGAAAATCAGACAAAAGGTCTTATCATGAGAGTAGCTGACCTGCAACAAAAAGTACATGCACAGCCTTGTCAGGTGATTACTGTTAAAGTGAGGGCATTGGAAAAGAATGGGACCCTGCACCTGGGAATGGGAACCAGTGAGAGGGCCCTGATAAAGGTAAGGACACAGCTTGTAAACCCTGATAAGCCTTTATTGTCAGAGGAAACAGCTTTCCCATTCCCAGTGGTGGCAACATCCCCTCCCCCACCCACACTGCCATCAGCCTTTCCACATTTGTCTGAGGAGATAAAGCCTGCACTGCCTAAGGCAACAGTGATGGCCTCCCATGAGGCAGTTGTCAGACCAGACAATGTTGGTACTCTTCAGGACCCACCCCCAACACCCCTGTTTGCTTCTAGACTTATAACTAGACTAAAGTCCCAACGGGACCCTAGAGGTGACTTTCAGAGGGTAATCCACAAGGAGGTACACTAACTCCAAAAGAACTTCTTGAGTTTTCTAATTTATATAAGCAGAAATCTGGAGAACAGGCATGGGAATCGATATTAAGGGTGTGGGATAATGGTGGAAGGAGTATAAAGTTGAATCAGGTTGAATCTATTGATTTGGACCCACTAAGTAGGGATTCTGCATTTAATATTGCAGTTAGTGGTATTAAAAAAGGTTCTAATACTTTATTTGCTTGGTTAGCTGAAATATGGATTAAAAGATGGACCACTGTGAGTAAGCTGGAAATGCATAATCTCCCTTGGTTTAATATAGAGGAAGGGATCCAAAGACTTAGGGAGATTGTGATGCTAGAGTAGATTAGTCACTTTAGACCTATTCATCCCACCTGGGAGGGTCTAGAAGACATATGTGTCACCAATACTTTCCAAAATAGATTTGTGAGGGCAGCACCTGCATCCTTGAAGAGTTTTGTGATTGTTCTTCTCTGTATGTGGGATCTTATGTTGGGAACAACAGTCACTCAACTACAAAATTTAAATGCAATGGGAATAATTGGATCCCAAGGTTGCAGGGGCCAAGAGACAGCACTCAACCATCAAAAGCGAGGTGGGCATAGCTACTGTAATGGACAGCAGAGGCAAAGCAGCAATCAAAATAGTCAGACTCGTGTAGCACTCTGGCATTGGCTAATTAATCACAGTGTTCCTAGAAGTTAAATTTACAGGAAGCCTACTGTATTCTTACTTAATTTACATAAGCAGAAAACTTCCAGATCAAGTAAACAGAAGACTAATTTGAACTCTAAAAACAGAGAATCATGGTTTCTCAATCAATTCCAGATTTGTACCAGTTTACAGACCCAGAACCCCTTGAATGAAGAGAGGCCAGGTCCCCTTGAGGAAGGACCCCACTACTCTACCAACAATTTATGCTGTTAATCTTTCTCCCATCTTCCCCCAAGGAGACCTCTGTCTTTTTACCATGGTAACTGTGCATTCGGGAAAAGGAAATGAACAGACTTTTGGGGGATTATTGGACATTGACTCTGAGTTGACCTTGATTCCAGAGGACCCAAAACATCATTGTGGTCCTCCAGTTAAAGTAGAGGCTTATGGAGGTCAGATAATTAATAGAATTTTAGCTCAGGCCTGACTTACAGTGAGTCCAGTGTGTTCCCAGACTTACTCTGTGTTCATTTCCCCTGTGCCAGAAGGCATCATTGGCATAGAAATACTGAGTTGGCAGAACCCACATATTGGCTCTTTGACTGGTAGAGTGAGGGTTATTATGGTGAGAAAGGCCAAATGGAAACCATTAGGGCTGCCTCTACTTAGAAAATTAGTAAATCAAAAACAATATTGCATCCCTAGATAAATGGAAGAGTTTAGTGCCACCAGCAAAGACTTGAAAACCACAGGGGTAGTAATTCCCACCACATCCCCATTCAACTCTCCTATTTGGCCTGTGCAGAAGACAGATGGATCTTGGAGAATGACAGCGGATTCTCGTAAGCTTAATCAAGTGGTGACTCCAATTGCAGCTGCTGTACCAGATATGGTTTCATTGCTTGAGCAAATTAACGCACCTCCTGGTGTCTGGTATGCAGACATTGATTTGGCAAATGCCTTTTCCTCTATTTGTGTCCATAAGGCCCACCAGAAGCAATTTATTTGCCTTCAGCTGGAAAGACCAGCAACATACATTTACTGTCCTGCCTCAGGGTTATATAAACTCTCTAGCTTTGTATCATAATCCTCTTTTTGGAGAGACCTTGATCATTTTTTACTTCCACAAGATATCCCACTGATTAATTACATTGATGACATTATGCTGATTGGATCCAGTGAGTGAGAAGCAGTAAGCACATTGGACTTATTGGACATTTGCATACAGAAGGTAGAAAATAAATAAGACTACAATTCAGGCAACTTCTACCTCAGTAAAATTTCTAGGGGTCCAGTGGTGTGGGCCTGTTGAGATATTCCTTCTAAGATGAAGGATAAGTTGCAGCATTTGGACCCTCCTACAACCAGGAAAGAGGCACAATGCCTGGTAGGCCTATCTGGATTTTGGAGGTAACACATTCTATATTTGGGTGTGTTACTCCAGCCCATTTATCAAGTAACCTGAAGGGCTGCCAGTTTTAAATGGGTCAAGAACAGAATGTTCTGCAACAGGTCCAGGCTGCTACGTAAGCAGATCTGCCACTTGGGCCATATGACCCAGCAGATCCAATGACGCTTGAGGTGTCAGTGGCAGATATGGATGCTGCTTGGAGCTTTTGGCAGGCCCCCATAGCTGAATCACAGCAGATGCCTTTAGGATTTTTGAGCAAGACCCTGCCATCTTCTGCAGATAAGTACTCTCCTGTTATCTGCTTTGCTTCTGCAGATAACTACTCTCCTGTCTCTCTCTTGGCCTGTTACTGGGCTTTGGTGGAAACTGAATATTTGACTATGAGTCATCAAGTCACCATGAGACCTGAACTGCCTATCATGAACTGGGTGCTTTCTGACCCATGTAGCCATAAGGTGGGTCATGCACAGCAGCATTTCATCATCAAATATAAGTGGTATATATGTGATCAGACTCAAGCAGGTCCTGAGGGCACAAGTAGGCTACATGAGGAAGAGGCTCAAATGTCCATGCTCCACACTCCTGCCACCCTGCCTTCTCTCCCCCAACCTGCACTTGTGACCTTATGGGGAGTTCCCTATGAGAAGTTGACAGAGTAAGAGAAGACAAGGGCCTGGTTTACAGATGTTTCTGCCTGATAGTCAGTCACCACCTGAAAACTGACAGCTGCAGTACTACAGCCCCTTTCTAGGACAGCCCTGAAGGACAGTGGTGAAGGGAAATCTTCCTAGTGGGCAGAACCTTGAGCAGTCCGCCTGGTTGTGCACTTTGTTTGGAGGGGAAATGGCCAGATGTGTGATTATATACTGATTCATGTGCTGTGGCCAATGGCTTAGCTGGAGGGTCAGGGACTTGGAAGAAGCATGATTAAAAAATTGATGACAAAGAAACGTGGGGAAGAGGTATGTGGATAGACACCTCTGAGTGGTCAAAAACTATGAAGATATTTGTACCTCATGTGAGTGCTCACAAAAGGGTGACCTCAGCAGAGGAGGATTTTAATGATCAAGTGGGTAGAATGACTCATTCAACGGACACTACTCAGCCTCTTTCCCTAGCCACTATTGTCATTGCCTGATGGGCCCATGAACAAAGTGGTCATGGTGGTAGGGATGGAGGTTATGCATGGGCTCAGCAACAAGAACTCCCATTCATCAAGGCTGACCTAACTATGGCCACTGCTGAGTGCCCAATTTGCCAGCAGCAGAGAGCACACTGAGTCCTTGATATGGCACCATTATTTGGGGTGATCAGGCAGCTACTTGGTGGCAGTGGATTATACTGAACCTCTTCCATCATGGCAAGGACATTGGTTTGTCCTCACTGGAACAAACACCTATTCCGGATATGGGTTTGCCTATCCTGCACGCAATACTTCTGCCAAGACTATCATCTGTGGACTCAGGGAATGCCTTATTCACCATCATGGTATTCCACACAGCATTGCCTCTGACCAAGACATTTACTTTATAGCTAAAGAAGTGCACAGGTGGGCTCATTCTCATGGAATTCACTGGTCTTACCATGTGTCTCATCATTCTGAAGTAGCTGGATTGATGGAACAGTGGAATGGCCTTTTAAAGTCATAATTACAAGCCCAAATAGGTGACAATAATTTGCAGGGCTGGGGCAGAGCTCTCCAGAAGACTGTCTGTGCTCTGAATCAGTGTCAAGTATATGGTACTGTTTCTCCCATAGCCAAGGGTCACGGGTCCAGGAATCAAAGGGTGGAAGTGGAAGTGGCACCACTCACCATCACTTCTAGTGACCCACTAGCAAAGTTTTTGCTTCCTATAACTGCAACATTACATTCTGCTGGCCTAGAGGTCTTAGATCCAGAGAGAGGAATGCTACCACCAGGAGACACGATTCCATTAAACTGGAAGTTAAGATACCACGTGTCCACTTTGGGCTCCTCCTACCTCTAAGTCAACAGGCTAAGAAGGGAGTTACACTGTTGGCTGGGGTGATTGACTAGGACTATCAAGATGAAATTCGTCCACTACTCCACAATGGAGGTAAAGAAGAGTGTGTGTGGAATACAGGAGATCCCTTAGGGCATCTCTTAGTATTACTATGCTCTGTAATTAAAGTTAACTGGAAACAACAGTTCAATCCAGGCAGGACTACAGATGGCCTAGACTTTTCAGGAATGAATGTTTGAGTCACTCCACCAGGGAAAAAACCACTATCTGCTGAGGTGCTTGCTGAAGGCAAAGGGAATACAGAACGGGTAGTAGGAGAAGGTAGTCATCAATACCAGCTACGACCATGTGACCAGCTGAAGAAATGAGGACTGTAATTGTCATGAGTACTTCCACCTTATTTTGTTAAGAACAGGTATACAGTTGTACTAAGAAAATATCTTTATTTTATTTCCTTTTTTTCTTTATCATGTGACATAAGATTTATTGACTGCATATCAGCATTTAAATGTTGTTAACTCTATAGAATAGCATTTAGGTTAATGATTAGTGTGCTTCTGGTTGTAAGAAAGATAGCTGTATTATGGTTAGGCGTAATTATGATCTTACTGTCTTTATTTGGTGATTATATATGATTTCAGGAGATGTGTGTGGGTTCAAGTTGACAAGGGGTAGACTTGTGATAGTTAATACTGAGTGTCATCTTGATTGGATTGAAGGATGCAAATCATTGTTCCTGGGTGTGTCTGTAAGGGTGTTGCCAAAGGAGATTAACATTTGAGTCAGTGGGATGGGAGAGGCAGACTCACCGTCAGTCTGATTGGGCACCATCTAATCAACTGCCAGCACAGCTAGGATAAAAGCAGGTAGAGGAACACGGAAGGACTAGGCTGAGTCTTCCGGCCTTCATCATTCCCCTGTGCCAGATGGATATTTCCTTTCCTCGAACATCGGACCCCAAGTTCCACAGGTTTTGGACTCTTGGACTTAGAGTAGTGATTTATCAAGGACTCTCCGTCCTTCTGCCACAGGCTGAAGGTTGCACTATTTGCTTCCCTACTTTTGAGGTTTTGGGACTCAAACTGACTTCCTGGCTCCTCACCTTGCAGATGGTCTATTGTGGGACTAAATCTTGTGATCATGTGAGTCATTTCTCCTAATAAACTCCTCTTCATATATTCATCTGTCTTATTACTTCTGTCCCTTTAGAGAACAATGACTAATATACAAGTACTAATAAAATGTTGGCAATTCTAGTATAAACCACACTTACCTCTCTTTGAGAATACAAAATAGTTTTATATAGTTATTTGGGAAAAAGAAAGGAAATTAGAAAACAGTAAATAAACTACCTACACTCACGTAAAACAAGGCATTTACAAAAAATAAGAGGAAAGCAGTAATTTGGGCAATTGAAAGAAGAAAGGATTGACATCAATTTGGAATTGAAACCAATGGTTATGTTTAATCCTGAAAAGTCAACTACAGTCTTTGAGGAAGTACATATATTCATGGTAACTGATTACACTGTTTTGTTTACTCAAATTTGAGAATGACACAGTGGGTCTCAAATCAGTGTTCCTTAGAGTTACTCAGGGAGCTTGTTTGAAATGGAGATTTCTTGGCAGTACTCCCAGAAATTCTGATTCACCATGTATTGAAAGAAGTACAAGAATCTTCCCTTTAGGAAATATTCCAGGTGTCTCTGATGCAGGTGGCTGTGATTCACCTTGAGGAAGGCCAGAAAAGAAAAGGCCAAACCAAGGATGCCTATTCTCAAAGTGAATAGAACTATTAATACCATTTTTGAAAACAAGTCTGGCCAAATTATGGAGGAGAATATTTCTGCCCAAACACCACAAAGAATCCACACCTCTTTGTCACATGATCACTCATAAGGTTAACTGTATAGTCACCCAGGTGAATACATTGTAAGCCAATCAGTGCTGGCTCACAGAAATGCAGGCCTAGGAACAGATAGGAAAAGTTGGAGAAGTGAAATGCTTCTTGTATCCATAGTAAGCTGGGGGCACACAGGTAGAGGAGATACAGTGAGAAGGAGGACAGACTCATAGTGCCACCTGAAAAACTGCAGATTCTCACAAGGCTTTGAAGACTCTGTTGAATGAAGCCTCAGCCTCCTTTCTCAATGTCTACTGCTTGGCAGCAACTATACCACACTGCTTGCAATATCTGACCTCAGAATGACTTTTCATATCTATGTCTTTGCTTAAAATGTTTCCTCAATCTAGAATAGCCTCCTTTCTTCCATGACTATTTTTTTTTTAATCTTTTAAATCCTCAGCTCATATGGAGCTTCCTATGTGACATACTATGTTTAGGTCTTCAAAGTACACTTTTTTTTTTTTCAAAAATAATTACTTATTGTATTCTCTCTGGGAGCACTCTGTATTTTGATTTTATATTTAATGTATTTAACCAGATTGTTGCATCACTCATGACATTTTCAGTGCCTAGAGGCCAACCAATATGGTTTCTAAATTTTCTTCTTTTTCAATTGACTTGTCCGATTGCCAAGAGCCCATATGGTAGGCAAGCTTCTATAATAGCTCCCAATGATCCCCACCTCCTGATATTCACACCCTCGTGTCACTCTTTTCCTTTAAGTATGGCCTGAATCTAGTGGCTTGCTTCCAATGAAAAGAATGTGGGAAAAGAGGAGATGTCATTTCTGACATTAAGTTATAAAAAGCTGACTTTCATCTTGCTGGCACTTTCTCTTTCTCTTGCTCATTTTGATCATGCAAGCTGCCATGTTGTGAACTGCTCTATGGAGATGGTCCTGTGGCTGGAAACAGAAGGCAGCTTCAGATCAAACAGCAGTGTGGTATAGTTACTGGTCCAACAGCTTACAGAACACTGAATCTTGCTATCAACCACTGAGTCAACTTAGTTGCAGTTGTACGAGAGAAACCTAAGAGAACAAAGCTCCACCATAAATGGATTCCTAACTCTCCTAACTGTAAAATAATAAATGTTGCTTAAACTACCAAATTTTGGTATCATTTGTAACATAGCATAAGTAACTAATAACCCATACATAAGGAGTAGGTTTTCCTTCTAAGTTCTTGCACTCTTCCTCCCCAAGAATTGAAGACCTGTTCATGAATAGCGGTGTGGAAACTGAGAACATATTTCAAAGAAATGTTGCTGTCTTTCCACCCTTAAAACCTAAATATGACCCACTTCTGATTACCAGTATTATGCTCCACCCATTTTTAGGATATTTGTGACTTCATCTTCTATTTATGTGCCATCTTCCGCCCCATTTATAATTAAGATTGCCTTATTCAGGGGCACCATATTGAGAGCGCCATATGCTGCTTGCATCATTGAACATATTTGCCAGAAAGTCTTATTCCTTCCCACACTCTGCCCTGATTTTGAAGGTCTACATTGGTTCATACGTCTTATGTGTCTTAACTAATTCTCATCACTCAATCGCCCCAAGACAGGACCTATGATGACACCACTGAACACAAGGTGAAAAACACATAGTTGTCATGTCATAAGTACCAAGTATGTTTTTGTTCATCACTTCCCAACTGAGGTATTGAGAAATTACTGATAATGAGGCTGTATTTTTTCAATATTTCAAAGAGTCTGGCATGTTAGGTATTACATATCATTTCATTGTAAGATTAATTGACACATCATTTTGTAATTATATCAACTAAGTATGCTATTATTTTGATCAAATTGTCACTCTGATTAATTAAACATAAAGTTATTTAATAAATATTGATTAAATAAGAGTATCATGTCAGGTAGACAAACTCTTTTAATGTACAAGGGAAATTATCAGGAAAGGTCCTTCACAATTAAGTTATTAGGAACTCTTACTGTAGCTTGAGACCCTGGTAATTCACATTTATTGGGCATACAAAGAAATCTAACTAACTATACCACTGTCATGTACATAACATTACATACATATTTTTAATTCTATTTTAAGTCTTTGTTTTTTCTTTCTAAAATGAAAATTTCTATTGGATTTTAATATGTAAGTCATCTAATAAGCTTAAATATGGATAGATAATAAATATGTATTTCACTTCAACTATATGTACATTGCAAACAAAAATATTTAGCCTTTCTAACTATGTTATTATTTATCTACACAATGGAAATCACCTTGACAGTTGTTAGCACTAACTTTTTTTTTTTTTTTTTTTTTTTGAGACAGAGTCTCACTCTGTGACCCAGGATGGAGTGCAGTGGCTTGACCTTGGCTCACTACAACCTCCACCTCCCGAGTAGCTGGGATTATAGGCACGGCACCTGCCACAATATTCAGCTAATTTTTGTGTTTTTAGTAGAGACAAGGTTTCACCATGTTGGCCAGGCTGGTCCTGAACTCCTGATCTCAAGTGATCCCCCTGCTTTGGCCTCCCAAAGTGCTGGGACTGCAAGCGTGAGCCACCACGCCCAGCCTACCACTAACATTTTTAAGTTAATATTTTAACTGACAGATAAAATTGTACGTATTTACCGTGTACAATGCACTGTTTCAAAGTATATATACGTTGTAGAATAACTCTAGCTAATTAACATATGCACTACCTCACATAGTTATAATTTTTGTAGAAACATTTTATATCCACTCTGTCAAGATTTTTCAGGAATATAATGTGTTAACTATATTCATCATATTGTACAATAGATCTCTTGAATTTATTCCTCCTATCTAACTGAAATTGTTTTATTACTTGACCAACATCTCCCAATCACACCCCCTAAATTATTTAAAATAAATAAATGAAGCAGGATGAATATGTTCCCTGTGGAAATGTTGTCAATCTAATTCACAGAATGTGTTTTGGAATGAGAGACTGCAGGGTGTTGGTCCGAGCCTGGTCATCATTAGCTGTGTGACACTGAGCTACAGACAAAATATATCAAGAGTCCATTCCTCATGACTACAATGCTTACAAGAACACTCACTTTGCAGGTTCATTGAAAGGATCAGATGAGTTAATGCATAGAATGCTATTCAAATAGTTTATTACTTTATTCTATTGTTACTTAATGTTATTCTAGAAAAATTAGGTACTCACTTCTCATATGTTCTGATAATACATTTCATAGCTGACTATTTGGCATACAAGCCAAAAAAAAATTCAGAAAATTCTGCCGGAAAAACCTATCTATCTATCTATTTATCTATCTATCTATCTATCTATCTATCTATCTATCTATCTACCTACCTCTCTCTCTCTCTCTCTCTATTTTTTTTTTGTTGTTGTTGTTTAAATTCTTCATGACCATACTGTGGTCAATCCTAATCTTTTGCAAGCCTGCAACCTCTGAAGTTTATATGACAGTTCACTTCAATCTAATTTCCCTGGAATTCAGCATAATTTGCATACTTATTACTTCCCACAATTTACAAATCTGGTCAATTTATAACTACTCCTAAATTGTAATGTCCTTAAGAATAGACACCAGTCCTAATCAGTTTTCTCCTAACCCACAACAAATAATATTTTGCTCACAGATAGTACTCTATACAGGTGATACCAAAAAATGCATGAATTTATGTTGAATCTGAATTATAGGTACCAATCTTGAAATTTGATTTTCTGTACATATGAAGATAATATTACTTTATGTGAAATTTTAAAAAGTTACAGCATAAAATAGCTCTATAGAGAAGATAACCTTAAAAATTAATTATCTAACAACTTAATCACAACTCATAATGATACAATTGTATGTAAACTTTTTTCAATATAGCATTTAGTAAGGGAACCCATTGTTTTTTTTACTTATTTCACAATAAATGGGACCAATTCATTGCCATTTTGATAACTAATAGGACCAAGAAAAGAATTGTCTCCAGTATCACCTTTTGATTTTATAATCATATAAAACATAAGGATTTAGTGAAGTTATGTTTAGTTATCTTTATTTATTTATTTATTAACTTTCTTTTTCCTTTTGTTAATTTTGTTTTTCTTTTTTGATACTCACTATGGGGTCTCACTATGTTGCTCAGACTGGTCTTGAACTCCTGGCCTCAAGTGATCCTCCCACCTCAGCCTCTTGAGTAGCTGGGACTATGTTGCAAGCCACCTTGTCTGGCTAGTTATCTTTAATTAATGACATTTGTTAAAGTAACACAAAAATCCTAGAAACATTTGCCTGTTGAAACTTTCTGATAATGTGAATGAAGTAAAGTTTGGAGTCTCTGTCTTATTGAAAATACTCAAGGTTAATATAATAAAAACAGCAAAGCAGTAATGCATAAAAGAATTATTAGAAGTGTAATAAAATTATTTGGACCTCCAACTATAGCAACACTGATTAATGACTGCTTTTTAATTAATTGGAAGTTGTTCAATCATCGTGCCATTTCATTTCACCTGAGAGTTTTTAGAAAAGGGTCAGAGCCAAAACATATGCTAGTTCAATCTGCAATAAGGTATACTTAAGCAATTTCATTTTTCTTGGCAGGGCAAGTGTGGGCTATTCATTTCTCATTTATTCACGATGATGATATTCCTGCTCAACTGGCTAGTGTGATCAAAGAAGACAGTCTTAGGCATTAGAATATGAATAAAGTTTACTTTTAAGCTGTGCATTCAAACTAAATTACCTACTCTTCTTATAGAATCTTTACCACATGATATGTGTTTAGCCTCTTTATTTTTCATACAGATATATAGTCTTTGTCACACCAGATTTCCTTTACGGTTCTAAAATCTTTACATTGGTCATTGAGTAGATACTAGAATAAACCAGAAGTCAATTTTAAGAATGTTAGTTTGGCATCACTCTTAGATTGTGCACATATTTTCTTTATTTGTCTAAGTCCCAGCTCTGCCTATGACCCAGTGAGGGGCAACATAACTTATTAGCATCCATACCCTGTGGATTCCTAATTTTCATTTAGGCAACAACTGTAGCCAGCAGGTGGCAGTGTGACAGAGCCCGCATATGCACCAATCATATTGATAACTAACAAATTAGGATTCTAAGATCTAAACTTTCAGGGACCAATGACACTTGCTTCCACTATAAACGTTCATACTTCCTTCCATTTTCTAAATGGTTGAAGCTCAAGGCTCTGAAAGGAGGCACTAGACCTTATTGTTATGAGTGTCTTCAATACTATGATAATTGCTTTCATAGCCCAGGGAGTCCCTGGAAAGAAAGAGACCTGCCACAGCTACAGTAGAAGCAATCAATAAACTATCTGAGACATCCATCTGGAGTTAAGGCACATGGGCCTACTATCTCTACATCAAGGAAATATGCACCTGTTTGTGTATTAATAGGAACGTTTAGGTAGGATTAGATAGTTTTCTACTTAATAATATTTTATTATGGATGATATGTTTATGATAAGTAGAAGTTATTGAAGTGACTGGTCAGTTGTCACTTATTGTATCCCCGCCATTAGAGTGAAAGTAACATGGTTCACAAAGGTCTTCTATTCTGTAACTTAGACAATTCATTTTCACCATATTTCTCAAAGATCTTAGAAAACAAGAGGATTTTTAAAATTCTGATACATTTTAGCTGTCCCCAAATTCTGCATAAATGAAATAAATGAAAGCATGAAATGAATGAGGAAAACATATGTGACTATAATAGGATGTGGTATGGGAGGGGAGAAAGACGCCAGGTGTGAAAGGAGACTTGGGGAAAACAAAGAAAATAAGGATGGGAGCCCTTCAAGAAGGAGAGACTGTCGTTCTCTTCTCCCTACCATATGACTGCTTGGAAGCTAACTCGCTGATCATCCCAAGCCTGACTGCCCAAAGAGGGCAGATATGAAAGAAGATGGCAAGGCAGAGGAAACCTGCAATATCGTGGCAACCCATCATACACCGGTTTTAATGTCATGAAAATGAGTGAATTTCCCATGGTCAACTGGACACAGGAGAAAGGACCTAAAATCGAGAAATCATGCTATCAATTTACCCAAAGAGGCCACCTGCTAAGCAAGGGGGCCCTAGAATTAAGAAGTGATAAGGTCTACCACTGGGTGTCCATGTCAGATTCCCATGCGGAGGGGACACCTGGAGCCCCCAACAGCAAATAATTCACAAAATTACACGAGAATTAGCATTTCAACAACTGTCTTTACTGCCATTCCAGTTTAGTCCTAAAAATGGCGGCAGGTGGTTCACTCCTGTAATCCCAGCACTTTGGGAGGCCAAGGCAGGTAGGTCACCTAAAGTCGGGAGTTCGAGACCAGCCTGGCCAAGATGTTGAAACCCCGTTTCTACTAAAAGTACAAAAATTAGCCAGGTGTGGTGGTGCATGCCTGTAATACCAGCTACTTGGCGGGCTGAGGCGGAAGAATCACTTGAACCCAGAAGGTGGAGGTTGCAGTGAGCCAAGATCACACTACTGCACTCCGGCTTGGGAGACAGAGCAAGACTATGTCTAAAAAATAAGAAAAAAAAGGTGGCAACCAATGGAGCACTATGTTGGCACTACATTAATAGAGATTTACGCATTTTAAAAACTTCCGTCTTTCCTTTCTATTGCAAGAAACTGGAGAATCAATAGCTCCACCCCCAAGGAATGAAAGTTCTGATTATGTTGTCTTTGAGTTCTTCGGATATCTGTTCCCATGTATCAGCAAACACCAAAGTGTAGTTGCTTTTAATAATTGAGAAATATTGTAAAATTGTGATGAATAAATTTTCATATTTATTACAATTTTGTGGGTAAGAATTTGGGCAGGATTTGGCTGAGTTAATATTCCATTTCACATGGCATTGATGAAGTTGTGATATTCTGCTAGTAAAGTGGACTGGACTACAGGCTCCAAGACAGCATCACTCACATTTCCAGAACACTGGGAGGTATGGCTGGAACGCAGAGTTGAGCTGGAGTTAACTAGAGCACCACAATGTGACCTCTCTAGTATGGCAGCCTCCGGGTAGTCAGACTTCTTACATGATACTTGAGAACAATAACTGTTCCAACGAGCAAGGCAGAAGCTGCATGATCTTTTTTGTTAGACTTACTTTTAATAATGAAAATAACCTAAAACTAATGGGATCAGCTAAAGATGTCATGAGGTTGTGGGAATGGATATCTGACTATTCATGTTTGTACGGAGTTGTTGAAGACAAACCAAACTTTTTCATGTTTACATCCCCACTGAGTTGGACTGATCAAAACCCTTCAGCAGAAACGCTCACAGCTATTCCCTGCATGGAAAGTTGGAATTAGCTGCTAAAGTGTTATAAATTTACACCAGATGCACAAAATAAAACAAGAAGGAAGCAAATGGAAGAGATTCAGTTGAGATTTTTCCCAACCTTTCAAGAGACCATAAGTAAAAGGAATGGGGAGATGCACTTTTATTAAAAACAACTATCTCAAGAGCCAAACGTCACCACTCTCACCCCCATACATTACTTGAGAAAGTTGTGATAATAACCTTGATTGTTCTGTCAAACAAATAAAACCTATAAGCACTCTCAGTCTAGAGCATTCTCTTCTGAACCAAGCAGAAACCAACTCAAGAAATAATTCCTAATAATTGTAAACATTTTGAGCCACTCCTTGAAGAATTGCAATGGAAACTCCTATATATTCCACAGTGATAGTAATCAAAAATAAATTTGAATAAAGGGAGAGAAAGGGAAGATGTATGAGTTTTTAAGTACTCTCTTTGATGTCAGAAAATATTTCAGAATGGGTGATTATATATGATAATTATTTTGCCTTGCCTGGCCCTGTGAAATTCCCAACGATATGTAAAAGGAACCCGTGTGGAAGAGAAATTGATACTCGGGTGAATTTTTGAGGGTAGAGCATAGAAAAGGATGAGGTCACACAATGAAATGCACTACTAGATATTCATGCAATCCTGCAAACAGGACTCATTGGCAGCTGTCACAATTTCTCTGGACTTACGCTGTGAGGAAAAGGAACAGGTTTCTGAGTTTCCCCGCGAGACCACTCAGCTGTCAGTCCAAAAATGAAAAACATCTCAGCAGGGACTCGTTTAAGAGTCTTAAATCCAAAGAACTGCAGTATAACATTGATTCTGTCCATGCCATACTTACTAACTTTACTCGCAATTATGGAGAAATTATACTGCGCAGTGCTTTCTCTGTCTAGTAATTCATTAGTGGCGATGGTTCCTTCATTTCCATCTATTGTAAAGTAGCTGTCCCCATCACTCTTCCAATCTATGAAGTACCTGTATATGAAAAGAGTAGATGCAAATGTGCAATGATTACACATTAATCATAATGGCACTTAGGCTAACTTGACACAGTTCCTTATTTTTCTCCCTGTAGCTATTACCCACCTTGCAATAAAGAAGAGTGTAAATGACAGCTTCTTTATTGCAAAGTCAGTATGCTCAAGGGGAAACTGGAAATAATAAAAGATTTAGTACTTCTGCTGTTCATGTTATTTTAGGGTCTTGGCACCTTGAAAGCTCAGCAGAGACTAAAATTCTAAAGCTGACCATGAGTTTCCTTAACCTGCTGAATATTAAAACTTTTCAAAGCAGTAAAAAATTCCTTAACAGTGGCTATGGCTGTGGAAATAGGGTTGAGAGAAGCACCTGGAAACAACTACAAAGAACCCAGGCCAAAACAGAGGTAGAATCTTTGTTTCCAAAGATAGAAAAATAACATCATGGAAACAAAAGGTAAATTTTTTAACTGACAATTTGGTGATTATACAAAAATATTTTCCTCAAGCACATATAAAATGGTCATTGTTGTTTTATTTTGTTGTGTATTTTATTGTTTCATTGTTGTTTTACTATATATCAGTCAACATTAAAAAAAAAAAAAACAGTGACCTTGGATAATGATGTCTCTTTATCATGTTTATTATGTGACAGATTTGATAATAATGTATGTCGCCCTATGTGAAGCAACTGGACTAAAAATTCCAAGAAAATGAATAGCAAAATAAAAAAATGCATGTATTTAAATCTTTAAGTAACGGTAGATATATGGATTGATATTAAGTGAAATTCTTTTTCCAACATGTGTTTTCAATCATCACAATCATTAACATTTTAAAATATGACCATTTGATAGACATTATTCTCAATGCTTACACATTGAGAATATGAAATGTCTGAAGAATAGTATTATCAATCTGTTTTATGTATAAGAAATCAGAAAGCATAGAGACATGAAGGAATGTGTCCAAGTTAAAATAGAAAGTTTTAGATTGATGTTTGAACCAGGTCATTAATGTTTCCCATATGATTATCATTATATAGTCTTACCAATTTTAAATAGAACATTTCATGGGAAAAGATTTTGCTAATCAAAAGGTACAATACACAAAATATTTGTCATCATTTTATTCTAGCCTGGTACCAAAGAGAGGTCATTTCAAACAATGGCTGAAAGCAGATGGCATCATTGTTAGTCAGTCCCTTGGAATCCCCACTCCAAAGAAAGTGTTCATGGTGAAAAGTCAGTAAAGGGATGTGTATCTCAACATAACAAACTATTTATTTTGACAAGCTGATTATTTGAAACTGTAGCAGTTTGTATGTTATTTCAGTTCTAGATCACTTGCATTTACAAGTGAAATATATCTGAAATATATCATTCCATACTAGTCTATACCTGTTAGTACAGGTATACCTTAATTTACAGCTCTTCACTTTATTGTACTTCACCCCTAGTGCCGTTTTTACAAATTGAAAGTTTGTTGCAACCCTGTGTCAAGTAAGTTCATCAGCATCATTTTTCCAACAGTGAGAGCTCACTTCATATTTGTGTCATGTTTTGGTAATTATCGTAATATTTCAAAATTTTTAATTAATATGATAACTGTTAGGGTGATGTATGAACAGTGATACTTGATGTTACTATTGAAATTATTTTGAATGACAACGAATTATTTTGAGGCATAATGAACTGCACCCATATAAAAGGGTAAACTTAATCAATAAATGTTGTGTGTCCTGACTGCTTCACTAACCAGCTGTTCCCTCATCTGTCTCCTGATCCTTGGGCCTTCCCTAGTCCCTGAGACACGACGATATTGAAAATCAGTCAATTAATATTTCTACAGTGGGCTCTAACTGTTCAAATGAAAGAGTCACACATATCTCACTTTTAATTAAAAGCTAGAAATGATTAAGCTCAGTGAAGAAGGCATGCCTAAAGCCAAGATAGTCTAAAAGCCAGGCCTCTCATGCCAAACAGTTGAGCTGTGAATGCAAAGGAGGAGTCCTTGAAGGAAATTGAAAGTGCTACTCCAGTGAAGACAAGAATGGTTTAAAAGCAAATGAGTCTTATTGTGGTTATAGAGAAACTTCAGTGGTCCGGATAGAAGATAAAACCAGGCACAACATTCCTTTAAGCCAAAGCCTGATCCAGAATATGACCCTAACTGTCTTCAATTCTATTGGAGAGAAGTAAGGAAACTGTAGAAGAAAAATGTGACCTAGCAGAGGTTCGTTTAAGAGGTTTGAGGAAATAAGTCTTCTCTATAACATTAACGTGCAAGGTAAAGCAGGGAGTACTTATGTAGAATCTGCAGAAAGTTATCAAAAGATCTAGATAAGGTCATCAATAAAGGTGGCTACACTAAACAACAGATTTTAAAAGTATGTAGAACAGCCTTCTATTGGAAGAAGATGCCATCAAGGACATTTACAGCTAGAAAAGAGAAGTCAACGCCTGGCTTCAAAAAGCTTCAAAAAACAGTCCGACTCTCTTAGCAGAAGCTGATACAAGTGGTGATTTGAAGTTGAAGCCAGTGTTCATTAACCATTATAAAAATCCTAGAGTCCTTAGGAATTTTGCTAAATCTACTCTGCCTGTTGCTTTATAAATGGAACAACAAAGCCTGGATGACAGCACATCTGTTTATAGCATGGCTTATTAATTTTTTTTTTTTTGAGACAGAGTCTCATTTTGTCACCCAGGCTGGAATGCAATGGTGTGATCTTGGCTCACCGCAACCTCCGCCTCCCAGGTTCAAGCGATTCTCCTGCCTCAGCCTCCTGAGTAGCTGGTATTACAGGTGCATGCCACCATGCCCGGATAATTTTTGTATTTTTAGTAGAGATGGGGTTTCACCATGTTGGTCAGAATGGTCTCAAACTCCTGACCTCATGATTTGCCCACCTCAGCCTCTCAAAGTGCTGAGATTATAGGCGTGAGCCACCACACCCTGCAGGTTTACTAAATATTTTAAGTCTACTGTCGAGACCCACTGCTCACGAAAAAAAAATTCCTTTCAAAATATTACCGCTCTTTGACAATGCACCTAGTCACCCAAGAGCTCAGATGGAGATGTATAAAGAAATGAATGTTGTTTCCTTGACTGGCAACACAACATCCATTCTGAAGTCCATGGATCAAAAAAGTAATTTTGACTTTCAAGTCTTCTTATTTAAGAAATATATTTTGTAAGGCCATAGCTACCAAAGATAGTGATTTCTATGATGATTCTTGACAAAGTAAATTGAAAACCTTATGGAAAGGATTTATCATTTTAGACGCTATTAAGAACATTGGTGATTCATGAGAGGAGGTCAAAAGATAAAACCAGTAATTTGGAAGAAGTTATTCCAACCCTCATGGGTTGGAATATATTGAGGGACTCAAGATTTCAATGGAGGAAGTAATTGCAGAGGGGTGGAAATAACAAGAAAACTGAAAGTAGAAGTAAAGCCCTAAGATGGACTGAATTGCTGCAATTTCATGATAAAACTTGAACAAATGGGGACTTACTTCTTATAGATGAGAAAAGTAGGTTATTTCTTGAGATAACATCTACTTTTGGTGAAGATACTACAAATACTATCGAAATCATAACAAAAAATTAGAATATTATATAAACTTAATAAAGCGGTGGCAGGTTTTAAGAGGATTGACTCCAATTTTGAAAGAAGTTCCGTTGTAGGTAAATGCTACTTAACAGCACCACATGCTGCAGAGAAATACTTTGTGGAAGGAAGAATCGATAGAGCAAACCTCATTGTTTTCTTAAGAAATTGCCAGAGCTGCCCCAACCTTCAACAACCACCACCCCAATCAGTCAGTAGCCATTGAGTTCAAGGCAAGACCCTCTACCAGCGAAAAAGATTACAACTTGCTGAAGGCTCAGATGATCTTCAGTGTTTTTTTTTTTTGTTGTTGTTGTTGTTTTTTGTTGTTTTTTGTTTTTTTGTTTTTTAGCAATAAAGTATTTTTAATTAGGGCATGTACTTTTTTGGGCATAATACCATTTCACACTTACTAGAATATAGTGTAAACATAATGTTTATGTGTACTGGCAAACCAAAAAAATGTTTAACTTGCTTTATTGCAATATTTGATTTATTGTGGTAGTCTGGAACCAAACCTGCAATATATCCAAGGTATGTCTGTCATTGATTTCTGAACCGGAAAATGCATGGTATTTATTAGAATAGGGTATGAGCCATGCTGTTAATCTAATTTTGACATTTCTTCTGTTTATTGGAGGAGTGAGAAAGCATTGATGTCTTCCCATTTCAGTGTGGTACCTTAGCTCACATGAATGCTCTCAAAAATTAAAAATGAAGTTAAGGCACCCCTAAAGGTCAGGAAACACAGAGATATAATGAGCTTAATTCTCCGTATTGCATATTCTTTCCTGAACAAGAAAGTATTTCTCAAAATACTGCTTTACAGCACCTCATTTAACTTGCCATATGCCTAATTTAAGAAGAAAATTGCCACTGAAACTCCTTATTAACTGTAGTATTTCTGAAAGAATTGCTGATGTAGGCTTACTGTGTTCAATTTTTCAATTTATTAAGTATCTGCTGGGTGTCCACTATACACTATACATTATTCTAGAGATGAGACTATAAAAATAACTAAAGTATGATGCCCATCACTGAAGACTTTAGTTGGGAAGACACGGATAAACAGACTATTTCAATGCCTAAAAGAGAGATAGTAAAGAAGGCTCTGCAGGAGTGCCAAGAGAACACATCAAACGTAAAACCTAGTGCTTCAGGCAATCCTTCTTGCACGTGATATTTGGCTGACATTAGAAGGCTATATGGAAATCATCCAAGAGGAGGTTGAAGCAGAAAAAGTGAGGGGAGGAATAGACGGTGTTTTAGAAAGCTGCAACAGCAGTAGCAAAACCACACAGGTACTGTAGGAAACTGTAAGTTGTTTAGAATTACCATAGAAAACTATCTGAGAAGCACAATGACATGAAAAAAAATGAGTGATTTAGGTCAAGGAAAATCTTATACATTATAATTAAAAAACTATTAATTTCTCTATAAGTAGTCCTTGGTGCATGATTTGTATTAGAAACTCTCAAATACAACTGAGAGGAATCACTGGTTTTTAATATATTTTTAATAATTTAAAAATATTTCTAATTTATAATAAAGTTGTAAGAACTGCCCAATAAAATTCCAAATACCTTTCACTTACACTTATTATGTTAATATTTTCCCACATTTACTTTAACACTTTCCCTATGTATAAATACATACTGATATTATGCCAGTTCCATCTGAGAACATCAGACAGATACTACATCCCTCGAGCCCTAAATACTTAATTATGTTTTTCCAAGAACAAAGATGATTCATTTGTCCCAGTATCGGTAATGTAAACATAAGCCACCTGGTTAGGGAGATGAAGAATCATATTTTGAAAATAAGTATTTCCAGACTTTATCTCAGGATAACGCCAATATAGACAAAGGTAAAGCTTCTGTAATTTTAGGTAATTCTGATGCTTATTCTGATTGGAAGCTAATGATCTGAGTGAGTGTTTTGCAGATGCTTTTACCCTCTGTTATAGATATCCTGTGCTTCTGTTTCTTGGGGTGAATTAGATTAACTTCGTTTCCAAACTGACTTCCTCTTACCCCCCTACATACTAGTCTTTCAACTAGCCAGGCAAAAATTGTCAAGTCAAGCTCCACACTGCTTCTATTCCTGTGTTCTTTCTCTATTAGCATAGTAAAAATTCTGCAACACCAGATTCACTGTGGGATGGGTAGGATGTTCTGTGAAATGTCGTGAAGTACATTATCTTGTACCTAGAAGGACTGTGGTGACATTAGAGAAATTCTAAAAGATAAGAGAGCCTAGTGTAGTCATATGCTGCAAAATGTCAAAAAAAGCCCATGAGGCTGGGCTTGGTGGCTCACGCCTGTAATCCCAGCACTTTGGGAGGCTGAGGCGGGCAGATCATGAGGTCAAAATATGGAGACCACCCTGGCCAACATGGTGAAACCCGTCTCTACTAAAAATACAAAAAGTAGCTGGGCATGGTGGCATGTGCCTGTAGTCCCAGCTACTTGGGAGCTGAGGCAGGAGAATCACTTGACCCCTGGGGGCAGATGTTGCAGTGAGCTGAGATCACACCATTGCACTCTGCACTCGAGCCTGGGCAACAAGAGTAAAACTCCGTCTCAAAAAAAAAAAAGCACATGAGTATTTGCAGACTCAAGGTTTCAAGTTGTCTGACTTTGGCACCATTAAACTACAGACATGCACTTCATATAGTCATCAGTTTTTATTCTTTGATTCTTTGATAATCTTTTCTCTTTGATTAGGTTGTTTAATCCATTCCCATTCAACAGCTAATACTGATGTAATGGTATTTGCATTTGCCATTTTGTTTTTTAGGTTTTCTATATTTCTCATGTCTTTTTTGTTTCTCTATTTCTTCTCTACTTCTTTCTTTTACAATAAGTGAGTATTTCTTTAATGATTTTTATTATATCATTTATTTTCTTAGTATCTGCTTTAAATTTTGCCATATATGACTTAACTCATCATATTCACATTCATACTAACTTAATTAGAGTAAAATATAGAAATGTTTCTTCTATATAGTTATGTGCAATAACTGTATATTATACCTGTTACATCCATATATGTCACAAGTGCAATAAAACATTGTAATAATTATTAATTTTTATAGTTTTATGTAATGTTTGCATTCTGCCCCTCCTGGTAAGGTATCATGGCCCTTGACTGGTTGCGAAGGGAAGAGAAACCATGTCTTTTTACCGCACCTGCCAGGTGGGCATTTCTATCAAGCAGAGCAAGGATATAGGCATGGGAGAAGGGAGCAGGTTCTGGGTTAAGTGTCACTGTCTTTTGCTATTCTTACCAAATTTTAGTAGCTTTTCTTGAATAAATTGTTCTTTATGTGCTGCATGCCCTTAGAAAAGTTTCCAGAGGCTGTAAATGAGTGTCTTTTATTTCTTAAAGAAACAAATGTCATTTATTCTTGTTTCACCGTGGAGTGTGTCTACAGACTGCATCCTGCTGCCATTCGTTAAGTGGAAACTCCACTAATTTTTGGAATTCTCTTACTCTTTTCTTGTGAATTCCAGTTAACTTGCATGATATTTTTCAAAGCTTTTCTTTATTTCCATCTTTGAAAATCTCTGCAATGAACAGATCATTCTTTAATGCTAATAATATTCAATTATTATGTAGATGTTGGCAAATATAACACAGCTTGTATACATTTTGTGTGTGTGACATGATTATCTTACTTACCCAAAGCTTGTTAAATTTCTTGAGAGCTCTGAGACTAGCTTTGTTCATCTCTGTGTTGTCAAGGACCTGGGATGTTGTTTGTTGTTTGTACATAGCACCTGCCACTTAAATATTGTATTGATTCATTGCACAGATCCTATACTTCCTGTCTATGTAATAGTTACATATTTCTACATCAAGGCAGCATAGTTAGAGCTTTAAGACTGTCTTATTCGGGACAATCAATTATTTCTTGTTTGCTGAGGACTTCCTCAGTTTTTACAGTGAGTGTCCTTAGGACCAGAAAACTCCTCAAGATTTTTCCCAGATAAGATTGGGAAAATTGATCACCTTGTTTATAGTTAATATTTGTAGCATATGTTATAATTCAACAAATTGATTCAAACAGAAGTCTAACTTCATACAGTGAATCACTACATATACAGGTTATGTTTAATTGTAATTTTAGGTATTTTTGATAACAAGTTTAAAATTCAAGAACTTACATAATATATTCATCAAATAATGTGTATATCTCTTAGTTGTGTGTTTCTATATATCAGTCAACCAGGATCCAATATCTTGCAAGCTTAGTAAACATATTTAATTTTTTTGTTCATTCAGTCTAATGCTGAAGTAGAGTTTGCAATACATACATTAACCACCACCTAGATGCAATGAAATATAGCATGAAGCACACTAATTTTTTTTACAGAGAGAACTAGGGTGACATACATTTTATTT
This sequence comes from Macaca mulatta, assembly GCF_049350105.2. Taxonomy (NCBI): domain Eukaryota; kingdom Metazoa; phylum Chordata; class Mammalia; order Primates; family Cercopithecidae; genus Macaca; species Macaca mulatta. The sequence continues at coordinate 23,132,180 of NC_133411.1, forward strand.
ATTTACCTTGTGCAATCAGTTTAGTGAGATTCCCTTCCAATATCTAGTCTCCTTACGTTCTATAAAATTTGGAAAACAATACCTACCTAGCAGTGTAACCATGAATGTTGTTATAAAAATGAAATAAGATAAAGTATATGTTGCATAGGGATAGAGTCATGTGTATCAGCGTATGAGTGTGTGAGTGTTCTTTTCCCCCTTTCTCCCTCTCTCCTTCCGTATTATTTTGTATTACTTCCCAGATAAAAATTCTTCCTTACACACACATTTTCTTATCTGGCATCAAGTAGTGGCACACATAACCTTCAGCTAGCTTTCTAGTACTTGAACTATGAAGTTCTCACACAAACTCATAAAGTACAAACCATAAATGTGGTGCTTCTGTTTGACTGTCAGTCGCTACTTTCTGGTATCTAATTTTTAGCTCTGTCACCTTGTGAAATTTGGCAAGCTCCTTTCTCTTCATGTTATCCTCCAATGAAGCTTTATATCTTCTGGAATATGGCTGAAACATATTTGAACAGTTTCTACTCAGCTAAGCATCTTCTCATAGTTAGCCAGGTCTTAGACTACAGGCTTAATACTAGCTCCCGCATCTTCCTGATGCTCTGTCTGTATGTGACTGACTAAATCCTGTGCCTGACTAAAGCATAAATATTTTCTATTGTGATATTTTATCCAGTATAGCAACTGAGAGACATTCATAAGAAAAGACTTTCGATGAACTTGCAATGAAACCATTCCTACATTTTCTGGACAATTTCGGAAAAGATATGGCCCAGTTCTAAAAGGTATAGAAATTTTGAGGAGTTACAACCTCGCAGAGTAAACCATCACGTGTTTCTGCTGCCAGTCTGCAACATTCTACTTACAATCTAAGGGTAAAATAGTATTGGAATTGCAACTAATCACAATGGTGTAACATGAACTGTGTAATTTAGCCTAACAAATTAGTTTCTATGAGCAAAAGACTTAAACGGAAAGTATGTTTGACTCATCTCATACTTATTTGGTGAATAGATGGGATTTAAATGAAAAAACAATTATATGATTATAATCTGTATATAATAAAATAAATCTAAAGTTCATACAATTATGTAGTGATTGTTGCTGAAAAAAAAGGTTTTAACAGTTGAATAGAAATCAAAAATTAAAACTTTAACCTAGTCTGCGCAGGCCATTTGAGAAAGTTTGGTTTTATTCCTATACTATAAATTAGTTTTCAGAAATGCTTTAAAAATTTTTATTCTGTTTATTAGGTAAGCATTTCCCTTAAAATTGTGCTTTTCAATTTGCTTAATAACTTTCTCACCATCAATGGAAACGCTAACTTTGACCCCATCCCAGTTCTCAACTACATTAAGTGTAAAAAGAACTTCATGGTACAAAATTACTCTGAAAGTATCACACCTCATTGTTTAAACAAGAAACATCTGGTAATAATGATACAGGTCAAGGTAGAAAATGTTATTTTGTTAAGATAATGATAGTAGATCAAAATGTCTTTACTCATATCTCTTCTTAGTTGCCAATGTTTTGTTTTGTCATTTGGAAGACAATTAAAGAAAGTAAATTCAGTTCAATTCATTTTAACAAACATTTTACTGAGCACCTAAGCCACCTGCAACAATATGTCAATTGTAATTTCTCCATCAGCAATCACAAATAAATGCCACTATGTTCCTCTCAAACTTTTTAAACTACCAGTTCCTACTTTCCTATCAGTTCCTCTTTTTCCTTATCTTCCTCCTCATCTCTACTTTCCCCTTACTAGACTTAAAAGTTGTATCTTAAATGGTTTCGAGGGTTTCTATGGCTTGTTTTAAATGTTTGATGAGAAACTAAATATTTACAAAAGTGTAATCATTTAATAAAAGTAAGTCTTCTGTCTTTAAATTTCCCATTTGTACACACACAATATGATTAAAATAGATCTCTAAAGAAGAAGAAATATACCATAATCTACATAATGTTGAAATTATAATTGTTATATTTGTATTTTCCTCCAAGTTGCTTAAGCTTTCCTCTGCCTTTTTTTTTCTTTTTGGAACAGTCATACATGGTCTTCTCACTCTGTATTGTCTTACAGATCTGGAAGTTAACTTCAAAACTCTCTTCTACCTTGCCATTCTGTTGGTTCATCTGACCGATGTATTTTGTCTTTAACTCAGAGCAAAAATAACCTTATCTTTGACAAGAACTTCTTCTGCCCCCAAAGCTTTAAACCTGTCCTTTGGTTTACTTTGCAGACACCTTGAAGCAGCTTACTGTAATAGAAAGAAAATGAGGTTGAGACAAATAACGATTAAGTCTAGGCTCTGTACTTAATAGCTTTAAACTTCCCAAGTCTCAGTTTTATCACATATTAAAAAATACAGACTGTAATACCTGACTAAATAAGTAAAGAATTTGCTCGGTAAATGTTGGTATCTTCTGCTTAGAAGTATCTTTGACTCTAGACCTTCAGAAGTCCCTTATTCTGGACTTAGTTGTCAGCTCATTTCAATTTTTTTCTTCCCATTCACGTCACAGAACTTTCCTAATTTACTCAAAAATCAAAGGCACCTTTCAGCTTTCCTCATGTTCTCCCCATAAAGACTTGCCAAATCCCTCTAGAGAGCATCTATTACTTCCTTCTTACAAAACTGTACCATTTTTTAAACTTTACTTTCTACCTATTTGAATTGGTATTAACAGTTTCTCTCAAATGAGAATAGCAAAGTAACTATTTTGTGTTGTTCATTATACAGGAAGTTTCTTTCAAGTATGAAGAGTTCCTTACTGAATATACTGTTCTATTTATAATACAGTGCACTTATAGGTGTGAATTGAATTACTTTATCTGACTTTTCTTATTGATAATGTCCGGGTCATACTTCAAGCATGGAATACCTTAATTTACATTTTTGAATATTCAAACGTATTTATTCCGACGTCTTTTTGAGAGAGCCTCATTATAACTATTTTGTTGAACTAAGTCCAACACCTGTTATCCCAGGTCAGCACTGGATTTATTTACTCTTATTAGGTCATGGCCAAATGGCTCTGAAGAACAGTGCCATTTTACGTAGAGTTACTTACCATTTGAAACCCAAATATAGACATCATATTTGAAAGAAAGCTTTTATTTTCCTTCTTTTCCTTCTAACTAAGCTTGCATTTTCTGCTTGTGATTAGTCTACTCTTTAGCTAATTTGTGCTCTGAAAATTACTTATATTCTCTTAACTGAGTGCTCTGGAACAGCTTATGAAATGGATTCATTTCTCTTGTTTCCTACTGATCACTGATTATTACAGTATTTTTTGAGAAGAACATTTTATATTTATTGTTTATATATTTAAAGTAACTATTTTAATATATAAATAATGTACAAAATCTCAAACACATGTGACAAAGGGGCTATTCTACAAAGGAAATTAAAGAGAGAAGAAAAAGAGCTAGGATAATTGTACTTATATAGGATACTCTCTCAGTACTTGCACGTAAAGCAACAAAACTGAATCTCTAGCAGGCAAAAGTTAAACCCAAATAGTGCAGGTCAGTAATATAGAATATGTAGACTACAAAGACAAGGACGTTCTCTCATTTGGGGGTAGTTACAAAGAGCATAACAGGGCAGCACAAAAATAGTTCATATCCGGCGGGGTGCGGTGGCTCACGCCTGTAATCCCATCTCTTTGGGAGGCGAGGCAGGTGGATCACCAGGTGAGGAGATGGAGACCATCCTGGCTAACACGGTGAAACCTCATCTCTACTAAAAATACAAAAAAATTAGCCGAGCGTGGTGGGTGCCTGTAGTCCCAGCTACTTGGGAGGCTGAGGCAGGAGAATGGCGTGAACCCAGGAGGCGGAGCTTGCAGTGAGCCGAGATCGCGCCACCGCACTCCAGCCTGGGCGACTGAGCGAGACTCCGTCTCAAAAAAAAAAAAAAAAAAAAAAAAAAAGTTCATAGTCTAACAAATATCTGGACACTTTAGTCATAGAGATTCCCTTAGGTGTATCAATAGAATAATGTAAAATCTACTTGAAAATTAAAGCAAATGCATCATTTCCTATTTCATTGAAATCCTCCTATCCTTCTAAAAATTGGAGTTGTAGATCTGTATCACAAACCCATTGAATTTGGTAAACAGTAAAACGCTTAGTTATGCCTAAATTGTATAAGAACTTTGTAGTTCTCCAGTAAAATAAAGGGAACTTAATCTTACATAATAAGGTATAATATGGTGAGTCCAGCCTGATCAATGTCACTATTGTCATAATCCAATTTAACATTTTTTCAGGTTTAATTAGGTTGTTGTAATTACCTTTAAACATATGTAAAGTATATATAATACTTTCACGTATATAGTAGGGTCCATAGTTAACATGTTTTAAAATACCAAATATCATATATTTTTACTGCTTTGTGTTCATATTCCAGCCACTTTGCTTAATTTTAATTTTATTTTCATCAATTGTAGAATTACAAAGCTACTCAAAAATTCAGGTTAGCATTTCAATTAAATTTAAGTAGCAGAGTGATTAGTAGCGTAACCTTTGAAATTTGGCAGCCTTTGTTTAAATCGTTTTCTTATTCTTTCTGAAGACATAATATGATCTTGGGCCTCAGTGTCCCACTCTGTCAACTAATGTCAGCTTCAGTGTTTAAAGAAATCTGAGCAATGTGCTAAGCTCAGTACCCAGCACAATTTAGCTCTTACAATGTTACTATATGTAGATAATTGGTTGCTACTGACATAAGTAAAAGTGAACATGTTTATCTTGTTACATATTATTTGCGATAGTTCCTTGTACATTGACCGTCAGTGAGTTGGTCATTTGAAGAGGAAGCAAAATAACTTTATTTACAGAGAAACATGTAATTCTCCATCATTTAGTATATAATAACAAATTCTGAAGGGATATATTCTTAACCATTCAGTTCGTGTAAATTTGAAGGGAATGCTATTTTTTTTCCAGTGCAAACAAAATAAGCATGTATGCTAGCAAAGGTGTCAGGTTTGTTTAATATTGTCAAGTACAGATAGAATTCCACTCTAAAAGGCAGATTCACATGGACCAATAACTTGATAACAGCATGTCTAAAGCATATATACTCAACTGTCTCACTGGGGATAGATTTTGCTGAGTTTGTGTGCAATGGCTCCCCAAAGAGATTAAGGAGAGATTAAAGATAGGGAAATTAAGTTATTGATAAATTTTAAGATTCAGAACTCATATAAAGACATTTGAAGATGTGGTCTACCAAAACTCAACTCTTCTCAGTTCTATTTCTTCCAATTAAAATAGTTAACCTCTATTTTATCTCCTTCATCCTAGACTTCTGCCATCTTGGATATCAGAAGGGTATGTATATTTTATATACATACTTCTCCCATTTCCCAGTGTCTTCTTCATGTCCTTCATATCCACTGAAACCACCATATTGAACCCTGTCATGGTACTTAACAAAATTTTACTTAGGACACAAATACATATAATGTGAAAAATGAAAAGATACCTGAGAGTTGGGACTATACTGAATAAGGTTTCATATACTACATGCAAGATTAATTTAATTTTAAATATTTTCTTGATGTAAAAGATATATTCTAGTGTATAATGCAATGTACTAATAAAATACAGTGTGCATATATATGTGTACATGTGCATGTGAGTTTTTTCAAATCTAATATAGGTAGATCTATATCTAGATGTGTAAATGTAATGTCTTTTTTTCTTAAGTTCTCATACACCTGGGTGTTCTGGCATGATCTTTATGGGGATTAACCTCTGTTAGCAAATTGTAGTCCAGTTGATCTCTATTTTCTTAGCAAATTTTCTTCTCTTTCTTGTTTGCTTTTTTTTTTTCGTTTTTCTTTAAAGTAAAATGATTTCTCAGTTTCTTTGCTTCTATGAGTGGAGTTAATACAAGCTAAATCCCATCAGCACACTTACAAAGAGACTTTATGCAAAAACCAGCTTCAGAGAAATAATTCTCTTGCGGGTCCTAAAGACTCAGTTGTGAAAAAGATGAATAGGGCAAAATCCCCAGAGATTAATATATTCAGCTACCCCTGAAGTTTCTAAATTCTACATCTCCTTTTATTGGTTTGTTTATCTCTGAGTTTCTTAGAGGTATTCCATATCAAACCCTCTCTGCTTTTTCTTTTCATGTCCATCAATTTGTACAAAAATATCTAATTTTTTTTCATTTAACATTCTAGCTTAGCCTAGCCTACCTTAAACCTGCTTGAACAACGTATTTTAGCCTACATTTGGACAAAATCATCTAGCGCAAAGCCTGTCTTATAATAAAGTGTGGAATATCTTATGTAATTTATTGAATGCTGAACTGAAAGGGAAAAAAGGAATCAATGTATAGGTACTCAAAGTATGGTTTCTACTGAATGCATATCAATTTCATAGCACTGCAAAGTGAAAACATTGTGAGATGAATCTTTACGAGTCAGGAAACAATCTGTACACTTTTAAATTGTACTCTTAACCACTGTAATTTTGAGTTTATATATGCAAGTCTACATACATAAAATAGATTTACTTTACATCATCATTCTGTTATTATTTAATACTTTTGACATGGATTAAAATTAAATAATCAATTTTTTAAATTTTATAAAAAATATGATTAAGTTCTATTTTAAAATTTATTCCAAAGATAACAGACTTTTACATGTTTGGAACAAAAGAAAAGTGGTACATATTGAACAAAATTACCCACTGAAATCTTTCTGTAACCCAAATCAATAATACTCAAAGTAAATGATACCTTTCAATGTAACTGGATAATCAACAGTTTTAAATTTCTAAACTCAAGAACTTGCTGTTATGAAAAGCCCCTGCATCACTACTGGTGGATATACTTAATCCAATCTCATTTGACTCACTAGGAATTGTTTCTGGGAACTATATAATAGCAGTGTTCACCTCAAAGAATATACAGCATTAGAGACAAGAAATCAGTGCATCAAAAGGCAAAGGCTAGAAAAGTAAAGAATAACTAGAAATTAAGCTGGGGCCGAAGGTTGAGAGTAAGGAACCAGACATGGTGTGTTTGCTAGTCATGAAACCTAAGAGAACCTTTCTTCAAAATGGGATCAGTCCTTGGTTATGGCATTGATGTGGTTCTTGGCTGTGCTTAGTGATGATAATGATGATGATGATGAAGAAGATGATGAAGATGATGATGATAAAATACCCAAGGTCCTAAATTAATACCTTGCATAATAACTCTGTGAAAACATAATTAAGTAAAGGAAAACAAAACAAACAGCATATCTAAACATGTCAAGTAATTTTACACTTTCATTCTCAGTTTTCACAACGTATTTTCACTCTCATTCTTAAGTGAGTAAACACATTTTCAGAACAAGGAAAGATGATGCCTCATACCCCATGTTTCCTTAGCTGACATTATTCAAGTTTGTTGTTCACTCCAAGGACATGGAACAAAGACAGGTTTCAGTTGATTCAAAAACAGCTCTGTCTTTTGACAACCCCTTGCGGGGATCAATTAGATCCATCTGTGTCAAGTGGGCCGACTGCTACTCATTAGAAGTAAGACATGGTACACTACTTTATTTGATATAAAGTAGCACTTGTCAGATACTAGTTACTGTGACATAAAAAGTACAAAATAAAAAACACACTTATAGCAGGAGAATTTCTTTCATGTTAACCTTCCTTTGTTCCTCACATCAGGGTCTTGACTCTAATAATTTTCTTGAATTTGGAAGGTGTATCTTTACCTAATAATGTTTTTTACTTAGGAAGTTTTTGATTTTTCTAGTTCTTAAGTATTGCATTAAAATCATGTTTTTCTTAATATTTTGGCCTCATCATTCTTTTATAAGTCTTCAAAATAGAACATACAGTAAATTAAACAACATAGCATGTTCTCTACTCTAGGTACAGAGTTTCTCTATGTAAATTCTTATTTATTGATCTGCAGAGAGTTTCAATTAATCTTATTTACCTTTTAATTATTTTTGTTACAACCTTCAATATTCTTTCAATAACTGTTATAACTGTTCATATTTTTAAAAACTGGTAAATCCATTCACCAGGCATCTCCTACTTTTGTAATTATCAACAGAACATCCAAGGGCTTCAGAAATAAAAGACTGATAAATAATGTTAGGGTAATACATAATAATTACCAAGGCAGAAGATTTTGGAGAATACCTCAACAAATACTGAATGTATATGTGGATGTGTGTGTGTGTGTGTGTGTGTGTGTCTGTGTGTGTGTATGTGTCTGCATATAGCCTTATAAATCATATATGGTTTTCTGGAACTTAACTGGAAGTGAATCATGTTGTAATATAGACATGTAAAACAATAGTTTGAATCCAGTGAGTAAACTGTTTAGCATTCAGTCTGAAATGTAGGGATGTTCAGTAATTGTTATACTTACTTCTTTTTAAAAGACAGATGAGTTTTTTTAGAGTTTTCTCCTGATTACAGTTTCTCTTCAAGAATAAAAGCATTTGTTATGGACTGAATGTTTATGTTTCCCCAAAATTCATATGTTGAAATCCTAATGTCCAATGCATGATATATGGATATGGGCCTTTGTGGGGGTAATGAGGTCATGAGGGTGGAGTCCTCATAAATAGGATTAGTGCCCTTCTAACCGAGACACCAGACAGCTCTCTTTCTCTTTCTGCTGTGTGGATACAAGAACATGACTTTCTGCAGAATAGAAACCAGGCCTTTATTAGAAAATGCATCTCTTGGCACATTGATCATAACCTTCCCAGCTTCCAGAAACAAGAGACATGTATATTTGTTGCTGAAGCTACTCCATCTACCGTAATTTGTTATAGCAGCCTTAAGTGACTAAGACAGAAATTGGTACCAAGCAGTAGGGGTGCAGCTATAAAAAATACCTAAAAATGTAGAAGTGGCTATGAAACTGGGTAATGGGTACAGGCTGGAAGAGTTTTGAAGTGCTAAAATTATGAATGTTCAAGGATATTCTGTTAAAGGTTCAGAGAGAAAAGAGAACTGTAGAGAAAGACTCTGTCTTCCCAAAGAACATCTAAACAATCCTAAACAGAATGTTGGTAGATATATGGATGTAAAAGCCATTCTGATATGTTATCAGAGAGAAATAAAGACATGTTATTAGAAACTAGAGGAAAGATAGTATTTGTCATAAAGTGGCAAAGCACTTAGGTGGGTGGTGTTCATGTTCTAGTATTTTGTGTAAAGAAGGACTTTAGAGTGATGAAATTAGATATTTAGCTGGGGAGATTTTTAAGCAAAGTGTTAAAGGAGTAGCTTGGTTCCTCACAACTCCTTACAGTAAAATGTGAAATAAAAGAAATTAAACAAAGATGAATTTTTTAAGTAAAAAGAAACCAAAGCTTAAGAACTTGGAAATATCTCAACCCATCTGTGTTCCAAAATAATGAGAAAGTGTGTTTAGAAGAGAACATTAAGGGTTGATAGATAGACCAATTACTTAATAAGAAGATTTGTATAGGTGCGAACCATGAACTTCATCCACTATTTCAGAAAAAGCCGGGAAAACAGATGAGATTATAATAGCAGAAACACTGCCAGCTGGTACCGAAGGAAAGAGAAATGCGGTAAAATGAAAGAAGATCATCAAACTTCTTCAGCTCCGTTAAACAGCATCACATAACTCTTCAGCTATGAGCATTCATAATTCTCCAAATCGAGGGAAGAATTCCAAATCACCCCAATAGTGATTTGATGTCACCAGGCTTGTGGAATGGCTGCTTCCATAATGATTTCAAACATTGGGCTCAATGCCTAGAAGAGACATTGGGGTAGAGTCGCCCAGTGGAGCACTGAGGGTGTGACCACTGCACATGAGTGAGGCTACTGCAGAGAGCCACAGCCTGGGTGGTGCCCCTCTGAGTGTGGGAGGTTATGCTGCCACCCTAGTGAGTCCAAAAGTGGGACATCCATTCTAGTGGACCTGCAAAGTGAAGAATTGATCTAGAGAAAAATTATGTTTGACACTAAGGTTTGATGGAGTTTCCACTGTTAGGTTTTGGACTTACATTGGACGTCTCACCCCTCTCTTCTTTCCTCTTTCTCCCTCTTGGAATACGAATATCTTCACCATTGTATTTTGGAAACATGTAACTTATTTGGTTTCACAGATTCACAGCTGGAGAGGAATGTGGCCTCAGGATAAACTGTATCTTTTGTCTCACATTTGTTTGCTTTAGATAATATTTAGATGACACTTTGGATTTGAGTTAATACTGGAAGAAGTTGAGAGTTTTGGGGCTCTTAGGATGGATGCACTTTGCATGTAAAAAAGGCATAAATTTGGGG